>NC_135233.1:323099674-323720455 GCF_051348905.1 Ranitomeya variabilis | reverse complement strand
TGTGACGTTTGTGCTCGGGCCAAGCCTTGTTGTTCTCGGGCTAGTGGATTGTTGTTGCCCTTGCCTATCCCGAAGAGGCCCTGGACGCACATCTCGATGGATTTTATTTCGGATCTTCCTGTTTCTCAGAAGATGTCTGTCATCTGGGTGGTGTGTGACCGTTTCTCTAAGATGGTCCATTTGGTTCCCCTGCCTAAGTTGCCTTCTTCTTCCGAGTTGGTTCCTCTGTTTTTTCAAAATGTGGTCCGTTTGCATGGTATTCCGGAGAATATCGTTTCTGACAGAGGAACCCAATTCGTGTCTAGATTTTGGCGAGCATTCTGTGCTAGGATGGGCATAGATTTGTCTTTCTCGTCTGCTTTCCATCCTCAGACTAATGGCCAGACCGAGCGGACGAATCAGACCTTGGAGACATATTTGAGGTGTTTTGTGTCTGCAGATCAGGATGATTGGGTTGCTTTTTTGCCTTTAGCGGAGTTTGCCCTCAATAATCGGGCCAGCTCTGCCACCTTGGTGTCTCCTTTTTTCTGTAATTCGGGGTTTCATCCTCGATTTTCTTCTGGTCAGGTGGAATCTTCGGATTGTCCTGGAGTGGATGCTGTGGTGGAGAGGTTGCATCAGATTTGGGGGCAGGTAGTGGACAATTTGAAGTTGTCCCAGGAGAAGACTCAGCTTTTTGCCAACCGCCGGCGTCGGGTTGGTCCTCGGCTTTGTGTTGGGGACTTGGTGTGGTTGTCTTCTCGTTTTGTCCCTATGAGGGTTTCTTCTCCTAAGTTTAAGCCTCGGTTCATCGGCCCGTACAAGATATTGGAGATTCTTAACCCTGTGTCCTTCCGTTTGGACCTCCCTGCATCTTTTTCTATTCATAATGTTTTTCATCGGTCATTGTTGCGCAGGTATGAGGTACCGGTTGTGCCTTCCGTTGAGCCTCCTGCTCCGGTGTTGGTTGAGGGCGAGTTGGAGTACGTTGTGGAAAAAATCTTGGACTCTCGTGTTTCCAGATGGAAACTCCAGTATCTGGTCAAATGGAAGGGATACGGTCAGGAGGATAATTCTTGGGTGACTGCCTCTGATGTTCATGCCTCCGATCTGGTCCGTGCCTTTCATAGGGCTCATCCTGATCGCCCTGGTGGTTCTGGTGAGGGTTCGGTGCCCCCTCCTTGAGGGGGGGGTACTGTTGTGAAATTGGATTTTGGGCTCCCCCGGTGGCCACTGGTGGAATTGAACTGGTGTGCATCATCCCCTCTGTTCACCTGTTTCCATCAGGATGTGGGAGTCGCTATTTAACCTTGCTCCTCTGTCACTTCCATGCCGGTCAACATTGTAATCAGAAGCCTTTCTGTGCATGTTCCTGCTGCTAGACAACTCCCAGCTAAGTTGGACTTTAGTCCTCGTTTGTTTTTGCATTTTGTTACAGTTCACTGCTGTAGTTTCGTTTCTGTGTCTGGAAAGCTCTTGTGATCTGAAATTGCCACTCTGATGTTATGAGTTAATACTAGAGTCTTAAAGTAATTTCAGGATGGTATTTTGATAGGGTTTTCAGCTGACCATGAAAGTGCCCTTTCTGTCTTCCTGCTATCTAGTAAGCGGACCTCAATTTTGCTAAACCTATTTTCATACTACGTTTGTCATTTCATCTAAAATCACCGCCAATATATGTGGGGGCCTCTGTCTACCTATCGGGGAAACTTCTCTAGAGGTGAGCCAGGACTATATTTTCCTCTGCCAGGATTAGTTAGTCCTCCGGCCGGCGCTGGGCGTCTAGGGATAAAAAACGTAGGCAACGCTACCCGGCTACTGTTAGTTGTGCGGCAGGTTTAGTTCATGGTCAGTTTAGCTTCCATCCTTCCAAGAGCTAGTACTTATGTTTGCTGGGCTATGTTCTCTTGCCATTGAGAACCATAACACTTGAGCAAATATTGGCTACCAAACAAGCAACTCTTGTAGACCGTTTGGTTCAGGCATTCCCAGCACACAGCGGCGGTGATGGTTCTCACACGAGCCGTAGGGGGCAACATGGCAGAGGTGTTAGAGGTGCACAAATCCAAAGTGGTGTTGGACAGAGGGGTTTTATGACCACCAGGTTGTGGAGTGATTTCGCAATGACCGCAGACACGACAGGTACTGCTGCATCGATTCAAAGAGACAGGAGACAGCATTTGTCCAGTATGGTTACGAACTACTTTTTCTCCCTTATCAATGTTCTCCCTCACACGTCATTCCCCTTTGATTACTGGCCATCTAAAATAGACACCTGGCCTGAATTGGCAGAATATGCATTACAGGAGCTCGCTTGCCCTGCTGCTAGTGTGCTATCAGAACGAGTCTTCAGTGCTGCTGGTTCAATACTGACCGAAAAAAGGACACGTCTGGCTACCCAAAATGTTGATGATCTAACCTTCATTAAAATGAACCAATCATGGATTTCAAATTATTTTGCCCCACCTTCCCCTGCTGACACGTAGCTTGCCTGAAAAATGTCTTGATTTTGGCCTCCTCTTACTGACTTCTCCAATTCCTCCATTTGCAGCTGTTGAATGTCCACCATAGGCCATTTTTATACCTCCCTAAATGGGCTGACTCCCCCCACAGGGCCATGGTCACCACCTGGCGCAAGCACCCGTGCAAGTACCGTTTGCCTGGACTGGTGGGTGGGCCCACTCTTGGGCGACGGCACTGGCACAGGGTCCCTCATAGTAGAATGAAGTGTCTCTGATGGTGGTTGTGCACAACCAACGTCAGACACACCGTCGTAATGTGAGGGGCCCTGTGCCAGTACCGCTGCCCACGAGAGAGTGTTCCCCCCAGCTCGAACAGTGCTCTACCACTTGCAATACTTACCTCTCCCTGCTCCACCATTGTGTAGTCTGTGCTGTTAAATCCTCCAATGGCACTGCCAATACAAATTTGTTGAAAAGATAGATGAAAGTTAGCTAGTTAAAATATACAGGGGCCCTGGTGTTGTGAATTTGGATTTTGGGCTCCCCCGGTGGCCGCTTGTGGAATTGGACTTGTCATCCTCTTTCCTGTTTCACCTGGTTCCATCAGTAGTGGGTGTTGCTATTTAAGCTCATTTCTCTGGTGGTTTCTTGCCGGTCAACAATGTTATCTGATGCCTCTCAGTGCTTGTTCCTGCTTCTGGACTACTACTAGATAAGTTGGACTTTTGTCCATGTTTTGTTTTGCCTATTTGTTCCAGTTCACAGCTGAAGTTTTGTTACTGTGTCTGGAAAGCTCTCGTTGATCAGGGATTGCTACTCTGGCGTTATGAGTTAATGCCAGAGTTTAAGGTAATCTCTGGATGGTGTTTTGTTAGTGTTTTTCTGCTGACCATGAAAGTATACTATCTGTCTTCTGCTATCTAGTAAGCGGACCTCAAATTTGCTAAGACTATTTTCCTGCTGCGTTTGTTGTTTCATCTGAACTCACCGTCATTATATGTGGGGGGCTACTGTCTTCTTTGGAATATTTCTCTAGAGGTGAGCCAGGTCTTATATTTCCCTCTGCTAGCTATTTAGGTCTTAGGCCAGAGCTGGGCATCTAGCTATAAATAGGAAATGCTACCTGGCTATTTCTAGTTGCGCGGCAGGCTTAGTTCATGGTCAGTATAGTTCCATCTTCCGAGAGCTTGTCCTTCTATAGGCTTGCTGTGATCTCTGCCTGCAGAGATCATGACAGTTTGACCGGCCAGTAAAGTGTTAAAGACCCAGGTTGAGAAAGGAGAGTTATAAGAAGTCTGCTGGAATTTTTTTTTTTTTTTTTTTTTTTTTCCTCCAGTCTGCCTTGCTGCAGTCTTTTTTCTCTCTCTCCTCCTAATCTCTGTATGGCTCTGTGTGCACCTGACAATAATGGATCTCCAGAGTGTAACTGCGGGTTTGAATAATCTCATCACGAAAGTACAAAATTTACAAGATTTTGTGGTACATGCTCCGGTATCTGAGCCGAGAATTCCTTTGCCGGAGTTCTTCACAGGGAATAGAGCTAGCTTCCAGAATTTCCGAAATAATTGTAAGCTTTATTTGTCCCTGAAGTCTCGTTCAGCTGGAGACCCTGCTCAGCAGGTTAGGATTGTGATTTCCTTGCTCAGGGGTGACCCTCAAGATTGGGCCTTCTCATTGCCAGCAGGGGATCCTGCGTTACGCGATGTGGATGCGTTTTTTCTGGCCTTGGGCTTGCTTTATGAGGAACCTCATTTGGAACTTCAGGCAGAAAAAACTTTGATGGCACTATCTCAGGGGCAAGACGAAGCTGAAGTTTTCTGCCAAAAATTCCGTAAATGGTCTGTGCTTACTCAGTGGAATGAGTGCGCCTTGGCGGCAACTTTCAGAGAAGGTCTCTCTGATGCCGTTAAGGATGTTATGGTGGGGTTCCCTGTGCCTGCAGGTCTGAATGAGTCCATGACAATGGCTATTCAGATTGATAGGCGTCTGCGGGAGCGCAAACCGGTGCACCATCTGGCGGTGTCTATGGAAAAGACGCCAGAAAGTATGCAGTGTGATAGAATTCTGTCCAGGAGCGAGCGACAGAATTTTAGACGGAAGACCGCATTTAATACGCCCGAGGGCCACTTTGAGTATTTGGTCATGCCTTTTGGTCTTTCTAATGCCCCTTCAGTTTTCCAGTCTTTTATGCATGATATTTTCCGCGATTTTCTGGATAAATTTATGATAATATATCTGGATGATATTCTGATTTTTTCTGATGACTGGGACTCTCATGTCCAGCAGGTCAGGAGAGTTTTTCAGGTTCTGCGGTCTAATTCTTTATGTGTGAAGGGGTCTAAGTGCGTTTTTGGGGTCCAGAAAATTTCCTTTTTGGGGTATATTTTTTCTCCCTCTTCCATTGAGATGGATCCCGTCAAGGTGCAAGCTATTTGTGACTGGACTCAGCCCTCCTCTCTTAAGGGTCTTCAGAGATTTTTGGGCTTTGCCAACTTTTACCGCCGATTTATTGCTGGTTTTTCGGATGTCGTTAAACCACTGACTGATTTGACCAGACAAGGCGCTGATGTTGCTAATTGGTCCTCTCATGCTGTAGAGGCCTTTCAGGAGCTTAAGCGCCGTTTTGCCTCTGCCCCTGTGTTGCGTCAGCCTGATGTGAATCTGCCTTTTCAGGTTGAGGTTGACGCTTCGGAGATCGGAGCTGGGGCAGTGTTGTCGCAGAAAGGTTCCGACTGCTCCGTCATTAGACCTTGTGCCTTCTTTTCTCGCAAATTTTCGCCCGCAGAGCGGAATTATGATGTTGGGAATCGGGAGCTTTTGGCCATGAAGTGGGCGTTTGAGGAGTGGCGCCATTGGCTCGAGGGGGCTAGGCATCAGGTGGTGGTATTGACTGACCACAAAAATTTGATTTATCTTGAGACTGCCAGACGCCTGAATCCTAGACAGGCGCGCTGGTCTTTATTTTTTTCTCGCTTTAATTTTGTGGTGTCATACCTACCGGGTTCTAAGAATGTTAAGGCAGATGCCCTTTCTAGGAGTTTTGACCCGGACTCTCCTGGTAATTCTGAACCCACAGGTATCCTTGGGGAGGGAGTAATTTTGTCGGCCGTTTCTCCTGATCTGCGGCGGTCCTTGCAAGAGTTTCAGGCGGATAGACCGGATCGTTGTCCGCCTGATAGACTGTTTGTTCCGGATGATTGGACCAGCAGAGTCATCTCTGAGGTACATTCTTCTGCATTGGCAGGTCATCCCGGAATTTTTGGTACCAGGGATTTGGTGGCAAGATCCTTCTGGTGGCCTTCCCTGTCACGAGATGTGCGAGTCTTTGTGCAGTCATGTGACGTTTGTGCTCGGGCCAAGTCTTGTAGTTCTCGGGCTAGCGGACTGCTGTTGCCCTTGCCTATTCCTAAGAGGCCTTGGACACACATCTCGATGGATTTTATTTCAGATCTGCCTGTTTCCCAGAAGATGTCTGTCATCTGGGTGGTCTGTGACCGTTTCTCTAAAATGGTCCATTTGGTTCCTCTGCCCAAGTTGCCTTCTTCTTCTGAGTTGGTTCCTCTGTTTTTTCAGAATGTTGTCCGATTGCACGGTATTCCTGAGAATATTGTTTCTGACAGAGGTACCCAATTTGTGTCTAGATTTTGGCGGGCATTCTGTGCTAGGATGGGCATAGATTTGTCTTTTTCATCTGCTTTTCACCCTCAGACTAATGGCCAGACCGAGCGGACTAATCAGACCCTGGAGACATATCTGAGGTGTTTTGTCTCTGCTGACCAGGATGATTGGGTTGCTTTTTTGCCATTGGCAGAGTTCGCCCTCAATAATCGGGCCAGCTCTTCCACCTTGGTGTCCCCGTTTTTCTGTAATTCGGGGTTTCACCCTCGATTTTCCTCCGGTCAGGTGGAATCCTCGGATTGTCCTGGAGTGGATGCGGTGGTGGAGAGATTGCATCACATCTGGGGGCAGGTTATGGACAATTTGAAGTTGTCCCAGGAGAAGACTCAGCGTTTTGCCAACCGTCATCGTCGTGTTGGTTCTCGGCTTCGTGTTGGAGATTTGGTGTGGTTGTCTTCTCGTTTTGTCCCTATGAGGGTCTCTTCTCCTAAGTTTAAACCTCGGTTCATCGGCCCTTATAGAATATTGGAGATTCTTAATCCTGTTTCTTTCCGTTTGGACCTCCCTGCGTCCTTTTCCATTCATAACGTTTTTCATCGGTCGTTATTGCGCAGGTATGAGGTACCTGTGGTACCTTCAGTTGAGCCTCCTGCTCCGGTGTTGGTTGAGGGTGAGTTGGAGTACGTTGTGGAGAAAATTTTGGACTCTCGTGTTTCCAGACGGAGACTCCAGTATCTGGTCAACTGGAAGGGTTACGGCCAGGAGGATAATTCTTGGGTCAATGCATCTGATGTTCATGCTTCTGATCTTGTTCGTGCCTTCCATAGGGCTCATCCTGGTCGCCCTGGTGGATCTGGTGAGGGTTCGGTGCCCCCTCCTTGAGGGGGGGGTACTGTTGTGAATTTGGATTTTGGGCTCCCCCGGTGGCCGCTTGTGGAATTGGACTTGTCATCCTCTTTCCTGTTTCACCTGGTTCCATCAGTAGTGGGTGTTGCTATTTAAGCTCATTTCTCTGGTGGTTTCTTGCCGGTCAACAATGTTATCTGATGCCTCTCAGTGCTTGTTCCTGCTTCTGGACTACTACTAGATAAGTTGGACTTTTGTCCATGTTTTGTTTTGCCTATTTGTTCCAGTTCACAGCTGAAGTTTTGTTACTGTGTCTGGAAAGCTCTCGTTGATCAGGGATTGCTACTCTGGCGTTATGAGTTAATGCCAGAGTTTAAGGTAATCTCTGGATGGTGTTTTGTTAGTGTTTTTCTGCTGACCATGAAAGTATACTATCTGTCTTCTGCTATCTAGTAAGCGGACCTCAAATTTGCTAAGACTATTTTCCTGCTGCGTTTGTTGTTTCATCTGAACTCACCGTCATTATATGTGGGGGGCTACTGTCTTCTTTGGAATATTTCTCTAGAGGTGAGCCAGGTCTTATATTTCCCTCTGCTAGCTATTTAGGTCTTAGGCCAGAGCTGGGCATCTAGCTATAAATAGGAAATGCTACCTGGCTATTTCTAGTTGCGCGGCAGGCTTAGTTCATGGTCAGTATAGTTCCATCTTCCGAGAGCTTGTCCTTCTATAGGCTTGCTGTGATCTCTGCCTGCAGAGATCATGACACCCTGGCCTCCATTTAGACCAGTTAATACTTTGCGCCTACTACCACTGTCTGCTACTCAGCAGAGGAGCCCACCCCTGTACCTAGCTATGCCACCTGTTTATTTATGAACAATTTTTTGGCAGACATGTAGCCCACTTTATTATTTGGGCCTAATAACTGTGTCTGCCACTCATTACAGTTTTCCTCCACAGAACAAAGCAATGCCGCCTGTTTAGTCCTGTTACCACATTTGAACTGCATTTAGCCCACTTTATTATTTGGGCCTACTAACTGTGTCTGCCACTCATTACAGTTTTCCTCCACTGAACAAAGCATTGCTGCCTGTTTAGGCCTGTTACCACATTTGAACTGCATTTAGCCCTCTTTATTATTTGGGCCTACTAACTGTGTCTGCCACTCATTACAGTTTTCCTCCACTGAACAAAGCAATGCCGCCTGTTTAGTCCTGTTACCACATTTGAACTGCATTTAGCCTACTTTATTATTTGTTCCTACTAACTGTGTCTGCCACTCATTACAGTTTTCCTCCACTGAACAAAGCAATGCCGCCTGTTTAGTCCTGTTACCACATTTGAACTGCATTTAGCCCACTTTATTATTTGGGCCTACTACCTGTGTTTCCTCCTCATCCTGCCCATTGCCCAGCCACTACTAGATGAGTCTGCTAGTACATTGACCCAGACCACTACATTCCCCTTGCACTCTACACAGCGAGAATATGACCCTGCTGAAAGTCAGGATCCCCTTCCCGCATACTATACCACCTTACACGGGGACAAAGAGGAAGGTGCAGATGAAAGTGCAGGTTCCTTCATCAGGTGGGGGGGCATACTCATTGGCGATGTCATTGGCACAGGGCCCCTCATAGTATGCAAAAGTTTCTCTGCCAGTGGGAGGCGCCGCCCACCATCAAACACCGCCGTACTATGAGGGGCCCTGTGCCAGTGACGTCACCAACGAGTATGCCCCCACCTGATGAAGGAACCTGCACTTTCATCTGCACCTTCCTACGAACGAGTGGCCCCCCCTGCTTGCTCAGGATCACAGCACTTGCAAAGTTGAAATACTTACCTCTCCCTGCTCCACCGCCGTGCCATATTCCGCGTTTCCTGGGCCCAAGAAAATCTTGAGCCAGCCCTACCCCCCACAACTTTAGCCAAATGACCCCCAGTTTTCAATGCCTAACTATTATTATAAAGTAAATTAAGATTGACAAGCTTAAGTAATAAGAATTGATGTTTTTGGCATTAAAATGGGCACTGTATGTGTTTTCCTGTCCTCCACTCACTGCCGAATTTGATTCCCCATTGACTTGCATTGGGTTTCGTGTTTCAGTCGGCCCCCGACTTTTCGCAATAATCAGCCGATTTCATCCGACGCAACTTTTGACAAAGTCGGGTTTCGCAAAACCCGACTTGATCCGAAAAAAGTAAAAGTCGCTCAACTCTAAAGAATACTAGTCACATTTTGGATTTGCTACACTAACGTATAAAAAAAATCGGTCCCATTCTCATCCGGAAAAGCGGTTTGATTATTATCTCACTTGTCACCTGTGGGCTGTCTGTATGCAATCCATTATTTACTCAGCAGCTATTAATCTTTTACAGGACCATTTACAATTTTCTATGCTGCAGAATTGTAATGTATCCATAAAAATGAGATGCCATAGTCCTTTTGGCATGCGATTATTTCTCGCACTGTACCAATTTTGGAGTGAAATCACTGCATGTTGCAATTTTTTTTTCTCAATACAAATACAACGGAGGAAAAAAAATACTCAGATCTGCATTGTCTTATTGAATAACATTGGTCCGAGTGCAATCCAATTTTTATCGGATTGCACTCATCCGATTTATATGCTAGTGTGAAAGCCCTTAGGGTTTGCTCACACAAATGTAAAGCATCTGATGATTCTCTCATGCAACAGAATTGAATGCCATATGAAAATGATCCTCTGCTCAAACTCTGCTGAGAGCATGAGCCAAGTGTCATTTTACTGTGATCCAATTATCTCGCATGCGAGAATAGGATCACAAGTTTAGAGAAGATGGAGAACTTAATTTCTCCATCTTCTCCATTGTGTGAGTCAGCGTATATATCGGACTGCACTCGGATGACATCCAAGAAGGTCCGGATTTAGGGGGCCCAAGGGCCCTGGGCCACCCACCAAGCGGGGGCCTCTCACCAATATAGGGATAAATATCTCTCTGCTGTGAACCATTTCTAATGATAAGGAACATTTAACAAAAGAGAAACTATTGAAAGTGTAGGGACCTGGTTACGTTCCTACATCTCAGTGGCTGGGCATTCTTGAACTCATCGCCCAGTACGACGACTTTCTTGCACAGCATATCAAAACTCAAGCTAAATCGCGGCAAGGGTCATAAAAACTGCCTGTTATCTACAATTATGGAAGAAATGATCAATCTAATGGGCAAACAAGTCCTCATAGAAAATATTTCTCTAGTTAACAAATCAAAATACTACTCCATCTCTTTGGACTCCACACCCGATGCAGCTCACGTTGACCAACTAACCCTTGTATTGAGGTATATGGCCCTGTGGTACACTTTGTAGCATTCATGGCAAACAAAGGCCATGGCGCTCAAGACATGTTCAATGCCTTGTTGGAATTTTTGAAGAGACATGACCTAGACCTGGGAAATTGCAGCCATCAAAGTTATGACAATGCATCTGCACACTCTTTAAATCTGGTTGCTAAAAATGCTATAGAAAGATGCTCGAGTGCTGTACATTTTTTTGACTTCCTTGAAAAGCTGTTCCTCTTCTTCACAGTTTCAACGCATCGGCGTCAGCTCCTGACTGAGGCTTTGAAAAATATTGACTCAGCAACAGCATTGATTCTCAAACGTGTCACAACAACGCGTTGGTCCTGCAGAGCTGACGCTACTAAGGCCCTTAAGCATGACTATCAGCAGATTAAAGATGTACTTAAACAGATTGCTGATGACTTTGAAGAAAGAAGCTGTGTACGGTGTGAAGCAAAAGGACTGTTAAGACAAATGAATCAGCTTGAAATTGGTATTAACATCACCGTCTGGAATGATATTCTGCAAAGAACAGATGCTACTAGTAAAAATCTACAACATGCAAAACTCAATCTAAACACTTGAGACCTTGAGAAAGAGGGACGCTGCCCTCGAAATGCGTTGGGATTGGCCCCTGCACACGTCCGTCACGTACGGACAGGTGACGTCACCAGTTTCACCACGCCCCCCGCTCACCTCGCGACGCTGTTGGCGGCGCCATCGGCCGTGGCCCAACGCTGACACACGGCGGCGGAGTTTGTATGTTCGGGGGACTGTAACCTTAGGGAGGACGCTCCCATTGTTCTAAGCTTCCTGGTCTGGCAGACGGGACATCGCCAGACAAGCAACCACTTTGCACAGAGGACGTTACTTCATTGTGTAAGTGCCGTTCAGCGCGGCAACCTTTATTATATCAATCTAAACACTGTTGTGGCGTCACTGACCAGCTTAAAAAACTATGTCCCATCAAAGCGTAACTCCTTCAAAATTTATGAGAAGCAAGGTGAAGAACTGTCTGGTTCATCTGAGTATGTTCAGATGATAATTTGACACAGGCGCCAAAATGTGTGTCTCAATCCATTGGATTATGGCCATACGGAAGAAGTACAACTCAGCCCTTCTGAAAAATACAGAAAATAAGCTTTCTTGCCTATCATTGATCAGTTTATCTCTTCTCTTGGCCAACATCTTCAAGCATATAAAGATATATCAAGCAAATTTATCTTAGCCATCTGAAAGAACTGTCTTCACACGAGCTTAAGGCCACAGCAGAGCAACCCGTCAGGTCTTATTCAGATGACTTGGACATTACATTTATCGATGAACTGTGTCAATTTGTAATACTTGCCAATTTATTCACAGACGAGAAGCCAAAAGATATCAGCACTGAACTTTTCATGTACAAGCTTACAGTATCATGGAAAAGGGTGTGCAGGACACTTTCCCAAATATTGAGATAGCTCTAAGGATATATCTAATTTTGATGGTAACAAACTGCAGTGGTGAGCGTTCCTTCTCAAAATTCAAATTAGTTGAAAACCGATTAAGGACATCCATGATGCAGGAACGACTTGTACATTTGGCTATCATGAGCATTGAGTCAGATATACTGTTAGTGACATCATTAGTGATTTTGCAGCACGAAAATCAAGAAAAGTGCCTGGATTGTAAAAAATGAATGATTTTACCTGAATTACTCGGCGTAAATGATTCTTGTTAATAAACTTTCGTTTGTTTCATTTTGTGTTTTTTCATTACATATTGTAACACCTTGAAAAATGGGCCTCCCTCCAAAATGGGCCCCGGGCCACCCACTTCTTAAGTCTGGCCCTGCATCCAAGTGCAGGCCGATGTTTTGCAAGCACAAGTAGACTTGTACGGTTAGCGCCGTCCGATATTCGCTTGCACCATGCAGAAATTTCTTTATTGTGCCAACTCGGCGTGAGAAAAAAAAACTAGTCCACACTGCTCCATACTAAAACATTGGAGCAAGTGCGCTCTGATGAAACATCGGATAGCATTCATAAGAGTTATGTGCTGGCTACTCGCCAGTGTAAGCAAACCATTAAATGAAAAAATGCTCCTATACTTGGCATTGCAGCCTCAGGCTCATTGCTGCAAATGACTGCCATGCAAGAGGTTGGGTGTTTGAAGCCCGCAGAACACTACACATCAAGAAAAGGCAAGAATGTACAGAGCACAGAGATGCTAGAGTCAAAAGAGGAGAAGGAAGGACTACCAAGTAATTAACTTCTCATAACGGAAGGAGTAGAGACATAGCAGTCACAGAGTGAAAGTTGGGATATATCCCTTATGTCCCCGGACAGTGGGACATCACAGTCTGAACTCGAACTGTGTTTCATGAACATTTGAATAAGGACTAATGTATAGTGTTTGTCTTGTGAGGATCGTCTGCATGCCATTTTAAGTGATATTGCCTATTTTCTGTCTGTTGCTTTTCTTTAAGTTTTATTGCCCTTGGATATAAATGGAAGCAAACAAGGGTGTAATGATCGCAGTCACTTCCTCAACCCACAGGGAAAGAGGATCGAGTGGATTGCAGGGCAGACTGCGCTTTTATCTGTGTCTGCGTTTTCATGACATGAATAAAGCTGAACTCTGTTCTGGTGCAGCTTGAAGCCTATCAGAGCTCATGAGAGTGCAGCAGGTGCCAGGCGGTGCAATGATGTGACATCTGCGCCTGCCCGCGGGGTGCAGAGAAAAGCAGAACGATGTGGCAAACATCCTGGGGAGCAGGGTGAGGACAGCTTGAATTTTTATTTGTGAAAATCAGAGCTTTGAGGGCTTTAAGGTGGATATCATTAGTGTGAAGGGGGTATTACCATTATTGTATGGGGCAAAGATGGCATTATTATTGTTGTACATTGCAAATGAACATTATTTTTATTATGGGGCTAATGTGGCATTATTATTATTTTAAGGGTGCTTTATTATTGTATTGGGGAAAGAGCATTAGTATTACTGTAAAGGGAGCATTATTATTATTATTATTATTGTTTGGGGGCATTAGTATAATTGTATAGGGGCATTCATTGTATTGCATGGAGGCATTAATATTATTGTAAGAGGAGATTTTTTATTATTATTGTATGCGACAGTGAGAGGTATAAATATTGTGTGGGGCCACAGAGGGGGACATCATTATTTAATAGGGTCACAAAATGGAACGTTATAAAGGAGTCATGATTTCTACATATGGGCATAAAAGGGGCACTGTTACTGTGTGTAGGCATCAAGTGGTTACTATAACTGTGTTAATGTCGAAGGGGTATGTGGTTAGCAAGGGGGCAAAAAAATGGCGTAAGGTCATAGGGCATGGAACTATTACTGCATATGGTGCCATTTGGTTTATTTAGAGTTGGGTAAAAGTGAAGAGCTAAACATGTCTGTGTTACATTCTACAAAAACAAGGTGTGGATGGAAGAAGTTGTTATGGTAGTCTGGGCGAGATGGAGAAGAACAGGGAAAATAAATGACTACAATCACAGCGAATGTCACTGATGAGTTACTGGATTTACAGTACGTGTACATAAGACACATATATGGCATACAAAGCATCTGGGTACAACTGGTATCTAGCACTATATGGTCGCTGTATGGTAGTAATATTGGGTCACCATGTGGCAGTAATATGTGGTCAAGTGGCGGTATTACTTTTTATTAGTGATGAGCGAATATACTCGTTACTCAAGATTTCTCGAGCACGCTCGGGGATCCTCCGAGTATTTTTTAGTGCTCGGAGTTTTAGTTTTTCTTGCCGCAGCTGAATGATTTACATCTGTTAGCCAGCATAAGTACATGTGGGGATTCCCTAGCAACCAGGCAACCCCCACATGTACTTATGCTGGCTAACAGATGCAAATCATTCAACTGCTGCAAGAAAAACTAAATCTCCGAGCACTAAAAAATACTCGGAGGACCCCTGAGCGTGCTCGAGAAATCTTGAGTAACGAGTGTATTCACTCATCACTATTTTTTATGTAGTTCATTTGTTGGTAGTATTGGGCTTAATACAGTGGGATTTGTTCATGTAACATAATGATGGTATATTTACTTATATGGTGGTATAATGAGACTCACCCCATTACTGTAAGTCTACAGGTGAGTAAAAATAATCAGATGCCATATGGATAACATCCTATTTTTCCAGATACATTGCAATTCTTCATAACATAAACTTTCAATGGTCTTGTAAATTATTAATAACTGCTGCTGTATAAAAGCAGATTGTACACGGACAAACATCAAGAAAAAAAACTGTCTCTATGAAACTCTGAACAATTTTTCATACGTTTGTGTGAACCTGGCCTGAGACTGTATTATTTATATATTTCTGTTTTTTTTATATATATGTTTTGCTGTTTTTGAGAAGGGGAAAATATTTCCTTATAGATTTTAGTAAGCTCTCAGGGGGATAAGCATCAAAACAAAAACCTGGTGGTTATAAGGGGTAGATGGGGCAAGGTCAAAAACTTGCCACGGGGCGCACATATTTCTAGCCATGTTACTGGAAGCAAATCAACACTTTGGAGTTTGTAGAGACTTCTTAGTAAATAAGCGGAAAAATATTTCATTTTCTAATCACAAAAATGTAATTAGAAGATTGTTTTTAAGTAAAGTGAATGTTGCTAGTGTTATCACCCCATATAAACTGTGCTCCGATGAAACCATCTTGCATTTTCTCCCTTCTACCCCATTCAGTCGCACTCATTCTTTAAGGATTAATTTGTCTTAAAAGATACAGGCAATGTCAGTACGATTTCACTTTTCGCTTCTATTTCTCTGAATTTTCTAAAAGCTGTTTTTCTAAAAGAATGAATAAATAAACAACAAAACAAAAAAAAGTAATTAAAGTTTATTGTTTTTTTGCAATAAAATTAATAGGAAAAAGAGCAGATTTTACAGCTGGTTAGAAACCTGGAGATGAACGCAGGTACTCACAGCTTAACAACACTTTAAACTGTTTTATGCAAAGTTTAGAATGGACCCAGCAACAAACAAAGCTTGTTTTGTGTTTGCTAAATAAAGCATGAAAGAAGAGTGACAAAAGTGGGTGGGCTCGAGTTTGTCCGCACAAAGCCAGGAGGAGGGGTCCTTATGCAATGGAAATGCAGTTCAGTGGTCCCGAATTGATATGCTCATCCTTTAAACCCCTAGGGCTGGGAGATCACAGGGCCAGAAAGTCCATCAAAGGGCATTTTTCTGCATTGATCCAACCCTGAGCGGAAGATTGGTGGGGGCAGCTGTACTTTATGGAGGACGCCTTTCTTTTTTTTTTTCCCTTCTCTCTAACACTGAGGTCAAAGTAAAAATGGATAATGATTCAGCACACGCACAGAGACAACTTTTTCTGTTGTGGTAATGTAACAGTTAACCAAAAACAACAAACTTTTATTTTATTTTTTTAAAATTAAAAAAAAAAACATTACTACTGATGTAGCAAAGCTGAATTTAGCTTTTAACTTTCTGTTGCCGGATCATAAATCTGAGTGCAAAAGTTTTAATTCACATATTTTTCTCAAATTAGAAAAGTGATCTATGTATTTTTTTAATTGTTGTAGTGGGACTCATTTTTAGTTTGTGAATCAGTTTCTACTATCTTTGCTGCATCCGATATAATCTCTTCTTCTCCTACACACTAAATAATAAAATACAGAGAAAACATAAGCGACATCCTAGTGCTATCCTTTACTGTATCTTTTTTTACTCTTGTTGACAATCTGTCCTAAAAAAAAAAAGACAAGTTCGTGATCTATCCCCCAAAATAACGAATGTGTGAAAGAGTCCTAAAAGATCATTATGGTAAAAAAAACGTAGCTTTCCTACTCATGCATTGATCCAGGCTACATCTTTTCAGAAGCTTATGCTGGTAATAAATGTTACTTTTTTATTGAAAAATCATGCATAGTATGTTTTCCTAGAACCTGGAACTTCTGTAATATGACCTGTGATTGCTTCCTCGGGACCCATTGATTGCAATCTGATTGTAAACCTTAGTGGTCATCACAAGGTCATAACAGTAAAGTACTTGTACTAGCAAACTTCCTTAAGAGATCAGGTCAACATTCTTCTCCATTATGTAGTTGAGAGCTGGTAAGTGCTAAGATTGTCAGGCATTGTCAATATGTCTAGCTTATTCCTGGTGTAATGCTAAGCTGATATTACTATATCTATTACTGCTAGGAAAGCGCTTTCTAGGAAATGATCTGTACATCTTATATATTTGGTATAAGTATATTTAATGTACAAGACATCAGCAACAAATTCTAAAATAGATGTAGTAATCTTGTACAAGATATACAAGGTGTGTATACAGGTGAGTACCACTGGTTATCATCTATCAAATACATACAAGATATAAAAGGTGTGTGCACAGGTGTATGTCCGGGTATCATATAACAAATACATACAAGATATACAAGCAATGTATATAGGTGTAAATCTCCATGTAACACATAACAAATACATACAAGATATGCAAGATGTGTATACAGGTGTGTACCACTGGCAGGAGCATACATAGAAATCAGAGGGGCCCATAGCAGAAGTTTTAATTGCCCTCCCCCCAACAAAAAAATAATATTCGGAAGGGTCACAGAAGAGCACATCTCATAACTTTGCAGTCCTTACTATGTAATTTTCCTTTTACTGATTCCCCTTTCATTGCACCCATAAAGTATGATGTCAACAAAAATGCCCCCCAAACACAGTATAATACCCTCATATCCCCACAGTGAATTCTTCCACAGTACCCTCAACATGCACAATATGATGACAATATTGTACCCCACCTAAACTTCCCCAGCAAAGTATGGTGACCCCAGCACAATATGATACCCCAACTGTAACCCCCCTACAGCCGTCCATGCAGTATAATGGGCCTACATACAGTATAATGGGCCCACACCTCACCACACTGCATAATGGCCCCACTAGCTTCCAAACAGGATAATTGCAAACACACAGCCTTCCACACAGTAAGATGGACTCCACACAAACCTTCACACTGCTTGCAAACCCTATGGGCATTGAATCCTTATGCTGTTATATGCGGTGTACCATATGCAATCTGTCTGAAGAAGGTCCTTTCGACCGAAGCCTCACTGTTCTTGGATTGTTTTGCTAATAAATCTGATATTATTTTTCTGCAACTCAATGAGTGCTGGATTCTTTATTCACTAAGAATATGGAGTGGTATCCCATCCTGTCACCGTATTTTTATACAGAGCAACGTACATCCTATCTATATATTCTTGCATACAGTATAATGGCCCAAAAATACCCCTCCATAAAGTATAAAGACCCCTACTTAGCCCTCAAAATATTATAATGACCTTCACAAAGCTCTTTAAATATTGTAAGGATCCCAACATAGCCCTCCAAATACTATAATGGGCCCATAGTCCTTCATATAATATACTACACCCCACAGTCCTCAATA
The DNA here is from genome assembly GCF_051348905.1 of Ranitomeya variabilis. Classification (NCBI taxonomy): domain Eukaryota; kingdom Metazoa; phylum Chordata; class Amphibia; order Anura; family Dendrobatidae; genus Ranitomeya; species Ranitomeya variabilis. The sequence goes on along the minus strand of NC_135233.1, from coordinate 323,702,773 downwards.
CAGTATAATGTACTCCCAGTAGTCCCTGATATAGTATAATGCACCCCATAGTCCTCCATACAGTATATTGCTATCCACATAGTCCTCCATATGGTATAATGCACCCCCCATTGATCTCCATATAGCATAATGTACCCCATAGTCTTCCATATAGTATAATGGTCTCTCCAAAGTCCTCCATACTGTATAATTCACTACACTACACTACACTACAGGGTAATGCACCTCATAGTCATCCATATAATATAATATAATGCATTGCCCATGGTCCTTCATACAGTATACTGCACTCCACATAGTCCTACAAATAGTATAATGCGATCCCCATAGTCCTCCATACAGTATAATGCACTTCCCCTAGTCCTCTGTACTGTATTTTAGCCACCGCAATGTACTTGCTGATTTTTTTTTTTAAATATAATATTCATCTCTTCTTCTTGTTCCCCCACTGCTGTGGTCTCTGCAGTGAGCGTTCTGGAGCGCCGTATATCTCAAGACATCAGGCAACATGTGGTGATGACATAGCATCCGCTTTGCAGAGACGTCAGACGCCGAGGGAGAATTAAGCAAGAGGAAGCATTAGCTGATGCTCCCTCTCTCATTATTTCTTTTAACTGTATCGGCATTCCCTGGCTCATGGGCCTCATAGCAGCCACGTGGCCTGCCACCATAGACAGTATGCCACTGACCACTGGATATCATGTATCAAATACATACAAGATACGCAAACTGTGTGTAATGTATATACGTATATCACTGGGTATCATAACAAATAAATACAAGATATACAAGCTGTGTATACAGGTTGTGACGATGCAGCATTTAATCTTAATTATCCAGATGTCTATTTTCATTAAGCCAGGAGGCATAGACTTTTATCTTTATATTGACTCTTCTTGTAGATTGAGTTGATATTTGTAAATTGATGAATGATTGTTATTTACCTGTATATAAGCTCCTACAGTTTATTGTACTGTTATCTTTGCAAAACAGGGATGCAGGGTCACTGAACAGTGATATTTGCTGATATGTTGATTAGTTACACATTATACCAGGCCATGCAGTTTGTTGACTTGCAAACATTGAGGGATAAACTAAATAATCAAACAATGTGAGATACTCTCATCACCCCTTCTCTTGACCTGTGACTAATGGCTTTAAGAATAGTTGTGAACTATAAAAAGGATATGCTTCTGTAACAATATAAATCCACACATCTAGACATCCAAGAAATCCAAGACATGCAGAGATCCAAAGAACCAGAGACTCTTTACAAAACCACAGCCAGGAATACTCTACAAGACAACAGCCAAGACATCATGGCTCAATTACAAGGGACACAGATTTAACATTCTACAGGATGTTAGCCTAGGAGTAATTTTGCACCATCTTGGGTATTTTGCTGGGACTGTTCTATGTGTTATTTGCCTGGTTTGTGGTTCAATAAAGTATTGGCATGCTGCTTTACCCTCACCCTGCATTGTCTGAGTAGTATTTTGCCCATGGTAAAAGGGAAGCTGGCATTCGGTGCAATGATCCCTGGTCCATGCAGTCTTAAGCCAGTAGACTAGAGCACCTGCTGACCCATGCGTCTCCCTACAGGTGTATATCCCTGGTTATCATATAATGAATAGATAGAAGATATACAAGCAGTTTATATAGGTCAATAACTCTGGGTATCACATAACAAATAAATACAAGCTATACAATGTGTGTATACAGGTGTGTACCACTTGGTGTCATATAATAAACACATACAAGATTATAAAAGCTCTGAGTACCACTGGATGTCATATAATAAATGTATACAACATATGCAAGCTATGCATACAGGTGTATACCACTGCTTATCATATAAAAATACAGATCAAATTAGAAAAATATATATACATTTTCTCTTCTGGAATTATTCTGCCCAATCACAGCTTTCCTTTTCCCAGAAATTGCACCCCTCTTGTCCACAGTTTGCAATTTTTATTAAATCTCAGCCACATTGATTACAGAGTTAGCAGAACTGCAAAAGTAAGCGCAAGTAATGGCCTTAGATGACACTTTTGTCAGAAAAAAAAATGTAATCTCGTGCAATCACTTTATGAGTTTTATATTGTCTTATATAATAGGGAGGAGGTTCCAAATGTTTCAAATAATATATTGCACATCACTGGAACGTTTCCAACCACTTGTCTAATAATAATATTTCTATAAAATGGTTGCCTGGCAGGTAATACTTTTTTTTACAAATGATATGGAATGAGTTAAAGGGAACCTGTCAGCACTGCAGGACTGTGCTCAATAACCTACACACAGTGTTAGTTTGGCGATGTTACACTGATTAACATGATTCCTTTGTTGATGAAATCCATCTTGTGGCTGTTGTTTAATCTGTATTTTTAGTTTTTAGATAATGATATGCTCCTGCTCGGGGGTGAGCTCTGGGCGGGGGAGTCATCATGCATGTGGTGCTCTACTTTGGTATTCATACTGAAGACTGCTGACAGGTCACTGATTCCTCACTGACCTGCCCCCTAGTTTACATAACGAATATTATGCTGTGTATACACACTGAAAAAAAGTATTGGCCATCAACCACATTAATTATAAACAAAGTACACATGTAATTATGATGCCACGCAGGGACCACGGCTAGCACCTGCCTGCAGAAGGTTTTTTTTTCAGTATGTACTGTACATATGATATTCCTTATGTAAACTTAGTTGGCAGATCAGTGAGCGATACCTAATTAGAACATCACATGAAGACCCCCCCACAGGCCGCCCCCCACAGGCCGCCTTGGATCAATCTGCAGAGGATCAGTTTTGAGTTGAATTACATGAAATTTATGGGTCCCCACGAAATCATACAAGATTCGATTCACAAGGATAGCAAAAAAAATGCCAGGCACCATTTTACACACTAGTGAAGCATCAGCAAGCTAGCTACCCCTTAATGACCAGCAGCTATGGCACCCATGGTTGCAGCAGAGGCAATAATGGGGGCCATCACAGCCAGTATAACAGTTGGGGGCTGGCCAAGGAGCACCATTTTATGCTTGTACAGTGTAGAGATCAGAGGTCAGGTGCACGGCTCATTCCACCTTGGTATAAAAAGGCATAATCTAATTGCGGTGTATTACTGCAGTGCTGAATTACATTGGAAATGGGTGGTAGTCTCAGTCTCATCTAAAGATTCAAATTATATAAGACAGAGTTGTACCTGAATAGTCATTCAGTGTGGCTGAATTGAATAACCTGAGATATACTGCAGTAACAGCACATTAATAACAGCCTTTTTATTCTTCACACACTACAAACCTACAAACAAGGAGGGGCGGTATTAACCTCCTCAGTGCTATTTTGGCCTTTTTTGCTTTTATCTCTTCTCTCTTTCCTTTTCCCTCTCCCCTTCTCTCTCTTACCTTCTCTCTCCCTTTCCCCTTTTTTCTCTTCCTTTCTCTCTTTCTTCCTTTCTCGCTCTCATTCTCTCTCTCTCGCACCTTTGCTCTTTCCCCTTCTCTCTCATCCTTATTTCTCTACCATCATTTCTCTCTTGCAGCTTCTCTTTCTCTTACCCCTTCTCTATCTTACCTTCTCTCTCATTTTATGAACAATTAGTGGTTTTCAGTATGGTGATTCACAGCAAATTTATTGACTTCAATTCAAATTTTTGGAAAAAATTTGGTGAACTTGGCATATTCGAATTTCAAATGATCCACTCACCTCTAACGTCAACCAATGAGTGGCATAGAGTGATACTACTATTTAGAAAGTTTGAGGTGCAAGTGTAACCGGGAAGGTACAAGCTGCAAAAAAGCACAACAGCGGGCAGCACAGTGGCGCAGTGGATAGCACAGCAGCCTTGCAGCGCTGGAGTCCTGGGTTCAAACCCCACCCAGGACAACATCTGCAAAGAGTTTGTATGTTCTCTCCGTGTTTGCGTGGGTTTCCTCCGGGTACTCCAGTTTCCTCCCACATTCCAAAGACATACTGATAGGGAATTTAGATTGTGAGCCCCAACGGGGACAGCGACGATAATGTGTGCAACCTGTAAAGCGCTGCAGAATATGTTAGCGCTATATAAAAATAAAGATTATTATTATTATTAACACCACAAGGCTGTCAGAATAGATTTAAATAAAAGGTAAGATTGGAAACAATATTAGGAATACAGAAAATCAGTGGTTAGAATGATATTGGCAAATCTCTCTGAGTGCGGCTGATAGTCAGGTAAAGATTAACAAGGGGGTAATGCTTGACAGTCATGGCAAAAAAATTCATAAGAGGAATCAGTAGGCTGATAGGTCTGACAATCAGTCTACCGATTCCTCTTTTTGCCATGACTGTCAAGCATTAACTCCCTGGATTCATCTTTACCTAACTATCAGTCCCACTCAGAGAGATTTACCAATATTGTTCTAGCCACTGATTTTCTGTATTCCTAATATTGTTTCCAATCTATGCAGATATCATCGTGGTGACACATTTTTAGCACTTCATTAAACACACTAAAACCACCAATTGATTATCCCACTCCTCTCCCGGGAAGGCACTTATAGCGCAAATCATTGATACCTTTGATACTACTATTTATTTATTTTTTATTTTTTTAAAAGAGGTTCCTCAGTATCTGCAGTATCACACAGGTTTGTGTCCCAACTATCCCAAAAGTACAAAATACACATTAGATTGAAGACCATTTATTACAAGTTAGAATTGACTGTAACACTATGTAACACTGGTGGGTGTGGACCCACTGCACCACTGGCCATTAAGGGCACGCAGCACAGATTCAGTATACGTAGCATAGGTCAGGATAAATGGAACAGGCCAGGTCAATAGCAGGAGAGACAGAACAAACATGCACCCACAGGATACAGAGACAAACAACTGTGAACCAATGATTGTGTGAGGAGTGGTGGGAGGAGCTGCCTAATAAGCCCACTGGTGCCTAGGGATAAGCTGGGGAAGGCAAACCCTGCAGGACACAGCAGGGTTAAATTCCTGTATGATCTGGCCATACTTCCCTATGGCCAGATGAAGCTTTTCTAGGAGCAAAGCTGGCAGTGAGCACAAGGCAGCTCAGGTAGATGGTCAAAAAGTTTGCCCAAATTGCAATCCAAATCTAACTTTGCAGCAATGTTCATTTGAGATGCTCTTTCAACTAGGAGCTTATAGTAGCAGCATATTACATTTTTCAGTTTATGGTTCTTCCGAGATAATAACATGAAGTGATTAGAGGTCCTCATTTTGTAGCAGTTATATGGAGATTCAGTTGTAAGACCTTGGGAAAACTCAGCATGCATACCAAAATTCAGCAGGATTAGGCTATATAGTGTACGGTGCTCTATCTGTCTGCAAGTCTGTGCAGCCATCCTGAATAATCAAATGCAGGGACAAAAGTTGTGCATCCCCCTATAGAAGACTAGTTCATTAGATCTTCATGCTGAAGGAAAATGGGTCTCCTCTGATCAGCCAGAATTTATGGCATCTGATTAGGCCACTATTTTCTCGGCAGGATTCCTTACTTTAAACTGTTAACTATGGATGGCCTGTGGATAAAAAATGAACTTTGGACTACTAAATTGTACCATTATAGTTATTTAGTGTAATTTATGAAAAATAGGTAAGTCATGATCACCTACTTCTTCTAGCTAATGATAGCTCAATTTTCTAGACAGGTAAACCGCAGGATCATTTTTTTCCTCTGCTCGTGTCATATAACATTGTCCAATTAATGATGAAGAGAAAATGTAATGCTCTACAAATGATACATTGTAAATTAATAGCCCGTTCGCCGCCGCTCTATTTGAGTTATTGCCGTTAATTCCTGGTTCAAAACTCCTTTATTTAATAATCCATAAGTAATTGTTAAATATGAGGGACAAACTTTGAATGCAATATTCTTCATATTAAAATCAGTAAATGGTGATTTTTTTTAGATATTATTACACCCTCGATAAGGTTTTTTAGAGATTATGGAAATCAAAAGGTTTTAGAAGCTTTCTTATGTACTCTGCACTCTTGCCGAAGTAGAAAATTGCAATTTCAAGCTAAAATTGTTCTTATTAAGAGGATTTGATAACAGAAATGGAAGATGTTGAACTAAATAGATGTTTTTTTTTAACCTAAGTAATTATGTAACAATTATATCATATGCACATGACCGTATTATGACTCCACTTAACCTTTGGGCTGTTCAGAACCATAATATGGACACTGGACGGAACTCTTTATGCCTTTAATTTTGTACTGCAGCAAACAGAGAGGTTTTTATAGATTCTGTATAAATATGTCAGAGCTAAACCATGGCAAGTTTTACCTCGTGCCAAATTATAGAGATATTATACAATGGGAAAAAAAGTATTTAGTCAGCCACCAATTGTACAAGTTCTCCCACTTAAAAAGATGAGAGAGGCCTGTAATTTACATAATAGGTAGACCACAACTATGAGAGTCAAAATGAGAAAGTAAATCCAGAAAATCACCTTGCCTGATTTGGCAAGATTTATTTTGCAAATTATGTAGGAAAATAAGTATTTGGTCAATAACAAAAGTTCATCTCAATATTTTGTTATATATCCTTTGTTGACAATGAAAGAGGTCAAACTTTTTCTGTAAGTGTTCAGAAGGGTGGCACACACTGTTGGTGGTATGTTGGCCCATTCCTCCATGCAGATCTCCTCTAGAGCAGTGATGTTTTGGGCCGGTCACTGGGCAACATGGACTTTCAACTCCCTCCAAAGGTTTTCTATGGGGTTGATATCTGCAGACTGGCTAGGCCACTCCAGGACCTTCATATGCTTCTTACTAAGCCACTCCTTCGTTGCCCTGGCGGTGTGCTTGGGATCATTATCATGCTGAAAGACCCATCCACATTTCATCTTCAATGCCCTTGCTGATGGAAGGAGGTTTGAACTCAAAATCTCACGATACATGGCCCCATTCATTCTTTCATGTACACGGATCAGACGTCCAGGTCCCTTTGCAGGGAAACAGCCCCAAAGAATGATGTTGCAGTGCAGTGTGTTATTGATGGTAGCCTTTGTTACGGTGGTCCCATCTCTATGCAGGTCATTCACTAGGTCCCCCCCATGCGGTTCTGGAATTTTTGCTCACCGTTCTTGTTATCATTTTGACCCCAAGGGGTGAGATCTTGCGTGGAGCCCCAGATCGAGAGAGAATATCAGTGGTCTTGTATGTCTTCCATTTCCTTATAATTGCTCCCACTGTTGATTTCATCACACCAAGCTGCTTGTCTATTGCATATTCAGTCTTCCCAGCCTGATGCAGGGTTACAATTTTGTTTCTGGTGTCCTTCGACAGCTCTTTGGTCTTCACCATAGTGGAGTTTGGAGTGTGATTGTTTGAGGTTGTGGACAGCTGTCTTTTATACTGATAACAAGTTCAAACAGGTGTCATTACTACAAGTAATAAGTGGAGGACAGAGGAGCCTCTTAAAGAAGAAGTTACAGGTCTGTGAAAATATTGTATGTTTTTATGTGACCAAATACTTATTTTCCTCCATAATTTGCAAAATATATCTTGCCAAATCAGACAGGTGATTTTCTTTTTTGCCCACTGTACATTCAGACCAACATTCACATTAGATGAAAATAGGCAGACGCACAATTGTACATAAGTGGAATTAATTATTGTTTATAGGTAAAAAATACATCTAGGACCAGTTCAGGCAATTTTGGAATTTGTTCAGGCAATGAGGAAGACAGAGTTTATAATCAGCGAAAAAATGTAACTTACCTGACTGGTGTTTGAAATGGTAGCAAAGATTTGTAGGTCGGTCCGAAGAAAAAATGGCCAATCATAAACAGCAAACTTAGAAAGATAACTAGGGAAGGGTTCAACTAGCAAACCAGCATCATGTCATTCTGGCTTGACAGCAATGTTGCGCTCTTGCACCTGCACTGATGATAGAGATCGGTGCAGGAGCAGGAAGTGATCTCTGGCAGCACATATGTAACTTCCTGTCTGGCTATGAAGAAGACCAGAGCAAGACAGTGAAGGGGTAATTAGATAGTCTAATACAGTACTTATGGGTACACTGTTGTTGAAACTCATGGGACGAATTTGACATGGCAATTATAAGACTGTGACTGGTGCTATTATGTGGAAACTGTTATGATCTCACCTTAGGGGCACTGAAACAACTAGTCCTATAGTCACAGTGTTAAATAGGTTGTCCACCTTTGGGGACATTACTTTTTTCTTAAATTCATGTATTTTTGTGTTTAAAAAATATTTTTGTAATTGGCTTTAAAAAAACTGCACTCTTTGCATTCTACAGCAGCTGGGATCCATTGTCTATTGCTTGCTGCAGAATGGATTAATTGAGAATCCATCAGTGAGCTCATTCTGAAAGTCCTGTAGGAGAGTTTGTAACTCTTTTATTTATCATTTTTAGTGCTCCTCATTGCATATTCATAACACAGACCAGCTCAAAGCTGAATGTACAGGGAAACAAAAACCTTGTAAAATCCAAAAGTTGCAAATTTTTTGATGAAACTGAATTCCTAAAATGATTTTTAGCTGGCCGACCGCATATACTTGATTTAAAAGGAAATCTGTCAGGAAGATTAGCACCCCGAAACCACAAATGTAGGTTTTTGAAACCTAAAAGCATCAACACATTTACAATATATCTTCTGTTTTTTGCTATATTCCCAGAGTAATTAGCATTTGTATTCCTATGAAAATTAGGCATGGAGTGCTCTGGGTGTGACAGAGCATTTCCCGAGCTTCTGCCTCCCCAGATTGTTTCCTTGGCTAGCACCAAGCTCTTTGACTTGATTGATAACTCAGTCTGTGCTGTCAGGCAGCAGGCAAATAAATCAGACAATGAGCTATCAATCTAGGTAAAGAGGCAGGTGATGGACAGAGAAACAACATAGGGAGGGAGTGGCTTGTTATGTGCTCTGTCACACCCAGAGCACTTAAAGCCTCATTTACATATGAATAAAAATGCAGATTACTTGGCCACAGATAGAAGATGTAAAGATGTAAGTGGATTTACATTTCAAAGATCTATATTTCCATACATTTGGGGTGATCTTAAAGACACATTAGAATTTAAGGTGGACAACCCCTTTCCATATGTAGTAATTTTTCATTACTGCTTATCTGTATATTTTAGCTTTTGGAAAACCTAAAAAGTAAAACAATGGTAACAAGTAGGTAGAATTACTTTTCATGATTTTTTTTAAGAATTCAATATCAATATAGAAGAATTCAATCAACTCTGCCGACTATAAAAACCAAACAGTCCAATTATCCTGCCCTTCAAGCTTTTACTATCTGTAAGGGGACAATCCTATGTCTTTTTGAGCAATGAACCCAAAAGACTTTAACTAAGCTCTAATTAATCATTTAATCCCAACCATTTATAAATGATTAACCCTTCACACTGATATCCTTTCACATATAAAAGTAAGCTACTTACCAGAGGTCACTGACAATTTTTTTTATCAGGTGCCATAGTGATCCTTATGCAAATTATATCTTCCTCCCCTATGTGTATACATACTTTAATTTAGATTGTGAGCCCAATCGGGGACAGCGATGATAATGAGTGCAAACTGTAAAGCTCTTTGGAATATGTTAGCGCTATCTAAAAATAAAGATTATTATTATTATTGTATACTAACGATGCCTCGCTAAAGGATATATTATGCACGTTTCGATTTTTCATACATTTACTTCTACTTGAATTTTTTTAGACATTTTCTATCAATTTTGGTTAAATTCTCTTCATTTTCTTATTTTACAACTACCGTATATGAATTGAAACCTAAAGAGAACTGGAATATAAGTTGGTAATCAGGCAACGTTTAAACAAATCATCTAAAAATATGTACTTCATGGTAGTTAAAATATAAACTTTTGTTATTTACTATGAAAAATATATAGTGAAAGACTAAAGGTACCGTCACATTAAGCGACGCTGCAGCGATATCGACAACGATGCCGATCGCTGCAGCGTCGCTGTGTGGTCGCTGGAGAGCTGTCACACAGACCGCTCTCCAGCGACCAACCATGCCGAGGTCCCCGGGTAACCAGGGTAAACATCGGGTTACTAAGCGCAGGGCCGCGCTTAGTAACCCGATGTTTACCCTGGTTACCAGTGTAAATGTAAAAAAACCCAAACACTACATACTTACATTGCCGTGTCTGTCGCGTCCCTCGCCTTCAGCTTCCCTGCACTGTGTAAGCGCCGGCCCTAAAGCACAGCGGTGATGTCACCGCTGTGCTTTGCTTTACGGCCGGCACTGACACATTCAGTGCAGGAAGCTCTGAGCAGCAGCGCGGACGCCGGGGGACGTGACAGACATCAGAGGGTGAGTATGTACTGTTTTTTTTTTACTTTTACAATGGTAACCAGGGTAAATATCGGGTTACGAAGCGCGGCCCTGCGCTTAGTAACCCGATATTTACCCTGGTTACCATTGTAAAACATTGCTGGCATCGTTGCTTTTGCTGTCAAACACGACGATAGACGCCGATCTGACGACCAAATAAAGTTCTGGACTTTCAGCAACGACCAGCGATATCACAGCAGGATCCAGATCGCTGCTGCGTGTCAAACACAACGATATCGCTAGCCAGGACGCTGCAACGTCACTGATCGTTGTCGTTATCGTTGCAAAGTAGTTTAGTGTGAATGGTGGTACCTTAACACCATTAATAGTAGATAAAAAGAGGTAATGCATGCAACGTGTAGGCGCATGTTTACACTGGCCGCTAAACAGACAAAACCTAAGATAGAAACATAAAAGAGCAACTAGCCTGCAGTAAATAAATAGCCACAGTCAATGGTAAAAATATTGGATGCTTATTTAACATAATTTTGATTTAAAAGAACAGAAAAGCTTTCCCACTGTGTCAAGGTGACCCTATTTGGGACTTTTTCACATTTACCAGAAAATCAAGAACAGCATCCAATTGGGTGAAAAAACAAAAACACCTCCTTATTTTGCCATAATGCGACGTTTCGACGAATTGTAGGTCTTTTTCAATCTTTTGCATTTTATTCACATTTACGTCACTTGATAAATGCAAAGGTTTTAATACTAGGGATTAGGATCATCCCGTATAGGGTCACTGTGATGTGGTGGGATGGCTTTTACATTTTTTTAAAATCAAAATTATGTTAACTAAGTACCTTATGTTATTTTCATGCACTATTGCTATTTATTTACTGCAGAGCATTTGCTTATTTAGATTTCATCTTAGGTTTATCATATGAATTGAGTAATCTTTTTTAGCACATTTTTATAATGTTTATCTTTTAAATCAACTGTTATTAAATCTGTTGTATTTGTACTGTTTTGTATTGTGCTGATAATCTATTGACAAGGTTTTTTTTATTACCTGTAGAGGAATGTTGAAAGGTGACCATAGACATGTAATAACTGGTAGTCAAATGCCAACTGTAGATATTATATTTACAAAGGTCAGAGAAGCGGACTTCCACTAGCACATTAATAGCATATAAAGAAATAATAGATCATACTAATAATGCTAACTGCTCTTTAACCCCTTCGCGACATGCGCCGTACTAGTACTGCGCTGCCGGCACTGCATTTGTGCCAGCCGCAGTACTAGTACAGCGGATCGATCAACGCGGTCTCGCGCTGAGCGCCGCGGTGATCGGGTGCGGGTGTCAGCTGTATATGACAGCTGACACCCCGCAACAATGCCCACGATCGGCGCTAGCGCCGATCGCGGGCATTTAACCCCTCTGATGCCGCTGTCAGTAGTGACAGCGGCATAGAGGTGGATCGCGCAGGGACGGGGGCACCCTGCGCTCTCCCACCGGAGCAACGCGATGAGATCGCGCTGCTCCAGTGATCCGGAAGGAGTCCCCGGATCCAAGATGGCCGCGGGACTCCTTCCGGGTCATTTACTGACCTGGCTTGCCGGCACCTGCTGAGAGTTTCTAATAGCAGGCGCCGGCAAGCCTCTGTAAGTTGCCTGTCAGATCGTTGATCTGACAGAGTGCTATGCACACTGTCAGATCAACGATCTGATCTAAAACAGTGATGTCCCACCCTGGGACAATGGTAAAAAGTAAAAAAAAAAAAAATACAATGTATAAAAAATAAAATAATAAAATCCCCAAATAAGGAAAAAAAAAACATTTCCCAGTAAATCCATTTATTTTTGTAAATAAAAAAAAAACAATAAAAGTACACATATTTGGTATCGCCGCGTCCGTAACGACCCGCTCTATAAAACTATCCCACTAGTTAACCCCTTCAGTGAACACCGCAAAAAAAAAAAAAAAAAGGCAAAAAACAACGCATTATTATCATACAGGCGAACAAAAAGTGGAATAACACGCGATCAAAAAGACGGATATAAATAACCATGATACCGTTGAAAACGTCATCTTGTCCCGCAAAAAAAAAGCTGCCAAACAGCATCATCAACAGAAAAATAAAAAAGTTATAGCTCTCAGAATAAAGCGATGCAAATACAATTATTTTTTTTATATAAAATAGTTTTTATTGTGTAAAAGCACCAAAACATAAAAAAATTATATAAATGAGGTATCACTGTAATCGTACTGACCTGAAGAATAAGGCTGCTTTATCAATTTTACCACACGTGGAACGGTATAAATGCCCCCCTAAAAGAATTTCAGGAATTGCTGGTTTTTGTTCATTCCGCCTCCCAAAAATCGGAATAAAAAGCGATCAAAAAATGTCATGTGCCCGAAAATGGTACCAATAAAAACGTCAACTCGTCCCGAAAAAAAGAAGATCTCACATGACTCTGTGAGCCAAAATATGGATAAATTGTATCTCTCAAAATGTGGTGATGCAAAAACTATTTTTTGTAATAAAAAGCGTCTTTTAGTGTGTGATGGCTGCCAACCATAAAAATCCGCCAAAAAAAGCTATAAAAGTAAATCAAACCCCCCTTCATCACCCCCTTAGTTAGGGAAAAATAATAAAATTTTAAAAAATGTATGTATTTCCATTTTCCCTTTAGGGATAGGGTTAGGGCTAGGGTTAGGGCTAGAGTTAGGGCTAGGGTTAGGGTTGGGGTTAGGGCTAGGGTTAGGGCTGGGGTTAAGGTTGGGGTTAGGGCAAGGGTTAGGGCTGGGGTTTGGATTTCAGTTATAATTGGGGGTTTCCACTGTTTAGGCACATCAGGGGCTCTCCAAACGCGACATGGCGTCCGATCTCAATTCCAGCCAATTCTGCTTTGAAAAACTAAAACAGTGCTCCTTCCCTTCCGAGTTCTCCTGTGCGCCCAAACAGTGGTTCCCCCCAACATATGGGGTATCAGCGTTCTCAGAACAAGTTGGACAACAACTTTTGGGGTCCAATTTGTCCTGTTACCCTTGGGAAAATAAAAACGTGGGGGCTAAAATATCATTTTCGTGGAAAAAAAATAAATTTTATTTTCACGGCTCTGCGTTATAAACTGTAGTGAAACACTTGTTGGTTCAAAGTTCTCACAACACATCTAGATAAGTTCCATGGGGGGTCTAGTTTCCAATATGGGGTCACTTTTGGGGGGTTTCTACTGTTTAGGTACATCAGGGGCTCTGCAAATGCAACATGACGCCTGCAGACCAATCCATCTAAGTCTGCATTTCAAATGGCACTCCTTCCCTTCCGAGCTCTGCCGTGCGCCCAAACAGTGGTTCCCCCCCATATATGGGGTATCAGCGTACTCAGGACAAATTGGATAACAACTTTTGTGGTCCAATTTCTCCTGTTATCTTTGGGAAAATAAAAACATGGGGGCTAAAATATCATTTTCGTGGAAAAAAAATACATTTTATTTTCACGGCTCTGCGTTATAAACTGTAGTGAAACACTTGTTGGTTCAAAGTTCTCACAACACATCTAGATAAGTTCCATGGGGGGTCTAGTTTCCAATATGGGGTCACTTTTGGGGGGTTTCTACTGTTTAGGTACATCAGGGGCTCTGCAAATGCAACATGACGCCTGCAGACCAATCCATCTAAGTCTGCATTTCAAACGGCGCTCCTTCCCTTCCGAGCTCTGCCGTGTGCCCAAAAAGTGGTTCCCCCCCATATATGGGGTATCAGCGTACTCAGGACAAATTGGATAACAACTTTTGTGGTCCAATTTCTCCTGTTACCTTTGGGAAAATAAAAACGTGGGGGCTAAAATATCATTTTCATGGAAAAAAAAAAATATTTTCACGGCTCTGCGTTATAAACTGTAGTGAAACACTTGTTGGTTCAAAGTTCTCACAACACATCTAGATAAGTTCCTTGGGGGGTCTAGTTTCCAATATGGGGTCACTTGTGGGGGGTTTCTACTATTTAGGTACATCAGGGGCTCTGCAAATGCAACATGACACCTGCAGACCAATCCATCTAAGTCTGCATTTCAAACGGCGCTCCTTCCCTTCCGAGCTCTGCCGTGCGCCCATACAGTGGTTCCCTCCCATGTATGGGATATCAGCGTACTCAGGACAAATTGGACAATAACTTTTGTGGTCCAATTTCTTCTGTTACCCTTGGGAAAAAAAATTGCGGGCTGAAACATCATTTTGTGGAAAGAAAAAATTATTTTTTTAATTTTCACAGCGCTACATTCTAAACTTTAGTGAAACAATTGGGGGTTAAAAGTGCTCTCCACACATCTAGATAGGTTCCTTAGGCGGTCTTCTTTCCAAAATGGGGTCCATTGTGGGGGGTTTCCACTGTTTAGGCATGTCAGGGGCTCTCCAAACGCGACATGGGTTCCGATCTCAATTCCAGCAAATTTTGCATTGAAAAGTCAAAAGGCGCTCCTTTCCTTCTGAGCTCTGCCATGTGCTCAAACAGTGGTTTATCCCCATATATGAAGTATCAACGTACTCAGAACAAATTGCACAACAACTTTTGGTGTCCAATTTATCCTGTTACCCTTGGGAAAATAAAACATTTGGGGCAAAAAGATCATTTTTTGTGAAAATTAATATGAATTTTTTTTTACGGCTCTACATTATAAACTTCTGTGAAGCACTTGGAGGTTCAAAGTGCTCACCACACATCTAGATTAGTTCCTTAGAGGGTCTACTTTCCAAAATGGTGTCACTTGTGGGGGTTTCCACTGTTTATAGGCACGTCAGGGGCTCTCCAATCGAGCCATGGGTTCCGATCTCAATTCCAGCAAATCTTGCATTGAAAAGTCAAATGGCGCTCCTTCCCTTCCGAGCTCTGCCATGTGCCCAATCAATGGTTTACCCCAACATGTGGGGTATCGGCGTACTCAGACCAAATTGTACAACGACTTTTGTGGTCCAATTTCTCCTGTTACCCTTGGTAAAATAAAACAAATTGGATCTGAAGTAAAAATTGTGTGAAAAAAAGTTAAATGTTCAATTTTTTTTAAACATTCCAAAAATTCCTGTGAAGCACCTGAGGGGTTAATAAACTTTTTGAATGTGGTTTTGAGTACCTTGAGGGGTGCAGTTTTTAGAATGGTGTCACTTTTCGGCATTTTCTGTCATATAGACCCCTCAAAGTCACTTCAAGTGTGAGGTGGTCCGTAAAAAAAATGGTTTTGCAAATTTTGTTGCAAAAATGAGAAATCACTGGTCAACTTTTAACCCTTATAACTCCCTAACAAAAAAAATTATGTTTCCAAAATTGTGCTGATGTAAAGCAGACATGTGGGAAATGCTGTTTATTAACTATATTATGTGATATAACTCTCTAATTTAAGGGCATAAAAACTAAAAGTTTGAAAATTGCTAAATTTTCATAATTTTCGACAAATTTTTGTTTTTTTCACAAATAAATGCAAGTCATATCGAAGAAGTTTTACCACTGTCATGAAGAACATTATGTCACGAGAAAACAATGTCAGAATCACCAGGATCCATTGAAGCGTTTCAGAGTTATGACCTCATAAAGGGACAGTGGTCAGAATTGTAAAAATTGGCCCTGTCACTTAGGTAAAAACAGGCTTCGGGGTGAAGGGGTTAAGCAGCCGGACACGTACACAAGGTTTCAGATCCAACTGAAAGAAATTGGAAAATGGCAATACAATTTCTAAAGAAAACTTGCTATAAAGTTGTCTGCTATTCACAGAATCGGCACCATTGCTGTCCATTATCTTTATCCTGTACTGCAACTCAGGTGAATTCTCATAAATGGTGATGATCTGCAATACCAGACGTGGCCTGAAATCAAGAGTGGAGCTGTTTAAAAATAAAATCATGTCCTTTTTTTAAAAAAAATCTCATACAACCCTTTTGGAGGGAAACTTGAAGACTCAGTTTGAGCATACAACTTCGGCCGATTATGTTACTATAATTATTTGACAAAGGCTGCCCCTTTTTCCAGATTTCTTGTGATAGTTTCACCATGTATTATGTACACTGTTCATCTTTTCTAAGCAGACCACCCTAAGAATTTGTGGGGTTATCTGAAAGAGCTTTCACTGCATAATAATCTACATTTCTTAAATTTCTGTGTGTGGTTTTTCTTAAAAAAAAGTTAAAAGCTTACAAAGCTACATTTTAATGGACTTCAAAGTCTCCGATTTATTTAAAAAAATTTAAAAAATTGAACAAATTATAAAATTCAATTGTGCCTTAATTTTTTTTATTACTGCAACTGTAGTGATTACATTACATCATGTTTTTTCCTTAATCATAACAGTAGTGAAGAAAATTGGTTGGAATTGTTAGCAAATTACTAGCAATGAAGAAAGTGTAAATATGGCATGAACATCGTATTTTTCAATGTATTAATAATTAATGTCATTAGTTTTAATCTTCAATAAACAATATACTAATACAATTATTTATGAGGGTCTGATTCTTTTTCCATGAATCTTAGAACTTAGTATGTATTTATTAATTAATGATTTTCAGTTTTTAAAGGTATTCAGGTCTACTGTATATTAGACAATCATATACTCAAGGTCTATTACGAGTGAGAGCTGTACAGTGGAATTACTGGGTTTTTATTGTCTATTAGATATGAAATCCTAGAAATATATCATTGTGAGCTCTGAAGTGTTTTCAAGTTGCCAGTAGAGATTCCTGATCCGGGCATTTTGGGTGTTCGATAACAATACTTAACTATTACGTTCTTCGGGAAGAAAGGGTTAAAGTTAGCATATTATTATTAACATCCCATCATTTTGCAATTCACTGCAGTACACAACTCTTTTGTCTGACATTTGTCCTACAGCAGCACTTGTGGAAAAATGAATTATGACAAAATATTGGCAATGTACAATGACAAGTAATCGATAGGGCTCAGCGGGAGACTTATTAATGTACAGTCCCTGCTCATTATCAAGTTATTCATGCTTGCTCTACCATATGTAATGGACAAAGAAAGGAGATATATTTACAGCATAATGCAAAATTGAATAAATCTATATTCTTACAGGCAGAACAGATTTAAAATGATTTAATTTGTTTATTAATTTTAAATATGTTTTTACTTTAGATGCTAGTTTTTAATTTTTTTTACAGCCATTTCTTACCTGTGTCTGGAAAAGCTGACAACTAATAAATCCATAAATCCTGCACCATCCTTTCAAGACACATGACAGTGC
Source organism: Ranitomeya variabilis (assembly GCF_051348905.1). Lineage (NCBI taxonomy): Eukaryota > Metazoa > Chordata > Amphibia > Anura > Dendrobatidae > Ranitomeya > Ranitomeya variabilis. The sequence goes on along the minus strand of NC_135233.1, from coordinate 323,685,216 downwards.
TTGATGATGTGATACCACCACCTCTTCCGATTTGGAATTTAGTACACTAGAAAAGTTATCGCTTTAGGGTTACTTTGTTCTGTGAATGCAGACAGATTTTTGGTCATTGCGTGTTTTTTATATGTCAAACTTGTAAATAACCTAAATTGAAAAAAAACCCTGTTGAGTCGCCATTACTGGTCACCATTTCATAAAAATGTGTTTTTCAGAAATCTGACTCCCATCAAGGCTTTAAAGGGCTTGTTCGAGTGTTATAAAGAGCTCTACATGTAGATCTAGTCTTAAGGTACCGTCACACTCAGCAACTTTCCAACGAGAACGACAGCGATCCGTGACGTTGCAGCGTCCTGGATAGTGATCTCGTTGTGTTTGACACGCAGCAGCGATCAGGATGCCGCTGTGATATCGCTGGTCGGAGCTAGAAGTCCAGAACTTTATTTCGTCGCTGATCATCCGCTGTCATCGCTGGATCGGCGTGTGTGACACCGATCCAGCGATGTGTTCACTTGTAACCAGGGTAAACATCGGGTTACTAAGCGCAGGGCCGCGCTTAGTAACCCGATATTTACCCTGGTTACCATTGTAAAAGTTAAAAAAAACACTACATACTCACATTCTGATGTCTGTCACGTCCCCCGGAATCCACAGGGTTAAAACTGCTTTCGGCAGGAGCGCTGCTAATGCACGAGCTGCTGCCGAGAGCTTCCTGCACTGACTGTGTCAGAGCCAGCCGTAAAGCACTGGCCGTAAAGCAGAGACGTCACCGATGTTACTGCCGGCGCGCCGCTGACACATTCAGTGCAGGGAAGCTCTCGGCAGCAGCGCAGCATTAGCAAGCGCTCCTGCCGAAAGCAGTTTTAACCCTGTGGACGCCGGCGGGGGACGTGACAGACATCAGAATGTGAGTATGTAGTGTTTTTTTTTTTTTTAACTTTTATAATGGTAACCAGGGTAAATATCGGGTTACTAAGCGCGGCCCTGCACTTAGTAACCCGATGTTTACCCTGGTTACCCGGGTGCTGCAGGGGGACTTCGGCATCGTTGAAGACAGTTTCAACGATGCCGAAGTCGTTCCCCTGATCGTTGGTCGCTGGAGAGAGCTGTCTGTGTGACAGCTCCCCAGCGACCACACAACGACTTACCAACGATCACGGCCAGGTCGTATCGCTGGTCGTGATCGTTGGTAAGTCGTTTAGTGTAATGGTACCTTAAGTGATGTCGCACTGAGAGAAGCCAATATGGTGGACCATAAAATCTAATATTTCAATGAGCATTTTATGAGTCCATCCAGGTCACATAGACTGTAAATTTTAACATCAGGCTGGAAAAAGAACAAAAATGAATGTAGTGTAATATGTGCAATGGAAGGTGTTTAGAGGAGAATAGCCCTAAAATACAGCAGGTCATGAGGGTCAACCCAAGTAGTAAGCCAATTCTTTCCATTACCCTCAAAGAATAAGCAACATGAGCTGGATCCAGATATGGCTTTTGGTCATAACTCAAGAAAATTTACTTAACTGTGGCAGCAGTTTACTTAAAGACCTGACAGAGCAGTGTTGAATTTAGAGGGGGTTATCTACTTTTCAATCAAATTTAGAATACGCCCTAAAACTGCGTGTTATGTGCCAAGAAGCTCTAGATGTCTTGGTGCTGTGTGGCGGCCATTATTGCTGTGGCGCTGTGCCTGTCCGGTGGTATGAACTGGAGTCATGGGGCTATTACCTTGCAGCATGGGAGTTGTGGGACACCTTGATCATCGATCCTGCTCATGGTGTATCACTGGTTGCAGTGCGTCACTGGACCTTTAATGCCAGAGACCCACTAAGAGGTTCAGTGCAATCTGGCAGTGGGCTTCATACAGATAGAGCAGAATGTTAACTAAGAACCTTCTGCTCAGTTTTGCCTAGCCGCAATAGATCGATATATGAGTTTTGGATGCACAGTGCAAGTGTCTGTTCTCTCCACTTATAGAATATACCTGGAACTGTACTTGTAACAACGAGACATTATAATAATAGTAATTATAATGGGCTGTGTTCACACATTTCTTTTTTGCTGCTCTTTTTCTGCAACCAAAACATGATCTTTTTGCAGTAAAAAAAGCCTCAGTCAAACTGTAGGTTTTGCTGCCTTTTTTGCGGCTTTTCTTGCTGAGATTTTATGTCTTTGTACTGCTTTTTTCAGGATCCCCACGTTCAGCTTTGTTTCCACCTTGCAAGCATGGCAATACAATGTATTAAGCCACCAATGCTAGACATATGTGAAACAATAAAAAAAAGTTGGGGAAAAAAAGGGCAATTTAATCAAATTACAGCAGTTAAGGAAAAGCGTTTTTTTTTTCACTAAGCTGAATTTATGTATGAGTTCATGAAAAATTACACAATTGCAAATGTACAAAGAGCATGGGAGAGGAGAATTGGCAGGGCATTGTTTATTGGACACATTGGTAGGTATTCAGTAGATCAGGCATTGTTTATTTTAACACATATCACTAATTTAATTAAACTGTAGTGATGCCTTGGGAATGCATGGCAATAAATGATAATGCATCCTAAATCGGCCCTAGTAGATCGCAGATATGCTTGAGATAGGGGATACGATTATGAGTCCCAAAGGGCAGTCTAGTGTAAGTGCATTTGCCATGCTCATCTGTGGAGTAGGTTGGCGCTCTATAAACACACAGAAATACATCATTCATTGATCCGATGATTAGTAGATATTTTTAGTTTTGCATATTCTATTATTCTGGGTGTCCTTGGAAATGGCATAGTGAATACAGCCGACAAGAAACTCTTGACAATACCAGATAATCTCACCAGCGAATGTTCTGATCATCAACACTTTTTTGCCAAAGCTTTGATGCAGATGCACCTGAGGAGCAGACAATTAATAGCTGAAGGAGGGCTCCCATCTGGAAAGCATACTATACAATTTGTTCATACAATTAGGGGAATCACAGTACACATGCTTTGTCAGGTCCTTCAGCTGACAGGCAGGCACCACTCTCAGGTTTTTTTTCACCGATTCAATAAAAGTTGCACTTTCCATGACAACACATGAATTGCACGACACTTATGCTGTGAATGCAAGTATTCTTCCCACACTTTATATTTTCTTATTAACATAACTCATCAACAAAAGCCAGATATAAAAGCATTATGGTCTAGCTCGGCATTTTGGCCCATCGTAGTCACAAGTAGGAGGGTGATGTTTGTATTCTCATTTTATAGTTAATGCTACATACAGCCTTTTGTCAATCCCATTGATTACCTTCATGTGAGGAAACGCACAACATCTAGAAAGGATAATGGACTTTGAGATCAATTAGGATTATAGGAGCAAACTACAGAACGCTGCATCAATGTGTTAATTTCCCATTGAAGACGACTGTTGAGTATAAGTTGAAGAACACTTATAATAGGTTTATCATGTAGATGGTTGTTTATCTGAACTATTAAAAGAACGGAAGTCGGTCATTTTGGACCACTTGGATCAACATTAGGAACATTTTACCACAAGTTATTTTTGAAGTTTAGTTTATTATTAACTTTAGATATGAATAACATTCTATCTTCAGGAGAAAGAATAATGGCAGAATTGAGGTCAATGGAGGTAATCTACAGTAATCTCTCAGCTGCACTTGAAAACTTGTAAAATGGTTAGCATAGGTGTAAATTACTAAGGCTGGCCATACACATTAGATGCTTTGGCCGATCGTATGGTTGTCTCTCCCGTATACAGCAGCACTCACTCGGCCAAGAGGTCCTTTGTTCTCTATGAGAAAGCCACCTGCCGGCATTTCAGCTTATTTCAGGGAATGCAATGTGATTGGCAGTATGAAATTAAACATGCCCTAACGACACCTCCTCTGGCCATCAGTTGGTTGGTGCCCCCATACTCATTAGACCATTGGGTGAGCTCATTGATATCGGTAGGTTCGTTTGACATTAGTATAATGTGAATGGAGGCCTTAAGACTGCCATATCCTATACCAGTCTTACATTCAGTTATGAATTTGGTAGAGAAAATGCAAATGTCTATGTCTCATAAACCAAAACCTAAGCGAACTATTAATTGACATTGAACTATGCCATAATTTATACCAGTATGTGGCGTATTTGATAGTAAATCTCTTAGCCTGTTGGACGCTCCGCCACATCCTACTTAGCTCTACCCACTTCTTCCGTCACTTTTGAACAGATGTAAAAAGTGTACAAAATTGAAAACTAAAAATGTCAAACTTTTTTACACCTCGAAACGGGCATCCTGTCCTTGATAATTTCATGACAGTTAGCAACTATTGAGCATACATGACAAACTTAAGATGATCAAGAGAAAATAGGCTGGTAGACAGGAAAGCATAAAAAAGAAAAAGAAGATTGCTTACCTAAGGGTACCGTTACACTAAACGATTTACCAACGATCACGACCAGCGATACGACCTGGCCGTGATCGTTGGTAAGTCGTTGTGTGGTCGCTGGGGAGCTGTCACACAGACAGCTCTCCAGCGACCAACGATGCCGAAGTCCCCGGGTAACCAGGGTAAACATCGGGTTACTAAGCGCAGGGCCGCTCTTAGTAACCCGATGTTTACCCTGGTTACCATTGTAAATGTAAAAAAACCAAAACACTACATACTTACATTCCGGTATCTGCCACGTCCCTCGCCGTCAGCTTCCCGCACTGACTGTGTCAGTGCCGGCCGTAAAGGACAGCACAGCGGTGATGTCACCGCTGTGCTCTGCTTTTACTTTACGGCCGGCACTCACAGTCAGTGCGGGAAGCTGACGGCGAGGGACGTGGCAGACACCGGAATGTGAGTATGTAGTGTTTTTTTTTACATTTACAATGGTAACCAGGGTAAACATCGGGTTACTAAGCATGGCCCTGCACTTAGTAACCCGATATTTACCCTGGTTACAAGCGAACACATCGCTGGATCAGTGTCACACACACCGATCCAGCGATGACAGCGGGTGATCCAGCGACGAAAGAAAGTTTCAAACGATCTGCTACGACGTATGATTCTCAGTGGGGTCCCTGATCGCAGTAGCGTGTCAGACACAGCGAGATCGTATGTATAACGCTGGAAAGTGCCGTCGTAGCGACCAAAGTGCCACTGTGAGACGGTACCCTTGTTGTTCTTTGTTTACTATGTGTGCAGCAGGTACATGTATCCCTGAGGTGCCATCTCTCCAGCAAACAACCCAGAAAGCACCAGACGGCACCGCTTTTATTAAGTAAGTAATGTTTCTTTTGTTGTTCAGTTGCAGGGGAGCACTAGAGCTGCATAGGTGGCGGTATAAGCAAATGGGAAGAATGCAACAAAATAAGAAAAATCCCTTATTTACCTGTACAACCCCCCATTTTCTGTTTGTTACTGACAAGCCCATGACAAGGCAATTTTCTGCTTATTGTATGTTAATTTTTTTCCTCACCCTCTTCCAAGAGTAAAGGCCCCGTCTCACATAGCGATGCTGCAGCGATACAGACAATGATGCAGATCGCTGCAGCGTCGCTGTGTGGTCGCTGTGTGGTCGCTGGGGAGCTGTCACACAGATTGCTCTCCAGCGACCAACGATGCCGAGGTCCCCGGGTAACCAGGGTAACATCGGGTTGCTAAGCGCAGGGCCGCGCTTAGTAACATGATGTTTACCCTGGTTACCAGTGTAAAATGTAAAAAAACAAACAGTACATATTCACCTTCACGTCCCCCGGCGTCCGCTTCCTGCACTGACTGAGCACCGGCACTGACAGCAGAGCGGTGACGTCACCGCTGTGTTGTACTTTCACTTTCTGGCCGGCAGTCAGTCAGTGCGGGAAGCGAACGGCAAGGGACCTGACGGACACCGGAATGTGAGTATGTACTGTTTGTTTTTTTTTACATTTACGATGGTAACCAGGGTAAACATCAGGTTACTAAGCGCGGCCCTGCGCTTAGTAACCCGATGTTTACCCTGGTTACCAGTGAAGACATCGCTGAATCCGTGTCACACACACCGATTCAGCAATGTCAGCGGGACCTCAACGATCAAAAAAAGGTCCAGGCCATTCCGACACGAACAGCGATCTCACAGCAGGGGCCTGGTCGCTGGTACGTGTCAAACATAGCGAGATCGCTACTGAGGTCGCTGTTGCATCACAAAACTTGTGACTCAGCAGCGATCTCGCTAGCGATCTCGCTATGTGAGACGGGGCCTTTATACCTTTCTTATAATTCTGTCAACAAAACCATCTGGAGACTTTACTTTTTGTGGGACAAGTTGTAGTTTGGAATGACACCATTAATTTTAGCATACAATGTACTGGGAAAAGGAAAAAATCTGTCTGCATTATATAAGGAAAATTATGGTCTCCTGTGACATAATAAGTACCAAGATGGCAGCAATGGGGGCATTCAGTAGGATCCTGGCTGCCTTGGCTACCCACTGGCATCCTGCAATCACTTTGAGGAGGCCGTTGGGCTCCGTAAATGACTTTCCCCTTGGTTCATGCTCCTTAAAAGCTGATGTCCAAAATTGACAGTTCACAATTTAAGGAAAATTTAAGAAAAATACCAGCTCACCCTTTTGAACCCAGGTAGTAAGGAACCTTGAGACCACACCATGGCCTGGCATTTGTACATGCACATTTCAAGAGAAAAACTTTCAAGTCCAATTAAAGTTAAAATCTTTTCTTTATTAACAGTTTTTTAAAATTGTACACACATTGACCTTGATTGTTCCTGTTAACTACCACTAACGCTTTGCTATCCTCTTATAGTCTTCTCCCGCTTTGTGGGCCTCCACCAATTTCATTTTCAAAGTGCTAGGCAGCTAGTTAGAAAAACCCATGGCTGCTGATTTTTGCAGAAGGTTAGAGGAGGCAGGGTTTTTATAAAGCTGGAAAATTTACATCACCCGGCCTTTCCTAACGGTGATAGTGAACAAGCCATAACCCTAACAGGCTAATTAAGATCTAAAACTTAGTTCAAAGTTATCTGAACACACAAATCTCTAAGGGTGCCCAAACGTTTGCATTGGCCCATTTTTCATTTTGTAATACATAAATTGAAAAAAATCACAATAATTTTTGTTTGCCTAAAATACAAAGGAACTGTGTCACCTTTAATCTTAGGCCTTGTAGTGATCATGTCATCTTCAACTTGCTTAACTGTTCACAATAACAGTAATTGTGACTAGGGGTGCCCAAACTTTTACATGTCATTGTAAGCACCATGTCTGGAATTAATAAGATATACATAACATTGTATACAACAGATGTCACATGGGTACCAGATAGTAAAGTGTTAAATAGTAACGGGGGGGGTCCGTAATAAATGTTTTGATCTCATCCAATTCAGAAGTGAAGACCTAATAGTCCATGGAGCCCACTCGGTAGTGAGTGAAGCAAGTAGGAAAAAAAATCCTATCTAACCCTATTGTTCCAAGTGTAGAGACTCCTGCCCTTACAAGCTGTGATACTTTCAAAATGGGGTGCTACTAGTTACTAACCGTGCAGGGTCCACAAACTTCTGCATCAGCCCATTCTCCCTTTTGTATTTTTAAAAAAGTAAAAGAGGACAATATATAATTTTTTTTTGCATAACATGCAAAGGAAATGTGTCATCTTTAACGTTAGGCCTTTGAGAGATCATTTCATCTTCAACTTGCTTAACTGTTCACAATAACAGTAATTTTGACCAAGGATGCCCAAACCTTTACATAACACTGTAATAAAGATAGAGAATCGATGCATGTCTAAACAGACATCTGGGAAACTAGTCTCTGACCAGGCTCAGAATAAGGACCGCACTGGTCAGAAACTAGATCCTGCATGCCTAACTAGACGTGCGTCCATTCTCTATCATTGTTGTATATTTTTAATAATTTTTGTTGTTGCTCTTTGCCACACATATTTTAATGTTATTAATCCGAACAATAAACTAATTTTTTTTATGGAATACAAGTGCTGGCTTCTACATGGATCTACCATAGGACATACGACTATGTCCTTCGTTGGGAAGGGGTAGAGGTGCTACTTGCCTTAAATACTAAATAAAAAGCAATTATAACAGTTCATTAAACTCTGCAAGTGAGTAGAACATTTGATAGCAACATAGAGGATCCAATTGATGTTTGTAGTATGCCGGTCTTTCACTCGAAAGACAACGTAATAATTTTACACAAGGACAGAACAGCGAGTGCTCAATCTCTCACAATGTCTGCAGTATATGAAGGTGCAGCAGATTCTTTATGCCGGTGAGAACACATAATTGCCTCATTGAGCATTTTATATTTTTTTGCTCTTCTTGTAAATTGAAATTAAACACCCATCACTAATTTAATAGCCTCTCATTCTGGTTCTGTCAAAAGAAAATACTTTCTATAAATCTACAACATTTTTAGCCTCAAAATCTGAAAAGGTAGTAGGATTTGCTAGTAATCCATCTCTAGGATTAGGACCAGACTGTAGTTTCAAAACAGGAATTCCACTTACAAGTAAAAGTTTGGCACATCCAAACTAGTGTGAATAGGTGCATACCAGGAGCAGCTACCTCCATATATAATATACAAAAAAAGGTTGCACTCTATCGTGCCAAAACACGTCAAATATGAAATACATGAAATATGAATAGCAAAATGGCTTTTTGAACATTAGGAAAAAAATTTTTGAGACGCTTAGCACAAAATTTGGCCAAATAGTGTGAGCCCATCAACCATCGTCAAGGTGGTCTCATTAAACTGATGGGTACCTGACCTCCTTGTCCAAATGTGAACACTTACCGAAGGCTAATGTCTGTATGCTTGGGTGAATATGGACACCTCTCTCAGCAAAGCCTACATATGGGTTGGCCGGAACCAAGTGTGATTAGATGTAATTAAAAACCAGATGGTGAAGGGAGGAGTGCTCAGTCAGTAAGCTAACATAGAAATGACAGAAAAAAGACTGGCACATCCAAACTAGTGTGAATAGGTGCATACCAGGAGCAGCTACCTCCATATATAATATACTGCCTATTGAACCGGTTCTACGCCCGGGTGGAAAGCATTTATATTGGTATATGGTCTCCATCCTGGTATGTGTTGCTTCCATCCTGCGCCCTAATCTTGTCATGTGCTGCTACCATCTTGTGCCCCCATCCTGTCATGTGCAGCCCCCATCCTGTTTTGTGTGCCTCCATCTTGTGATGTGCTACTGTCTTGATGAGCACTCATCCTGTCACGTGCTCCCATCCTGTACCCCAATCCTGTCATGTGGTGGTCCCATCCTGTACCCCCAATCCTGTCATGTGGTGCTCCCATACTCCACCCCAATCCTGTCATGTGCTGCTACCAGGGCCGGACTGGCCATAGGGCACTTCTGGCAAATGCCAGAAGGGCCGGTGCCAGTGGTGGGCCGCTCAATCCGCTGCCCCCGCCGTTGCATTCAACTATACCGGCGTATAGACGCCGGTACAGTTGAATGCAATGATGGAGGAGAGAGCGTCTACAGACGCTCCTCTCCCATCATTCCCCGCTCTGCCTCTGACACTGTGGGTGCGCGATGATGTCATATCATCGCGCACCTGCTGTGTCCCGGGCAGACTGCAGCTGCTGAGACAGGAGCAGGAACCAGGAAGCAACGCTGGGCACGAGGAGAGGTGAGGAGAGTTTTTTTTTTTTTCTGGACTGTGGGGCCATTCTCGGAGGAGGTGAGGGGAGGAAGAGAAGAGATGTGGGCTGTATATAGTTTTCTGTGGGCTGTGCTCTGTGCTGTATACTGCTGTGTGCTCTGTGCTATATATAGTTCTCTGTGGGCTGTGCTCTGTGCTGTATAATGCTGTGGGCTGTATATAGTTCTCTGTGGGCTGTGCTCTGTGCTGTATACTGCTGTGGGCTGTATATAGTTCTCTGTGGGCTGTGCTCTGTGCTGTATACTACTGTGGGCTGTATATAGCTCTCTGTGGGCTGTGCTCTGTGCTGTATACTACTGTGGGCTGTATATAGTTCTCTGTGGGCTGTGCTCTGTGCTGTATACTGCTGTGGGCTGTATATAGCTCTCTGTGGGCTGTGCTCTGTGCTGTATACTGCTGTGGGCTGTATATAGCTCTCTGTGGGCTGTGCTCTGTGCTGTATACTACTGTGTGCTCTGTGCTATATATAGTTCTCTGTGGGCTGTGCTCTGTGCTGTATACTGCTGTGGGCTGTATATAGCTCTCTGTGGGCTGTGCTCTGTGCTGTATACTGCTGTGGGCTGTATATAGCTCTCTGTGGGCTGTGCTCTGTGCTGTATACTACTGTGTGCTCTGTGCTATATATAGTTCTCTGTGGGCTGTGCTCTGTGCTGTATACTGCTGTGGGCTGTATATAGTTCTCTGTGGGCTGTGCTCTGTGCTGTATACTGCTGTGGGCTGTATATATCTCTCTGTGGGCTGTGCTCTGTGCTGTATACTACTGTGTGCTCTGTGCTATATATAGTTCTCAGTGGGCTGTGCTCTGTGCTGTATACTGCTGTGGGCTGTATATAGTTCTCTGTGGGCTGTGCTCTGTGCTGTATACTGCTGTGGGCTGTATATAGTTCTCTGTGGGCTGTGCTCTGTGCTGTATACTACTGTGGGCTGTATATAGCTCTCTGTGGGCTGTGCTCTGTGCTGTATACTACTGTGGGCTGTATATAGTTATCTGTGGGCTGTGCTCTGTGCTGTATGCTACTGTGGGCTGTATATAGTTCTCTGTGGGCTGTGCTCTGTGCTGTATATAGTTCTCTGTGGGCTGTGCTCTGTGCTGTATACTACTGTGGGCTGTATATAGTTATCTGTGGGCTGTGCTCTGTGCTGTATGCTACTGTGGGCTGTATATAGTTCTCTGTGGGCTGTGCTCTGTGCTGTATATAGTTCTCTGTGGGCTGTGCTCTGTGCTGTATTCTACTGTGGGCTGTATATAGTTATCTGTGGGCTGTGCTGTGTGCTACTGTGGGCTGTATATAGTTCTCTGTGGGCTGTGCTCTGTGCTGTATATAGTTCTCTGTGGGCTGTGCTCTGTGCTGTATACTACTGTGGGCTGTATATAGTTCTCTGTGGGCTGTGCTCTGTGCTGTATACTACTGTGTGCTGTATATAGTTCTCTGTGGGCTGTGCTGTATATAGTACTCTGTGGGCTGTGCTGTATATAGTACTCTGGGCTGTGCTGTATATAGTACTCTGTGGGCTGTGCTGTATATAGTACTCTGTGGGCTGTGCTGTGTATAGTACTCTGTGGGCTGTGCTGTATATAGTACTCTGTGGGCTGTGCTGTATATAGTACTCTCTGGGCTGTGCTGTATATAGTACTCTCTGGGCTGTGCTGTATATAGTACTCTCTGGGCTGTGCTTTATATAGTACTCTGGGCTGTGCTTTATATAGTACTCTGGGCTGTGCTTTATATAGTTCTCTGTGGGCTGTGCTGTATATAGTTCTCTGTGGGCTGTGCTGTATATAGTTCTCTGTGGGCTGTGCTGTATATAGTTCTCTGTGGGCTGTGCTGTATATATTACTTTGTGGGCTGTGCTGTATATATTACTTTGTGGGCTGTGCTGTATATATTACTCTGTGGACTGTGCTGTATACTTCTACGTGGGCTGTGCTGTATACTACTGTGTGGTCTGTGCTGAATACTGCTGTGTGGGCTGTGTTATCTACTACGCGAGCTGTGCTATAGTATGCAGGCTGTGCTGTATACTATGCGGTTTGTGCTATATAATATGCGGGCTTTGCTATATACTATGGGGAGTATATTCTATTCTATGGGGGAGGCCATGTTATGTACTATGTGGCTGTGTTATATACTATTGTGGGGGTATATTATATTCTATGGGGGAGGCTGCATTATATACTATGGGGGGGCTGCATTATATTCTATGGGGGGCTACATTATATATTATGGGGAGGTGGGCTGTATTATATTCTATGGGGGTTACATACTCTGGGGTGGCTGCATTATACTCTGTAGGGTGGCTGCATTATACTCTGGGGTGGCTGCATTATACTCTGGGGTGGCTGCATTATACTCTGGGGTGGCTGCATTATACTATATGTGGGCTGCATTATACTGTATCGAGGACTATGGGGAATACGTTATACTATATGAAGAACTATGGGGTGCATTATACTATGGGAAGTGAATTGTACTACATGGATGACTGTGGCGGTGCATTATACTATATGGAGCACTATGAGGATTGTATTATGCTATATGGAGGACTATGAGGATTGTATTATGCTATATGGAGGACTATGAGGAGTGTATTATACTATGTGGAGGACTGAGCAGTGTATTTTAATATATGGAGGACTATAGGGAGTGTATTATACTATATGGAGGACTATGGAGCACATTATAATATATGGAGGACTATGGGGTGTATTTTACTAAACAAGTAAAATGCTGCATATTCGGATTGTTTTTGCTGGAACAAAAAGCCTTGTTGTCAGCAGCACATTGCCAGTGTAAACTGTAGATGTGCTGCTGAAAACATGATACTGTATGGTGATCTATTAGTGATCGTTCTGTCTCATCATTATTCCTCAGCTGGTGGAAAGAGGCCGGGAAACAAGCGTTGAACAACTTCAGTATTGTCGATCAAACTCGTTTAGCGGCCTGAACTCAGCACACGTAAATACAACAGAAAGGCTTTTGTGTGATGTGCAATATGTTAGCATTTGGGGACCCATTTTAAACTTTGCCTAGGGCCCCACTTTGCCTAAAACCGGCCCTGCCTACAAGTGTACAAAGATATTATACAGTCACCATGTGACAAGTGGGCCTGTGTAACTTCAAATGCCAGGGCTGAATTTTAGTCCCAGTCCGGCCCTGGCTGCTACCATCATGCGCCCCCATCCTGTCATGTGCTACACTCTTCATGAGCCCTCATTCTGTCATGTGCTCCCATCCTGCACCCCCATGCTGTCATGTGGTGCTCCCATCCTGCACCCCCATGCTGTCATGTGCTGCTCCCATCCTGCGCCCTCATCCTGTCATGTAGTGCTTTCATCCTGCACCCACATGCTGTCATGTGCTGCTCACATCCTGCACCTCCATTTTGGTTATGTGCTGCTCTCCTCCTGCGCCCCCATCCTGTCATGTGCTGCTCCCATCCTGCACCCTTATCCTGCCATGTGCTGCTCCTATCTTGTGCCCCCATCCTGTCATGGGCTGCTCCCATCCTGTCATGTGCTGCTGCCATCCTGCGCCCCCATTCTGTCATGTGCTGCTCCCATCCTGAGCCCCGATTCTGTCATGTGCTGCTGCCATCCTGCGCCCCCATTCTGTCATGTGCTGCTCCCATCCTACCCCCCTGTTCTGTCATGTACTGCTCCCAACCTACGCCCCAGTTCTGTCATGTGCTGCTACCATCCTGTGGCCCCTGTTATGGACCTGGTGGTTAGGAGCACCCGGAATGACCTGATGAGTAAACTAGTAAATTGAACAAGCTCTGGGAAAGTGGGAACTCTGCTGACCGCAAACCCTACTCCTATCACACACACTAGAAATAGCCGTGGAGCGTACCTAACTCTCCCTAGACGCCTCTTCACAGCCTAAGAGCTAACTACCCCTAAAGATAGAAATAGAAGCCTAACCTTGCCTCAGAGAAATTCCCCAAAGGTAAAGGCAGCCCCCCACATATATTGACTGTGAATTAAGAGGAAAGTCACAAACACAGGAATGAAACAGGTTTCAGCAAAGGAGGCCAGACTTCACTAAATAGTCAGAGGATAGAAAAGGGAACTATGCGGTCAGTACAAAAGACTACAAAAAACCACGCAGAGTAAGCAAAAAGACTCCCCACACCGACTCACGGTGTGGAGGTGCCACTCTGCACCCCAGAGCTTCCAGCTAGCAAGGGAATATCATGATAGCAAGCTGGACTAGAAATTAGCAGTACTAAGAAATATATTCAGGAAGCAGTAACAACAAATGAACTAGCAAAGACCTAGCTTCTGCTGGAGTAGACAGGTCCTCAGAGAAGTCCAAGAGAGATCTGAACCAATACTGAAACATTGACAGCTGGCATGAAGTAACGATCTGAGTGGAGTTAAATAGGGAAGCCAGCATAGCAATAAATGAGAGCAGCTGACAAAGCCAACCTCAGTGACCAGCAGTTCCGCTCAAAGCCACCAGAGGGAGTCCAAGAGCAGAACTAACCAAAGTACCATTCATGACCACAGGAGGGAGTCCGAGAACGGAATTCACAACAGTACCCCCCCCTTGAGGAGGGGTCACCGAACCCTCACCAGGGCCCCCAGGCCGATCAGGACGAGCCAAATGAAAGGCACGAACTAAATCGGCAGCGTGGACATCGGAGGCAACAACCCAGGAATTATCCTCCTGACCATAGCCCTTCCACTTAACCAGGTACTGAAGCTTCCGTCTCGAAATACGAGAATCCAAAATTTTTTCCACCACATACTCCAACTCCCCCTCAACCAACACCGGGGCAGGAGGATCAACGGAGGGAACCATAGGCGCCACGTACCTCCGCAACAACGACCTATGGAACACATTATGGATGGCAAAAGAAGCTGGAAGGACCAAACGAAATGACACAGGGTTGAGAATTTCAGAAATCTTATAAGGACCAATGAAACGAGGCTTAAACTTAGGAGAAGAAACCTTCATAGGAACATAACGAGAAGACAACCAAACCAAATCCCCAACACGAAGTCGGGGACCAACACGACGGCGGTTAGCGAAACGTTGAGCCTTCTCCTGGGACAACGTCAGATTGTCCACTACGTGAGTCCAAATTTGCTGCAACCTGTCCACCACCGAATCCACACCAGGACAGTCAGAAGGCTCAACCTGCCCCGAAGAAAAATGAGGATGAAAACCAGAATTGCAAAAAAAAGGCGAAACCAATGTAGCCGAACTAGCCCGATTATTAAGGGCGAACTCAGCCAATGGCAAGAAGGTCACCCAATCATCCTGATCAGCAGAAACAAAGCATCTCAGATAGGTTTCCAAAGTCTGGTTGGTTCGTTTGGTTTGGCCATTTGTTTGAGGATGGAAAGCCGAAGAAAAAGACAAATCAATGCCCATCTTAGCACAAAAGGACCGCCAAAACCTAGAGACAAACTGGGAACCTCTGTCCGACACAATGTTCTCCGGAATGTCATGCAAACGAACCACATGTTGAAAAAATAATGGCACCAAATCAGAGGAGGAAGGTAATTTAGGCAAGGGTACCAAATGGACCATCTTAGAAAAGCGATCACAAACCACCCAGATGACAGACATCCTTTGAGAGACAGGAAGATCTGAAATAAAATCCATGGAAACATGCGTCCAAGGCCTTTTCGGGACTGGCAAGGGCAAAAGCAACCCACTGGCACGAGAACAGCAGGGCTTAGCCCGAGCACAAGTCCCACAGGACTGCACAAAAGAACGCACATCCCAAGACAAGGAAGGCCACCAAAAGGACCTAGCCACAAAATCTCTGGTCCCAAAAATCCCAGGATGACCAGCCAACATTGAGCAATGAACCTCAGAAATAACTCTGCTAGTCCATCTATCAGGGACAAATAGTTTCTCCGCTGGACAATGGTCAGGTCTATCAGCCTGAAACTCCTGCAGCACCCGCCGCAAATCAGGGGAGATGGCAGACAGAATTATCCCCCCTCTTTGAGAATACCAGCCGGCTCAGGGACTCCCGGAGAATCAGGCACAAAACTCCTAGAAAGGGCATCCGCCTTCACATTCTTAGAACCTGGAAGGTATGAGACCACAAAATCGAAACAGGAGAAAAACAGCGACCATCGAGCCTGTCTAGGATTCAACCGCTTGGCAGACTCGAGATAAGTCAGATTTTTGTGATCCGTCAAGACCACCACGCGGTGCTTGGCTCCCTCAAGCCAATGTGGCCACTCCTCGAATGCCCACTTCATAGCTAGCAGCTCCCGATTGCCAACATCATAATTACGCTCAGCAGGCGAAAACTTTCTAGAAAAGAAGGCACATGGCTTCATCACAGAGCCATCAGAACTTCTTTGAGACAAAACAGCCCCTGCTCCAATCTCAGAAGCATCAACCTCGACCTGAAAAGGGAGCGAAACATCTGGCTGACGCAACACAGGGGCCGAAGAAAAACGACGTTTCAGCTCCTGAAAAGCCTCAACGGCTGCAGAGGACCAATTCACCACATCAGCACCTTTCTTTGTCAAATCAGTCAAAGGTTTAACCACACTAGAAAAATTAGCGATGAAGCGACGGTAAAAATTAGCAAAGCCCAGGAATTTCTGGAGGCTCTTCACAGATGTAGGTTGAGTCCAATCATAAATGGCCTGAACTTTAAAAGGGTCCATCTCGATAGTAGAAGGGGAAAAAATGAAGCCCAAAAAGGAAACCTTCTGAACTCCGAAGAGACATTTAGACCCCTTTACAAACAAGGAATTAGCACGAAGGACCTGGAATACCATTCTGACCTGTTTCACATGAGACTCCCAATCATCCGAAAAGACCAAAATATCATCCAAATATACAATCATGAATCTATCCAGATACTTTCGGAAGATGTCATGCATAAAGGACTAAAACACAGATGGAGCATTTGAAAGCCTGAATGGCATTACCAGGTACTCAAAATGGCCCTCGGGCGTATTAAATGCTGTTTTCCATTCATCGCCCTGTTTAATACGCACAAGGTTATACGCCCCTCGAAGATCTATCTTGGTGAACCAACTAGCCCCCTTAATCCGAGTAAACAAATCAGACAGCAGAGGCAAAGGGTACTGAAATTTGACCGTGATCTTATTGAGAAGGCGGTAATCTATACAGGGTCTCAGAGAACCATCCTTCTTGGCCACAAAAAAGAACCCTGCTCCCAACGGTGATGAAGACAGGCGAATATGCCCTTTCTCCAAGGACTCCTTTATATAACTCCGCATAGCGGCGTGCTCTGGCACAGATAGATTGAAAAGTCGGCCCTTAGGAAACTTACTACCAGGAATCAAATTTATAGCACAATCACAATCCCTATGAGGGGGTAGGACACTGGATTTGGGCTCATCAAATACATCCTGGTAATCCGACAGAAACTCAGGGACTTCAGAAGGAGTGGAAGCAGAAATTGACACCAACGGAACATCGCCATGTACCCCTTGACAACCCCAACTAGACACAGACATTGATTTCCAATCCAATACTGGATTATGAACCTGTAGCCAAGGCAAACCCAACACGACCACATCATGCAAATTATGCAACACCAAAAAGCGAATATCTTCCTGATGTGCAGGAGCCATGCACATGGTCAACTGAGTCCAGTACTGAGGTTTATTCTTGGCCAATGGCGTGGCATCAATTCCCCTTAATGGAATAGGATACTGCAAAGGCTCCAAGAAAAAACCACAGCGCCTGGCAAACTCCAAGTCCATCAAATTCAGGGCAGCGCCTGAATCCACAAATGCCATAACAGAGTAGGATGACAAAGAGCAAATCAGAGTAACAGACAAAAGAAATTTAGGCTGTACAGTACCAATGGTGACAGACCTAGCGAACCGCTTAGTGCGCTTAGGACAATCAGAGATAGCATGAGTGGGGTCACCACAGTAAAAACACAGCCTATTCTGACGTCTGTGTTCTTGCCGTTCAGTTCTGGTCAAAGTTCTATCACATTGCATAAGCTCAGGCCTCTGCTCAGAGGGCACCGCCAAATGGTGCACAATTTTGCGCTCACGCAAACGCCGATCAATTTGGATGGCCAAGGACATTGATTCATTCAGACCAGCAGGCGTGGGGAATCCCACCATAACATCCTTAAGGGCTTCAGAAAGACCCTTTCTAAAAATTGCTGCCAGGGCACACTCATTCCATTGAGTAAGCACAGACCATTTTCTAAACTTCTGACAATATATCTCCGCTTCATCCTGACCCTGACACAAAGCTAGCAAGATTTTCTCTGCCTGATCCACTGAAGTCGGTTCGTCATAAAGCAATCCAAGCGCCAGAAAAAACGCATCTACATTAAGCAATGCAGGATCTCCTGGCGCAAGGGAGAATGCCCAGTCTTGAGGGTCGCCACGCCACAAATAAATAATAATTTTTACTTGCTGAATGGGGTCACCAGAGGAGCGGGGTTTCAAAGCAAGAAACAGTTTACAATTATTTTTGAAATTCAGAAACTTAGATCTATCCCCAGAAATCAAATCAGGAATTGGAATTCTAGGCTCTAACATCGGATTCTGAACTACATAATCTTGAATGCTTTGTACTCTTGCAGTGAGATGATCCACACAAGAGGACAGAACTTGAATATCCATATCTACACCTGAGTCCTGAACCACCCAGAGATTAAGGGGAAAAGAGAGACAAAACACACTGCAAAGAAAAAAAAATGGGTTCAGAACTTCTCTTATCCCTCTTTTGAGATGCATTAACACTTTGTGGGCCAGCTGTACTGGTATGGACCTGGTGGTTAGGAGCACCTGGAATGACCTGATGAGTAAACTAGTAAATTGAACAAGCTCTGGGAAAGTGGGAACTCTGCTGACCGCAAACCCTACTCCTATCACACACACTAGAAATAGCCGTGGAGCGTACCTAACTCTCCCTAGACGCCTCTTCACAGCCTAAGAGCTAACTACCCCTAAAGATAGAAATAGAAGCCTAACCTTGCCTCAGAGAAATTCCCCAAAGGTAAAGGCAGACCCCCACATATATTGACTGTGAGTTAAGAGGAAAGTCACAAACACAGGAATGAAACAGGTTTCAGCAAAGGAGGCCAGACTTCACTAAATAGTCAGAGGATAGAAAAGGGAACTATGCGGTCAGTACAAAAGACTACAAAAAACCACGCAGAGTAAGCAAAAAGACTCCCCACACCGACTCACGGTGTGGAGGTGCCACTCTGCACCCCAGAGCTTCCAGCTAGCAAGGGAATATCATGATAGCAAGCTGGACTAGAAATTAGCAGTACTAAGAAATATATTCAGGAAGCAGTAACAACAAATGAACTAGCAAAGACCTAGCTTCTGCTGGAGTAGACAGGTCCTCAGAGAAGTCCAAGAGAGATCTGAACCAATACTGAAACATTGACAGCTGGCATGAAGTAACGATCTGAGTGGAGTTAAATAGGGAAGCCAGCATAGCAATAAACGAGAGCAGCTGACAAAGCCAACCCCAGTGACCAGCAGTTCCGCTCAAAGCCACCAGAGGGAGTCCAAGAGCAGAACTAACCAAAGTACCATTCATGACCACAGGAGAGAGTCCGAGAACGGAATTCACAACAGGCCCCATTCTGTCATGTGCTGCTTCCATCCTGCGCCTCCATCCTGTCATGTGCTGCTCTCATCCTGCGCCCTCGTTCTGTCATGTGCTGCTTCCATCCTGCACCCCCGTTCTGTCATGTGCTGCTGCCATCCTGCACCCCCGTTCTGTCATGTGCTGCCCTATTCTGTCATGTGCTGCTCTATTCTGTCATGTGCTGCTCCCATCCTGTGCCACAGTTCTGTCGTGCTGCTCCCATCCTGCGCCACCGTTCTGTAATTTGCTGCTCCCATCCATATGCCCCATACGCTGCTCCATAAAGGTTGATGGCCCCCATAAGATGCTCCATAGCATATGCCTCATATGCTGCTCCATTATGGTTGATGGCACCATAAGATGCTCCATAGTATATGCCTCATATGCTGCTCCATTATGGTTGATGGCCCCCATAAGATGCTCCATAGTATATGCCTCATATACTGCTCCATTATGGTTGATGGCCCCCATAAGATGCTCCATAGTATATGCCTCAAATGCTGCTCCATTATGGTTGATGGCCCCCATAAGATGCTCCATAGTATATGCCTCATATGCTGCTCCATTATGGTTGATGGCCCCCATAAGATGCTCCATAGTATATGCCTCATATGCTGCTCCATTATGGTTGATGGTCCCCATAAGATGCTCCATAGTATATGCCTCATATGCTGCTCCATTATGGTTGATGGCCCCCATAAGATGCTCCATAGTATATGCCTCATATGCTGCTCCATTATGGTTGATGGCCCCCATAAGATGCTCCATAGTATATGCCCTGTATGCTGCTCCATAAAGGTTGATGGCCCCCATAAGATGTTCCATAGTATTATATGCCCTGTATGCTGCTGCAATAAAAATAAAAAAATAACATACTCACCTATCATCCCTAGGTGCCGAGTGCTGGAGGGCCGGAGCAGGCGGGGACACCGGCGCGCTGTGGGGGTCAGGTGCCAGAGTCGCCGCTAGCTCAGGCCCCCGACACTTGCTATAGTCACCTGGCCCTGCCTGATCCACTGCTGCATGCCGCTCCGTCTTCCGGGTCCTCTGGCTGTGACTGTTCAGTCAGAGGGCGGCGCTCATTAAGCACGTCATCACGCCCACTGAACTGAACGTCAGAGGCAGAGGATGTGGAGGACGGAGCAGCGCGCATCACTGGAACGGGACAGGTGAATATAGCATACTCACCTGTTGTGAATTAGACTTTTTGGCTCCCTCTTGTGGTCACTAGTGGTATGACTCTGGGATTGTCTTTTTTCTGTTTGGCACTCACCTGGGTCGTTAGTCCAGGGGTGTCGCTATATTAACTTCCTGGATCCTTAGTCCAGTGCCTGGCATCGTTGTAATCAGATCCTTCTGTTGCTCCTGTCTGCTGGTCCTGGCTCTTGCAAAATTAAGCTAAGTCTTGCTTCTTTGTTTTTTGAGTTACTTGCTTTGCTACTATTTTTGTCCAGCTTGTACTAAATGTGATTTCTGACCTTGCTGGAAGCTCTAGGGGGCTGGTGTTCTCCCCCCGGCCGTTAGACGGTTCGGGGGTTCTTGAATATCCAGCGTGGATATTTTAATAGGGTTTTTGCTGACCATATAAGTCATCTTACTATATTCTGCTATTAGCTAGTGGGCCTCTCTTTGCTAAATACCTAGCTCATTCTTATGTTTGTCTTTTCCTCTTACCTCACCGTTATTATTTGTTGGGGCTTGTATCCAACTTTTGGGGTCTTTTCTCTGGAGGCAAGAAAGGTCTTTCTTTTCCCTTCTAGGGTTAGTTAGTTCTCCGGCTGGCTCGAGACTTCTAGAACCAACGTAGGCACGTTCCCCGGCTACTTCTATTTGTGGTGCTAGGATTAGATATATGGTCAGCCCAGTTACCACTGCCCTATGAGCTGGTTTTTTGTGTTTGCAGACTTGGTATTTATTCCTGAGACCCTCTGCCATTGGGGTCATAACAGTATGCCAGGCCTACATTGAATGTTTAATGCATTGCAGAAGTGGGATATAAGAAAGGAAATTCTGAATTTTTTTTTTTTTTTTTTTCCTCTCTTCCTCCCCTTTACCTCTGAGTGGCTTGAGCTTGCTGCAGACATGAATGTCCAGACCTTGATTACAAGTGTGGACCAGCTTGCTGCTCGTGTGCAAAGCATACAAGATTTTGTTACCAGTAGTCCTATGTCTGAACCTAAAATACCTATTCCTGAACTGTTTTCTGGAGACCGATTTAAGTTTAGGAATTTCAGGGATAATTGTAAATTGTTTCTATCCCTGAGACCCCGTTCATCTGGAGACTCAGTTCAGCAAGTTAAAATTGTTATCTCTTTTTTATGGGGCGACCCTCAGGATTGGGCCTTCTCGCTAGCGCCAGGAGATCCGGCATTGGCAAATATTGATGCGTTTTTTTCTGGCGCTCGGATTGCTTTACGAGGAACCCAATCTTGAGGTTCAGGCAGAAAAAGCCTTGCTGGCTATTTCTCAGGGCCAGGATGAAGCTGAAGTGTATTGCCAAAAATTTCGGAAATGGTCCGTGCTTACTCAGTGGAATGAGTGTGCTCTGGCCGCAAATTTCAGAAATGGCCTTTCTGAAGCCATTAAGAATGTGATGGTGGGTTTCTCCATTCCTACAAGTCTGAATGATTCCATGGCGCTGGCTATTCAAATTGACCGGCGTTTGCCGGGAGGTGATTCGTTTTCTTGTTCTGCATAAAATGCATGATTTGGTCGTTTTGGGGTTGCCATGGTTACAGACTCATAATCCAGTCTTGGATTGGAAGGCAATGTCTGTGTCAAGTTGGGGCTGTCAGGGTATTCATGGTGATTCCCCGCCGGTGTCTATTGCTTCCTCTACTCCTTCGGAAGTTCCTGACTATTTGTCTGATTATCAGGATGTGTTCAGCGAGTCCAGGTCCAGTGTTCTGCCTCCTCATAGGGACTGTGACTGTGCCATAGATTTGATTCCAGGTAGCAAATTTCCTAAGGGAAGACTATTTAATCTGTCTGTACCTGAGCATACCGCAATGCGTTCGTATATCAAGGAATCTCTGGAGAAGGGGCATATCCGTCCTTCCTCTTCCCCTCTTGGTGCGGGATTCTTTTTTGTGGCCAAGAAGGACGGATCTTTGAGACCTTGTATTGACTATCGGCTTTTGAATAAAATCACTGTTAAATTTCAGTATCCTTTGCCTCTGTTGTCAGACTTGTTTGCCCGAATTAAAGGTGCCAAGTGGTTCACCAAGATAGATCTTCGTGGTGCGTACAACCTTGTGCGCATTAAGCGAGGAGATGAATGGAAAACCGCGTTTAATACGCCCGAAGGTCATTTTGAGTACTTGGTGATGCCTTTTGGGCTCTCTAATGCTCCTTCAGTGTTTCAGTCCTTTATGCATGATATTTTCCGGAAGTATCTGGATAAATTTATGATCGTTTATCTGGATGATATTCTGTTTTTTTCTGATGACTGGGACTCGCATGTAGAGCAGGTCAGGATGGTGTTTCAGGTTTTGCGTGAGAATGCTTTATTTGTTAAGGGCTCAAAGTGTCTCTTTGGAGTACAGAAGGTTCCCTTTTTGGGGTTTATTTTTTCCGCTTCTGCGGTGGAGATGGACCCAGTCAAGGTCCGTGCTATTCATGATTGGACTCAACCCACGTCAGTTAAGAGTCTTCAGAAGTTCTTGGGTTTTGCTAACTTCTACCGTCGTTTTATTGCTAATTTTTCTAGCATTGCTAAACCTTTGACGGATATGACCAAGAAAGGTTCTGATGTTGCTAACTGGGCTCCTGCAGCCGTGGAGGCTTTCCAGGAGTTGAAGCGCCGGTTTACTTCGGCGCCTGTTTTGTGCCAGCCTGATGTCTCACTTCCCTTTCAGGTTGAAGTGGATGCTTCTGAGATTGGGGCAGGGGCTGTTTTGTCGCAGAGAGGCCCTGGTTGCTCTGTGAGACCTTGTGCCTTTTTCTCTAGGAAGTTTTCGCCTGCTGAGCGGAATTATGATGTTGGCAATCGGGAGTTGTTGGCCATGAAGTGGGCATTTGAGGAGTGGCATCATTGGCTCGAGGGTGCTAAGCATCGTGTGATGGTCTTGACTGATCACAAAAATTTGATGTATCTCGAGTCTGCTAAACGCCTGAATCCTAGACAGGCCCGCTGGTCATTGTTTTTCTCCCGTTTTGACTTTGTGGTCTCGTATTTACCAGGTTCAAAGAATGTGAAGGCTGATGCTCTTTCAAGGAGCTTTGTGCCTGACTCTCCGGGAGTCGCAGAACCAGTTGGTATTCTTAAAGAGGGAGTTATCTTGTCAGCCATTTCTCCGGATTTGCGACGTGTGTTGCAGAGATTTCAGGCTGGTAGACCTGACTC
Source organism: Ranitomeya variabilis (assembly GCF_051348905.1). Taxonomy (NCBI): domain Eukaryota; kingdom Metazoa; phylum Chordata; class Amphibia; order Anura; family Dendrobatidae; genus Ranitomeya; species Ranitomeya variabilis. The sequence continues at coordinate 323,661,635 of NC_135233.1, read as the reverse complement.
TTGTCCACCTGACAGACTGTTTGTTACTGATAAGTGGACCAGCAGAGTCATTTCCGAGGTTCATTCCTCGGTGTTGGCAGGGCATCCGGGAATTTTTGGCACCAGAGATCTGGTGGCTAGGTCCTTTTGGTGGCCTTCCTTGTCACGGGATGTGCGGTCGTTTGTGCAGTCCTGTGGGACTTGTGCTCGAGCTAAGCCTTGCTGTTCGCGTGCCAGCGGGTTGCTCTTGCCCTTGCCTGTCCCGAAGAGGCCTTGGACACACATTTCCATGGATTTCATTTCAGATCTCCCGGTGTCTCAGGGCATGTCTGTCATCTGGGTGGTATGTGATCGCTTTTCTAAGATGGTCCATTTGGTACCTTTGCCTAAGCTGCCTTCCTCCTCCGATCTGGTTCCTGTGTTCTTTCAGAATGTGGTTCGTTTACACGGCATTCCTGAGAATATTGTGTCTGACAGAGGATCCCAGTTTGTTTCCAGGTTCTGGCGATCCTTTTGTGCTAGGATGGGCATTGAGTTGTCATTTTCGTCTGCCTTTCATCCTCAGACTAATGGACAAACGGAGCGAACTAATCAGACTCTGGAGGCTTATTTGAGGTGTTTTGTTTCTGCGGATCAGGATGATTGGGTGACCTTCTTGCCGTTGGCTGAGTTTGCCCTTAATAATCGGGCTAGTTCCGCTACATTGGTTTCGCCATTTTTCTGCAACTCTGGTTTCCATCCTCGTTTTTCCTCGGGACATGTGGAGCCTTCTGACTGTCCTGGGGTAGATTCTGTGGTGGATAGGTTGCAGCAGATCTGGAATCATGTGGTGGACAACTTAAAGTTGTCACAAGAGAAGGCTCAGCGTTTTGCCAACCGCCGCCGCGGTGTGGGTCCCCGACTTCGTGTTGGGGATTTGGTATGGCTGTCTTCTCGATTTGTTCCTATGAAGGTCTCCTCTCCTAAATTTAAGCCTCGCTTCATCGGTCCTTACAAGATATTGGAAATCCTTAATCCTGTGTCCTTTCGCTTGGATCTTCCTGTGTCGTTTGCCATTCACAACGTGTTCCATAGGTCTTTGTTGCGGCGGTACGTTGTACCTGTGGTTCCTTCTGTTGAGCCTCCTGCTCCGGTGTTGGTTGAGGGCGAGTTGGAGTACGTGGTGGAGAAGATCTTGGATTCTCGTCTCTCCAGGCGGAGGCTTCAGTATCTGGTCAAGTGGAAGGGCTATGGTCAGGAGGATAATTCCTGGGTGGTTGCCTCTGATGTGCATGCGGCCGATTTAGTTCGTGCCTTTCACGCTGCTCATCCTGATCGCCCTGGTGGTCTTGGTGAGGGTTCGCGGTGTGCATTCAGTGCTTACGCATACCGCGATCTCCTGGGAGCGTCACTCTGTGGGGTCCAGATTGCGCCGGCGCTTGCGCTTGCGCAATCTATAAAGGCTTCGGACAGAGTGATGCTCCCAGTGTTATATTATAGATGTAGGCTTTGCTGAGAGAGGTGTCCATATTCACCTAAGCATACAGACATTAGCCTCCAGGGTACTGTTGTGAATTAGACTTTTTGGCTCCCTCTTGTGGTCACTAGTGGTATGACTCTGGGATTGTCTTTTTTCTGTTTGGCACTCACCTGGGTCGTTAGTCCAGGGGTGTTGCTATATTAACTTCCTGGATCCTTAGTCCAGTGCCTGGCATCGTTGTAATCAGATCCTTCTGTTGCTCCTGTCTGCTGGTCCTGGCTCTTGCAAAATTAAGCTAAGTCTTGCTTCTTTGTTTTTTGAGTTACTTGCTTTGCTACTATTTTTGTCCAGCTTGTACTAAATGTGATTTCTGACCTTGCTGGAAGCTCTAGGGGGCTGGTGTTCTCCCCCCGGCCGTTAGACTGTTCGGGGGTTCTTGAATATCCAGCGTGGATATTTTAATAGGGTTTTTGCTGACCATATAAGTCATCTTACTATATTCTGCTATTAGCTAGTGGGCCTCTCTTTGATTAAATACCTAGCTCATTCTTATGTTTGTCTTTTCCTCTTACCTCACCGTTATTATTTGTTGGGGCTTGTATCCAACTTTTGGGGTCTTTTCTCTGGAGGCAAGAAAGGTCTTTCTTTTCCCTTCTAGGGTTAGTTAGTTCTCCGGCTGGCGCGAGACGTCTAGAACCAACGTAGGCACGTTCCCCGGCTACTTCTATTTGTGGTGCTAGGATTAGATATATGGTCAGCCCAGTTACCACTGCCCTATGAGCTGGTTTTTTGTGTTTGCAGACTTGGTATTTATTCCTGAGACCCTCTGCCATTGGGGTCATAACACTCACCCTCCTGGCACGTCCCTGCTTCTCCGTTGGAGATCGCGGTGTGCATTCAGTGCTTACGCATACCGCGATCTCCTGGGAGCGTCACTCTGTGGGGTCCAGATTGCGCCGGCGCTTGCGCTTGCGCAATCTATAAAGGCTTCGGACAGAGTGACGCTCCCAGTGTTATATTATAGATGTAGGCTTTGCTGAGAGAGGTGTCCATATTCACCTAAGCATACAGACATTAGCCTTCAGTAAGTGTTCACATTTGGACAGGGAGGTCAGGTACCCATCAGTTTAATGAGACCACCTTGACGATGGTTGATGGGCTCACACTATTTGGCCAAATTCTGTGCTGAGCGTCTCAAAATTTTTTTTCCTAATGTTCAAAAAGCCATTTTGCTATTCATATTTCATATATTTCATATTTGACGTGTTTTGGCACGATAGAGTGCAACCTTTTTTTGCATATTATATATGGGGGTAGCTGCTCCTGGTATGCACCTATTCACACTAGTTTGGATGTGCCATTCTTTTTTCTGTCATTTCTATGTTAGCTTACTGACTGAGCACTCCTCCCTTCACCATCTGGTTTTTAATTACATCTAATCACACTTGGTTCCGGCCAACCCATATGTAGGCTTTGCTGAGAGAGGTGTCCATATTCACCTAAGCATACAGACATTAGCCTTCGGTAAGTGTTCACATTTGGACACGGAGGTCAGGTACCCATCAGTTTAATGAGACCACCTTGACGATGGTTGATGGGCTCACACTATTTGGCCAAATTCTGTGCTAAGCGTCTCAAAAAATGTTTTCCTAATGTTCAAAAAGCCATTTTGCTATTCATATTTCATGTATTTCATATTTGACTTGTTTTGGCACGATAGAGTGCAACCTTTTTTTGTATACAAGTAAAAGTTTGTCTGTTGGGTGATATTTAGATAAAGAAGGAATCTTTGGTTTTATATATGATTTCAATGTCAGGTCCGAAAATGACATTGTTAACTCTTTACGAATAGGTTCTGTCATTTGCAGACAAAAATTGGCCTACAGAAGTCCAGTGGTCCAGTATCTATGGCTCCAAAAGTCCTATAGAGGACAACTCAGAAAATGACTTTAGAGTCAAAGAGAGCATGTCAGCAGAGAATGACTGCTCAATCCAAGCACAGGAGCTAGGTGGACCTATAGTGGGGCAAAACATGTAAGGGCGCTTTCCCATCTACTTGTTTTCTCTCTATATCCACTCCTTGTCTTCTTTAATAGACAGATCAGGGTTAATAGTGGTAAAGAAGGATGGAGATAGACAGAAAATAAGTAGTTGGGATGGTGCACCTAAACATTTGGCCACACCAAGAGTATACCAAGCGCATGTACTTGGTGTGAACAGTAATTCTGGTTGACCAACTCCATTTAGTCCCATTCCACTAGGATCTGTTTCTAAATGATATAAGGGATTCTCTTCTACAAAGATATTGAGCGCCTTTCCTCAGAATAGGTAATCAATATTAGAATGGTGGGGTTTCAACACCAGGTACTCCTAATAATAGATCAGCTCTTGTCATCTCCAGCAGTGGCTGGGAGTAGAAAGCATACAGAACAGAGCACCACTGCTCCATAACACCATTGATGAATAGGAGCAATTCTGCATTACCCATCAGTGGTCACTAAACTGTGTGACATAGTGCTGGTGTTCTGCTTTATTCACATCCGGCCACTGTTGGAACTGATAACAGCTGATTAATAACGGTGGTGGGTGTCTGACCACCACTGATATGATATTGATAGTGCAGCGCCCCAGAGTTCTGGTCATGCAGTATTGTCGCTCTGCCGCTAAGGGGAGTGATGGTACGTCTGATGGCACTAAAGGAGTTCACCTGACCAGGTATCACGGTCACACATTACACTTCACACTCCGGCCACCAGGGGGAGCAAAAGGTTCTATTTACTAGGCCACTCCTCACACTCTGGTAAAACTGGGGGTTGGATAGGAAGTTAGAGAGAAAGCTGACTGGGTTTTCCTCAGACAACATCCAGTGAGAGAGGGTGTTGCGGGGAAATATTCAGGGGGGTCCCTGTCAGGGGTGGGATCCTGACAGAGGCCTAGCAAGAGACAGATTGTTACGGAGCCGCGCCTGCACTTCATTGCAGCAGTATCTTAAAAAAGGACAAGAAGCGAAGTATATTGTGGAGAAGTGAGAAACGAGATCACAGCAACAAAGGAGATAATACCGGGAGGAGTCGTGCCCTAAGATCGTGGCAACATCCTTCTGAGGCGCGTAGCCGGTGGCCGGAACACCGAGGCAGTACTGGCTCTACGCTTTACTTCAATCACGGCAGGGCAGTTGACTTTAGGTTGGCTGTCTCACCTTTTCATCTAAGCAGACAACGGAGGCAAATTGTGGGAGAGGGGCATCTCTAGGGTCCCTATAAAATAGCTCCAGGCCTACCCCCGTCATACGGGTGCATCCTATCCAAACTGGGGGATGGAGAGAGAGAACATCAGAAACAGACACAAGAGTTGTGAGTAGGGTTGAGCGAAACAGTTCGGCCATTTTCAGAAGTCGCCGACTTTTGGCAAAGTCGGGTTTCATGAAACCCGACCCGACCCCTGTGTGGGGTCGGCCATGAGGTCGGCGATCTTCTGAATCTGGTATCGGAATTCCGATACCGAGTTCCGATATGTTTGCGATATCGGAAATCGGTATCGGAATCCACATTTAAGTGTAAAATAAAGAATTAAAATAAAAAATATTGATATACTCACCTCTCCGGAGGCCCCTGGACATCGCCGCTGGTAACCGGCAGCCTTCTTTTCTTAAAATGAGCGCGTTTAGGGCCTTCCATGACGTCACGGCTTCTGATTGGTCGCGTGCCGCTCATGTGACCGCCACGCGACCAATCACAAGCCGTGACGTAATTCTCAGGTCCTAAATTCCTCATTCTAGGAATTTAGGACCTGAGAATTACGTCACGGCTTGTGATTGGTCGCGTGAGCGGTCACATGAGCGGCCGCGACCAATCACAAGCCATGACATCATCTAAGGCCCTTCACGCGCTCATTCTTAAGAAGGAAGGCTGCCGGAAAGAAGCAGGGCACGTCCGAGGGTGAGTATATACCTAATAGGAATATACTCACCCTCGGCTTCTTTCCGGCAGCCTTACTTCCTAAGAATGAGCGTGTGAAGGGCCTTAGATGACGTCACAGCTTGTGATTGGTCGCGGCCGCCCATGTGACCGCTCACGCGACCAATCACAAGCCGTGACGTCACCGCAGGTCATTCACGCGCTCATTCTTAGGAAGGAAGGCTGCCGGTTAGTACCAGGGCTCGTCCGAGGGTGAGTATATCAATATTTTTTATTTTGATTCTTTATTTTACACTTAAATATGGATCCCAGGACCTGAAGGAGTTTCCTCTCCTTCAGACCCTGGGAACCATAGTATCCCATTGCACTGCATTGGGTTTCGTGTTTCGGCCAACCCCGACCCCGACTTTTTTATATGATCGGCCGATTTCACTCGACCCGACTTTTGAGAAAGTCGGGTTTCGTGAAACCCGACCCGATCCTATAAAAATAAAAGTCACTCAACCCTAGTTGTGAGGACTATCCCGTGGTGCTCAGCAGGGAGGTACTACAACACACAGGCACAAGTAGGAAGGCTACTGATTTCCACCTGCAAAGGGAACTCTGGATGTGCCTTCGGACCGGCCGGTCTCAGCAAGCCCTGTTAGCAGTGCTCTGGATTGTGGATGCCGAAGTCTACAGTAAAAGGTAAAGAGACTGCAACCTTGTGTCCTCGTTATTTACCGTGACCTAAACCACCGCCACCTACACCTTTAATTGGACGCCCCTTAGCAGGGCCACGGACCTGGTCGGGCCACCGTGACATCCCCAGAACCGCGACAGAGGGACCCGGTACCGAGTACCCCATTGCCCTGCGTCTGGGGGCGCTCCAATAACTTATCAATAGATAGATCATCAAGGTGTTTGTACTGGACAACAATTTAATTCACAAATAACTTACTTGAAATAATTAATACACTTGCGGAGGGACAGAAGATATGAGGGTTTTTTTACACTCTTCCATGACCTCAGGCTGTAATACAATGTTGTCCGGTTGCAATTTTGCAAGAATTCGTGTCAATTTTTCAGAAAATTAATAAAAAATTATAATAATAATAATCAATATATAATCAATATAAATGGATTTGCTCATCTCTAGTTAACTATGACTGATGAAATAAAGCAGCACGTTCTTTTTTATTTGAAATACAGTTGCAATAGTGTTATTTTCTGAGCTTCTGTACATAATGGCTGCTCATACTAAGTGCATGAGTCAACACAAGAGAACTTGTTCTATTTACTGATTTAAGGTCAGGCAGTCAAGAATTGGAAACTTCTTGTTAAAAATAAATCATAAATAAGGGTGGGTGGACACGTGGATATTTGAGTTCTGGTACCCAACCCGAACTTTATTGCAAAGTTCAGTTCTGGCATCAGAACTGTACCTGAACTTGACCCAAAACCCGAACCCCATTGAAAAGTATGGGGACCCCAACTTTGCATCTGGTTAAGAAAAAAATACCTCTCTCTCTTTCTCCGTCTCTCTAAAATGGACTTCACCCAGAACTCCGAACATTGCAAAGGACTTCCAGGAAAAATCTGTGTTCAGCTTTTAGCACCAGACACATACTGTCCGGTAGGAACACCGAACTTTTAAGGTCAGGTTTGCTCATCTCTATTCATAAATTATGATAAAATATATATGGTAAATATGGTAATCTGCATTTAGATACTGTTTTATATGTGTGCAGTAGCCTAAGGCCACTTTCAGTATTTGGTCATTTGGTTAGTATTTTACATCAGTATTTGTAAGCCAAAACCAGGAGTGGAACAATCAGAGGAAAAGTATAATAGAAACACGTCACCAAGTCTGTATTTATCACACACTCCTGGTTTTGGATTACAAATATTGATCTGAAATACTGACCAAATACTGAATTTATAAATGTGGCCTAATTAGAAGTGCAGTTGCAGGGATATACATTGATATACATTTGCAGGGCATGCAGTCAGTCAATCAGCAGTGTGAGTGATTACAATGTGCTCACTGTACAGAGTGCTGACTGTTCACATACAGTACCTATGCCACCTCAATGACTGGAAGCGAGTAGCTTCAGGGAGAATGTAAATTAATTTTCTCCCTGTAGCTGAGCCTCCAATTAGACAGCTAAACATGATTGAAACAGTATTTACTTGCAGATTATCACTATGGCTACAGGTAATACTGTTTCTTTTTTTGCTGACAGGTTCTCTTTAAAATACTGGCATGGTCCAATCTAAGGTTTGGGTGGACCCCTGGACGATAGGGTTCGTCGAGTTTGACCGGACTTTTGTCCAAAGTTTGGTTCGAGTACCAAACTCTACCCGAATTTGAACCCAAACCTCAGAGAAGTTAATAGGGACCCAAACTTTGGTGCTGTAAAATGGTCGTAGTAAGGGCTAGGGGCTTCCAAAGGAAACATCTATCTTTTCTTCTGGAACTTCTAACGCTAGAACAGACTTCTGCGGGAAGGCATCATCAGAGTTCAGCATCGGGCGCTAGGTGTCCAGTACAAACCCTGAACTTTACAGTACGTGTTCACTCATCTCTAGTCACAATTCACTTTTTACAAAAAAAGAGAATTTGCTACATACTTTTCAATTACAAGTTATTGCAGTATAATTGATAAAGTGCTCATATTTACTGCATTATTGCAACAGTGGTTCCCCCATATTTGTATACTGTATACACCCTGTGCTGTCATATGTAAATCAGAGTGTGTCAGTGGGTGGAAGGGTTTTCTTCTATCATGCTGTTCTTACAAAGCATTACAATTCCAGAAGTAAAACAAAGAAAACAGCAATGATTCTTAAAAAAAAGAGAGTGTGTGTAAACTATAGTCCTAAACTATACTCCTAAAATTAGGTTCTTTAGAAGGACGTAGATCTGGGGATTTATTATGATGGAATAGAGGCTGAACTGGATGGACAAATGTCTTTTTTCGGTCTTGCTAACTATGTTACTATGTTAAACATTAAATGAGTATCCCAGCCATGTATGGAATGTCAGAGAAAAACATACTTTTAATAGCAGCTTGGAAATGAGCCACGCTGTGCACTAGTCGTGCAGGGGGGTTGGCGGCTTATCCCCTCCCACTTACACAGACTGACAGGCCTCTGCTTATGTGTGCGTATTTGCTGAGATTGCACTGCCAATAGCTGATACATGCTGTCCAGGGTTTGGGAACCATGTGTCAGGTTCCCTTTAACAAATGGCTCATTTGCATTGCAAAAGTTATATGTACACAATATATCCACTTCTCAACATACATTGAAATTGCAATATCAATAAGGAAAAGTCATTGAATTATGGTATTCAAAGGCTAAATAGACATGTTACAATATCTCAATGTGTTCAGTATAGATCATGAGTGTGACACATAGTGTTACACAGGGCCGGACTGGCCATAGGGCACTTCTGGCAAATGCCAGAAGGGCCGGTGCCAGTGGTGGGCCGCTCAATCCGCCGCCCCCGCCGTTGCATTCAACTATACCGGCGTATAGACGCCGGTACAGTTGAATGCAATGATGGAGGAGAGAGCGTCTACAGACGCTCCTCTCCCATCATTCCCCGCTCTGCCTCTGACACTGTGGGTGCGCGATGATGTCATATCATCGCGCACCTGCTGTGTCCCGGGCAGACTGCAGCTGCTGAGACAGGAGCAGGAACCAGGAAGCAACGCTGGGCACGAGGAGAGGTGAGGAGAGTTTTTTTTTTTTTCTGGACTGTGGGGCCATTCTCGGAGGAGGTGAGGGGAGGAAGAGAAGAGATGTGGGCTGTATATAGTTTTCTGTGGGCTGTGCTCTGTGCTGTATACTGCTGTGTGCTCTGTGCTATATATAGTTCTCTGTGGGCTGTGCTCTGTGCTGTATAATGCTGTGGGCTGTATATAGTTCTCTGTGGGCTGTGCTCTGTGCTGTATACTGCTGTGGGCTGTATATAGTTCTCTGTGGGCTGTGCTCTGTGCTGTATACTACTGTGGGCTGTATATAGCTCTCTGTGGGCTGTGCTCTGTGCTGTATACTACTGTGGGCTGTATATAGTTCTCTGTGGGCTGTGCTCTGTGCTGTATACTGCTGTGGGCTGTATATAGCTCTCTGTGGGCTGTGCTCTGTGCTGTATACTGCTGTGGGCTGTATATAGCTCTCTGTGGGCTGTGCTCTGTGCTGTATACTACTGTGTGCTCTGTGCTATATATAGTTCTCTGTGGGCTGTGCTCTGTGCTGTATACTGCTGTGGGCTGTATATAGCTCTCTGTGGGCTGTGCTCTGTGCTGTATACTGCTGTGGGCTGTATATAGCTCTCTGTGGGCTGTGCTCTGTGCTGTATACTACTGTGTGCTCTGTGCTATATATAGTTCTCTGTGGGCTGTGCTCTGTGCTGTATACTGCTGTGGGCTGTATATAGTTCTCTGTGGGCTGTGCTCTGTGCTGTATACTGCTGTGGGCTGTATATAGCTCTCTGTGGGCTGTGCTCTGTGCTGTATACTACTGTGTGCTCTGTGCTATATATAGTTCTCAGTGGGCTGTGCTCTGTGCTGTATACTGCTGTGGGCTGTATATAGTTCTCTGTGGGCTGTGCTCTGTGCTGTATACTGCTGTGGGCTGTATATAGTTCTCTGTGGGCTGTGCTCTGTGCTGTATACTACTGTGGGCTGTATATAGCTCTCTGTGGGCTGTGCTCTGTGCTGTATACTACTGTGGGCTGTATATAGTTATCTGTGGGCTGTGCTCTGTGCTGTATGCTACTGTGGGCTGTATATAGTTCTCTGTGGGCTGTGCTCTGTGCTGTATATAGTTCTCTGTGGGCTGTGCTCTGTGCTGTATACTACTGTGGGCTGTATATAGTTATCTGTGGGCTGTGCTCTGTGCTGTATGCTACTGTGGGCTGTATATAGTTCTCTGTGGGCTGTGCTCTGTGCTGTATATAGTTCTCTGTGGGCTGTGCTCTGTGCTGTATTCTACTGTGGGCTGTATATAGTTATCTGTGGGCTGTGCTGTGTGCTACTGTGGGCTGTATATAGTTCTCTGTGGGCTGTGCTCTGTGCTGTATATAGTTCTCTGTGGGCTGTGCTCTGTGCTGTATACTACTGTGGGCTGTATATAGTTCTCTGTGGGCTGTGCTCTGTGCTGTATACTACTGTGTGCTGTATATAGTTCTCTGTGGGCTGTGCTGTATATAGTACTCTGTGGGCTGTGCTGTATATAGTACTCTGGGCTGTGCTGTATATAGTACTCTGTGGGCTGTGCTGTATATAGTACTCTGTGGGCTGTGCTGTGTATAGTACTCTGTGGGCTGTGCTGTATATAGTACTCTGTGGGCTGTGCTGTATATAGTACTCTCTGGGCTGTGCTGTATATAGTACTCTCTGGGCTGTGCTGTATATAGTACTCTCTGGGCTGTGCTTTATATAGTACTCTGGGCTGTGCTTTATATAGTACTCTGGGCTGTGCTTTATATAGTTCTCTGTGGGCTGTGCTGTATATAGTTCTCTGTGGGCTGTGCTGTATATAGTTCTCTGTGGGCTGTGCTGTATATAGTTCTCTGTGGGCTGTGCTGTATATATTACTTTGTGGGCTGTGCTGTATATATTACTTTGTGGGCTGTGCTGTATATATTACTCTGTGGACTGTGCTGTATACTTCTACGTGGGCTGTGCTGTATACTACTGTGTGGTCTGTGCTGAATACTGCTGTGTGGGCTGTGTTATCTACTACGCGAGCTGTGCTATAGTATGCAGGCTGTGCTGTATACTATGCGGTTTGTGCTATATAATATGCGGGCTTTGCTATATACTATGGGGAGTATATTCTATTCTATGGGGGAGGCCATGTTATGTACTATGTGGCTGTGTTATATACTATTGTGGGGGTATATTATATTCTATGGGGGAGGCTGCATTATATACTATGGGGGGGCTGCATTATATTCTATGGGGGGCTACATTATATATTATGGGGAGGTGGGCTGTATTATATTCTATGGGGGTTACATACTCTGGGGTGGCTGCATTATACTCTGTAGGGTGGCTGCATTATACTCTGGGGTGGCTGCATTATACTCTGGGGTGGCTGCATTATACTCTGGGGTGGCTGCATTATACTATATGTGGGCTGCATTATACTGTATCGAGGACTATGGGGAATACGTTATACTATATGAAGAACTATGGGGTGCATTATACTATGGGAAGTGAATTGTACTACATGGATGACTGTGGCGGTGCATTATACTATATGGAGCACTATGAGGATTGTATTATGCTATATGGAGGACTATGAGGATTGTATTATGCTATATGGAGGACTATGAGGAGTGTATTATACTATGTGGAGGACTGAGCAGTGTATTTTAATATATGGAGGACTATAGGGAGTGTATTATACTATATGGAGGACTATGGAGCACATTATAATATATGGAGGACTATGGGGTGTATTTTACTAAACAAGTAAAATGCTGCATATTCGGATTGTTTTTGCTGGAACAAAAAGCCTTGTTGTCAGCAGCACATTGCCAGTGTAAACTGTAGATGTGCTGCTGAAAACATGATACTGTATGGTGATCTATTAGTGATCGTTCTGTCTCATCATTATTCCTCAGCTGGTGGAAAGAGGCCGGGAAACAAGCGTTGAACAACTTCAGTATTGTCGATCAAACTCGTTTAGCGGCCTGAACTCAGCGCACGTAAATACAACAGAAAGGCTTTTGTGTGATGTGCAATATGTTAGCATTTGGGGACCCATTTTAAACTTTGCCTAGGGCCCCACTTTGCCTAAAACCGGCCCTGCCTACAAGTGTACAAAGATATTATACAGTCACCATGTGACAAGTGGGCCTGTGTAACTTCAAATGCCAGGGCTGAATTTTAGTCCCAGTCCGGCCCTGGTGTTACATGCCTTGTCTGCTATCAATGAGGTTATTATTCTCTGAGGAATGTTCTACCATACTGAATGCACTTGCGCAAATCATCAATATCCACTTCTGGCAGCTACCTTTTTATTTGTCGAGCAATGGTGTTCTGCTCCATGGGAGACAAACAGCTTGGTGTTGTGTCATGTTAAAAAATGGCTTCTGGGACATATTGGGGAAATGGTTGTACCACTGGTACCGTTTCAATGTTGAGGAGTGTATGTTTGGTAAAGAAAAAAAGAAATTGACTGATGAATAGTTACACAGTCAAATAAGAGACACAAACTGTGAAATGTTTTGTCCAATAGATTTTACTTAAATTAAAGTGGTGCTGCAATACCAGAAAAATAAAAGGGGAGAAGCCAGCGCTGCTTATGGTCAGAACGCAATACAAAAGTGCACATGCACATATTAATTTCTAACTGTATATCAAAATGAGACATTTAGCAAACAATTGATCAATTCTTTGAGCCACCCTGCCACGCCAAGGCATTCTCATAATGGGGCAGTCATACTCTACAATTTTTATATTCGCTGTGCCATTACGGCCTCCTAAATGTGTTGGAAGCAAGACCACATTAATCCCACTTTACTTTCTTTATATTCGCTGTGCCATTACAGCCTCCTAAATGTATTAAAAGCGGGACCATATGGAATGCAAGCTGTACCTGTAGTGTTTCAGAATCACTCCCATGGCGCCAGAAAGGGTACGCACAAATAAAGGTTGAACAGGTCCAAACATAGACATTTCAGATCTGACCTCCACACTGCCTGACCAGCACCACAGATAAAGAGTGAGACAGGCCCAGATACAGGTGCACAAATCAAACAGAGCCTGGGGCAGGGCAGGGCTGCTGTATGTGTGTACAACAGCCTAAATCAATCACAATGAAAACAGAAAGAATGGCATACATAACCAAGCATGCATGGCAGCAGTGGTGGTCAGCCACAAACCAATAAACAAAAGGGGAGAAGCCAGCGCTGCTTATGGTCAGAACGCAATACAAAAAGTGCACATGCACATAATAATTTCTAACTGTATATCAAAATGAGACATTTAGCAAACAATTGATCAATTCGTTGAGCCACCCCGCCACGCCAAGGCATTCTCATAATGGGGCAGTCCTACTCTACGATTTTTATATTCGCTGTGCCATTATGGCCTCCTAAATGTGTTGGAAGCAAGACCACATTAATCCCACTTTACGTTTTTTATGTCTGTGTCTGGACCTAGTCAATCTTTATCTGCGCTTGTCCTTTCTGGCGCCATGGGAGAGATTCAGAAACGCTTCAGGTACAGTTTGCATTTAATGTGGTCTTCCTTTTAATACATTTAGGAGGCTGTAATGTCACAGCAAATATAAAAAACGTAGAGTACGACTGCCCCATTATGAGAATGCCTTGGCGTGGCGGGGTGGCTCAAAGAATTGATCAATTGTTTGTTAAATGTCTCATTTTTAAATACAGTTAGAAATCAATATGTGCATGTGCACTTTATGTATTGCGTTCAGACCATAAGCAGCGCTGGCTTCAACCCTTTTTTGCTTTGATATTGGTATGTGGCTGACCACCACTGTTGCCGTGCAGGCTGGGTCATGCGCGCCATTCTTGCTGTGTTCCTTGTGATTGACCCAGGCTGCTGTACACACATACAGCAGGCCTGCCCTGCCCTAGGCTCTGTTTGATTGTGCACCTGTGTCTCAGCTTGTCTCACCCTTCATCTGTGGTGCTGGCTTGGCAGTGTGGAGGTTGGACCTGAAATATCTATGTCTGGACCTAGTCAACCTTTATCTGTGCTTGTCCTTTCTGGCGCCATAGGAGAGATTCAGAAACGCTTCAGGTACAGTTTGCATTTAATGTGGTCTTGCTTTTAATACATTTAGGAGGCCGTAATGGCACAGCGAATATAAAAAATGTAGAGTAGGACTGCCCCATTATGAGAATGCCTTGGCGTGGTGGGGTGGCTCAAAAATTGATCAATTGTTTGCTAAGTGTCTCATTTTGAAATACAGTTAGAAATCAATATGTTCATTTGCACTTTATGTATTGCATTCTGACCATAAGCAGCGCTGGCTTCTCCCCTTGTTTGCTTTAATACCAGAAAAAGCTTAAGTACAAGAGCGATGAGTTTTCTTGTGGCATATTTTAAACACCCCCATCATGGTGTAAAAAAAATTGAAAACTCATAAAAGCGAATATCTTTGCTGAAGATGGTTGTGCCTGTAACATATTAACATAGTTATTAAGGTTGAAGGAAGACTTTAAGTCCATCTAGTTCAACCCATAGCCTAACCTAACATGCCCTAACATGTTGATTTAAAGGCAAAAAAAAAACATGCGGCAAAGAATAAGCTCCATATTGGGGAAAAAATTCCTTCCCGACTCCACATACCGCAATCAGACTAGTTCCCTGGATCAACGCCCTATCAAGGAATCTAGTATTTATCACCTGTAACATTATAGTTTTCAAGAAAGTCATCCAGTCCCCTCTTAAATTTTAGTAGGGATTCACTCATTACAACATCATATGGCAGAGAGTTCCATAGTCTTGCTGCTCTACAGACCCTAGGTACTCTAGGTGCTGGGTATAATCTGATCAAGTTTGAGCTTAAAGGTACCTTCACACTAAACGATATCGCTAGCGATCCGTGACGTTGCAGTGTCCTGGCTAGCGATATCGTTGTGTTTGACACGCAGCAGCGATCAGGATCCTGCTGTGATATCACTGGTCGTTGAACAAAGTTCAGAACTTTATTTGATCGTCAGACCGGCGTGTATCGTCGTGTTTGACACCAAAAGCAACGATACCAGCGATGTTTTACACTGGTAACCAGGGTAAACATCGGGTTACTAAGTGCAGGGCCGCGCTTAGTAACCCGATGTTTACCCTAGTTACCAGTGTAAAATGTAAAAAAAACAAACAGTACATACTCACCTTCGCGTCCCCCGGCGTCCGCTTCCCACACTGACTGAGCGCCGTAAAGTGAAAGTGAAAGTACAGCACAGCGGTGACGTCACCGCTCTGCTGTTAGGCCCGGCGCTCAGTCAGTGGCAGGAAGCGGACGCCGGGGGACACGAATGTAAGTATGTACTGTTTTTTTTATTTACATTTTACGCTGGTAACCAGGGTAAACATCGGGTTACTAAGCGCGGCCCTGCGCTTAGTAACCCGATGTTTACCCTGGTTACCCGGGGACCTCGGCAGCGTTGGTCGCTGGAGAGCGGTCTGTGTGACAGCTCTCCAGCGATCAAACAGCGACGCTGCAGCGATCGGCATCGTTGTCGCTATCGCTGCAGCGTCGCTTAATGTGAAGGTACCTTTAGGCTATACTTCCATGTGCAGAAATGCTGTTGTCTTCCAGGTATTCCTTTCTACATGTTTTCTGCAGGTGTCTGCAAGAAAATATGCAATAGCAATCTACCTTATTGAATGCACTTTTGAATTTTGTTAAATACTCATTAATTTTTTGATGAATTTTACAGAAAAAGCCATTGTCCATAAACATCTTAGAATACAGGAAAGGGATCTTATTGTTGAAAATTATCAGTCAGGAACATTTGTTTTTTTTTTTTCAAAACCAACATCAACTCTGGTAAAAGCATGTGGGAAAACATGTCATGGTCTGATGAGACCAAGGTTGAACTTTATCGCCATAATGACAATAGGTATATTTGGCAGAAGGTCAGCACTACATACCACCAAAAAAAATCATACCTTTCAGTAAAGTTGGTGGAAGCAACATTATTCTTGGGGGCTGTCTTGGCAGCTAATACTGGGTCTTCCGTCAAGGTAGAGGAAATTATGAGTTACAAATATCAGTCAATTTTGCCTATGCTAAAAAGATAAAGAAGAATTTCACCCTTCAGTATGTCAATGACCCTAAAAACACTTCCAAACCAACCAAAAAATTGCTTCCCTAGAAGAAGATTCAAGTTTTGGAATGGCCCAACCAGAGCCCAGACCTGAATACAATTGAAAATCTGTAGGAGACCTGAGGAGGGTGCTGTACGCAGGAGATGCCCTCACGATCTGACAGATTTGGAGACACTGCAAGGAAGAGTGGGCAAAGCTTGCTAATGGTAGATATGCCATGCTGGTAGACTGGTAAAAAAACCTGAATGCTGTCATAAAAATTAGTTTAAGAGTTTGTATATTTATGCAACCACATTATTTTAATTCTCTTTTATCCTTTTCTACTCGAAAATATTTCAGTTTATTTTTCAATTAAATTGATCAAATTATGGTGATAATAAAGATAGAAACATTTCTAAAATGATACTTCTTTTGTATGATTTTGTTACATGACAAAAAGCTGGCATTTCAATAGGGATGTGTAGACTTTTTATATTGACTTTATATGGATCCTAACAAAAGAATTACCATTAACCTTAAAATTCTTAAAGAAAACCTGTCAAAAGTCAACAGTATTTGCTCTTATGTTGTCCCTGCTGCTCCCCTGAGTATTCTGCATTTTATTTTTGTAAATATAGTTCTAAGGATAAGGGCCTTCTTATTTCTGCTGCTTTTTATGGTCTTTATGAAGTGGGTGAGGCTCATATGATGCTCTGGGGTGTGTCACTTCATTATTATCATGAGACTGCACTGCCCCCTTGGAAAGACCATGAAAATTTTCACAAGGTCAAAAAGGTCCATATCTCTGGAATCATATGGCCGAATTCCAAAAAAAAGGAATACCTAGTGAGGGAATGCAAGTGACAGGACGTCTTTAAATAACACTGATAACGTGTACAAGAAATGTAAAATGTTTGAATACTTTCTAAATACTTTGTAAAAATGAAAGCTAGAAAAATATAAAAATCTGAGTGAAAAAAGTTTTGATTGATTGATGTGTCTAAGTTAAATTGGTCTACTGCAAAATCCTGGGAATATCTAACCAAAAATTAAGAGAGCCAATTAGTCCTTGCAAGTCATTACTGGTAAACCGCACCCCCCAGGTTTCATGCACTGAAACCAATTTAAAGCAAAGTTTTTAGTCTTTATCATGAGACTCGATTTCCATTTTCAGTTACAAGTCAGGCTGTCTTTAGCCGCATGTACATTTCAATAGAAATTTATTAGCATGCCAAAAGATTTACATGCTTTACAACAAGGCTCTCTTAATTCAATGACATTCCGCAAAAAGCTATTAAAAGTCCAGGAAACCAAAACAAACACACCCCATACCTCTCACAGGTGGGCAGAAAACAATGAATAGGCTATGGAGGATTTGCTCTCAGCAGTGTTAACATGTTGTATTAGTGATGTGACAAGTGTGAAATGGTGGTTTCATATCGGAAGAATAAAAACTATAATATGCAGATAATAATACTATCTATCTATCTATCTATCTATCTATCTATCTATCTATAATCTATGTATCCATCTATCTATTATCTATCTATTATCTATCTATTATCTATCTATCTCTCTATCCTCTATCTATTATCTATCTATCTATCTATCTATCTATCTATCTATATCTATCTATCTATCTATCTATCTATCTATCTATCTATCTATCTATCTATCTATCTATCCTCTATTATCTATCTATCATCTATCATCTATCTATCTATCTATCTATCTATCTATCTATCTATCTATCTATCTATCTATCTATCCTCTATTATCTATCATCTATCTATCTATCTATCTATCTATCTATAATCTATGTATCCATCTATCTATTATCTATATATTATCTATCTATCTATTATCTATCTATCTATCTCTCTATCCTCTATCTATTATCTATCTATCTATCTATCTATCTATCTATCCTCTATCTATTTATCTATCTATCCTCTATTATCTATCTATCATCTATCTATCTATCTATCTATCTATCTATCTATCTATTTATCTATCTATCCTCTATCTATTTATCTATCTATTATCTATCTATCTATCTATCTATCCTCTATCTATCTATCTATCTATCTATCTATCTATCTATCTATCTATCTATCTATCTATCTATCTATCTATCATCTACTACCCCAGTTACAAAACTTCAGCAATTGTTCTCCTTACTCCCCAGACATTTACAGAGTGTTGTAAAAAGAACAGGGGATATTATGCTATGGTAGACACGGCGCTGTCCAACTTTTTTGAGATGTGTTGTTACCATCAATTTTTTAAACAGTTAGTTTTTTTTCAAATGAAATTAAAAATTGTTCAATGTTCACATTCTGATCTGTTCTATGTTTCCAGGCCATTGCAATCTTGTTCTCTGTACATTTTACACAACTTCTTTTTCAAATTGTGGTTGTATATTTATCTTTATTCTGCAGGCTACTTTTTGTCAGAATAAAAACATGTATATATACTCAAAATTAATTAAAAAACGCATACCAAATCTCTTTAATGAACTCCACAATCTATTGACTTTTTTATGAGCAATTATTAGTCTGTGACTACTACATGTCTGAAATGTAGACAAGTAAATTCCCTCTGTCCAGTATAGAAAGTATATTAAAAGTATCCAAATAAAAAGGTACATTGCATCTGTGTTCAGGTAACCTTACTACGAACAAACCTTCCGCTGGTCATTTATTGTCCAATGTTGTAGACAAATGAAACAATCTGGTTGTCACAGAAAAAAAATAGGAGGAAAAAGACAGCGCAATAGGGTTTTATCCAAGGGAGATAAAGCTGTTTAAATAAGGTTATAATAACCTGATTTAGTGGTGTACACACAAGATTTCAGTCACCTATACATCCAGCTTCTACAGGTCCAATGGCTCATCGGACCGAGAAAACAGATAAGGAAGATTTGTGGATAATCTGCGCTGCTGGGATCCCATAGAATAAATCTAAATCCAGACAGAAAGTTTATGCGTTTTTTCTTTATTTAGTCAATGCATTTCGAAGTACTACAGACTTCTTCTTTATGACAATATATATATACTGTATATATCACAATAACTTCATTGTGGTGTAAGCTCTGCTTTCTTGTCCTGATGAAGAAGTCTGTAGTACTTCGAAACTCGTTGACTAAATAAAGAAAAACCGCATGAACTTTCAGTCTGGATTTGGATTTATTCCATATTTTATGGGATACCAGCAGCGCAGATTATCCACAAATCCCCCTTATCTACAATCTGGTTGTAAACAGACTCTGAACTCTGTCTGTGATGATCATACATCTCTGATCATCAGGACCACAGCTACAAAGGGGGCTATGTGTTTAAATGCACGCATGTTACTATGAATAATTAAAGGTTCATTTTTCCTAATTTTTGCAAAGCAAAAAATATTTCCCTACAACATGTGTTCTGAGAAGACTAGATGAATAGTTATAGTCTGATCATTATTGGTACATGTGTAGCAGAGACCACTGATGCTACAAAACACTGAGGGCAAATCATTGGATAAGATCACAAGGTAGAAATATTTGTTGATATTATTATTATTATCTATTTATATTGCCCCATTAATTCACGGCGCAGTACATTAGAAGGGGTTACATCCAAAATACAGATATTACTTACAGTAGACAAACTAACAAAGGTAGACCGGTACAGAGGGAAGAGGACCCTGCCCTTGTGGGTTTACAGCCTATCGGATGATGGGGATGGAGATAGTAGGTTGGGGGGTTGCAGCAGCTCCGGTGGTGTTGAGGTGGCTGCGGAGTCATTGCAGGTTCTAAGCTTTCTTGAAGAGACAGGTTTTCAGGTTCCGTCTGAACGATCTGAATGTGGTGGGTATGAATGTGGTATAAATCATTATATTTGGATGATAAAGCTATTCTTCATTCATTTAACACACTTTTGGCTAGTTGGATCCTTCCCTCAGACTATGAGAAATCATATCATATCCCAATGTTTTTGTTGGTTCATCATCTTCTTTGTGTTGTCTCTTTCTGCTTTGTTCTTCCATTTTGGTATAAAAATTATCATTACTTTTATTCCCAAGTTTATGTTTTCATCTAACCAATTATCTGGCCTTTTCCTTCTGGCATGGCAGTGAGAAGATGCGAGAACATCTTCCTAAGGATCTCTATGGGATGGATCACATTCATTGGATGCAAAAGTTGTGCCTGACCCTTCAAGGAGCTGGATCAGAAAACACTAGATGTTGCGTTTTTTGAGCCTTTGTGTCCTCCCCTGATGTGTACTATGTAAGGCTCAGTCTGTCTTTATCCCAGGCATCATGATCAATTTTCTTGTGCCTCAATTGATAGCAAATGATGTCAAAAAGACACCAGTTATCATCTGACTTTTCCACCTGTTTGTACTGCAAAAATACGGAGGTGGATTGAAAAATGCATTATCTAGTGATTTCTGATCTAGTTGCCCGAAGAGTTCAGCCCAACAGCTTATGAGTATATGGATGTGAATGATCCCAAGTAACTATGGGATCAGTTCTTGCATCAGCCTCCCCCCATCGCGTTACTGTCATTCCAGAGGGAAAATAAATCTGACTGAGAAGACTAAGGAGGTGAATATAAAAATGAAAAAGTATACCATAACTACCCTTTAATTAGATTTTATACTGGATAGCACACAAAATAGTCATATTCTTAAATACATTTTTGGAAATCAACTGTCATAAAATGTATTGGTTAAAAAGTGAAAAAGCTTATATATATAATATCCACCGTAGTGATAAAACTTTTACTATGGTTGGTAATAAACGCTGCGCAGAACGTCGTAGGAAAGTAGCCCAATAACTAACTTTATCATGGGATCAGTCATTGCAGCTATCAGGGAAAAAAGGAAATCACAGGCAATAAAGATAGTGGCGTGTGAACAATAAAGCTAATGGCAGCACAATGACAAGTGTTGTTCTTCATAATAAGGGATGAAAAACAGTCCCCCATTCACACACGACAACCCTTACAAATGGGCACTATAACTTCACATATAAACAGCTCTGCTGTGGGTCTTTCACAAGGTGTTACAGGCAATGAGAAATGTACACAGTGGCAGTGAGAAGATTTGGTTTGTCTTGAGCGTTAAGAATAACATTGACTTTTCTCCATTTTTGTGGTGTTAAACCAACTTAGCCAACTTAGTAAAATCTGTGATAACATGAAGAGCCCATATCAGGAACCGTTCCATTGTTCGTTTATTAACGGTTGGCTCAGGTTTATTGAGAAAAAAAATTCCAACATTAGATGTAAAAAGCAAAATTTTACAACATGTCTTGAAATGCTCATCACTGTACCTTGGCTGCAGTTTGTCCCATGGAGATGAATGGGATTCATTGATTAATCGATCCATGTTGTCAGTTGTTTTTATGGAAATAAAATATTATTCTCATCATCATCATCATTATTATAATAATAATAATAACAATTGATCATGATGATAATAATAAATTGTACTGAGTGTGACCCTCCCTCTATAGGCATGCTCACGCGTGTATTATACTGTATATTCCTTCTCTTGGTATTGAAGGTCTAACCAATTTTCCCTTAAACAGTTATTGCCAACTTCACAAATGCATATTGCAGATAGGTCTTGTGAAAACAAGCACTTTTGTAATTTACTGCTTATTAAAATTTGCCACCGTTATTGAGATATTAAACTTTTTCAATTGTTTATAGCTTGTTGCTTAGGAGACTGACCACCACTGCTGTCTGGCTTGTAATCACTGTGCTTAAGCTTGCTAGGAATAGGAGGTAACAGCATGCTCCAAAGATCCTGACCAGCTTCAAAACAATGCCAACAAGCTCAAACTAAAACAATATCAAAGAGCTTGTAAGCACTGCACATGCTCTGCCGTCTATCAGCGGTGGTCAATCTCCAAGGCAATGAGCTGTAAACGAAAAGAAAAGAGTTAATATCTTAAGAATGGCTGAAAATTTTAATAAACAATAAATTACAAAATTGCTTGCATTAACAAACTCTCTCTAAGAATACCCATTTATGAAGATGAAAATAACCCATTGAGATGCTTAAAATCTGCTCAGCGGTCCACCGAAGATAGTAGTGAAATCAATCACTTATATAATATGGATCACAAACCACTGAAAGATACTTACCATAGGGGAATGCAAAGCAGGCACCATATTTTAGCCTCCATATTGAATTATATTATTTTCTACCTGACCTTACACCAAATATTTTTGAGGTAGACATGTGAATTTGGGCTTGCTAGGAATGGAAACGGCGCTCAGGCATCCACCAGTGTACATATAGTATTAGTTAATAGTTGGCCTTTATGCACATGGCAGTGCTTCTAGGGAAGAGTACCTATATATCATGGTGTGTGATGGATCATGGTAGCACATGATAATTATAGGCTTGTAGATTTCTATGCACAGCTTTCAAATATGGCAGGTGAGGCCTAAAACTGAGGGTCTGGTTTGGAGCTACTTTGACTGGAAGTAGTCATCAATGTTGTGGAGAAAATTCTTCATGGTTAGACCTGTTCCACTTGTCTGACATCCAGGGTCCAAGTATGGGCCACAATCCATGTGTCAGGACCGACTGCAGGTCTCCTGATCCGAACACAACAAGCTTATAGGCTTATATGAGGCTCTTGAGATTGGGTCAGAAGACCTGTGACCGGTCTGGGCATTACACTCCATACTTGGACTATGGATGTCGAACATGTGAAACTGATCTTATCTGTATTCTGAGGCAGTTTTATAAAAAATCTGAAGAAAAGTTTTTTTGTTGCTCATAGCAACCAATCACAGCACAGCTTTCAATTTACCAGACCCATTTCAATAATAAAAGCTATGCTCCAATTGGTTGCTTTGATTTATGAAGAGTTTTTCTTTTAAAAAGTTTTCATAAAGGAGTCCACCGATTTTCCTCACCTCTGACTGAAGTCTAGAGATGAAGTCAAGGCAAGATATTTCATAAATCCCTGTGGTTTTGTATACAAAATGTTCTCGTTTCCAGTAAGAACATGATTAGGGAATTGCTACTTATGCAGATTTGTAATGTGTTTTTTTAAAGCAGTTTTACTCTAAAGCTTTAATGTTACATCCGGCAAACCTCTATATGGGTTCCTTGGCCACAGAATGGCACCATTACCACATGACAGCCGAAGCTGTAACGCTATCTGGATAAATCGTGCACTCTCCTCCTCCAAAATATTATTTATTGCTATATTGTTTAGTATGTAAAGTATCCTTTTGTTACCTCAGCGAATATAAATTACAGTCGGCAGCGAGAATGTAAAAAAGATAGGAGCTGTGTCGGTAAATCTCTCCTCCATATGTAATATATTCAGCAGAACTGTGCTCATCCTGCTCGGCAGATCTGTGAAATGTGCTCGGGTGAATGGCTGAAGGTCTGTCTGGCTGAGGCTTACAGAGACATGCAGACATCAGCTAAAAACGGATTAGAAAAAAACGCCAAAAACATCCGTGGCTTAAAATGGAAGTAGCAGTCATTTATCAAAGCAGGGAAAGGAAAAGGACATACATTGTTGTCATAATTACATGCCCGAGGTGTAATGTGTGGGAAAAGTTCAAACTCTTAGCAGGGAAAGCGAGAGGTCGGACTGCAGGTTGGAGCGCTTGTCAGTGCAGAAAAGTTTTAAGGGCTTGTGACTTTTGCCAAGTCAGCCCAAAATTTAATTGGCTCCTAATTTCACAGTGATACGTTGTACCTGGAGGTTTTGTTCTTTCAATGTTACATATCACCTCATCTTCATTTCTGAGATACATCTGCGCCTAGGAATCTTGGGCAAGAACCAAAATGGCTTCCATTACTACTTCTTCTTTGTCTGCTTAGACATACAGTTATATGGAGACAAAGGATGTGATTGGGCGCATTTGTCATTCGGGGGTCTGTAGGATGAAAATTCCCATAGAAGTTATTGACATGTACATTTGTGCTAGCAACCTAAAAAGAGATATAACTGAAATATAACTGAGTGAATGAATCTTCAAAAAATCAAGTTCATTACAAATCCTTTACATTTTCTGATTCTAATATAGATTACTCTTGTCTGGCTGCCATTTTGCTGGATTCATTTGAAGGCCGTAATGGGGTTAAAATATTAAAATACATTATTCTCACCATTCCTAAGCCATCACCTGTCCTACATCCCCTCCATCACAGGTCCTTGGTCTTCCACACTGGTCTTCAGTTGTTCCAGTACTTCTGCTTTGACAAAGATGCCAGTGAATGGTCGCAAGCTGTCAAGTAGGGGCTGGTGCACATCATGAGTTGGGTCTACACCAAACAAATTGCACAAAAGCAAGTGATTGTGAGGGTGATCAATGAGTGGAACAGGCTGCCACGAGAGGTGGTGAGTTGTCGTTCAATGGAGTCTTCAAACAGAGGTTGGACAGACATCTGTCTGAGATGGTCTAGTGAATCCTGCGCTGCATTGAGCAGGGGTTGGACAAGATGACCCTTGAGATCCCTTCCAACTCTAACATTCTATGATTTGGTTGAGTGGAGATAAAATCTTTGTTGGCCTTCCAATAAACACCAAGACGCCATTGACTGGCCTCAGCACTAGTTAGGAAGCGCTAGAAGAAAAAAAGACTGGCATGGAAGACTGGGAACCTTTGATGTAAGTCAGGGAAGGACCTAGGATGGGTAAGTATCTTATCATTTTTTATCCTCTCCATTTCCTCCATTTATTATGCTTTAATGACTATTGAGACCTTAGAGATTAAAAAAATGTAACTTCATGGCAGTCAGGGCTCTTTTAATTCAGAAAAAAATATTTTATTTGAAACAAATCAGATCTGGTAGATGATTCGAGTGTATCAGCTGGGGAAAAAAATAATGTCTGGAGATTTTGATCATGATTGGCCCATTATATCACATGAGATTAAAAAATTGCTTTTGGTGCATGAAAGGACAATCTAGTTTCTTTAATCCATATATGGTGCCATTCTTCTTCATGTGCTCTATGTATTATGTGCAGCTCATCTCTATACACTTGAATGGGGCTAAACTTCAGAACCACACATAGTCTACATACAATCGTGCTGTTGTTTTCAAAAGAAAGTAGCTATGCTTTTCTTATTTGAAATCCAACCTGCAAAGGTGTATTCCAACCTAAATAAGTTGTCACCTATCTACTGAATTTGATTTATGTCCCTTGTTTTTCCTTGCTTCTTCCTAGACAACTTGGTACATTATTTAAGTCCTCCTGGCCATGGTCTTGTAGTCAGGGAACAATTAAAGACACAAATGCCCCCTCCTGGCAATTGGTGAGTGTCTCTGTGGTGGGCTCTACAGTAAATAGGCGATAATGTGTCTAGACTTGATTACTCTTTAAATAAACGATTTGCTATAAGGTGAAAAAAGCACACAATAGGGCATCACCCAGGTACACTAGGCATTAAAGCTACAGTATTTGTGTAGGTTAGATATCCACTTAAAGGATTGTGTGGATATCCAGGTGCTGCTGCTCCACGTGTTGGAATTGATCCAATGTGATCCGGCTTGAGGAAAAAAGAAGGGCGAGTGATCTGTTGCACTAAATGTGAAATAAATGTTCTAAAGAAGAGTAGTAGTGAAGAATCATGCTATTTTATTTCTCTATGCCTTTCGAGATCGTACAGACTTCTTCAGGAGCACCTCAATGATAGTGCATACAGATACAATGCTTTTGTAAACTGATGCCAAGGAACCCAGCATTGTACCTGTATATATCATTCTATCATTGTAGTGCTCTTGTAGAAGTCTATACGACTTTGAAAAACATAGAGAATTAAAGCTGTATGATTCTTCACTAGCTTGCTTCTTTTTTTACATTTATTTCACCAACAGCGCTGCAGATCAGCCACCTTTCCTTTTCCTTCAGCCCTATAAATAATAGGCACTTTAAGTAATGGTTTGGAAAGAAGTGCGCGAACATGTCCCTTAATTTAATCTATTTTACAGGACACAGGTGGAGGGATTTTTCTTTATCTATGACAATAGAAGTGAACCCTTGTTCACTTTGTCTCTAAACCCAAATTGAGAGTTATCTATAAAACCTTGCACGTTACAGTATATTTAAAACCCCTTAATGACCGCCAATACGTCTTTTAACTGACCTGAGATATAAGAGATTAGCCTCCCCATACAGGTGACAATCCAGCAGCTGTTGGCTGTACACTATAGCTGACAACTTGCTGCATCAGCCTCGATCAGTGTTTGCACCCTCCAAATCTGTTTAACCCCTTAGATGCTGCTGTCAATAGTGACTACATCAATATAAATGGTTAACAGAGTGTGGGGGCTTCCTCTTTATTCCAATTGGTGTCCTCAGATCATGATTGTGTGGTCCTGATGTTTGCCATGGCAATTCACAACCAAATAGCAGACTTAGGGTACCGTCACACAGTCACACTTTGATCGCTACGACCGTACGATCCGTGACGTTCCAGCGATATCCATACGATATCGCTGTGTCTGACACGCAGCAGCGATCAGGGATCCTGCTGAGAATCGTACGTCGTAGCAGATCGTATGGAACTTTCTTTCGTCGCTTGATCACCCGCTGACATCGCTGGATCGTTGTGTGTGACAGCGATCCAGCGATGTGTTCGCTTGTAACCAGGGTAAACATCGGGTAACTAAGCGCAGGGCCGCGCTTAGTAACCCGATGTTTACCCTGGTTACCAGCGTAAGCGTAAAAAAAACAAACAGTACATACTCACATTCCGGTGTCTGTCCTCCGGCGTCTCAGCTTCTCTGCACTGTGAGCGCCGGCCAGCCAGAAAGCGAGCACAGCGGTGACGTCTGACGTCACCGCTCTGCTTTCCGGCCGCTGTGCTTACACAGTGCAGAGAAGCTGAGACGCCGGAGGACACACACCGGAATGTAAGTATGTACTGTTTGTTTTTTTTACGTTTACGCTGGTAACCAGGGTAAACATCGGGTTACTAAGCACGGCCCTGCGCTTAGTAACCCGATGTTTACCCTGGTTACCCGGGGACTTCGGCATCGCTCCAGCGCCGTGATTGCAACGTGTGACCGCAGTCTACGACGCTGGAGCGATAATCATACGATCGCTGCGACGTCACGGATCGTGCCGTCGTAGCGATCAAAATGGTACTGTGTGACGGTACCCTTAGGTACCGTCTCACAGTGGCACTTTGGTCGCTACGACGGCACGATCCGTGACGCTCCAGCGATATACTTACGATCTCGCTGTTTCTGACACACTACTGCGATCAGGGACCTGAGAATCGTACGTCGTAGCAGATCGTTTGAAACTTTCTTTCGTCGTCAAGTGTCCCGCTGGGGCGGCATGATCGCATCGTGTAACAAAGGTGTGCACGATATTGTCATTGTCATGATGATATTGTCATCGCAAATACGTCAAGAAATGATCGCTCCAGCGCCGTGCATTGCGAAGTGTGACCGCAGTCTACGACGCTGGAGCGATAATTGAGCGACGCTGGAGCATCACGGATCGTGCCGTCGTAGCGACCAAAGTGCCACGGTGAGACGGTACCCTTAAGGTACCTTCACACTAAACGATATCGCTAGCGATCCGTGACGTTGCAGCGTCCTGGATAGCGATATCGTTTAGTTTGACACGCAGCGCCGTAAAGTGAAAGTGAAAGTACAGCACAGCGGTGACGTCACCGCTCTGCTGTTAGGGCCGTCGCTCAGTCAGTGCAGGAAGCGGACGCCAGGGGACGCGAATGTAAGTATGTACTGTTTGTTTTTTTTACATTTTACGCTGGTAACCAGGGTAAACATCGGGTTACTAAGCGCGGCCCTGCGCTTAGTAACCCGATGTTTACCCTGGTTACCCGGGGACCTCGGCATCGTTGGTCGCTGGAGAGCGGTCTGTGTGACAGCTCTCCAGCGATCAAACAGCGACGCTGCAGCGATTGGCATCGTTGTCGCTATCGCTGCAGCGTCGCTTAATGTGAAGTTACCTTTAGAGTCTGACGGCTGTAGTAATCTGTTCAGAAGTTAGAGGCATTTAGGTGGTAAAAATACACATTTTCATTTCTGTCATGCCACTTTGGATTAATTCCTGAAAAGCACCTGAAGGGTTAATAAACTACCTGACAGTAGTTTTCAATATCTCAGGGGGTACTGTTTTAAAAATGGTATAACTTTTGGGTGTTTCCCAATATATGGGACCCCTAAAGGCACTTAAAACATGTATAAGTCCCTAAAAAAATTAATTTTGTAAATTTCCTTGAAAAAATGAAAAATTACTGCTACATTTTCAAACCTCCTAAAACGCTAACAAAATAAAATAACACTTTACAAATGGTGCTGATGTAAAGCAGACATGAGGGAAATGTTATTTATTAATGTATTTCTGTGGTATGACTATCTGGATTAAAGGGATAATCATTCAAAGTTTGAAAATTGCACATTTTAACACTTTTCTCATATTTCTGATGTTTTTCATAAATAAACACAAAACATATTGACCTAAATTTATCATGATCATAAAGTATAATGTGTCACGGAAAAATAATTTCAAAATCACTGGGATTTGTTGAAGCATTCCAGAGTTATTACCACATAAAGTGACACTGGTCAGATTTAAAAAAAATTTGCTCTGTCACCAAGGGGTTAATTTGGCTTTATGTACAAGGAAACATAAGTCTCACAAAAGGGGCAACAGGTGCATCTGTACACAGGGAGCAGGAGCCCAATGTGATTTGTAAAAAGCCAGGAGGGGGTTATCAGCTAGTGCAGAACTCCTACAGGGGATTAACCACATGGTATCTTTACCTCCTGCTGACCCTATAACTGAATCCTTAAATGACCAGTAGGCAAGCTGTGCTCCAGCCATGTTCCAAACCTCAAGTGTTTGCTTGTGTTTGGCATGGATCTATACTGTGCAGGCGTCCTTTAAATACTCTATATTAAGAATCATATATGCATTTTTCACATTGGCTCTGAAATGATCTGGTGCAGTTATTAAGGCCATATACATAATATAGTCATGAACCGAATGAGCATTCCCCTTTCCTCCATTCATATACACATGTGACTTGACTTAATCGGCATACAATTAATATTAAGGGTGGAGTGCTGATTATCTCATATGGAAAAAAAGTAAAAAAAACAAAAATAAAGTGTATTTTTTATGAGATTGTTTGGCACATGCGACATAAGGGGACAGTCTGGTTCTCATACTAGAGTCTGTGAAATTGTCTTCAGTTGCCATCTGATAAAGAGGTTTCTGAAAAAAACTATTTCCTGGTGTGATTCTAAATCCACATGGAGATTCTATGAAATACATCTACTAAATTCATAACTTCTAAATTGCTAAAGGGGTTTTCTAGGTATCTAATATTGACAAGGTATCTACAAAACAGATGCTCATTATCAGATCAGTGGAGGTCGGACACCTAACACCCCCACTAATCATCCGTCATTGGCAGTATCAATAACATGCTGGAGAACCCCTTTAGGGATGAATTCAAGCCCAAAGGTAATATAATATAGATGTCTTTTGGCTTCTTCTCCATATAGTGATGGTGTATAAGAATCGTGTAATTATAACACTTCTCTTCTAGATCCTAAAATACTTAAAAGTCAGAGTAGTCTGAGGTCGTTGACCATGACACCATTCTGTGCAGAATTCTATGTCATGATGAAACATGATAATCTGATCAGCATGGGGAAATATTTTTTATAAGAATTTCTGCCTTACATGGACAAAATATGCATTTTATGATTTTGTCCTGATTTATTCTTTAAAGAGGTTATACAGAGTTAGCAACACATGGCTGCCTTCTTTGAAAAATCAACTCCATATCTGTCCATAGGTTATGTTTAATTAACTAGGGATTGACAAAAAGTGCACATAGAGCATTAACCAAATAACATGCGGTTTTATTGTGGTCACCTTATGAAACCGACCACTATATTTCCTTCTGTCTTTACTCTTTGTGCTGAATAAGCCTTAAATATCATCATGACATCCTTCGGTGAGGCACCTTCATGATGTCGCGTGAGGCCTAGAGGAGCCGAAGAGCGAAGAGTAAAGAAGACTGAAGTTGGAAGTCTGGAATCGGAGGGAGGAAGCGAGCCAGTGGAGAAGCAGGTGGGGAGCTCTGGTGCCAGGACAGGTGAGGAGCAAGGTGAGCATAATCCAACAAACTGAATTTCATCAGATTTGCTCATCTCTACTAGATACACTAAATCGAAGGTTTCAGATATGCATGCTCATAATAATATCATGGTCAAAGGCAGAAATTTCTAAAATGAAGGCATCTCTTTCAGATACGTGGCTGTTGATTACCTAAGGTCATGGGCTCTATTCTGGCCGTCACTATCAGCAGAAGCAAGATCACTTGGAATTACTTGGCCCTAATCAAATTCAGCTATAATTGAGCAGAAATAACAACAATGGTCTTTTCTCCCATGGAACACCCTCACTCTTCCCTGGACGGGGCCTCCCAGTAAAGCCAGAGCACACAAATGCACTGCCCGAATCCCAGCTTAAAAGTGAAATAATGAATGTCTCTGCTTTATAATTGAATGCGCGGTTTTAAATGCGCTGGGTAAATACAGGTCATTATCCCGCTTGTAGAACAGTTGTTTGGAGAGCGCTATGAAGAGTTGTTCAATTAAGACACTATTTTGAAATAAATTGAAAGTACATTAATGACGGCCCCTGAAACATTCCTAATCATTTACTAAATGCCAGAGAAATTTCTGGATATCTCCAAAAAATGTCAACAAGTGGAATTAATTACATATGCTAAATATGCTCTAAGCATCTCCAACTTGTCAACATCTTGGGTATGATGTTTTATGCAATCATTAGTTCTAACATTTTTTGGAAGTTAGTATCTTTTTGTACTATTTTAAAGAATTTCCTGTCAAAAATAAAAATAACTGAGAAAAAATAATTTATTGCTTTGTGTTTTATATTCAAAACCATTAAAGTGGCCATTGAAATGCTCATGAGGATTATCATCTAGTTCTTCAAACACACTGAATGTTCTCCAAGGCCTCATTCAGTCATCTGTTTTTCACAGACAGAACATGTACTCGTTATAGTCTATGGGGCTATTCACATGAGCGTGTTTTTTTCAGACATGTTTCTACAAAAAAGTTACAGAGGCTTGATTTTTGATCCCAGTAATGGATCAAAATCGCCCATAAAGAAGCTTTAGATTTTTTTTTAAAGTATATTAGAAAATCACTGACTACATACTGATGGGGAGAACTGACACATTGATCAAATACTTATGAAGATATAATCCAACACACATAAAGATCAGAATGTTTTTTGACCTGCCTGATGAAAACTTCTGAATGAGGATTAGGGGCTCGTTCAAACATTGTTTTTTTTAAGAACGAGTGTTCTATTTACAATTTTCATGGATGGAACGTGTGCCCGTTGAAGTTTATGTGGCTTTTCACATGTTCCTGTCTTTTGGCAGACCAACTAGTCCACATCAAAATGCATAGATATTTCCGATTTTGATCCAAGTCATGGATTAAACTCTCCAATACAATCTATGGGTCTGTGAAAAAGTCAAACAGCACTCGGTCATCTGTGAAAATGTGTGTGCTGTCCGTTTTTAACATTGCAATGGGCAGGAGGAGCTTTGCAATTTTTTTTTTCATTCAAGAAAACTACTGATAAAACACTGAAAATAAACACGGACCAAACATTGATGAAAATCGTTCCATATTTTGCATCTGAGAATTAATGACTAATGTCCGAATGAGCTCTTATCATCAGAACTATGGATACTCACCTAAACCAAGTTTATTTCTTTGAACAGAGGGTGCAAGATAAGTTTGAGAGTGACTCATCTTCCACCAGAGCAAAAACTTCAGACATTTTGAACTCTAACCAACCCAATTCTTCTTTTTCCCACATCTGCTGATGCCGGACATTTGAAATGCCCTTAAATATCTTAGACTGCCAGTGGATTCCACCTATATTCCCATGACATTTATCTAATATGTATGGGCAATGAAAAGCCTTATAAGAACATTTTTGAAAATTGAGGTCCTTGAAAAAAAATTGCATTTTTTTATTACATAAAGCAAAAGAGATCTGCTAACTGTAGACAAAATTATAGTTGGTTTCCAAAAAAAGTCACCCTACTTTAGGTGTACTAGTTATAACTGATCTCTAGTGGCATGAAAGATCTTTTGGGTTTATCCAAGAAGTTGACTAATTCTTTCTTTGTGAACTAAAGATATTATAAACTGGTACAATATGTAGGCTCCATAATAGGAGAACCCAAAACAAAGAAAAATGTACTCAATTATAAGCAAAAATGCATATGTAGTCTGCCATTGACATTCATTGTAAAGCATTGTATACTGTAGGGAGTGCTCATTTGCATTATTGATTAGTAGAGCAGTCTTTATTAGTCTATAGAAAAATGCAGATGCTACCAAGAAAACATGGCAACGTGTTTACTCATTGCTCTTACCAAAACCTATGATTAGCCTCTCAATGAACTCTTTAGGTAGAAGCATATGTTGTTTTTTCTTAACATCGGCTGTTTATATTTTGTTACACACTTTTTATCTATTCTGGTATACCAATATAGGTCATCAAAATAGGCAAGATTTTAGTAAGCTAGTCATAATGAGTGTCCTTAAACCAATGAGGGGCTCTTAGAGAGTCAGCTATACCAACAATTTCAATTTTTTTGAATATTGCTTGATAGGTGCATCAATAGTTTGCTTCAATGCCGAGAACACCATTGTTATCATCTGCAGATAACGCAATGGCTATTACATGACAGCTGGTCTAAAATAGAAATAAATAAAAAGAGCCTTCTTGCTAAAACGGTCAAACACAGATGCAAGACTGGCCGATGAAATTACTTTTCTTGATCATTAATGTAAAAATATACCTGCAAAGGAAAGGTGGCACTGGCAAGCATAGGGAGCTATGCCTGTAGTTACAACCTTAGCCAAGGTACATTGCATCAGTTTTGACCATGAGAATATAATGTTAGTCATTTATTATCTACTTACACATCTGTTGGCTGGACTTGTAAAAGTCTGTTATTATTAATTACACTCATGTTATAAAAATTGGTCAGAAAATCTCGTACTAGTATCAATAGTAATAAAGGTGGCCAACTTGCAGATTTTGGCAGGATCAGCTGCATATCTTACTAATATGCAAGAGAAACATTGGCACTGTTGTCAATCACACTTGATACATTTCAGACATGATGATTAGACATGAGCAAACCTATTCAGAAAACTTTCACCAATCTCAAAGTCGGCACGAATGTAGCAAATTCGGATTTGTGTTTGGATTCCTGAGCATTTTCCGCAAAATTTGGTAAATGATCGAGTTTCCACTAAGGCTGTGACCTAACCGAGCGATTCTGATAGGTGGTAATGTTATATCCGGTAAGATTGTTACCGGCGGTCAGATGGATGTGGAGACACACTGTCAGATGTCAACGTGACCACGTAGTTGTGACTTGCGGTAAAAAGCTTACTGCAGGTCAGTAGACGACTGATGAGGGACTACTACGGTAAATCATTAATGCCTGTCAAAGAGCCGCGGTTCCCATGGTCACTGGCATCAGCTTATGAGACTAGTCAGCTTATAAGACTACTACTCCCATCAGCTGATGATGGGAGTATTCCTCAGCCGGCGCCTGCACTTTAAATAA
Organism: Ranitomeya variabilis; assembly: GCF_051348905.1. Classification (NCBI taxonomy): domain Eukaryota; kingdom Metazoa; phylum Chordata; class Amphibia; order Anura; family Dendrobatidae; genus Ranitomeya; species Ranitomeya variabilis. Next base: position 323,627,834 of record NC_135233.1, on the reverse strand, counting down.
GTAAATAAAAAAAAAAATAAATGGGTTCCCATGTAATTTTGATAACCAGCCAGGCAAAACTCACAGCTGTCAGCTTTAGCAAGACTGGTTATCAAAAATAGAGGGGTCCCCACGCCATTTTTAAAAATTATTTAAATTAATAATTTAAAAAAATGTTGCGGGGTCCCTCCAATTTATCACAACCAGCCAAGCTAAAGCAGACAGCTGAGAGCTGGGGCTGGAATTCTCACGCTGGTAAGGGGTCTTGGGTATTGCCCCCCTGCCTAAAAGTAGCAGACTGCAGCTGACCAGAAAAGGCACATCTATTAAATGTGCTAATTCTAGCAGTTTGCCCAACTCTTCTCACTTGCCCCGTGGTGGTGGCAAGTGGGGTTCATATTTGTGGGGTTGATGTCAGCTTTGTATTGTCCAGTGACACCAAACCATGGCTTAGTAATGTAAGTGCGTCTGTAAGACTCCTCTCCATTAGTAATCCTATAGTTATATTGTAAATAACCACACAGCAAGAATAAAGTATTTTATTTAAAATTAAAGAAAACACACTTATACTTTTTTAGTTAAAAATAACAAACACAGTTATGCTCACCCAACGCCCACCTCCACGGAAGCCAATGTCTCCTATAAAAAAAAAAACAGAAATAAAAAGTTACCATATCCCTCACCTGTCTGTCATTCTGTCCCAGACCCTAATCCATGTCTGGGGATAAACAGTTTTCAACCTGGACGGTGCCAAGATGCGATCATCCAGGCTGAGAACCACTGGGGAATGAGCTGCTGCGAGAGCAGCCTCAGTGACTAACGGTGATGTCATCGAGGTTACTGCTGGTCACTAAGGCTGAGTTCCCAGATGGGACTTTGAACTGTGGGGACCTCACTAGCACAATAAGAAAAAGTTTCACGGTGCAGTTGTGAGTTCACTGGGCTTGATGTCACCAGTCAATACAAAGAAATAAAATGGGCCAGGTGCACTACTGTGGCAATGCATAATAAATACAATACAAAGGTGACTTCAACCCCACCACCTGCCACAGGACAAGTAGGATGAACCTGGCAATGTGCCAGAATTGGCACATCTAAGTAGTAGTAGTCCCATTAGCCAAAACCAGTGACCGGATGTAAACATTTTACCTCGTATCACAGCTGCAGGCTCATGCTGTAATTTGACAGCATGGGAACCGCAGCTCTCTGACTGGCGGTAATCATTTTAAAGCTGACCAGAGGCAGTGTTTGTCATGCTGTCATGCACACGGCAGAGTAGCAAACACTGGATTTTCTGCCAAGCCCAATAATTTGAATGGGGTCCTGGTTCGGGGTCAGGTACTGTTCTGGTACCCGAACAAAAATTTTTTTAACTGTTTGCCGAACCCAAAAATCCAGGGATTCGCTCATCTCTAATGGTGATGCTCACCTTAGAAAAAAGCACCGTAACGAATCTTTGTTAAAGGATAAGTGTAAAAGTGGCACTCACCACTGATATTTCATCAATTATTATTCCTACATGGTACAGGGATACGAAGTAGAGACATAATTGATGAGGACTGATTGGGACAGTCTTTTGAACTTTTGATCAGGGTTATTTGGATGTTTTGGGTTGTCATTATGATTTAAAAAGAGAAAACACAGTAGTTTGACAATAAATGGCTTCACCCAACCACTAACCATGAGTGGAGAAAAAGTTTTGGTGTTATCATTAGTGTTGAGCGATACTGTCCGATACTTGAAATTATCGGTATCGGAAAGTATCGGCCGATACCAGCAAAGTATCGGATCTAATCCGATACCGATACCCGATACCAATACAAGTCAATGGGACACCAAGTATCGGACGGTATCCTGTATGGTTCCCAGGGTCTGAAGGAGAGGAAACTCTCCTTCAGGCCCTGGGATCCATATCAATGTGTAAAAGAATTAAAATAAAAAATAGGGATATACTCACCCTCTGACGCGCCCTGGACTTTACCGCCGTAACCGGGAGCCGTTGTACCTAAGAATGCGCGCTTGAAGGGCCTTAGATGACGTCACGGCGCTCTGATTGGTCCGTAGCGGTCGCGTGACCGCTACGTGACCAATCACAAAGCCGTGACTTCACTTAAGGTCTTTCAAGCGCTTGAAAGACCTTAGGTGACGTCACGGCTTTGTGATTGGTCGCGTAGCGGTCACGCAACCGCTACGGACCAATCAGAGCGCCGTGACGTCATCTAAGGCCCTTCAAGCGCGCATTCTTAGGTACAACGGCTCCCGGTTATGGTGGTAAAGTCCAGGGGCCGCCGGAGAGGTGAGTATATCCCTATTTTTTATTTTAATTCTTTCTTTTACACATTAATATTAATCCCGATACCGATTCCCGATACCACAAAAGTATCGGATCTCGGTATCGGAATTCCGATACCGCAAGTATACGGCCGATACCCGATACTTGCGGTATCGGAATGCTCAACACTAGTTATCATTCTTATTCTATTAAAAAAGGCCAAGAAAGCAAAAATTCTGCTGGGGTATGTAAACTTTTGAGCACAATTGTGGGAACCTCTGAACCAGACAGCTACAAGTCCTACCTACTGGCATCACTGGTGCCTCTTCTGATTAATAAATTATTGATTAGTTTGTTATTATACACTTTTGCTTTTAAAACCGGTCAGTAGAGCTTATTTTAGCATCAATGACTACAAAATTGTCAGGAGAAACTACATATCTAATGAATATAAGGGACGTTGGCTTCTTTCATGACAGATGATGTCAGAGGAAAGGATAATACAGGTTGAATTTCAATGCCCAAAGTTTAGGTTCTTAGGGAAGATAAGTTGTATCCAGAGCTATCTGGAAACATTCTATTCTTCATTTTCTATTGCTGCCCAAAGCTGGCATGCTTGACCAAAATTACCGTACTTGACTACAGTTGGTATCGAAGATGTATGGCCACCTTCAGAATGGTGGAACGGTAAAAACTTATGGGGATTAGCTTCAACAGTAAGCTAGCACTGGGAAACAGAAATAAGACCGAAAGTTACATTTGCTTCATCCGTTATTGTAGATCATGCATGATTCTCCAGTGACTACTGCCAATATCTCTGTAAGTGCACCAGTTTAGTCGTCATGGGTGGACTAGTTTCTGCTGCTCTATATCTAGCTGGATGAACACAAAGAAAGTCGAAGTTCAACAACAGTTGGAGAAGCACAGATTGTCTATGCCGGTCCGTGGTTCTGCATGATGGCACTGCATCCCAAAACAGCCTGTGCCCAGTGTGCTAGCTCAACAAAGAAGTTCAAGCTGCAGTGATAAATTTAGAGTCACACTCTGACAACTGCAATAGGGATTTAACCCCATTCACATCAGCGTAATGCTGCCATGCTGGTGCCTCATATTAGAAGATTCACAATAATAGTGGAAATTCATTGTGCTTAGTTTTCAGAGGGTGTTTGTCTTTTTCACACTTATGTCTTTTTTTTACCTATGACAAGATATTGAGTATTATATTTATTAATTGCAGCATAGTCAGTTGCATTTGCGCGGCCTTGGTAAAATGTACAGCTTTATGTGACAAAGGGGTAGAAATCCAAATACATGGGTAAAATATTATCATCACCCAAATGTTACATAACTGATTTAATTGGGACCTATGGAAAATCTGTGAAAAAAATGGCTCCAGATGGTGGCTCTACACTGCATGTGGTCAGTAGCTCTGCATTAATAGGCATGGAATGGATTCTATCATCCATCTGGGGTCCAACAACTGGGTCTTCTGTTTTATAGCTTAAAGCACATACTGTAAGTGTACATAATAAGAGCGACTACTTTACATAGATGAGAAGTACCTATCTATGAGATATCAGCCCTATATTCTTCATTTTCAAACAAGCCCATTCCAAGTGCCCATTTTGGGTGTGCACCCATAGTAAGAAGGTAGGTGGTAGAAAGCTAATTCACCTGAATGGGAGATAAGGTGCAGTACTCAGAAGAGAACACTATGCAATGTAAGGGGGTCTGTGTTTTACCCTGTACATAACTTATATAAGTGTCAGTTGGAGCAGATTTCAGCTGATTGGTGGGTTTACCAGTGTTGGATCCCCATAGATCTCACATTGATGACCTTTCCTAAGGATGGGTTACTAGTGATGAGCGAGTATACTCATTGCTCGGGTTATCCCAAGCACACTCGGGTGGTCTCCGAGTATTTGTTAGTGTTCGGAGATTTAGTTTTCATCGCCACAGCTGAATAATTTACAGCTGCTACCCAGCCTGAGTACATGTGGGAGTTGCCTGGCTGCTAGGGAATCCCCACATGTGTTTAAGCTGTCTAGTAGCCACAAATCATGCTGCTGAGGCGATGAAAACTTAATCTCCGAGCAGTTACAAATACTCGGAGACCACCCAAGCAGGCTCAGTAAAACCCGAGCAACGAGTACACTTGCTCATCACTATGGGTTACCCATCATTCAGTCCCAAACAACTCCCTTACGACCTAATTTCTGTATACGTGGGCATTCACTGTTTTATCCCTCAAACATGGTTGTTGAATGTCAGAGGGAAAGTCATGCCATAATCATTTCTATAGATTTCAGTTGTGGCACCAGATGAGTCCTAGAGACAGCTCCACGTGGTATGCAGTGTTTTCTGATCCACCAATGTATTCCACACTTGAACACAACTTGTCTTTCATCTGAAGAGATTAAAAAACAACTGGACACACAACTCAGAAATGGAAAACCTAGCCAAAAAATATATATATTTTTCTACTTGTTATATAACTCAATTTCATATGTATCAGTATGTCGGACAGCTCAATGCCAAAACTGGATGCAACACATGAACAAGTTGTGCAGTGGTCTGATGTCCATGGCAGGACCAAGACTAGTCCAACAGATGAGCTGGATGCCGGGAACCATCTCATAGAAAACTATGGGAGGGAATAAACAATGAATAGTCGAATATAAGGGAACAAGACCTTAAACCTCCTGATCAATCTTCTTCAGTGACAAGGGATTTTATAATGTTGTTTCTGCTGTGCATAGGCTTTTATCTGGCACAGCACTATTCTTGTCTGAGCACAGAGTCTCATAAGCGTCCTATTCACTAAGGGATGTCCTATTACAGCACAAGTATTAAAACATAAAGTCTTTCCAACAACTCTTGTGATGCATGACCCCAGGCTTGTGTTCTACTCCGAGGTTTTCTCCTTGATGATATTTGAATCCTTGTTTCATGCACCTTCTCCTTATACCCTGTAAAGCAAAATGCAATGTAGAGTGGTTTTTGTTGCCCCTCTTGAGTGAAGTTGAAGCCATGCCATATCACTCACCTTACAGGGTATTTCTATCTCAGCCCTAGTGTAGATGGAAATAGCGGCAGACTGGAACCCTGTTCAAACGCACAAAAAAAGACCTGTGGATTTTTGTCCTTGCCATAGAAAAGAAATGTAACGGAATAAATAGCATGATGCATATTTTTGCGGATTTCACACAGGAAAGACAGCAGAGTTGCTCTAGTCAGTATGGGATATCCCATTGTCGATACCTAACACATTAAGTAACACTTCCAGGGAAGTTTAACAAAAAAAAAACTTACAAACTTAACTTGTAGGAAGGGAATCCAAAGTTAACTTGTCACAGTTTTGTGGGATTGGTGAAGTGTATAATGGTCTATAGAGTCCCCCACCATCACCTGAACTGCAAATGTCAAGAGACAGAAGTATTGGCATGTTGGATCTTTGGAACTGGGCCGTACCTCGAGATCAGGGACATGTTTATATGTGTGACCTAAAATATTACCATCTAAGCAACTTTGGAAATGATCTGGTATGTTCGTATCAGTTTGTTAATTGTATTTTCAGGACCTAAAAAAAAGATCAAATGCTTGTTGTTTTGGTTTGTTTTTGCTTTTTGTTTTATTTTATATTCTGTCAATGTATATAACCTTATGAAAACGTATTAATGTCCTGCACGCATCAATTTACAACCCATGAGAATGTATCATTTAAAAGATCATTTCCGACAAATCACATGTAAAAAAAAATATTGAAAGACAAGCAAAAGCATTAATGTATCTTCCGTCCTCATTTTCATGCAAATCCAGGGTCATAAACTGCCATCCCATTAATGCAGTGTTCATGAGTGCCGCTAATCGAAGAAGGTTCCTCAACACATACAGTGTATCCTACAGAAGAAACCCATTGGGATGTCGCTTATAGGCTCATATTGGACAGGATAATAAAATATAACTATATGGTTTAATAGAATAGTGAAGAAGACTACTGTTATTCCATAATAGATTACGCTAATTCCTATTGGTCCAGGACATCGAAGTAAAGTTTAATTATTGTATGGGACCTGTCACTAAGCCTACGTCCCCATGATGAGATTTTGGTGAATTTTTTATATTACAGATTTTCTACACCATTTCTGCACCCATTAAGCAAAATAGACTACTATGTATTCAAAAATCTGCAACATAAAAACTCATCGTGGAAGCATAACCCCCCAAAAAAATCAAATTTACATTATTTCTAATTATTCCACATTTTATTTTATTTTGACTTGTGGTTTTTGCATACGACTAATAATGACGGTTCATCTCATGAATTCTATTTATTTCTAAGGCAGGGTGTTGTTAAAAAAAGAAATGAAAAAAGTTTTATTGAATCTCATGTAGATTTGTGTAAAGTAATAAATACTTTTGATTACTTAGAGCCCTTGAACGGTCACAATACAAGAAACTTTTTCCCCTTCTGTGTATTAATCAAGGCATTTATATTTTTGACAGCAGAATGTTCGATAATTGAAACTTTGTTTCACACTTTCCCTAAAAAACGACACGTGAGCGCAACTCATCATGCAGGATGATACTTCACAATCATGAGGCTGGATTCACAAAGTGCTATGTTGCGCCTTCATAGACATATTTATTTTTCGATATCCAGCATTCTTTATAAAAATATTGAGTGTTTTAGGATGTTTGTTTTCTGCCATTTTTACCTTTTTTATCCAGCATTCTTTATCAGAATATTGATTTTTAAGTGGTTTATTTTCTGACTTTTTAACTTTTTTTTAAACAAGCATTCCTTCTCAAAACATTGAATTTTAGGGTATTTATTTTCTGACATTTTTACCTTTTGCAAATAAAATAAAAAATAAAAAAAACAATTAAACATTAAAAAAAGATGTCCCCAAAATGCTTAAAATAAATGCATACAGATTTTTTGCAAGAGTGTGAACAGGTGCTCTAAAAGTAACCTTGTCCCAGCCTTCTTCATTATTATATTTAGGCTATTATTTCACCTTCCTCTTTATATTTTATAGTCTACAAGCCATTTTTAAATGGAATATGATATATTATATTAGTATATTGTTAATTACTATTAGTATTAGTTCTCATGTACAGCACCATGGAATCAATGGTGCTATATAAGTAAATAATAATAATAACTAGTATGTAATATCATTAATAGTTCCAGAGCTGAAACTATGTTTCTATATCTAGATAAATTGCTTATTACCCATATTTTCAATAAATGTTAGCTTTTTACCAACCCCCAGTTTTGTAACTATTATAGCCTAGGGTTAGTAAAGACTATCATTAGGTTATAAGACTTAGGCTGTGATGCCCTTAAAAAAACAAATATATTGTCCCAATGAAACCTTGTATGTTAATGGGCGTACAGTGCAGAAAATTGCAGAAAATCAATGCATAAAGTTCTCTAAAAAGGACAGACTCCAGTTGTGCTCCTTAAAGAAAAGACAACTTCTTAAAGCAACAGATGGCAGGTGGGGGCCAGAGAAGCCAGCTGTGCCCTGCAAACCTCAGGGAAGCCTTTTACATATGTATATGACTGGTCATTGCAGCTATTCCCAAGTGTTGGCTTTGCATAATAACTTCCATGGCTATTATCTCAGATACCCTAGAAATGCTATAAATTACATGGCAAAAATAAAAAAATCTTTATTTAACTACGCATCAATATTCCTAAACTTTTCATTCTTCATTTTATTTTCCCTATATATGCGGAATAAAAAAAAGTAGCAAATAGCTGCAAGCTATCTACCTTGCTGTGAAATTAATAGTTTGACATTAAGCTGATCAGCTTGTGTAATACCATTAAATAAAAAAACTTCTTGGAGAAAACAAGACCAAGTTTAACAGGTTTTTCTAGTGTGAGAAGAGATGGATATTAAGGTTGTCTGTCACTACATTGATTTTTATCATAGTGTAGAGGGGTATAATATAGAAATATATACATTTATTAGCTCTTAAAACACAAGACATGATTCTGCCCATAAGACTGTAAAACATGCTATTCACAGTTTAATAGTCCTTTCATGTTTTTTTTCTAAAGCATAAAAAAGTGTAAATTATAACATTTAAAAAGAAATAATTATTTTATGTACAGTATATATTTTAGGAAACTTCATTGCTGTTACCAACTGTAAAGGAAAAATTAACCTGGGAACACAAATTAGTACAATTGCACAGGACCTGAATAAACCACATTTTGTATTGAAAAAATGTTTGTATCAATTTGAAAATATTTTTATATATTAATCTGGCAATAAAAATGAATAAAAATTAATGGAAAATAGTTTTGGGAGTTTGCATAATGAAAAAGAAGAACAATCTATATAATTAATGTAAAAGTAAAGCACACACACACATATATCATGCACTAAAACCAATCGTTCCAGAATTGAGCAGACGTTCATGCAGGAAAAAAAAAAACGAGTCAACTGTTATTCCTCTTTAGAAAATTTATTGATTTGTGTTTTTACTTCCAACTCAAAAGTCTGTAAAAACCGCATAAAACAAAAAAAAAGCTATTTTTTTTTCGATGATATGTTAAAAACAATTCACAGTAAAACTTCATTTAAACAGGACTCAAACTTAAAAATAATAAAAATGTACAAGTTTTTACAGAAATGAAAAAAAAATACATCTTACTATAAATAAAAGTTAAAAAGCAAAAAAAAAAAAAAAAGATCTTGCGTTTGCGACCCGCACAGTTTTTGTTTTGTAAAGTCTAAAAGTTAATAGTAAAATCTACAGTTTTGGATAAAACTCAAGGAAATCTTGAGCGCCTCAAGAAAAAACGTGTAAACATTGGATTATGGTTAATAGTCCCAATTAAAGTTTTCTAGAACTCAAGGTACAAAGATCCTTATTAAGAAAAAAAAAAAGAAGATAACCTCATATTTCGGAGTTACCCCCAGTACTCAGCATGTTGTGCTCTATAGGGAAAGTTTCTGCAAACTTTGTACACAACAACAACAAAAAAAAAAGAATGAAAAAATAAAATAAAAACAAACCACCCTTTTGATTCCTTGTCCTCAAGTTTTCTGCATTCTGGAGATGCTTCTCAGGCAAGCAAAGTGTCTTTAGAAGGAGCAGTTAAATGTGCGTTAGTGGTACAGTGCCATTGACCCCAGTCCCTGCATTTTGGTAATGCTGATGGACACTGTGTAGTCTGCTGTTCTGGAGGGAAGATGGGTCACTTGCATCTCCTCCTGGAGGAAGGTACATGCTGATCATATCTCTCAGGTCTCCTAAGCAAGCTCTTTGAGTGTGAGAAGTGATTGCAGGTGGTGGAGAACTTGGTTCCGACTTGACAACCGAACCCATGGATCCCAGGCTCATGACAGTGGAGGTTTGCTGGTTGTAGGCTGCTGGTGACATGCTGTAGGTAGAAGCTGCATTCATGTAGGTCTGGGCAGAAGACATCATAGGGCTGTACTGAAGACCAGTCATGTCATACCTGTGCATCTGCTGGATCTGAGGGCTGTTCATGCCAGGATGCTGAGTGTACCCAATCTGGTCCTGCATCAAGCTGTAAGCCCCATTAGTCCAACCATTCATGTGGGCATAAGTGTCTATCCTCTGGCCAACTCCAACCGAGCTGGCTACTGGACTTACACCCGGAGCCAAGAGGTTGCCAGGCAGAGAATACTTGTCCTTTTTCAGGAGGGTCTTGGTCTTCCTCCTGGGTCTGTACTTGTAATCCGGGTATTCCTTCATGTGGACAGCTCTCAGCCTCTTGGCCTCATCTATGAAGGGTCTTTTCTCGGGGTCGCTCAGGAGCTTCCAGTCTGCCCCCAGCCGCTTGCTAATTTCAGAGTTGTGCATCTTTGGATTCTCTTGAGCCATCTTTCTCCTTTGGCCTCTGGACCACACCATGAAGGCGTTCATGGGTCGCTTGACTCGGTCCTGGTCTGGAGTGGTCGCATTGCCTTTGCCCCCTGGAGTCACAGGTCCTCCGGGCTGTGCATTGGTCTGCTGCACAGGGCTCTTGAGGTCTGGATCCAGCATGCTATACATTGGGAGCCGGAGGTGAGCTGGGGATCGCAGGAGAAACCCAAAGGAGGAGGCAAGAAGAAGCAGAAGCAGAAGCAGAAGAAGAAGAAGGCTGCGGTGTCTCCACGGGACGGTCTGATCGCAGGACACAAACTTCCCCAGATAACAAGTGCGGAGTTTCTGACTGACTGCATTTTAATCACATCCTGCCAGCCAATCAGGTGAGAGCCCCACAGCCCAACCCCCACTCTCAAATTTCAGAGTCGTGTTAACCCTTTCCTGGCTTCCACTGAGTCGCACAGCTCATCCCGATCAGGTCCCCCCACCCCCCACTCCTCCACACTAGAAATAGTTAATCTGCAATTATTCTAAATCAAGTTATGAAATTATTACTGTCACACTTATATCTCAGTGGGTTCTGTGGAACTTCTGCAGCTCCATCACCCCAGACTGGCATCAGGCCAGGACCTAATGCTGCTAATGCCGGGGAGCCAGAGAAGGGGAAAGGTCTACAGTCACAAAGTAAAATGCAGCTTACTCCATCCCTTATATTAATCGCAGCCTCTGATATCTTACTTATGTATCTACACAAATACAGGCTGTCCAGATAAAGTATATATATATATATATATATATATATATATATATATATATATATATATATATATATATATATGCTGCATATGTATGTATATGGGCTGTATCTGTACAACCGGGGCTTGTTTAATGAGCGTATATATACAATATGTGTGCTTGTTGTACTTCTCACACAAATACAGGTTGTTCTGGTAAAGTATGTATATATATATATAGACATGATTTATATAATATATGTGTTTTTTATTATATATGTATAGTATGTACATGTACAACCTGTGTGAAAAGTAAAAAGTGTGTGTGTGTGTATATATATATATATATATATATATATATATATATATATGCTGTATATGCTGTCATTTTTTCATTTTGTGAAAAGTAGCTATATATATATATATACACTGTATATATATATATATACATATGTATATATGTATATATATATATATATATATATATATATATATATATATATATATATATATATATATATATATATATATATATATTAAGGCCCATAGAATGTAAGTCCACAAGGACAGGGTCCTCTCCCCTCCATACCAGTCAGTCACTGTAAATGTGATTACTGTAAACTATATCTGTAACTCTGTATGTAACCCCTTTCTCATGTACAGCACCATGGAACTAATGGTGCTATATAAATAATAACAATAATAATAATAATACCTGTGGAACATGTACATATGTACATAATTATGTATATATATATGCATATATATATATATATATATGCATATATATATATATATATATATATATATATATATATATATATATATATATATATATATATATATATATATATATATATGCAAAATACATGCTCTACAGGTATGGGCCATAGTGTATGTGTGTGTATATATATATATATATATATATATATATATATATATATATATATATATATATACACACACTTTCTGCTCAGATACAGGTTGTTGAGATGGAATAACTATATTTGATTCTAAGTTCTGGATCATAGCCTTTTTTCCTTGTAATTCGGCTATATGGCTGTGCAACCTGTATTTGTGTAGAAATAAAAAAAGAGTAGACATTATTTCTAGTTAGTTATAGATCAGGGGAGAGAGAGCGAGCTATTAGCCATATATTTGTCACACATTGTCGGCCTATATCAGTGTCTGTATGTGATATATATATATATATATATATATATATATATATATATATATATGTGTGTGGGTGATATATATATATATATACTGTATCTATGTGTGTGTGCTCTGACAGGTCTCCCCTATCTGTCCGGCCGTCGCTCCATACCCAGTGCTGACCCCATCTCCCTGCTCCCGCCATTCTCGCACCTCGGTCTCTGCCTCACACTGTGCGGGGGGCTGTTCGCACCTATTCAGGGGTCTTGTAGGAGCAGGTTGTTATTACCCCAGAAAGCAGTGACCAGAGCACCGGGCGGTGTGTCCCAGGGCAGGCGTCGGTGGGACAGGCGGGTGTTTATAGGGCAATATGGTGGGAACAATGGTGACCGGCCCACTGTTGGACTTGTCGTGTGGGGTCGCAGGTGCAGCAGCCCCCCAGCTCTGCACACACCGCCTGAGCCCAGCAGTGGACGTTTCCCTCAGACATGACTGTGGGACTTGTGGTGAAGTGCCTACAGTGCTCCTCTGCTGGGGCTTCGCCTGCTTCTTCCCCAGTCCCCCATCTTCTCAGCTCCTCAGCTGTGTCCATTGGAAAGTTTGAATTTCCTGATAATTTGGGGGCTGTGTCTCCCTCCTCCCAGGTCTTTGGGTTTTTTCCAGCTGGCTGCAGGTGGGGGGATGGGCGGGCGGGAGAATCCGTTTTGCCATGGTAACATTAAGCCTTTGCCAGTGAAAGGAAAGTTTGGGGGGAGGCTAGATGTGTCAGTCACAGGCCGCATCCCCTCCCCCTCTGTGCTACCTGCTACACGGCCTGCACTGGGGCTGGGACTCGCGGAAACTCCTAAAAGTTTTATATGGGGGATTAGTGGGATGTAATCATAAGGGTCCTACCTCTTCTACATCACTCCTTATCATTGGGACATGGCCACATTGGCTAGATTTATTTAAAACTATTATTTATAGATTTGATATATATACATATATATAAAAATAAATAAATGATATACTCACTATATAATTATTATATAAATAATTACGGTATATGTGTAATACACATTCCATGTATGTATATATATATATATATATATATATATATATATATATATATATATATATATATATATATATATACATATATATATATATATATATATATATATATATATATATATATATATATATATATATATATATATATATATATACATATATAGATATTGTGGCTGGAATCAGTATTAGATCAGTCACAGTCAATATTATAGATCTCCTACATTGCACTTGGCATCTCTTTGTGGACTTATTCACACTTCAGTATCTTGATCAGTGTTTATGCCAAAACCCAAGAGTGGAACTTATAGAGAAAAGCTATAATTGCAGGATTGACACCTGTTCCGAGTTTTTGGAGACACTCCTGGTTTTGTTATACAAATACTGATGAAACACTGATCAAAACTACTGACATGTGAATAAAGCCTAAACCGTTTTACCACCAGCTCTAATAAAACTGTGCGTAAAATAAAACTATGTGAAGCCTGTGAGCAAACATTCCACAATAATCTTTATTTATTATCTAAAGTGAAAAAACAATAAATACATAAAAAATCAGCACTAATCGATTGACACTTGGAGATGATCGGATGTATAAAGTGCTTTATGCTGCACATATGACCTGTGACAAGTCTGCTGTATTTGCTGCACCCCGACCCACTGGAGAATCCCAGACACTAGTGAATTCTCCACAGTTCTGCTAGAGCCACAGGTTGTCGTTTGCTATTAGCCGCTTTTATTAGACTTTTGAAGATCAGAGGACAAGCACAGGGGGGGCATCTTGACATTTTGTCATCAGAGGCTGTACTGTGCCAAACAAGATTCATCTCCAAAAAAAAAGAGGATGCCAAGCAGCTCTGCCCCCGACATGCAGATTTAAGGGTTAATCCCATAGCTGTAAAGTACAGGAGGACAAGAGCAGCTCCAGCACTTATACACTGCTCTATGCATTTATTTTAGCCTTTATAGATTTCTATAAACTCCTCCATTAATTGGTATCATCGTGCTATTAATTTTGACTGACAGCTCTATTATAATAAATTCTATTACAATACCATGAATGTTAGTAAATAAAATAATATCGATATAATATAGTGGCTTCCTACAAATATTAGCTGTCACTTTTAAGGGTATATATATATATATATATATATATATATATATATATATATATATATATATATATATATATATATATAATGCGCCATTCTAATAATAATGCGATAGTTTAATGTATGAGACTTAATGTTAATAATCACTATGACCCCCATGCTAGCCACATATCACAGAAATCCCCGATATATTACAGGTGCATCCAGACATTACAATACAATCCTGCTCCCTTAGGGGTTTACTCTTCACAAAACACCAATTAACACTTCACCAATAAATAATAAAATTAGCTAGGCATGTCATAGTGGTAAGAGAGGGAGGAAAGTGGAGGTCTCCCAAATAAAGGATCATCTGGAATTCGTTGTGTAGATGCTAAAGAACTGCAAATTAGGGGAATGAGGTCCAGATAGACAGTAAGAGAAAGATAGATAAAGAGAAAGATATCCATCTGGGGACATCTTGTTCTTTATTTCCAAAAAAAAACTGCATTATTCTTATAAAAGGGAGCTGTGAAATATAATAGAAGTGTGTCTTAAAGTCCACTTTAGTTGTGTCATTTTATTAGTCGGGGTTGAAAGTGTCCTGGGAGTATTGTGGCCACTATACAGGGGGAACACCCTCTGAAGTTCTTCTTTCTTACTTTTCTCCAAACATCCGGATCCTAAGGGGACCCAGTCAGCCATATAGATGTGAACCTGCCTTATCAGGGGCAGAAGCAAAGCCCATTCACCAGGACAGAGCTCCCAAGATTAGCACAAGAATACAGCGCATGTCAATCACTGACAAGTGCCTTGTAGCAGCACTTAAGGGGGATAAAATAGAGATGTGCCTCGTTTCATCTGCAAATCTGTTTACAATAAATCATTTCCATCATGGAGATTGTATTTCTATCATTTACTCCAAGAACATCAGCTCTTAATACAGAAAATGGATCAATGACAATTCTAATAATATAATCATCATCATCATCATAATAATCTGTATTACCGGCCGACAATTGGATAAATGCATAATTCACATCTTTTCAGCATTTTTTCTTAAGTAGCTAAAGTGGTTTTAATAAAGTATCACAACTTCTAATAATTGCATTAAATTGATTTTCCTAAATGTTTCCCCCCGTGTTTTAATTATTGTAATTAATTACCACTGTCCAAATTGGGGGGAGATATTTCCCTTATCCATCAATCTGCAAATTAAACATATTTAATAGAGACGTTTATTTTTTCCTGAAAGAGACAAAAAGAGGGATTTAGAATAGAAATGAATTAATTAATTATCGGAGGAAGCCGAGAGGTAATTTCTCAAGGGCTTTATTCGTTATCCTGCAAGGATCTGCGTTAAGTGAAGGCATCAGAAATTCATTACAAGACAGAATAATGAAGCGCAGATTACAGTTGTTAGTAAATAATCCTAATTTAGGTGAAATATTTTATTCCACTTTTTATTCCAGTCTCTTAAGCAATATTGTGCAGACCCTCAATATTCTAGATCTTCCCACTTACCGCCTTAGGGCATGTGGCTTCCAATATTCGCTTATTATAGGAGTGCAGCATCCTTATTAGTTAAATGCATGGCTTTGCAGCATATTAGTAATTTGATTTAAAAAAAAAAAAAAAGGGAGATGAAGTGCAGCTGCACCAGGACAGTGCACAAATGGTTACAGCAGAGCCACGACTGACTGTGCTGCAATCGCGCCCTCTATTGGTGAAACGTAGCTACAGCAGTCAGAGTTCCACGCAAATTTCTCCATGTAGTGTCCAAAACACAGAAGAAGCAAGTGACACATATGTTTATAAAAGCTCCAGCTTATATTAATGACTAGTATTTAATTAGGATTTACATGCAAGGGAGACTGTAGAACTGCATGTCCCAGCATGACTGTGGTTATAGGTAGTTGTAAATTTCATCTGGATCATGCTGATATCTTTTGTTGTATGTAAGAAGAGATTAAACGGGTAGATTAGGTTGGCAAATGTACTTCACAATCTCAACACTTTTGGCATCACGATAGATAAGTATTAAATAATATTTTTTATACTTTTTATACAGCAGGGTATGAATGGGTCATGTTTTATGTAATTTTCAGATGGCGGGTGTATGGACATATATATATATATATATATATATATATATATATATACGGGAATTTATTTACATTTCATACTGTATTGGAAAACAGATGAATGGGATTTTGATCACTATAGAGTGCTAGGGATAGGTTCACATGTTACATATTTGGTGCAGATTTTACGCACATATAATAAGCAGATTTTTACAAACTCGGCAAAGTAGGTGAATTTTAATTCAATCTCATCCATATGTTATTTAATACATGTGGAAAAATGTGCTTATTTTAATTAATAACATCACTTTTTTTTGCAGAAATGCCTATAAGGTCAGTCTCACACGTCCAGATAATTCCGGTACCGGAGAAATCGGTACCGGAGTTATCCGTGTCCGTGTGCTCATGTTTTTGTCATCCGTGTGCTGTCCGTGTGCTGTACGTATGTCCGTGTCCGTGTATTGCAACAACTTTTACAATTTTAACCCTATGACAGGAAAAACGCACACGGATGGCACACGGACAGCATCCGTGTGCCTTACGTGTTTACACGGACACATTGACATTAATGGGTCCGTGTGATCCGTGCGCTCCCACGAACACTGACATGTCTCCGTGTTTTGCAAACGGACACACGGTCCGTGAAAACACGCTGATATCTGCAGAGACACATTTATTTTAATGTGTCTACGTGAGTCAGTGTCTCTGGTACGTGAGAAAACTGACACCACACGTACCAGAGCCACTGACGTGTGAACGTGTGAAACCGGCCTAAAAGTAGTGGATTTGACAATTTTTTTTCAAAGACTTGTTCACACATCGCTTATTTGGTGCTTAGTTTTCCACTTCACATCTGCAGCTTTTGTGCAGCAGAATTTATGAGTTGAATCTACATTGCCACAATCAGCTTTTTGCAAGTTTTTGATGGTGCAGATTTTCTCGACCATTTCTGCACCCGTTACATAAAATAGCTGACTTGCATTTCTTCGAAAATATGCAGCGTAAAAAAACTCACCCAAAACTCATTGTAGGAACAGAGCCTTACACGTGGATTTTGCAGATTAAATGCAGATTTCATCTTTTCCTTTGGCATAGGGCGACATTTGTGCTGATTCTGCGCAAAGCATTGACATTCTGAGGATTTATAGAGGACCTAAAAAACTTTTTTCTTTAAAGATATCACTCCTAAAAAATGAATTCAGTATGTAGATGAGATTAAGCTAAAACTCATCAACTTTGCTGGCGCTGTAAAATACTATGGTTTTTATATATGGAAAATCCAAAAGTAATAATTGCAGCAAATATGGTAAAGGTGCTTTTACACTTCACGATTATCGCTTATTCTTAGGAACGCTCATTTCCCTATAATCATGCGGTGCAAACAGACTGCTCATCATCATCACTGGTTATCGCCCCATGAAAAAGCAGAAAGCTCATTGATTGGATGAAATGATCTTTTGGTTTGCTTAACCACTTAATGTCCAATGACAGATATATCCGACATTGGACACCTCCTTCTGATGGTGCAGGCTCCGGCGATGAGCCCGCACCTTTTCCTGCACATGACAGCTGAAATGATCAGCTGTCATGTGCCCTTAACAGCCATGGGTGGAATTGCAATCCACCTGCGGTTGTTAACATGTTAAATGCTGCTGTCAAACTCTCACAGCGGCATTTAACATGCACGTGCAGGAAGCGTGTCAGATACCTCTTACCATCTGCACCCGTGTCACATGACCCAGGGTCGCCAATTGGTTGGCATGACAACCCGGGGTCAGCAGGAGACCCCCGTGGTTGTCATAGCCAGATAGCAATGAGCACCGCTCAGCGCTCGACGCTCATAGCAAGTGATCATTTCTGCTACATAGAGCAGTGCTGCAGCGCCCTCACCTGGCCCCAGATCCCGAAAAATGGAGACGCTATGGGTCTAGGAAAATGGCAACATTTTTTTTGTTTCAAACTTTGGAATTTTATTCACCACTTAAACAAAAAAAACCCTAAACATGTTTGGTGTCTGGGAACTCGTAATGATCTGGAGAATCATATTGGCAGGTCAGTTTTAGCATTTAGTGAACATGGTAAAAATAAAATCCAAAATACAATTGTAGAATTGCACTTTTTTTGCAATTTCCCTCTCATTTGGATTTTTTTTTCCAGTACACGATATGGTAAAATCAATGGGGCCATTTCTAATGTACAACTCGTCCTGCAAAAAACAAGCCCTCACGTGGCCATATTGACGGAAAAATAAAAAAGTTATGGCTGTGGGAAGAAGGGGAGCAAAACATGGAAACGCAAAAACAGAACTACCTCTGGTCATTGAGGGGTTAAAAAACGTTATTCTCGGCAGCACATCATTGTGAGTGACCTGTGCTTCAGAGAACAATGGCGTGCTTGTGTGGCTATAGTCATTGTGAGCAACGGCTATAGTCATTGTGAGCAACGGCTATAAGCACGCCCCGTCATTTTGATTGACAGCTCATGCTTACAGGTGCTGCTCAGCTGTGACTGCAGCTGCGCCGGGCACGAGTCTATGACTAAAATATGGAGAACAGTTTGTTTTCTCTCTATAGCCCCTCTTTCAGTGTGGTAGCCAGACAGTATCATCAATATCAAGCAATTAACCTGCAGATTAACCCCTTTATCTGCAGGTTTATAGCATTTGAGGAAATCCCAGATTCCTTTTAATGCCTCAGATAACATAATGTAAATGGACCCCTAGTGTCTGTAAGGCCGGTTTCACACGTCAGTGGCTCCGGTACGTGAGGTGACAGTTTCCTCCCGTACCGGAGACACTGACACACGTAGACCCATAAAAATCAATGCATCTGTTCAGATGTCATTGATTTTGTGCGGACCGTGTGCGGACCGTGTCTCCGTGTGCCAAACACGGAGACATGTCAGTGTTCGTGGGAGCGCACGGATTACACGGACCCAATAGAGTCAATGGGTCCGTGTAAAACACGCACCTCACACGGACATTCTCCGTCTGGGGTCCGTGTGGCGTGCCGGAGACAGCGCTACAGTAAGCGCTGTCCCCCCCACATGGTGCTGAAGCCGCCATTCATATGTTCCCTGTAGCACCGTTTGCTACAGAGAAAATATGAATGATAGTGTTTAAACTAAAGATCCATGTGTCCGCCGCCCCCCCACCCCCTGTGCGCCCCCCCCGCTGGTCAGAAAATACTTATCCGGGTCCCCCGTCGGCTGTCGCTCCTTCCTGGTCTGGCCGCGCCTCCTACTGTATGCGGCCGATTACACTCATGAATATGTGGCTCCACCTCCAATAGGGGCGGAGCCGCCTATTCATGAGTGTAAATGAGCGGCCCCACGTGACCGCATACAGTAAGCCGCGGCCAGACCAGGAAGGAGCGACTGCCGACGGGGGATCCGGGTGAGTATTTTCTGACCAGCGGGGGGGGCGCACAGGGGGTGGGGGGGCGGCGGACACATGGATCTTTATTTTAAACACTATTCTTCATATTTTCCCTGCAGCAAACGTTGCTGCAGGGATGATATGAATCGCAGCTTCAGCACCATGCAGAGTGGGTACCACACGCTCCGTGTGGTACCCACTCGCCATACGGGCGGCACACGTGTGCCGCAGGTATGGCCTCCGTGAGTTCCCAGGCACACGGACACGGATAACTCCGGTACCGATTTATTCCGGTACCGGAATTATCTGGACGTGTGGGACAGCCCTAAGGACTTTTCTCTGAGAGCTGCAGTAGAAAGGACGTCAGAACTGTGCACAAAGTACAGAAAGTTGCATTAGTCATGTTCAGCTCAGACATAAAAAAAACTGAGATATGAGCCCAGCCAAGACCAAAATTAGGAATAAAAAAAATGCATGACAAGTTTAGTGGAAATATTGGTACCTCTATAGTGTTTTTTTTTTAAACAAAGCCTGATCTAAGCTTTGGATGCGTTCACCTATCCAGTGTTATTATCCTCTTGTCCAGTATAGAATTGTTGGCGGGAAACTGATGTCAGAATTGATCCCACTGTTTTCCTTAGGATCTTTTATGGTTTCTGACAAGACAGATGAGCTGATTCTCTGAACCTGTAGAGCAGGGGAGTAAAATAAATATTTTTGTGGATTACATTTTTTTTTCTGTCCATCCATTTCTGCTAAATAGAATGGTATTTTAACAGAGAGAAATGCAAGATTCTACATCTGGGCAAGAAAAACAAAAATTACACCTACAGAATGGGAGGAATAGAACTAAGCAACAGCATGTGTGAGAAAGACTTGGGTATACTAATAGATCACAGCCTGCACATGAGTCAACAGTGTGATGCAGCAGCAAAAACACAATTCTGGGATGTATTAACAGAAGCACTGAGTCTAGATCATGTGAAGTAATTATCACCCCTCTACTCTTCCTTGATCAGGCCTCATCTGGAATAATGTGTCCAGTTATGGGCACCACATTTTAAAAAAAACACATTGAAAAATTGGGGTAAGTTCAGAGAAGAGCTACCAGGATGGTGAGCAGACTGCAAAGTATGTCCTACGAGGAACGGTTAAAGGATCTGGGAATGTTTAGCTTGCAAAAAAAGACTTAATATCTGTCTACAAATATCTGAAGGAATGTCACAGTGTAGAGGGATCATCATTACTCTCATTTGCACAAGGAAATGGAATGAAACTGAAAGCGAGAAGATACAGATTAGATATTAGAAAAAACTTTTTGACAGTTAGTGTGATCAATGAGTGGAACAGGCTGCCATGAGAGGTGGTGAGTTCTCTTTCAATGGAAGTCTTCAAACAAAGGCTGGACAGACATCTGTCTGGGATCATTTAATGAATCCTGCATTGAGCAGGGGGTTGGAAAAAATGACCCAGGAGGTCTCTTCCAACTCTACCATTCTATGATTCTTTGATTCTTTGGAGGCATGACTGGTACCCACAGTGCACAACTCTTATTTGCATTAGTTGTCTCCAGCATGGACATCACTGATTTATATAATGTAGCCTTACAAATACAGGATGCAAAAGGACTAAATGGTATGTAAAGTTGTGCACAAGTGGAAGCAAGCTTCCAGCTCCAGCAGGTAAAATATGAAAATCTTTATTTAGATTAGTATAAAAATTTGGCATTGTTGTGACATACCGATTAGGTGTAGTTGGAATATGGACGTTGAATGCAGATAACCGAACGCGTTTCAAACACAGTAGGTGTTCTTAGACTTGTACAACAGACTTTCCTTATTTCCAGGTGTTTTATTGCAGGCATAGAAAATTCAGGAGCCTGGGAACTTTTATGGCACCTAGATGCTATCAATGTAATATTTCCTTCTATGACCTGGTCATACTCTCTTTTAATTCATCTATGAACAACCTTTGAACGTGCCAAGCTTTCAAGCCATCACCAGATTTGGCCTGTGATAGTGCCATACTAGACCTCCATATATCATTACTACTCCCACGCTTTGATTTGTACAGAACATGACTGTTGGTTCCAGCACTGGTATAAGCTGAGAACATTGTTTTACAAGGTGGTGTAGTTGCTGGTAGAAGGATAAAGTGTTTGAATTGTGCTCACAGCTGAAATGTCACCACTGTGCCTTTTGGCCTATATAATACAATCCCACATCCATCCACGTAATGAATAATTCTTCATTCCTGAATTAATCGGATTTGTAGAAATAACTTTGGAATGCTTTCCACTGTTCACTTGTAACACATTCTTTTTTCAATTTATTATTTTAATGGAAAACATATCAGGGGTCATTTACTGATTTATTGGCAAACATTTAACTTTAGTATAACTT
The DNA here is from genome assembly GCF_051348905.1 of Ranitomeya variabilis. Classification (NCBI taxonomy): domain Eukaryota; kingdom Metazoa; phylum Chordata; class Amphibia; order Anura; family Dendrobatidae; genus Ranitomeya; species Ranitomeya variabilis. Next base: position 323,605,828 of record NC_135233.1, on the reverse strand, counting down.
TCTAACATTTTCTCTTCCTTCTATACCCATTTAAGGGCCGGCTTACATACAGTATGTCAGTATGTTTGCTTGCTTCCATCAAATATAGTTAGTACGCAAATATCTGAGGATAATAGATCGTAAACTGATTTCAAAGGACCCAATATATCATGTCCGGTGTATGCCTCTTTATGAATCAGGAGCACCAGGCGAGTCCACCTCTCCATGAATTATAACCCAGCCCCTGCTGGAGTATGGTTTGTGGCGAAACGAACACTGCCACTTGTCATGAATTTGATGAGTGGTGGTCGTTACACCCCTGTCCTGCCCCAGCTCCACCCGGTTTGATGGGCCACAATGGTGTGAAAATCGCAAGAGTCGCATAATTCTAGCTCCAGTTGAGACAAAATTTAGCAATTTTTCAAAGATGTTTACCCCAATTCTGGCATAAAAGCTTTGATGAATCTGGTCCTTAGTTTCATATGAGAGCAGTGGCCATCAGTTTTGGTTCCAAAATTCCTCCATTTAGATTTTTTTTTTTTACACAAAACGAAACAATCCATTTTTATATGTGTTCTAGAACCGATTTTATCCGGTCCATTTCCATCTGTCCACTTTCATCATCCATTTTTCTCATACGAAAAAAAAAATAAAAATCAAAGTTTCTCCTAGCCATTAAATAGATGATACCCAAATTGCCTCTGTGTACTGTCCCTTTCAGACTCATGATTTCCATGAGTGAGTTTGATCTGTAACTCAGACGTGTGACCAGCCATATAGACTTTAAAGGGCAAGTGTTCTGTCCATGAAAAGCAGAATTCTGAATTTCTCTGTCTGGCAATGTAGGCTATATGGTTCATTTTTTATTCAAACAGTCAAGACACTAGAAAATAATTACTAATCCTATATATTTGAAATCATAATCTATATTATAAGGGGCAACTACAAATATAGTCATATAGGAATAATGTAAAACAAAAAATGACTAAAGTATATCCATGATAGGTTGGATTGCTACATTCAGGTAAGGCTACTTTCACACATCAGGTTTTTGCCGTCAGGCACAGTCCGGCGAGTTTTGAAAAAAGCAGATTTTTTTTTCTGCCGGATCTGTTTTTTTTCTCATAGAGTTGTATTAGCGCCGGATTGCACCTGATGGCCACACGTTTCATCCGTTTTTTGCCGGATCTATCAAAAAAGCTGTTTCCGGCGGACGGAGAAAACGTACAGAAGAACGTTTTTTCCGTCCGGCGAAAAAAGCCCAGCAACGTTTCCAGTGATGAACGGATGAAACTGAGATGTGAAATGATGAATCCGGCCCCCGAATCTGATTTTTCATGCATTCGCCATACAAATTATGCACATTCTCTCTCTTTTTCTATCTCTCTCCTCCTCTTTTTCCCCAAAACAGGAAGTCCAAACTCTATCCCCAGGTTCATTAAAAAAAGAAAATGGATCCAGCAAAAAAAATGGATCCGTTGCATCAGTTTTTCATAATTTGCAACGGATCCGTTTTTTCAAAAATTTGCCGGATCCTGCCTCACGGCAAAAAAACTGATGTGTGAAAGTAGCCTAAGTTATATCTATAATAAAGTGTAGCAAAAATAAGTTGCTCTCTAAATTCACACTGGAAAACGAAAAGTAGATACAAAGTGTCTCTTGCATATAAAGTGTAGAAATTGCTAAAAAAATATTATTATATCATAGTATAAAAACTGCATACACTGACCAACGATTCTAGCACATGTACACACAGGCAAAAAAAAATAAGAAACTGAAATGGACTTTTAAAACAAGCTCCCTGAGGAAGCAGGATGAAATGCGTGTCGGGGTGGAGGGACACGGGACATAATCTTCTACCTATGACCTAGGCATATGGTATTTGGCCAGAATACAACCTGTTGCAGTATTGGGGTTATCCAAAATGATGAGTCTGAAGTGACTCTGTGTGACTGCAGACCTATGAATCCCCCTAGAGCACACACTGTGGGAATTTGCTGGTTTCTGAGCCGGGACTGGTGGGTATATATGTGTTATACATACTCCTGGCCACAGCCCGACTAGTGGGCACGGCTTGGCTCCATACACTTGTATGGAGCGAGGGGGAGCCCCATCTAGTGACGTGGGCCTCCACTGGGCATGGCCAACCAGTAGGCATGGCCTCGCTTAGTACAAATATATGGAGCGATTCCACTCCCACTAATCGGGTTTTAGCTGGGCATATGTATAATGAATACATAACCTCCATTCTGGGCTCAGACCCTGGCGCCGGCGAATCCTCCCAGTTCACAGTGCGGACTCATAAGTCTGCAGTCACACAGAGTCACTGCAGACTTATCATTTTGGACCGGACAAGCCCTGTAAGCAGCATCCTCCATATATTATATTCCACACACTGGTGCTAATTCTCTATTTTATATCACCACCTATCTACATTCCGGTATTCATGTGCTAATGCTGCCATATTTGATATTAGATATCACATATTTCTTTGGTTTGGTCTATTGTACATGTCCCTCTGCTGTAACGCCCCTGTGTTTTTATATTTTGTATGTAATTTTACCAATCCAATTTATTTTAAGGATTCACAATTCATTCACTTTATTTCTCCTGGTCGCATACTGTTATAAGCATTTATCAAGGCATTGAAATGTAATAATTTCTTAAATGCAATCCTACACGTCATGCTAATTTGTGGATTTAAAGGACGCAATTTTGATTGATTTCAATTTCACACATACTTATAATATACTCTTTATATTGATGCAAAATGAATTTTTGAATAAACCGAGCCAACTCTATTTTTTCCTTTCTTTATTCCTAAGAGGCAAAAAGTGTTCCCCTTTTTGCTTGATCTCCTCCTTCTTATGCTCAATGGAAGCTCCAAGATATATCTATCCAAGGAGTATAGAACACACATGAAAATAGTCACACTGGAACTGTAGATGGTCCCATATTTAGAGGCAATATTACAGACATGAATGATTTGAGTCCACTGACTCGGAATGAAAAAATGGAGAAACACCACGCATTTCTCAACACTAGGCGCTTTGGGCCAGTTGGCTATAATCTCTGCTGCTCACCAGGCTCCTTGTGCTTCTCTCACTGGAGTTTTACAAAGGACAGATTGTTCTCATTATGGAAAACCGTCCAATTTCTTAATTAGGAAGTTCCTTAACGCTGGTCATTCAGGTGTTCTCCTGGAATTTGTTTATTAGGTTGAGACAAACTGATCCTCTGGTAATCCCCTAGCACTAATAGGGGCAGCAGTAGGGGAGGTATTGCCAGGACAGGGATGCTTGTTAATAAGGATTTTTTTCTTAAACAAGCTTCTAATTATCGGCGTTGTAAAGAAGACCACCAGTATTGTGCAACCATGGTGCTGAAGGACAGTGAAGATGTTCCAGGCAATGCCACATCAGACATTAGCAATTAGCTATGAGAGAAAGGGAGTCTCTCAAAGTTATTATGAATGGCACACATCCTTCAATAATTAGCAGGCAAAACAAAATGGTCTTAGGAAAGCAGTCCATTCATGGACCATTGCACATGATACATATAAACAATTTATCTATATACTTTCTTCTATGTACCAACGCAATCAGAAAAGATCAGATAATATTTGACCTACAGAGTAATCATTGTAACCTAAGGGTACGTTCACACTTAATTTTTAGAGCAGAAGCTGAATAGAACCTTTCCAAATACTTCTCGAAAACTTGGAAATTCCACTCAGAAGTTATGTGCGCATGGTGTTTTTTTTTTTCTTTTCTGTAGAGTTTTCAGAGGAGAAACAGAGCAGAAGCTTCACGTTTTTAGTTTTGAGATTTTGAGGAGGATTTAGAGAGTTTCCACAAAGGTTTTGCTCAGTGGCTATATGCACACGGACCCATTTTGCAGAGTTTTTATTAAGAAACTGAGCAGAAACTCACAGTTTTTGAGAAGTTTTGCAGTTTTTTGATGGATTTGGAGAGTTTTCTCAAAGTTTCCATTCAATTTCTGCTCCCAAACCCTCCTAAAAAACTATATATACGTACATGTGCCAAATCTTAAATGTGATGAAAAAAGGAAAGTGGTGACGGTTTGTACTTGATGTATGAAATATTTATGATTGAATTTCTACATAAAAGTTTCATATTCTAGACAGGTCAAGGCTCTCTTAAAACTGGCGAGGTACAAATACATTTGTGTTGCAACCATTACTGTGAATAAAAAAGTTCCAATTTGTGCAAAATTTTGAAACATTTGACTTGTGTCATTTGATACTTTGGTTTTAGGCTCCTATCTAATATTGAGAAGTCTACCACCATCCTTAGAAAGTTGCGCCAGCACAGCTCTTGCCAAATTTATCATTAAAGGTAATCTGCCAATAGGACCAACTCTGTTAGGCCTATATATGTGCATGCAGGTCATGGGAAGCTGAATAAAATGATACCTTGATATTTGTGATCCAATGTCTTATTCCAGAGAAATCCATTCTTTTCTTAGTATGTAAATGAACTGTTAAGATCTATGGGCCAGACATAGATCTCCCTGATGATCTGTCTCCAGAGCATATTATAAATTAAAGGGGGCATTACCAGCGTAAGATTAGGAGAGCAGACTTTCAGTCGTTACATGTCTGACATTGATAATGCATGACCTGGACCAGGGTTGTGCAAAGCGATCTGCTCCTCTTTAGGCTGGAGTCACACTCAGCGTAAGACAATACGGTCCGTTTTTTACAGCCGCAATACGGCCGTAATACGGAGAAATGTTCCCAAAATAGTGATCCGTATGTCCTCCGTAGGCAGGGTGTGTCAGCGTATTTTGCGCATGGCATCCTCCGTATGTAATCCGTATGGCATCCGTACTGCGATATTTTCTCGCAGGCTTGCAAAACCGACATCTAATGGATTTATGTGCTCAAATGTTCGGTAAAACATATATACAGTATATATATATATATATATATATATATATATATATATATATATAATTGAGACACATATATATATATTCTGTATTTATATTTAATTCAGCGCGATATCTGTGAAAAGTCGGTAATTCAATTGCTGGCTTTTCATTTCTCCTTCACAAAAACCCGACAGGATATGAGACATGGTTTACATACAGTAAACCATGTCATATCCCCCTTTTTTTTGCATAATCCACACTACTAATGTTAGTAGTGTGTATGTGCAAAATTTGGGCGCTGTAGCTGCTAAAATAAAGGGTTAAATGGCGGAAAAAATTGGCGTGGGCTCCCGCGCAATTTTCTCTGTCAGAGTGGTAAAGCCAGTGACTGAGGGCAGATATTAATAGCCTAGAGAGGGTCCATGGTTATTGGCCCCCCTGGCTACAAACATCTGCCCCCAGCCACCCCAGAAAAGGCACATCTGGAAGATGCGCCTATTCTGGCACTTGGCCACTCTCTTTCCACTCCCGTGTAGCGGTGGGATTTGGGGTAATGAAGGGTTAATGCCACCTTGCTATTGTAAGGTGACATTAAGCCAGATTAATATTGGAGAGGCGTCAATTATGACACCTATCCATTATTAATCCAATTGTTTGAAAGGGTTAAAAAACACACACACACATGATTAAAAAGTATTTTAATGAAATAAACACACCGGTTGTTTTAATATTTTATTGCTCTCTCAATCCATTTGAAGCCCCTCGCTTGGCAAAATAATAAACGCACAATATACATACCCTCTGAAGAACTGTCAGGTCCCACGAGGTAATCCATCTGAAGGGGTTAAAATATTTTACAGGCAGGAGCCCTGCTAATGCAGCTGTGCTCCTGCATGTAAGCCCCGACGAATGAAGGAAATGTAGGTCAATGACCTATAGTTACCTTCAGTCGCGGTGATGCGCCCCCTGCTGGATGTCCTCATATGACCTGGAGCGTGGGACACGGACATTTACTACATTTGTATAAACGAGCCCTAGTTCATAACATCTTAAAACTGAGTTACTAAAATGCCTGTTAGGCCTCATTCACATGTCCATGTTCAATCATGTATGTGAAAAAATGGTACTCGGTCTAGAATACCATCCGTGTGCTGTCTGTCCATGCTATTCACAGACCCATAGGCTTGTATTACGCCTGAAGAAACTAACAAACAAAAATAAATTAGCGCCAGATGAAGAGCACAGTGAGTCCACACAGGGAGATGGGGAGTTGAAGGATTGAAGCTCTACTTACATTGTAGAGGTGAGAAAGGTTCCTATTCCCCTTCTTCAAGGTCAGCTTCTCCTCCATGCACATAGACCAATGCAGTGGAAATTAAACCATATACGGGAGTGATTGCCAATCCAGCAAGAGAGTCATAGAATTAATTTAATAGATAAAAATGGTGGCTTAGTGGTTAACCCTGTGTTTGCGTGGGTTTCTTCCGGGTACTCTGGTTTCCTCCCACACTTCAAAGACATACTGATAGGGAATTTAGATTGTGAGCCCCAACGGGGACAGCGATGATAATGTGTGCAAACTGCAAAGCGCGGTGGAATATGTTAGCATTTTTTTTTAAATAAAGATAATTATTATTGTTATTAAAAAAACTTTTACAACTCAATGACAAATAAACAAACAGAGCCAAATCTACTACTTCCAGGTTTCCCCTTAATCTGACGATCCATCTCCCCATTCAGACTCACTGTGCTTTTCGGCTGGCGCTCCTTTTTTTGTTTGTTTTTTTCAGCTGTTTTACAATATGGCACCTGATTAGGATGTCCGGACCTGGTACCATCAGGCCTATTGAGCTGTAACAAAGTTGTACACATTCAAGATATCTATTTAGTGTAAGTGTTTTGGTATTGTTTGTTCCTCTCCTCCTTCCTCAGAGGTGCTCATTTTCAGCCTTTTTTCTAGCTTTTTTTCCCATAGGCTTATTTTGGCACTTTTCATCCGTCCAAGTAAAAAACATACATGCCTCCTTTAGTTTGGCATGGCCTCACAGTCCGTGAAAAAACACAGACATGTGAATAGCAGCATAGATTATAATGGGTATGTGTTGCATCCATGTAAACTGCAGATAGAACACGTGTGGGCAACTCGGACACCTGAATGAGGCCTCAGACCATTTTTTCTCTAAATCAATATTGGGTTAAAATAATAGGTCAATTCCAAGCTCTACTTCATATTCTTCCTCTCTTTAGGGCATGTTCTTAGATTTTCATAATGAAACCACATGCAGTAATGCCTTCATCTGACTTCAGCCATAAGATACATTGTATTATCTAGATAAATACATTTTTATTGAAGTGATACACACAAATTTATTTTAAATGATTTTGGAAGGTGTTTTGTGCGCTATATGTGACAGATTTCTGTAGATTGTATAATATTTACAATTAACATTTTCTTTTGTCCCTTGCATTTTGCATGTATTCAACTTGCTTTAAAATTCTGGCGTCCTGGTCTCTAATTAGTTGAGAATAACACCTTCATTAGAATTAAATAAACAAAAAAAAGAAATGACACATTGGCCAAAGCGTCAGAAATCTAATTTCACATTGCAAGCTCGTAAAGAGTTAATCATAATATCTGAGGCTCTCTAAATTAGGTTTCTAAAGGGCTTTATAGGATAAATAATGAAATTATATTCCATGTTAATTGACATTATAAAAGCACAAATGAGCTTTTTCCTTTGGAAAGGCATAACAGTTTCTAAATAAAGCATGTGAGCCGCAGAAAAGAGGTTTCAGACAAATGAATAGTCATTACTACCTTCAATGATGTGGCTCTTTTGATCAGAAAGAAATTAGCTCCACAGAACAGACAATACAAGGCTGCCCTGCAATAGGGAGAAAATTAGACAGCCGGGCTTACTTTGCACCTATGTCTATAAGCTATGGAGCGCTCAGCTTTTCAATTACAGCTGTTCACTTGGAGAGCGCTTAGAGAACATGTGACGGATGGGAACTAGGTTGTGCTTCGCCATGGGAACCGTTAATGTCTACTGAGGGTTATATTGTGCGTAGAAATCATACATATGTGTGTGTATATATATATATATATATATATATATATATATATATATATATATATATACTGTATATGGGAAGCAAAGGATGCAGACATATAAAGTTGCAGGGCAATTAATATTCTAGCATTTTGTGTGAATTTATACTGTATGTATGTATATATGGATATATATATATATATATATATATATATATATATATATATATATATATATATATATATATATATGCACAAATACGTACATATATATATATACACATATACACACATACTGTACATACAGTATGGATTTAAACAAACTACTAGAATAATAATTGTCCTGCAAGTTTGGATGCCTGAATCATTTGCATTCCAAATATACACACATTTAAACACACATTTTTGTAATTTCTATGAAAGGATCCAGCTTCTGGTATATATATAGAACTCCAATACATTGAACTCCTGCTGAGAACTGAAGTCGTCAACGTGGTGAGCTTCACCCACCCTCTCCCCTCTTTTCCCTCCTTATATATAGAACACATCAAATTTTGTTTAATCCATTAAAAAATGAAAAAAAAATATACATACATTGTCACAGGTTGAAGTGAACAACCTCCATAAAGACCAACGCATTTCGAATGCTACAGCGTTCTAAGTCCTGGTATATGGTATGGCCTAGTTCATACTAGCAATAAGAACGCAGTAGCGTTAGAAACACACTATTTTTTATGGAGGCAACATGTGGCAAAGTATGCATATTATTTCAGCTTTTTAAAGGATTAAATAAAATTTGAAGGTTTTTTTTTGTATATACTGGAAGCTGGGTCCTTTACCTTTCTCGGACATATATATCCAAAACGCCATGCAGTGGCGTGCTTTCTGGGCTTCCCCACTGACTGGATTCATTTTGGCAAAGGTTGGGTTTGATCATTTCATATATTTGAACACTATAACATACACGTACATAAGTGCATGGAAATACACATATTTCTATGTATATACCTATACATATATATATATATATACATATTTATAATTTCTATGTACAGTATAACATACACATACACACACATGTGGACACATACACACATAAGTATATATATATATACATATATACAGTATAAATTCTACTGAACTACTAGAATCCAAATTGTCCTGCAACTTTATATATCTGCATCCTTTTTTCCAAACACAAGCACACACTATACAGACATATTTATAATTTCTATGTACTATATAGCATAAACATACACACATGCACGCACACACACATATCAGTATATATGCATACATATATATATACATGTATACAGTATTAATTCTAATGAACTACTAGAATATAAGTTGTCCTGCAACTTTATATGTCTGCATTCTTTTTTTCCAAACACACACTATACAGATTTATTTATCATTTCTATGTACATTATAGCATAAACAAACACACACACATAAGTATATATGCATACATATATATATATATACCGTATATATATATATATATATATACATATATACAGTATGAATTTTAATGAACTATTGGAATATAAATTGTCCTGTAACTTTATATTTGCTTCCCAAATTCTGTACTAAATTCACTGCATAGAAAGTGTAATATTAATGAGGGGACATGGGTATATGCCTCAGAATGAAATGTACTATTTTACTACAATACAATCCAGTACGTTTGCCAGTCCTATATAAAATGCAAAATCTACATTGTTGATATCACAATGGGGAACTAAGTTCTTCTAGATTTGTATTTCTTCATTCTTTCCTATGTCCATCTGAGAATATATTGCAACGGACTCATTTTAGGAATAACATGTTTCACTCTGCAGAAAAGGGAATACTTCACTTTAGAAATGTTTAATAATGTGCAGTAAATTTCCATTTTCACTTAGGCCGCTTTCCCATGTAGAGTAAGAGTTGTGTTTTTTTTTCTACTAGGTTTTTTTGGGCAGAAAAAAAGTTTTTTACTGTTTCAGGCAAAAAGGAAATGTGTTTTCATGAAAACTTATGGCCATTGTGCATTTTAACCCCCCACGGGACAGGCCAATTCTTATTTTTTACTCTTTTGTTTTTTCCTCTCCTTCTGCAAAGACTCATGGCATTTTGTGTTGTCGTAGCCTTATGAGGGTCTGTTTTTTTGTGAGATGAGATATAATTCTAAATGACACAATTCATTTTACTGTATAATATCCTGAAAAATGGGAAAACCTCCAAATGGGGTATTTCAGGTTATGTTTTTATATCGCAGTAAAAATGATATGTTAACATACCGGTAATTCTCCATGTCAGTATAATTACGGTGATACTAAACTTGTATAACTTAGATAGTTTTATACTTTAGTAGTGGAAAAAATTCTGACATTTGTAAGTAAAAAAATTTTTGTATCTCCATTTTCTGAGATCCGTAACTTTTTTAAAGCTTTTTTTTTATCAATGGGGTTATGTTAAGTCTTATTTTATGCATGATGAGCCGAAGTTTGTGGTGATACCATTTTGGGGTATATATAACATATTGATCTCTTTTTATTATATTTTTTTTAGAACAGCGGTTACTGAAAAACTGGAAATCTGGGATTTTGATTTTTCTATTTTTTAGTTTTCGATGTTTATATGCCTTAACAAATGTTATATTTTGACAGACTAGACTTTTACGGATGGGGCAATACTAATTAAGTTTATTATCAATTTTTTTCATTTATTTTAATTGGAAAATAGGAGTGGGGGGGGGGGTGATTTCGACTTTTATATATTTTTACATTATTTTTCAGTCCCCCTGAGGGACTACAGCCGGTGATCATTTGATTGCTTACACTATGTATTGCCATTCCACAGTATTGGAGTATGTACTTGAAATTGCAGTCTCCTTTGAAGGTCAACCTGTAGCTGAGCTTTAGAGGAGTACCAAGATGTGGTGAGGAGTGCTTCAGCATGCCCCAGCATGCCATGGTAACCCATCAGTCCCTCATGCTCGCTGGGGAGGGAGGTCAGTAGGCGCCGTTCAGCTTTCACATCTACCCTATACATAGAATGGACACAGCTCCTCAGTTTGCTATACACATTTGCACATTGACTGTGACGTACATGTATGGCCGGATACGTAAAGGGTTAAAGATGCTGTAAAACTGTCTGTCTCTTAAGTGCATTTTCCCCGATAAACTTCTATGGGGAACCTAAAAAAAGTATGTAAAATTACAAATATGTTTTTAAGTAAAAAATATTATTGTCAAAATTTCTGCACACAAATACCCCCAAATACAATAAAAAATGCAACAAACAAAAAAGTTGAAAAAATGCAACAAGTAGAAAAAGTTTAAAGTGCAGCAAAAAAATACAATAAACATTACTGAGTATTACCTGCAGAAAACATGAAGAAATAAATGCAGCAGAAAAAAGCAATGTTTCTGTATGTAACATTGCCTTAAAAGTATATATTACTTTAAGATACATAATTTTTTTTAAAGATTATTAACCTCTGTAACACTTTCCTGCATGATTCAAATAGATAGTAAAATACGATATAGCAATAAATAGAAGGCGTCTGTCTTTACAGCAGTTTTACACATGCTCAGCACTTTACCAGATTGGATGTCTTTTGATATGCATTTCAATATATAACATGATCACTTTTTCAAGATCCATTGGGAATTTTTTTTCTCATATTTTCCGGATTATTGGATGAGTGTTTGCTATTTCTAGAAGCCACCAAATGCTGTGTGTGAGAGAACAGGAAAATATTAATTCAGTATCACTCACTTTTTATGCTTCAGTTGTATCATTTATGGAGATACAAAAAAGTAACTATAGTTTATCTTGTGCTTTTTTTTTCCCAGTGATATTGATATTTTTAGAAGACATAGGAAAATGTAAAATCAAAATAAAAAACAAAACTAAATTAAATCTAAAAAGTCCACTCTTTGAACCCCCATTCCTGCTGACCCATCTGTATGAGGCTTGATTCTGATGTCCGTGTGTCACGTCCGCATTCTACCAGTGTCCCATACCTATAGAACTCCCACCCATTATAGTCTATGAGCATATTCACAATTGTCTGCATAATGAAATATGGAGATGTCTGTTTTTCATCCTTTTTTGCAGATCTATCGCGCCAATGCAAGCCAAGTGGTCCGTGAAAACGATTAGCACATGTATACCATCTATGTTGCATCCTAATGCTTTACATTTTTACTGTATAATGACTTGGAGAAGTTTAGATTTTTTTTTTGCCTATGTGAAATAAGGATGTCACACTGATGGTAAAAATGGACGCATGGATCAAAAGTACCATAGATAAAAATTAGACTAAAAAGATGATGAAAAATTATTATTTTGTTCTTGTATGCAAAAAAAACACACCCCAGACATTTGATCTGCGCTATGATGGCAGTCCGCACTGAACATCTTCCCACTGTAATTAAGTCATCCTAACCTTATATTCCATGAAGCTGTGAAGATCCACCAGGACTTCTCCTCTCAAGACCACATTGTGCCTTTTCTAGAAGATCTACTTGATTTTTAAAGGAAACTTTGTGGATACCTAATAACAGTTCTTAGTCCAAATGTACAAATAACATACCACAACATTTGTTAACCTCAAAGAGCAGACTAAACATGGGAGGATCCAACCATTTACAATATAATGTGACCTTTTCTTGTTCTCCACAAAGGCACAATAAAACTCTGGCATTGTACTTATTGAAACCGCTCTGTCAATTTAACCCAATGGCTTTGTATGAGCAGTGTAAGACCTTGTGATCTCTAAAATGGGCTGATATTATTATGTAACTAAACTAACTATGAAAAGGTGTGATTATACTTCACCTGTGGGCATGGACGTTAATATTTCCAAAATATTGAATGACAGGATGGCCGTCAGGTCGTTAAAATGCCACATGACACCATTGCATGACACTGACAGGCGCTGTCAAACTCTGATAAAAGGTTGAAAGCTGTGGGCTGACTCACTCACTCAATTATTTGTTATGTGATAGGGTTTCCTGGTATTATATTAAGTTTCATTTGAAATTAATAATCTATTTTAAGTTGGAGGTTTACCATCATCTAAAGTCCGATAAGTGAAGCATCTGAAATTCTGCTTGATGTTTTTTTTTTTCAAGCAACATCATGTTTCTATACTTGTACATATATGTGTCAAGATGAAAACATGTTTCATTATAATGGTGAAAGAATATCTGGCACTCCGTAGATGTACTTAAATCTTCGAACTTATTTCAGGGACATAAGTATAGGCAGGACAGCTTTTTAGCAAAATTAACACGTTTCAGCCAGAGGATCTTAATCGTGATTTTAGATCCTGTGGTTGAAAAGCATTTGTTTTGTTGACTGAGCTGTCCTGTTCTGTCTATATTTATGGTCCTGAAATAAATGTGAAGTGAAATATCTGACAATCGCATTTGCTCGTGCGCCTGTATGAGGACTGTATGGCAAGACTGGTGAAAGCTTCCAGATAAGAAATTCGGCAAAGCTCACAATAGTGTGCTTGTTTATTTACCACTAACATATTTCGCACCATTTTACAGACATTGTCATCACTGTCTCTGTTGGGACTCAAAATCTAAATTCCCTATCAGTATTTTGATGGAATACCCAGAGGAAATTCATGCAAACATACTAACTCCATGTAGATGCTAACCACTGAGCCAACGTAACGTTTGAGCCAAATTTTGAGTATAAACATTCGTATGGCATAAATTCAACAGTGGCCAAAGTCTTGGTTGATACTGTAGAAATAGCTAAGAAGCAGAGAAAACTGCAATAGGGTTTTATCTGATAAAAAGTTAGATATTAAAAAAGGTTATGCTAACCTGGTCAGGTTGTGTACATGCGACACTGAAAACAGTATAGAAAACGAGCTGCTGCAGATCCATGGGTCATCAGACCATAGGAGATACAGGAGGGGATAGTTGTGGAAATTCCAAGCTGCTGGTAGTTGAGTTGGTAAATGCAGGTACAAACAAATAGGTTTGCATTTTTTGATTTTGTCAATGCATTTCAGAATATACACACATCTTCATCAGGACAGCATTTTTTCTTGTCCTGATGAAGGAGTGCGCATACTTCGAAACTCGTTGGAAAAATAAGAACACGCAAATCTATTTGTGTGGATTTGGTTGATACTGTAGTATTTGTCCAATATACGTCTCCACTGTGAAAAAAATGTATATATTACCCCTTAGTATACATTTTTTTGCAGTGGCCCTTGGACTAAGAAAGTACAGTCTATTGCAGATAGAGATGCATATAGGCCAGACTGGAGGAAAAAAGGGCACTCTTTCTGCTCTCCATCTGGGGAATGGAGCTCTTTGAAAATGTTGAACTTGTTGGAAAAAAACAATATGTCTCTTAGCCTTTAAGTAAAAAAATCATAAAAATATATACTAATGTTATATGACCATTAGAGATGATTAAATCAAGTCAATACAAATTGATTTGGGAATAATACTTAATAAACTATATATTGGCAGAGAGAGGTAGGAGAGGAACCAGCAACAGTGACAGACTCATTCAGATCGATAAGTGATATGGTGTATTTGGCATCTGTCCTACTGCATTTGAATTGCAATTACAATTTTTTTCTTCATTCTTAATATAATATAAAGCAGAAGCAAAACAGTACATTAATTTTTAAGTTTTTACAGAAAGATGTAAATGTGAAAGAAAGCGCGATTATTTGTCACAAGTGACTGCACTGAGTTTTTGTATTACAGTACGTTTGTACTCATTTTTGTGAAAGTGGGAATAACTGTTTACAAAAAAAAAATATCTTTTTAAATCCTGACATTTAGCTGTGGTTGTCTACCTCAAAAAGTGTGCATGTCGCAAACAATTGTTTTTGAACATCTGTTTTACTAGTCAAATTGTTTATCCATACACACCATAGCAACAGAGCGCCCTGTTGAAGATGCTCGCTTTTTGGTTACATACCCTACCAAGCATTCATTATTTTTACATTTTTTGCATGTCTGCTATTTCAGACCAATTAAGAAGCACTGGAGAGGGACAGAAGCGCACACAAAATAGGGCAATACCATCTGGTAAAGGATAGGTATAAGCGATAGTAGAGCTCACCTAAAGGTGTTTGGTGCTGGCACAACACCTATAAACGTGTGGAAAGCCGCTGTTGCTGCCCCGTAGCTGGAGGAAATGATTCTTCCAGATGTATAATAACAAATATGGAAGCTGTCTTGTTTAGGCGAGCTACATCATGGAAATGAAGACCTTTTGGATTCCAAAACCGTTTTTATTAATACCAACAGATTTCTGCACCGGACTGGTGCCTTTCTCAGGGTATGAAAACCAAGTGAATATGTGCTGTGCATGTCTGTAATTTCAGTTCAGTTATAATACTGTACATGCCACATCTACACTGAGGCCTGCTTCAATATTTTGCGCTTTTTATGCGTACCTACTAATGATGAGCGAGTGTGCTCGTTTCTCAAGTTTTCCGAGCATGCTCGGGTGTTCTCTGAGTATCTTGGATGTGCTCGGAGATTATGTTTGAGTCTTCACAGCTGCATGATTTGCGGCTGCTAGACAGCCTGAATACATGTGGGGATTCCCTAACAAACAGGTAATCCCTGCATGTGTTCAGGTTGTCTAACAGCCGGAAATAATACAGCTACGGGGACACAAACATAATATATGAGCAAGCCCAATATACTCGGAGAACACCCGAGCATGCTTGGAAAGCTCAAGTAATGAGCACACTCGTTCATCACTAGTACCTACCTATGACTGATTATATTCCTTTTGGAAATGGTTGAATGAGTTTATCAGAAGTTAATTATAGTGTTGTAAAAATGTATTGTATGGTAAAAGTTAAATTGGCAATGACATTGAACAGTCAGGTGTACAAGAAACTAAACACACTACCAGCTAAATATATGGCAGCAGCAGAAGTACCAGCAGCACTGGCACCAGCCAGTAGTACCACCAAATGCAGGCCACAATTTACTTCCTTTGCCTCTGGTAAGCGTATTGATGATGAAGAAGCAGGGAGCATTATGTAATATTTGGCACATCAATCATGTCAGTCCCAAAATAATGATGTTATCTCTGACATCGACATCATCAGTTTTAGTCAGTGTTCTGCACAGAATGATCTGTCTAATCACAAAGGACTAAGAGGGTAATTTTGGAACATTTTTTTACCTAAAAAAGCATGAAAAGTTGGTCAGTGTGTTATGTTATTAAATGGGAAGATAGTTACTAATGGATTACCATATGTTTCTATGGTGAGGTCACTTTGTCATTACTAAGGCTGTGATTGTGTTAAAGAGATTAATAGAGGTTGGATACAGTCATAGGAAACCTCAGAGTGTCATATACAACTTTATTGGGCAATTAGAGTTCCTGCGATTCACTGTGAAACAAAGTTTGGGGAAAAATTTGCTGAACTTGGCAAATTCGAATTTCAAAAGATTCGATT
Organism: Ranitomeya variabilis; assembly: GCF_051348905.1. Taxonomy (NCBI): domain Eukaryota; kingdom Metazoa; phylum Chordata; class Amphibia; order Anura; family Dendrobatidae; genus Ranitomeya; species Ranitomeya variabilis. Next base: position 323,589,440 of record NC_135233.1, on the reverse strand, counting down.
ATTTTTGATTATCATTTTTGTAATGACTAGTGATGAGCGAATATACTCGTTACTCGAGATTTCCCGAGCACGCTCGGGTGACCTCCGAGTATTTGTAAGTGCTTGGAGATTTAGTTTTCTTTGCAGCAGCTGAATGATTTACATCTGTTAGCCAGCTTGATTACATGTGGGGATTCGCTAGCAACCAGGCAACCCCCATATGTACTTATGTTAGCTAGTAGCTGTAAATCATTAAGCTGAAAACTAAATCTCTAAGCACTTACAAAAACTCAGAGGACCCCCGAGCGTGCTTGGGAAATCTCGAGTAACGAGTATATTCACTTATCACTAGTAATAACTGATCAAATAAGCAAACTTATTTTTACAGCACAGTAAACGGCAAAAATAACAAACAAAACAACACTTTTAATTTTAGTAATTTCAGATTTTTGTTCACTATTTAAAAGGAAACTGACAGCTGATGCATGCTGCCCTATTTACATGACTTTAGCTAGGTATGTTTGATTCTGAAACATAGAGATATGTTTTTTTAAAACATAGTAGAAAAAAGTCTATACTTATACAAACACTCAGGGAGAGACCTGTCACTCAAGGTGGGCGGGGAGAAGCTACCGTTTTTCTGCCTAGTCTCTCTTCCAGCTTAGTTGAACAGCTGCTTTTCCCTGTGCACTGCTCTGGATTGGCAGGTCTCCTTTTACTTGCACTCAGGTAGAGACCTGTCACTCATGGGGAGCTGGTGGGGAAAAACCACCGGGTATCGGCTTGTCCGACTAGTCTTTTGTGCAACTTGGTGCTAGGAGACTTTTAAACCATGTTATTCCTTGAAAGGCCTTAGCATTTCAGAGTTTAACATACCTGTCTAAAATATTATAACCAGTGTCTGATACATGCTACCCGTGGATCGGTGTGAGGTTCCCTTTAAATAATAGTAATCACCATAATAATCTTATGTTTGACATCGCTGTAATTGTACTGACCTGGAGATTCCTATAGCCCGGTCATTTTTTTACTATACAATCAACACAGTAAAAACTAACCTGAAAAACAATGGAATAATTATGATATTTTTTTTTAACCATTTCCTTGGGCTTATTTTTTTCTCCTCTTTTCTAGTACATAGTATAGTAAAATGAATGGCGTCAGGACATTGAAAACTAAAACTCATCCAGAAAAACGCAACACTTCATAAGGTTTTGTCGATGGAAAAATAAAAATCATTTTCCTCTTGAAGGAAGGGTAGGAAAAAAACAACAGAGCAAACTATTACAAGGTTCCCTGTCATAAAAGGGTTAATAAAGACCAGTCAGCTCTTCAGAATGATTTATTTTGCATTTCCAATAGAGATAACATAGGAACACGGTGCAAATATGTTTCATAATTGCTAAATTGTTATTTCTTCATAGAATATCAAGTAGTTAATAAACAGAAGTGTCCGGAGCGCTAAAAGCTTCTTTTAAGTTATATTTTTGTGAAAACAAATTCTTGCCAACTTGGTTTACGGGTTTCCAAGCTCTAACAGTATAATTATAAGCCACAAAATAGTAACCTGTTCTTCCCTATGGAAAGTAAGAAACCTTTAGCTCCATGTAAGCGCTTCATTTCTTAGCCCTGGGGACTGATTTCACTCATTATCTATCTGCGAGCATATTTCGCTGTCTTGTATTTGAATATAATTGAAACCCGCCGCCTATCTCTTCATCAGATGTGGTAAACAATGATACCTAACCAGTTCACTGTAAAAATAAAACGAGGCATGGACTTTTTCTGTGCTAATCACCACTTTCAGATGAGTTGTCATCAGTGAGCAATGATTAAAATTGCCAGCGTGTAATCACTCTACCATAAAAAGACATGTCTTGACAGATAGTTTGTTTGCTTTAATAGTTCAAAACCAGAACCATTTCTGTCTGAATATTCTCTCATCCTAAATGTTTAATTAAGCACTGTGAGACTTGTCACTACTGATATACTTCTTTCCAGTACATTAAACACCCTAATCCTTTACATTCCTTCTCAGTCTTCACTGCCAAGTCAAAAATCTATCCTCTAATACCGTATCCCACTTCCTGTTTCATCACGGTCTAAAGACCGAAACGGTAATAACAGGATATATTATGCTGCTTCATCATTGCCAATTACATGTCACAGTACATTCAATATTCAAAAGCTTTGAAATGGCTTCTATAGTAAACTGTACAACACGAGTCAAAGGGGTTAAGAAAACATGTACAGCTGTGTTGCTAATATAATAAATATATAAACTTTGGGCTCAGTTCAGACTAACATATTTTCAGTCCATATGTTATCCACGTGCACAACGGGCTATACATGGACAGCACACGGACCCGTGAAAGTCAGTGGTCAATGGTACAATTCATACCAATGTTCTTTTGCACAGATATACATTGTGAAATTAATAAAATAAAATGTGGCATACACTAACTCTCAACTCTAATTTGCCGATAAAATTCACCCATTGGACTCAATGGGTAAGCAATTTAGAAAAATTTCAACATAGGTACATTATTGGCTGGCTTCACAAGTGAAGTATCCCATCAGCCAGCTCCCTTTACATACAGCACTGGTCGTATAAGGGAAAGGTATCCTGGATTGAGCATGGGGCCAGAAGTGGGCAGCCAAACTGAGGTCCATGGCTGTAATCAAGAAATTTGTTTGACATTTGGAAATAATAGCATATATTTAAAGTTTGGAACAATTATTTACTGAAACAAGAATACCCCTTTGAAGTAGAATTTTGTAGCTTCAGGCAAACCCTAGTATATATGTGTCCAAGAGTGCAGTTGCAGTTTCATTTTGTTAGCTCTAAAAGTAGTAGAAACTTGTAAAGTTCAGGGGGGGGGGGCTTGTTTAGCAATTGAAATACACCATCAGCCAATCCTCTTGGTCTGCTGAGACACTATGCTTCTGGAGTGATGAGACCAAGATAAGTAATTTTGGAACGGATGGCTTCAAAACTGTCTGGCATTGCAAGGGTGGGGGGTATAAAGAAAAATGAATGGTGCCTACAGAGAAACATGGTGGTGTCAGTGTCCTTACATGGCTTTGCATTAGTGCTGCTAATGTCTGGAACTGGTATAATTAATTCACAGTTGTACTGCTCTCAAATTTCTTTGCCTGATGAAGAGACGTATGTAGTCTCGAAAGCTTGCAATTTGTTACCATCTTTTCAGTTAGCCATTAAAAGGTATCAACCACTGAGGACTCTCAATTCTAAATATTTTTCTGCTCTATATTGAAAGAGAAGATGCTACCATCACTCAGTGCCCTTTTATAGACATGTACAGGTCCTTCTCAAAAAATTAGCATATAGTGTTAAATTTCATTATTTACCATAATGTAATGATTACAATTAAACTTTCATATATTATAGATTCATTATCCACCAACTGAAATTTGTCAGGTCTTTTATTGTTTTAATACTGATGATTTTGGCATACAACTCCTGATAACCCAAAAAACCTGTCTCAATAAATTAGCATATTTCACCCGTCCAATCAAATAAAAGTGTTTTTTAATAACAAACAAAAAAACCATCAAATAATAATGTTCAGTTATGCACTCAATACTTGGTCGGGAATCCTTTGGCAGAAATGACTGCTTCAATGCGGCGTGGCATGGAGGCAATCAGCCTGTGACACTGCTGAGATGTTATGGAGGCCCAGGATGCTTCAATAGCGGCCTTAAGCTCATCCAGAGTGTTGGGTCTTGCGTCTCTCAACTTTCTCTTCACAATATCCCACAGATTCTCTATGGGGTTCAGGTCAGGAGAGTTGGCAGGCCAATTGAGCACAGTAATACCATGGTCAGTAAACCATTTACCAGTGGTTTTGGCACTGTGAGCAGGTGCCAGGTCGTGCTGAAAAATGAAATCTTCATCTCCATAAAGCATTTCAGCCGATGGAAGCATGAAGTGCTCCAAAATCTCCTGATAGCTAGCTGCATTGACCCTGCCCTTGATGAAACACAGTGGACCAACACCAGCAGCTGACATGGCACCCCACACCATCACTGACTGTGGGTACTTGACACTGGACTTCAGGCATTTTGGCATTTCCTTCTCCCCAGTCTTCCTCCAGACTCTGGCACCTTGATTTCCGAATGACATGCAAAATTTGCTTTCATCAGAAAAAAGTACTTGGGACCACTTAGCAACAGTCCAGTGCTGCTTCTCTGTAGCCCAGGTCAGGCGCTTCTGCCGCTGTTTATGGTTCAAAAGTGGCTTTACCTGGGGAATGCGGCACCTGTATCCCATTTCCTGCACACGCCTTTCCACACCAGACTCAGTCCACTGCTTCCTCAGGTTCCCCAAGGTCTGGAATCGGTCCTTCTCCACAATCTTCCTCAGGGTCCGGTCACCTCTTCTCGTTGTACAGCGTTTTCTGCCACATTGTTTCCTTCCAACAGACTTACCATTGAGGTGCCTTGATACAGCACTCTGGGAACAGCCTATTTGTGGAGAAATTTCTTTCTGGGTCTTACCCTCTTGCTTGAGGGTGTCAATGATGGCCTTCTTGACATCTGTCAGGTCGCTAGTCTTACCCATGATGGGGGTTTTGAGTAATGAACCAGGCAGGGAGTTTTTAAAAGCCTCAGGTATCTTTTGCATGTGTTTGGAGTTAATTAGTTGATTCAGAAGATTAGGGTAATAGGTCATTTAGAGAACCTTTTCTTGATATGCTAATTTATTGAGACAGGTTTTTTGGGTTATCAGGAGTTGTAGGCCAAAATCATCAGTATTAAAACAATAAAAGACCTGACAAATTTCAGTTGGTGGATAATGAATCTATAATATATGAAAGTTTAATTGTAATCATTACATTATGGTAAATAATGAAATTTAACACTATATGCTAATTTTTTGAGAAGGACCTGTACATTCCATCATGACAATGATCCAAAGTACAAATTTAAGGCAACTGTTGCATTTCATATAAATAAGAACCCTATATTATTTATATGCGCTATTGCTTGTGACGTACAGCAGGGTATATGTTCATTTTGTTTCTATCTTGGGTCTTGTCTGTTTGAACATGTGTGTTAACATTCTCCTACATGTTGCATGTATACCATCTTATACTCCAGTTCATTCCTTTCAGTTTTGCGTTAGTTTTTTGCTCCCTTTCTTTGAGCTGAGAATTATGTTTATATAGCTTACCATTGCTGGGTGCCCACAGTAGGGCCCCTCTCCGGCTAGAGCTTTCTTCACATTGAGGTCAATTTTGAAACATGGTAAGATTTTAATAGTAGAGGTTAGGACCATCTCAATTGGGTTCACTTTGGTGCTGGTAGGGTGGATTTTACACTTTTTTTTTTACATTTTTTTCTGTACCCTATATGTTGCATCTACACTGTTTTATACTTCAGTACATTTCCTTCATTTTTTTTTATATTTCTGAAGAAGAACAGAGTGAAAGTGACTCAGTGGCCAAGTCTATCTCCTGATCTAAACACTATTCAACACCTATGGAGAAATCTAAAGAGACAAGTTGTCATCACTCTCCATCCAGCGTCGAGGCTGTAAATGAGGTCGTTCTTGAAGAATGAAAAAAGCAGATGTTGCCATATGTCGCCAAGTTGTTCATTCCCTGCCTAAAAGAATTGGTGCTATCATTAAAAATCATGGAGGCCATACAAAATACTAGTGTAGTAGGTTTTAATGTGTTTTGTATTAATTTTTGCATGTACTAATTTGAGTAAAACTGAAGGTTTTGTAATGAAAGCTGTATTATTAAATTTAATTTCATGCTATGGGTTAAAAAAATGCTCTATGAAACTCAGTCTTGTAAAATTTTTGGAAATTGTTTTTAACCCCTTCATGACCTTGGGATTTTCAGTTTTTCCGTGTTCGTTTTTCACTCCCCTCCTTCCCAGAGCCATAACTTTTTTATTTTTCTGTCAATTTGGCCATGTGAGGGCTTATTTTTTGCGGGACGAGTTGTACTTTTGAAAGACATCATTGGTTTTAGCATGTCGTGTACTAGAAAACGGGAAATAAATTCCAAGTGCAGTGAAATTGCAAAAAAAGTGCACACTTTTTTTTTGTTTGGCATTTTTGCTAGGTTCACTAAATACTAAAACTGACCTGCCATTATGATTCTCCAGGTCAGTACGAGTTCATAGACACCTAACATGACTAGGTTATTTTTTTATCTAAGTGGTGAAAAAAAATTCCAAACTTTGCTAAAAAAAAAAAAAAAAATTGCGCCATTTTCCGATACTCGTAGCGTCTCCAATTTTTATGATCTGGGGTCGGTTGAGGGCTTATTTTTTGCGTGCTTGAAATGATTCTATTTCAGTGCAGATACATTCTTTTGATCGCCCGTTATTGCATTTTAATGCAATGTCGCAGCGACCAAAAAAACGTAATTCTGGCGTTTCAAATTTTTTTCTCACTACTCCGTTTAGCGATCAGGTTAATGCTTTTTTATTGATAGATCGGGCGATTCTGAATGCGGCGATACCAAATATGTGTAGGTTTGATTTTTTTTTAATTGATTTATTTTGATTGGGGCGAAAGGGGGGTGATTTAAACTTTTATATATATTTTTTTTTTTTTCACATTTTTTTTCCTTTTTTTTTTTACTTTTGCCATGCTTCAATAGCCTCCATGGGAGGCTAGAAGCAGGCACAGCATGATCGGCTCTGCTACATAGCAGCGATCTAATGTTCGCTTCTATGTAGCAGAATTGCAGGTGTGCTGTGATCGCCGACCACAGGGTGGAGCTCACAGCTGCCGGGGATCAGTAACCATAGAGGTCTCAAGGACCTCTATGGTTACTATTCTGAAGCATAGCCGACCTCCGATCATGTGACGGGGGTCGGCGATGCGATCATTTCCAGCCGCCCGGCCAGAAGCGGCAGTTAAATGCCGCTGTCTGCGTTTGACAGCGGCATTTAACTGGTTAATAGGTGCGGGCAGATCGTGATTCTGCCCTCGCCTATTATGGGCACATGTCAGCTGTTCAAAACAGCTGACATGTCCCGGTTTTGATGCGGGCTCACCGCCGGAGCCCGCATTCAAGAGGGGCTTCTGACCTCGGACGTACTATCCCGTCCGAGGTAAGAAAGGGGTTAAGTTCAGTGCGATATTGATTATAATCTTACTTTTCCAAAGTGGGTGTACTCATTTATGCTGAGCCATGTATGCAATTCAGAAAGGATGGCTCATCAAGATCGAGTACATGCAGTTGTTTTGTTCTTTCAATCTACCTCCCAATCCTGGCTCATAGAGAAGGACGTAGTTTAAAGGTTCTTACCACCCAAAATGGTAGGGGATGGGACCAACCATGAATGGAACCTCTCTACAGGGACCCCATAGCAGTGATACATGCTGTAGTCATGAGCGAGTGTGCTCGTTACTCGAGTTTTCCGAGCATGCCCGGGTGTTTGCCTAGTATTTTGGGCGTGCTTGTAGATTATGTTTAAGTCACCACAGCTGCATGATTTGTGGCTGCTAGACAACCTGAACACATGTAGGGATTGACTATTTATTAGGGAATCCCCACATGTATTCAGGCTGTCTAGCAGCCACAAATCATGCAGCTGTGGGGACTTAAACATAATATGCGAGCATGCCCAAGATACTCGGAGAACACCCGAGCATCCTCGGAAATCTCGAGTAGCGAGGACACTCGCTCATCACTAATAGGCTGTCTATGTGTAATGCATAAAAGACAAATTAGCTGTAAGGTGGGAGCAAAGGCCAAAATACACGAACTCTTGTATTTTTTCTAATCACATTATTGTCTACTGCAAAGATGCACAATGTACCGAACATTAGAGACTTATTTCTTTATCACTATAATAACTCGATTATGTACAGTAGACTTATAGATCTGTAAACACTTTATGGGGAGCTTTGTATCTCACTATTTTATTATACTTGACATCAATGCAGTTCTCAGAAGCTCTTAGCCACATATAATACAATAGAATTATGCACAAAGGTTGCTACAGCTGACGTATAACTACAATGTCCGTTTGATCACTCAAGTGCGGATTTGAGAAGAAGTAGGTTTTTAGACAAAATGGGATCTGCAGTACCTCCATAGACCCATTGCAATAGCAAACTCTCTTTCAGTGGATGTGGTGAAGGTTTTGAAGCAACATAACAACACCGTGAGGGTTCATGTATTGCAGATGTGACTTTGAAAGTAAACCAATTAATTTTGAAGTCTGATGGTATGATTGTACTCAAAATATCTAATGGAAATATTGCTATTCTGTATTGTATGAGATTTCATTTAGATGTCAATACTTTGACGGTAAAAGTCTTGTTAGGTTGTACTTGCTAGTATGTCTTCTTTTTACTTTTTGGATCTGAGGTGCTCTGTCTTTGGGCTGAACCCAGAAAAGGAATGTAAGTGATTCCCTGGCATTCCCCATTGACCAGTTAAAAGTCTGATAGGCAAAGGTATGGGTAAGGCTATGTTCACATGTCCAGTAATGATCCATTAGAACAGATCCAGCAGCAGTCCGTTGGCAAGAAAGTTGTGCAGACCTATGCTGGATCTGTTTTTTTTTCATTGAAGTCTATGGACAATGGATCTGTTAATTGGCCATCCATTGTTCTCCCATTTCTAATGGATCCACCTTTTGCTTTCTGAATCCAGCAGAGATCATTTTTGTGAAAAATGAACTAAAAAGTTGTGTCTGCACAACTTTTTTGCCAACGGATTGCTGCTGAATCCCTTCTAATGGATCATTACTGGACACATGAACATAGCCTTACCCAGACCTTTGCCTATCAGACTTTTAACTGGTCAATGAGGAATGCCAGGGAATCACTTACATTCCAATTCTTGGTTCAGCCCAAAGACAGAGCACCTCAGTGGACATTCATCATTCACTATAAGATCCAAAAAGTATAAAGAAGACTTACTAGCAAGTACAACCTAATAAGCCTTTTTAACAAGCAGAGTTCATTTACAACAGAAGGAATGTTGATGGTCAGAGCTGGAAGCATTCAGGCAAAATGATAGGTATGAAGGAGATCAGGATACTCAGCAGGCATTAAAAATGCAAGCTGGGTCAGATACAGGAGTTTGAAACAGAAGACACATTTTAGCGGCTATTAGAACCAAAAGGACTTTATGCCTATGCACAGGAAGAAGGGGAGGGGGCCTTATCGAGACTGTAACTGCTAGGCAATGCTAAGAGACAATGCATTGGTGCCTATTGGCCCTAAAAGAGCCTAGAAGCAGTGAAAGATTAAAGGTCCATTTACACCACAAGATGGTGGTGAATGAGTGTTCCTAGGAATGCTTATTTCATGATTATCTTGCAGTCTAAGCAGGCTGCCAATTACTCAATAAACTAGCAAAGTTTCATAATCAGAGAAATGGCATAATAATACACACTGCCAGTAAAGAATTGCCCTTCATCCATTTTTTTGTCAAAAATCATAGACACACAAGTGTTATGGAAAAACAAAAATATATGAGAAAGTGATACATGATATATACCTTTAACTCAGAATACTTACCTTATGTGAACACATTAGCAGAATTCACTGTATGATGACTATAAGAATCTTCCACAGTCAGCCAAATATCTGACTTTTTTTTATTCCAAGAACTGGACCAAAATCCTCTAATTAATCGACTATTTGCCTTGTAAATTTATACACCATTGTCAACGCTTTTTTAATCATGGCTTATTTACTCATACATATATTTTTTGAATGTATGGAGGGATGGCTGGGGAAATTCTGGAATGGTTCTTCTTTAACATTGCTGTATCATAAAAACTAATTGGAAGAATTTCTAATACATGTTCATATGTTATTAGATCATTTACAATTTTCTATTGCGATCCACTCTAAGACTATTGCCCTAAACATCAGTATTGATGACAGATGCAAACTCATATGATAAACATGTACCAGCTGCATTCCTCACAGTAATGCAAATTAATAAAATCTCTCTTCTACGTGCCAAAAACAGCAGCCTTTCCAACAGACTAGGCACAACATTTCACATTAAATCAGCATTCACAGCATTTACCAGCAGATGCTACTGACATGAACCCAATGTAATCTCTTTAACCTTGTCCTGTAAGGAGCACACAAGCCATGACCACGTAATTCAGTTTAAATTAGATTTTATTTGTCATTTAAAAGCCTCTATGTTCAAGCTCCGTTCAATAAGAGTTCCACAATACCTGTTAACAGTCCCAGTTCTGGAACTTTTTAAATGCTTTAGCAAGACAATAAAGTTTCAGAAAATGCTTTTCAACCAAACCTCTAAAGGCCTCCATACATATTAGACTAATGTCAGCTGATCCTGCCAACGTCGATGGGCTCGGCTGGATGTTTAATGTGTATGGGGTGCAGGTAGACTGATGGTTGGGAGAGATGTCAACTGCACATGTCCAATTTCGGACTGTCAATTGTTTTGCTCTCCCTGAGCTGATGTGTCAGTCATTGGCTTTGTCATAAAAAACTCAGGAGTGCTTGGCTGTGTATGGAAAAGTCAGCTGAGATGGTTGTCGGACGAATGATAGGCCAACGTATCGTTCAGCCGGCAACCATCTAATAAGTGTGGCCAGCGTAAGTCCTAAAACCGTTTAATGACTGCCCATTGTAAAGTTTTTGCTGGTCTTTCTACTTATTTTTCTGCTGGTGAAAGAGTCAGACAGGGCTAAAATGATTAACCCCTTCCATGCTGTGCAATTTTTACAGTCATAACTTAAAGGCTTTTCTTAGGAAGGGGAGTTGTAGTTATTTCTCCTTGGTTCTTCCAAACCAGTTAAAGTAGCAGCCAGTTGGTAGAACCAGTAAAAAATACGATACCAATTCAATCGGACGTCCATGAATTGAATTCTAAATATGTTCTTCAGACATGAATACAATTGCATAAGGGGGCAACACTGCTGCATTTCTGCAATCAGGGGCACACTGTAGGACATTTTTCTATTCACAGCATACTGCAGTGCCATTTTCTTATAATGAGGGCCCAGTCTCTGGCAATCATTTTTTTTTCAGTGGCACAATGTAGAACGTTATCTCATTTATAAAGCAGTGGTGCTATAGAAGTCAATGGGCAAATTTAGTGGTACTGTAACATTCAGAGGACACAATGCGTTTCGCTATTAACATCAGTGCAAATGATTTGTGACAGTTCTTTTCAGGAAAAACTTTGCGTGGAGCTACAATTAGGGAGCATAGTGTTTGACACAGGGAGAGGACATCTTAACATTCTGTATGGATATCATTTTTACTATTAAAACATTGAGACCTTGCATTCCCTTACGATTGTTAGCAGCATACTTCAAGTTGTTCAAAGTCTTTGCAATTGTTCTCTGTACCTTTGGTTCCAAAAATTAATTTATACTAGAAGCTTAATTGTTATCACCTATAAATGTACTGATCTTGGTTTTGTACGATATGTTATCAGCTGGATTTTGGTAATTAATTTTTGTAATGAGCTATGACTGTTTCACACGAATTCAAGCTTTGTCAAGGCCTTGACCCAATATGATACAGCCATAGGCTTAACTTTCTATTTAAATTTTGATCATATGTGCTTATTTTTGCAATATCATCCTTTGTCAACCGCAAGAAAATAATTCCGTCACCCTCATGGGTTCTACAGAAATGCCAACATCAGGATCAATCTACTACGAACAGACTCTGGTCATAGTAATGGCAAGCTTCTCACTAAAAAGTAATAAATTATTAAATTTTGTCTAGCCGCATATATTTGGTATATACAGTATATGTGGCACGATCATTCCATCTTATGTACTTTGCTTGATGATGTGCACTACTGGAGCAAACTTTCTATTACAGCCCAATCTTGTACTGTACATCAACTTTACTTTTGGAGGCAATATAGATGTAAAAAATGTGTTTTTGCTTGGGCAATATGTGATCATCACACAAAGAAAATATGTCTACATTTTTGCCATCTCTTAGCTTAGGAAAAATAGACAATTTTTTTAAAGGTGAATTTTGTTAATTGCATTAGAACAAAATTTGAAAAAGAAAAAAAATATATATTTTCCTGTTCCTGACCACTTTTCTTCCCAATGATTTACAAAACAAAAAAGACTACAGCTTTATTTAAAAAACAAACAAACAACCTCTTATGTGTCCTTTAAAAAAAAAGGGAACACTGAGAAATAAAAGTAAAGTAAAGCTACTTTTCAAAATGTAAAATTTGGTCTGGGATGGCGATTATACACCCTGTCATGAAAGGGACAAAGGATCCATGTGCTACCTTCTTCTGCATTTTGTGTTTGTCAAGAAAGCATGACATGAGTAAAAATGGTTTAAAAAGGGATGTCATTTTTTAATGGACCCCTATTAACATACAGGGGATTTTTGCAATGATAAATACATGCTTTTTCTTACAAAGTCGAAATTGGGAATTAAATAGCATATTTTCAAGGCTTTAAAGAACCCAGTCAGATATGACAATTTATAATGGACTGACCTAAACTGTTTGGAACTTTTTAGGACTTGTCCCTTTTAAATGCATTGTTCACTTTCAGCCCATTTGGCCAAAGGTAAACCCACTTTAAGGCACAAATTTGACCACACTTATTTGTGGGTAACTGCATTGGGTCACATAATGGTACAAAGGTTTTTCTTTGAAATTTTGCTACATTTTCGTATGCAGGCACCTTATATAGGGATACTAATGGGATGCTAACTGCTGGAGGGCGAAAGATGAGAAAAAATATTTTATCTGTAGAAATTGAAGTTTCAAAATTCTAGGTCACATTTTTCGTGGTGTAGAGGGGCAGAGGGCAATTAGTCAATATTCGCCTTTACTAACTTATTTAGTGGTATAGCTTTACCGGCAATACTCTATTGACTTCCAATTAACTTGTACATTTTGCTTCCTTTAGGAATCCTTAAGTTTCCTCCCAACTTTTTCAATTGATGATATTAATAAAACTTGTTGGAAGCCTCCGACATGATTAATAGAAAGGAATTGTTATCTTAATCTGTCACCAAAATTAATACACAAAGAAACCTTTTGAGCAAATTAAAAGCATGCCGGTAGCATGAGTATGTATTGCTGTATTGCCTAATTAAAGCCTAGGACTTATTAGGTAAAAAAAGAAAAAATAACAAACAATTTTAATTTCTTCCATTAATTTAGTAGGATGTCCCAGTTAATCAAATGATCCTTTTTGTTGACAATGACAAATCTCTGTGTCATGGTAGGTATGATATGGAAGATAAAGGTCATATATTTCCACTTCACCAAAGGTCTCCCTGAAAAGAACCTTAATTACACAAGGTAGTGGAGAAACATTAATTAAGTTCTGTCAAAAATAATTAGCTTCACGTTAAAAATGATTTAATTAAACATTTCCCCATCTTTAGTTTAAGCAAAAAATTATTAAAGTTACTAGATCAAATAGCTGGCAGGAAAATTGATATAAGTCCTACTGTAACCTTGGTTACATTTTATCCTATTCAATAGAAGGCATAGTTTAGAAGGAGGAACATTCACTTTATATAAAAAGAAAAACATATGGAATGTAAGAAATTAAAAATAATACAAGAAAATCCCAAATAAAATTAACATTATTTTATCATCCAAATATTGGTTACGGTTTAATCTATTATCTATCTATCTCCTATCTATCTATCTATCTATCTATCTATCTATCTATCTATTATCTATCTATCTATCTATCTATCTATCCATCTATCTATTATCTATCTATCTATCTATCTATCTATCTATCTATCTATCTATCCACAGTATATCTATTATCTATATATTTATCTATCATCTATCTCTCTATCTATCTATCTATCTATATATTATCTATCCATCTATTATCTGTTATCTATCTACAGTATCTATCTATCTATCTCTTATCTATCTATCTATCTATCTATCTATCTATCTATCTATCTATCTATCTATCTATCAATATATCTCTATCTATCTATCTATCTGTCTATCTATCTGTCTATCTATTTATTATCTGTCTTTCTATATATCATTTTATTAGTTGCTTTATCTTTATAACTATCTTGCATCATTCTAAATTCAATGCATAATAAATCTATATATTATATAGAAATATATGTTAAATAGGTAATATCATATTGCCCCATAAAAAAGAAAAATAAATTAATTTACTAAATAAGTTATGGTATATATTGCCTTTAATGCCACAATTTTATAACCTTGCATGTTTTTTCTAAAATATCTTAACATTGCAAATTGTTAGAATGTATTTATTTCCTTTTTATGCATTCAATTAATAATTCACAGGCTAATATAACATATAAAGTAACGCATTATTATTAATATTTTTTAATGCATTGCATAGAGGAATTTGAAAATCTAAAAAAAAATAATATTCATGTTACATATAAATGCTTATTTTTATGTGATTGGAAATTTTAAATTGAGAGAATATTTAAAATGATGAAAAAAACCCCACAGTACAAAATGAACTCCACCCTTAAAAGAAAGGATAGAGGATCTCAGGTAGATGTGATTAAAGCTGCACTTACCTGTATGTCAGGCTGTGGTTAATATATGTCCTAGGAGGTTTGGCCAGTCAGTGCTGCTGCTTTAATCTATTGAGAGAGATAGAAATTTGCCCTATTATCAGTCGCGCACATTCATGCAGGGCCCTGTGCAGCACAGTAGATACAACCATAAGCTCTGGGACCTTCTCATTGAGCTAAGATTGCTTCATACAAAAGTTGACAATACACTAGTGAAAGCCATTGTTGATATTCAACATTTTTTAAATAGCTCAACAGAATAGACAATAAAGCCGGCAGGAAAACTTGGTCAGGATGAGAGCAGAAACTGGAGTCTGGATTTCAAAAAAGAAAACATTGATGGGAAATTTTTGTAGAAAGCATAAGATAAAGAAATGATTTCGCTAGATCTGTAGAACCACTCAATGAAATAAGGTTCTGCTGATATAAAAAGAAAGCCTAAGACAAAAGAATAAAAACATATAAAAACAATCAGGTAAATTCTGCTAAAAAGAATTGATATCTCACATATTCAGGTTCTTCATTTATTTAAAAATCTTGTAGCGAAACATTTTTCTTTCATGCTTACGCCTCAATCTTATAAGGATTCTAAGAGATCTTTTTTTTACTGGTTATAGATTTACATAAAGCATCTTGGGAATATATGTAAGGTAACATTTGATTCAGAGGGAAAGGATTTTCAATTTATTTTTGTATTTTGCGTTTGTTATAGTTAGGCTCTTACCAAATAGGTAGAAATTACTTACTGCTATGTGACATATAGCAAACTATTTTTTTTACTAAAATGTTTTTGTTATTTTTAATTATTGTTAAAGACTTGTGTGCAGAGCTATATAACAGCCTCATACATGATGAGTTGTATAAAGCCCTATTATGGCACAAGTCGTAGCCTATTGTCCCATTTTACAGACACATAAAAATGTTTTATTTGATCCATACAAAATGCACGCTTTTGTCACACTAATGTCCTGTCTCCTGATGATGCCTTGTTGGTGAATCATTTTGGCGGAACATATGTTGCATGACTGAGTTTTATATGTTATTTATTTATATGTATTTGCTATGTTATCATCTGACCTTTTATAAGGTATATAATTATATATATATTTAAATTATATAATTCTGACCTTAAATATGGATTTTAAAATGATACAATAAAAGATTAGTGTATTGACTTACTAGAAATTGGTTTTATTTAGTAGGGCCCTTTAGGTTGTCTTGCTATTGAGGTATCTTCATTAAGAAACACCATATGGTGACACAAAAACCCTCAAGATTGTTTGAACTGTACATACTGCCATATAGGTTACATGCAGTATTGAGCACAGTGCACATAGGATTTATTGGCAAAAATCAAAGCAGAAGTGAAGCTATGTGTGCCTGCCTGGTCACTGATATGTATTTACACACCACTAGGGTTGAGCGGACAAATTCAAAAATCGCCGACTTTCAGCAAAGTCGGGGTTTCGTGAAACCCGACAAGATCCCACTGTGGGATCGGCCATGCGGTCGGCGATCTGCGCGCCAAAGTCGCGTTTCGTATGACGCTTTCACTGCCATTTTTCAGCCAATGAAGGAGGACGCAGAGTGTGGGCAGCATGATGACATAGGTCTTGGTCCCCACCATCTTAGAGAAGGGCATGACAGTGATTGGCTTGCTTTCTGCGGCATCACAGGGGCTATAAAGGGGCGTGCACGCCGACCGTCATCTTACTTCTGCCGATCTCAGCATAGGGAGAGGTTGCTGCAGCTTCGTCAGAAGCAGGGATATAGTTAGGGAGGGAAGATTAACCCCAAACTGCTTGTGCTGTAGCGATTTCCACTGTCCAACACCACCTTTGTTTTGCAGGGACAGTGGAGGCTAGATTTCTGTGCATCAGCTCTGTAGCTTATTAGGCTGCCTTATAAGGCTCCCTGATAGCTGCATTACTGTTTGCACGCTGCTGTGCAAACCAACTGCTTTTTTAAAAGCAAAAATCCTGTGGCTCCTTTCTGCAGTTATCTTGTGTATTTGTCCACACTTTTGTGTGCAGCAGTCCTTTTTGTTGCTGCCATACTTGTCCTGAGATCATTGTAGGGAGATAGAAATTGTACTACAGTCCTTGGATTTTTTCAGATATCTTCCAGCCACTTGCTGCCACTTACATTGCGTTGTGTTACACACTGGGTCTGAGATGTGGTGCTGTCTCCCCCCCAAAAAAGTGAGATTGAAATTCTCACAAAGTGGATATACGTCAGTTCTGTTAGTTTGTGGTGTATCAGCCAGCCACTTGCTGCCACTCACATTGCGTTGTAAAATACACTGGGCCTGAGTTGTGTTGCTGTCTCCCCACCAAAAAAGGGAGATTCAAATTGTGTCACAAAGTGGATATACGTCAGTTCTGTTAGTTTGTCGTATATCAGCCAGCCACGTTCTGCCACTTACATTGTGTAGTGTAATACACTGGGCCTGAGTTTGGGTGCAGTCTCACCCCCAAAAAAGGGAGATTTAAATTGCCACTAAGTGGATCTACGTCATTTCTGTTTGTCGTATATCTGCCAGCCACGTTCTGCCACTTACATTGTGTAGTGTAATACACTGGGCTTGAGTTTGGGTGCAGTCTCACCCCCAAAAAAGGGAGATTCAAATTCTCAACAAGTTTAGATACACCTTCTACCTTGTTTTACAGTACCATATAACGGTTGTTATTTTGGTTACATTTTCCCAAAAATGAGGCCGTGGGCGGTCGTTGGCAGCTGGTAATGATGGTGGTGGTGGTGGAGCATCCGGTGGTAGTGGGAAAAGCAAAATAGCACCTAAGGCTGGAGGTGTTGAGCCAGCGTCATCGTCTGGCTACACAAGACCTTGAAGGCTCCCTTATCTGGGAGTAGGAAAACCGCTTTTAAAGCCGGAACAGCAGGAAAAAGTTTTGGCTTTCCTTGCTGACTCAACCTCTAGCTCTTTCGCCTCCTCTTCAGAAAGTTCCAAATATAAAAGCAGCGAGTCGTCAGTGGATGCTCTCGGTCAGGAACAAGTCGCTTCCTTGTGTCCTTCACCCAAACCAAAAGTGAAGGATGCGTCAGGCGACACTACAGGTTACTCCATGGAGCTCTTTACACATACCGTGCCTGGGTTAGAAAGGGAAATTGTTAACAGCCCATTACAAGATGAATCGGACATGGAGTGCACTGATGCACAGCCACAGCTAGATTATTATGCTGTACCATTGACTCAGATCACTACATTACCCTCGCAGTTTACTGAGCCAGAAACTGACCCTGATGAGACTATGGTGCCCCGTCCCGAATGCTATAGCACCTTACACGGTGACACAGAGAAAGGTGCACATGACATTGAAGAGGAGGTGATAGATGACCCAGTTGTTGACCCAGATTGGCAGCCATTGGGGGAAGAGGGTGCCGCTGACAGTAGCTCAGAAGCGGAGGAGGATGATCCGCAGCAGCCATCAACATCACAGCAGCTTTCATCTGGCAGGCCCGTCTCAGGCCAAAAATGTTTGTCAACCAAAAAAACAGTTTTAGGACAGCGTGGCCATCCAGTGAAAGTAGCACAGCGTGCAATGCCTGAAAAGGTATTGCATAGTAGGAAGAGTGGAGTGTGGCAATTTTTTAACCAAGATCCGAATGATCAGTGCAAAGTTATCTGTAAGAAATGCTCAAGGACATTTAGCAGAGGTCAGAATGTCAAAAGTTTAAATACAACTTGCATGCGTCGACATTTAACCACCATGCACTTGCAAGCCTGGACTAGCTACCAAATGTCCCGTAACGTTGTTGCACCCGCTCACAATGAAGCTAGTCAGCAACGCTACATTCCTTCCCTCACTGTAAGCCCACCAGTTAGAACAACAACAGCTGCAAATGTGGAGGTGTTGTCGTTAGGGCAAAGCAGGCAGGGAATCACAAGTTTATTGGTAGGAAACACAGCATGTAGGCCTACATCGAGAATACGATCACCAACCCTCTCTCAATCCGCCATGTCCACCACCACCACCGCAAGTACCACCATATGCACCTCGCCAGTCCAGCTCACCCTCCAAGAGACTCTCATTAGGAAAAGAAAGTACTCACCCTCTCATCCACGTACACAGGGTTTGAACGCCCACATTGCTAGACTTATATCGTTAGAGATGATGCCCTACCACTTGGTTGAAAGCGAAGCTTTCAAAGCCTTGATGGCCTATGCAGTACCACGCTATGAGCTACCCAGTCGACACTTCTTTTCGAGAAAAGCCATCCCAGCCCTCCACAAGCATGTCAAAGACCGCATTCTCCATGCACTGAGGCAATCAGTCAGTAGAAAGGTGCACCTCACAACTGATGCATGGACCAGTAGGCATGGTCAGGGACGTTACGTGTCCATCATGGCACACTGGGTTAATGTGGTGGATGCAGGGTCCACAGGGCATTCCACTAATGCGTCTGCTGATGCAAAGTTTGATGCACATTAAGGAGCAGGCATCTGCAGCCGAGGAGGAGGGAAGCCTTGATGACAGTCAGCCATTGTGCGCTCAGGGAAGTCTCGGGGACCAGGTTGCAGACGAAGAGGAGGAGGAGGAGGAGGAGGAGGAGGAGGAAGATGGGGATGATTATTTAGGGGAGGAGGAAGCATCTCAGGGGGGAATAGAAAGTGTTGGTGGTGCAAGGTCAGGTACAGGTTTTTTGCGGGAGACAAGTGATGTGGATTTGCCAGAAAGTGCTCCTCAACCCAGCACAAGCATTGATTTGACACCTGGAACATTGGCCCGCATGGCTGATTATGCCTTGCGTATTCTAAAAAGGGACCCCCGCATTATCAAAATGATGACCGATGACTAGTGTTGAGCATTCCGATACCGCAAGTATCGGGTATCGGCCGATACTTGCGGGTATCGGAATTCCGATACCAAGATCCGATACTTTTGTGGTATCGGGAATCGGTATCGGGATTAATATCAATGTGTAAAAGAAAGAATTAAAATAAAAAATAGGGATATACTCACCTCTCCGACGCAGCCTGGACTTTACCGCCGTAACTGGGAGCCGTTGTACCTAAAAATGCGTGCTTGAAGGGCCTTAGATGACGTCACGGTGCTCTGATTGGTCCGTAGCGGTCGCGTGACTGCTACGGACCAATCACAAAGCAGTGACGTCACCTAAGGTCTTTCAAGCGCTTGAAAGACCTTAGGTGACGTCACTGCTTTGTGATTGGTCGCGTAGCGGTTATGCGACCGCTACGCGACCAATCAGAAGCTGCGGACATCTTCTAAGGTATTTCAAGCGCTTGAAAGACCTTAGGTGACTTCACGGCTTTGTGATTGGTCGCGTAGCGGTCACGCGACTGCTACGGACCAATCAGAGCGCCGTGACCTCATCTAAGGCCCTTCAAGCGCGCATTCTTAGGTACAACGGCTCACGGTTACGGCGGTAAAGTCCAGGCCGCGTCGGAGGGTGAGTATATCCCTATTTTTTATTTTAATTCTTTCTTTTACACATTGATATGGATCCCAGGGCCTGAAGGAGAGTTTCCTCTCCTTCAGACCCTGGGAACCATACAGGATACCGTCCGATACTTGAGTCCCATTGACTTGTATTGGTATCGGGTATCAGTATCGGATTAGATCCGATACTTTGCCGGTATCGGCCGATACTTTCCGATACGGATACTTTCAAGTATCGGACGGTATCGCTCAACACTACCGATGACGATTACTGGTTGGCCTGCCTCCTGGATCCACGCTATAAAGGGAAATTGCAAAATATCATGCCACATGAGAACCTTGAGCAAATATTGGCTACCAAACAAGCAACTCTTGTAGACCGTTTGGTTCAGGCATTCCCAGCACACAGTGGCGGTGATGGTTCTCACACGAGCTGCAGGGGGAAACATGCAAGAGGTCTTAGAGGGGCACAAATCAGAAGTGGCGTTGGACAGAGGGGTTTTATGACCAGGTTGTGGAGTGATTTCGCAATGACTGCAGACACGACAGGTACTGCAGCATCGATTCAAAGTGACAGGAGACAACATTTGTCCAGTATGGTTACTAACTATTTTTCCTTCCTTATCGATGTTCTCCCTCACACGTCATTCCCCTTTGATTACTGGGCATCTAAAATAGACACCTGGCCTGAATTAGCAGAATATGCATTACAGGAGCTCGCTTGCCCAGCTGCTAGTGTGCTATCAGAAAGAGTATTCAGTGCTGCTGGTTCAATACTGACCAAAAAAAGGACTCGTCTGGCTACCCAAAATGTTGATGATCTAACCTTCATTAAAATGAACCAATCATGGATTTCTAATTATTTTGCCCCACCTTTCCCTGCTGACACCTAGCTTTCCAGTAAAAAGGTCTTGCTTTTGGGCTCATCTTACTGACTGCTCCAATTTCTCCATTTGCAGCTGCTGTATGTCCACCATAGGCCTTTTTTACACCTCCCTAAATGGGCTTACTCCCCCCACGGGGCCGTGGTCACCACTTGGCGAAAGCACCCATGCGAGTGCCATTTGGCTAAACAGGTGGGTGTGCCCACTTTTGGGCGATGGCACTGGCACAGGGTCCCTCATAGTACAATGAAGTGTCTCTGGCGGTGGTGGTGCACACCCAACGTCAGACACACCGTCGTAACATGAGGGGCCCTGGGCCAGTACCGCCGCCCACGAGAGAGTGTTCCCCCCAGCTAAAACAGTGCTCTACCGTTTGCAAAATTACCTCTCACTGCTCCACCACTGTTTAGTCTGTGCTGTTAAATCCTTCAATGGCACTGCCAATACCAATTTGTTGACATGATTGTTGATAGTAAAAATATTCAGGGGCCCTGCCCTACATTTACACCAGTTAATACTTTGCGCCAACTACCACTGTCTGCAAGTCAGCAGAGGAGCCCATCCCTGTACCTAGGTATGCCACCTGTTTATTTGTGAATTTTGTTTTTGGCCAGACATTAACCTCACTTTATTATTTTGGCCTACTAACTGTGTCAGACACTCCTTACAGTTGTCCTCCACTGAACAAAGCTAGGCCACCTGCATACTCCTGTGACCTATTTTTAACTGCATTTTGCCTATTACTTTTTTGGCCCTACTAACTGTGTCTGCCCCTCGGTGCAATCGTCTTCCGCTGACCACACCAATGCTGCCTGTGTACCCCTGTAACCTATTTAAACCTGCATAGAGCCTACATTTTTATTTTAGGCCTAGTAAGTCTGTCTGCGGTCCCTCCTTGCAATCGTCCTCCGCTGACCACACCAATGCTGCATGTGTAACCCTGTAACCTATTTAAACCTACATAGAGCCTACTTTTTTATTTTAGGCCTAGTAAGTTAGGCCTCCGCTGACCTGTTATGATCCTTAGTGGTTGAGGATCACAAAATACTCCAGCTAAGTAACAAACATAGGACAAACTCTAGGGAGGTGGCAAACTGGACTGACCGCAAATCTGAACCTATCCAAACACACTAGAAGTAGCCGGTGAACGTGCCTAAAAATCCTAGACGTCTCGAGCCAGCCTGAGGAACTAACTACCCCTAGAGAGAAAGAAAGACCTCTCTTGCCTCCAGAGAAATAATCCCCAAATATATAGAAGCCCCCAACAAATAATAACGGTGAGGTAAGAGGAAGGCACATACACAGGGGTGAAAGCAGATTCAGCAAATGAGGCCCACTAATACTAGATAGCAGAAAATAGAAAAGGGAATCTATGCGGTCAGTAAAAAACCCTTACAAAATATCCACTCTGAGATTTCAAGAACCCCCACACCAACTAACGGTGTGGGGGGAGAAACTCAGTCCCCTAGAGCAACCAGCAAGCGAGGAAATCACATTTTAGCAAGCTGGACAAGAAACATAATGAATGCTGATAATCAAAAAATGAACAAACAAAAACTTAGCTTGTCTTGGAGAGACTGGGAGCAAGGTAGTCACAAGGAATCTGAAGAGCACTGAATACATTGATAGCAGGCAAGGAACTGAGTCTCCAGGTGAGCTAAATAGGAAACCAACCAAGGATAATGAACCAGCTGATGCTGCCAACCTGCAGAAAGACGACACTACACAGTACCGCTTGTGACCACTAGAGGGAGCCCAAAAATAGAGTTCACAACACTGACCACATCAATGCTGCCTGTGTAACCCTGTAACCTATTTAAACCAGCATAGAGCCTACATTTTTATTTTAGGCCTAGTAAGTCTGTCTGTGGTCCCTCCTTGCAATCGTCCTCCGCTGACCACACCAATGCTGCCTGTGTAACCCTGTAACCTATTTAAACCTGCATAGAGCCTAGTTTTTATTTTAGGCCCAGTAAGTCTGTCTGCGGTCCCTCCTTGCAATCGTCCTCCGCTGACCACACCAATGCTGCCTGTGTAACCCTGTAACCTATTTAAACCTACATAGAGCCTACTTTTTTATTTTAGGCCTAGTAAGTCTGTCTGCGGTCTCTCCTTGCAATCGTCCTCCGCTGACCACACCAATGCTGCCTGTGTAACCCTGTAACCTATTTAAACTTGCATAGAGCCTACTTTTTTTATTTTAGGCCTAGTAAGTCTGTCAGCTGTCCCTCCTTGCAATCGTCCTCCGCTGACCACACCAGTGCTGCCTGTGTAACCCTGTAACCTATTTAAACCTGCATAGAGCCTACTTTTTTATTTTAGGCCTAGTAAGTCTGTCTGCGGTCCCTCCTTGCAATCGTCCTCCGCTGACCACACCAATGCTGCCTGTGAAACCCTGTAACCTATTTAAACCTGCATAGAGACTACTTTTTTATTTTAGGCCTAGTAAGTCTGTCTGCGGTCCCTCCTTGCAATTGTCCTCCGCTGGCCACACCAATGCTGCCTGTGTAACCCTGTAACCTATTTAAACCTGCATAGAGCCTACTTTTTTATTTTAGGCCTAGTAAGTCTGTCTGCGGTCCCTCCTTGCAATCGTCCTCCGCTGACCACACCAATGCTGCCTGTGTAACCCTTTAACCTGTTTAAACCTGCATAGAGCCTACTTTTTTTATTTTAGGCCTAGTAAGTCTGTCTGCGGTCCCTCCTTGCAATCGTCCTCCGCTGACCACACCAATGCTGCCTGTGTAACCCTGTAACCTATTTAAACCTACATAGAGCCTACATTTTTATTTTAGGCCTAGTAAGTCTGTCTGCGGTGCCTCCTTGCAATTGTCCTCCGCTGACCACACCAATGCTGCCTGTGTAACCCTGTAACCTATTTAAACCTGCATAGAGCCTACTTTTTTATTTTAGGCCTAGTAAGTCTGCGCCACTCCTTCCAATTGTCCTCCGCTGACCACACCAATGCTGCCTGTGTACGGGTGTAACCTTTTTTAAACTGCGTTGAGCCAACTTTTTTGTTTAAGGCCTACTACCTGTGTCTGTCTGCGCCACTCAATACAGCTGTCCTCCTCTGAAAAAAGCTGAGCTTCAATTGTCAGGTTTTCAGCCTATAGGAATTTGAAAACTGCATTGGGCCTACTAGTTTGGTTGGGGCCTACTAACGGTGTTTGCCGCTCCTTGGTGTTCTCCTGGTTTTTTTCCTGAGCTTCAATCTTCAGGCTTTCGGCCTATATTTGAAATATGAAACTGCATTTGGGATACTAGCTGGGTTGGGCCTACTAACGGTGTCTGCCGCTCCCTGGTGTTGTCCTCCACTGAACAAAGCTGAGCTTCAATCTTCAGGCTCTCATTAAGTAGTTGTTAATATAACACTGCAGTTGGCCTACTAGTTTGGTTGGGGCCTACTAACGGTGTCTGCCGCTCCAAGGTGTTCTCCAGGTTTACTTGCCTGAGCTTCGATCTTCAGGCTCTCATTAAGTAGTTGTTAATATAGCACTGCGGTTGGCCTACTAGATTGGTTGGGGCCTACTAACGGTGTCTGTCACTCCAAGGTGTTCTCCAGGTTTACTTGCCTGAGCTTCAATCTTCAGGCTCTCATTAAGTTGTTGTAAATATAACACGGCATTAGGCCTACTAGTTTGGTTGGGGCCTACTAATGGTGTCTGCCGCTCCAAGGTGTTCTCCAGGTTTACTTGCCTGAGCTTCAATCTTCAGGCTCTCATTAAGTAGTTGTTAATATAACTGTTGTGAATTCCGTTCTCGGACTCCCTCCTGTGGTTATGAATGGTACTTTGGTTGGTTCTGCTCTTGGACTCCCTCTGGTGGCTTCGAGCGGAACTGCTGGTCACTGAGATTGGCTTTATCAGCTGCTCTCATTTATTGCTATGCTGGCTTCCCTATTTAACTCCACTCAGATCGTTACTTCATGCCAGCTGTCAATGTTTCAGTATTGGTTCAGATCTCTCTTGGACTTCTCTGAGGACCTGTCTACTCCAGCAGAAGCTAAGTCTTTGCTAGTTTCATTTGTTGTTACTGCTTCCTGAATATATTTCTTAGTACTGCTAATTTCTAGTCCAGCTTGCTATCATGATATTCCCTTGCTAGCTGGAAGCTCTGGGGGTGCAGAGTGGCACCTCCACACCGTGAGTCGGTGTGGGGAGTCTTTTTGCTTACTCTGCGTGTTTTTTTGTAGTCTTTTGTGCTGACCGCATGGTTCCCTTTTCTATCCTCTGACTATTTAGTGAAATCTGGCCTCCTTTGCTAAAACCTGTTTCATTCCTGTGTTTGTGACTTTCCTCTTAACTCACAGTCAATATATGTGGGGGTCTGCCTTTACCTTTGGGGAATTTCTCTGAGGCAAGGAAAGGCTTCTATTTCTATCTTTAGGTGTAGTTAGCTCTTAGGCTGTGAAGAGGCGTCTAGGGAGAGTTAGGTACGCTCCACGGCTATTTTTAGTGTGTGTGATAGGAGTAGGGTTTGCGGTCAGCAGAGTTCCCACTTCCCCAGAGCTAGTCCCGATTTTGAGTTTACTCATCAGGTCATTCCGGGTGCTCCTAACCACCAGGTCCATAACATATAACACTGCAGTTGGCCTACTAGTTTGGTTGGGGCCTACTAACGGTGTCTGCTGCTCAAAGGTGTTCTCCTCCACTGAACAAAGCAGTGCCGCCTGTTTACTCCTGTTACCAATTTTGAACTTTACTTTGCCCACTTTATTATTTGGGCCTACTAACTGTGTCTGCCTCTCATTACAGTTGTCCTCCACTGAACTAAGCAATGCCGCCTGGTTAGTCCTGTTACCAATTTTGAACTGCATTTAGCCCACTTTATTATTTGGGCCTATATCTGTGTTTCCTCCTCATCCTGCCCATTGCCCAGCCAGTGCTAGATGACTCTTGCGGTACACTGACCCACACCACTACATTCCCCTTGCACGCTACACAGCCACAATCTGACCCTGCTGAAAGTCAGGTTCCCCTTCCCGCATACTATACCACCTTACACAGGGACATAGAGGAAGGTGCAGATGAAAGTGCAGGTTCCTTCATCAGGTGGGGGGGCATACTCGTTGGCAACGTCACTGGCACAGGGCCCCTCATAGTACGCAAAAGTGTCGCTGCCGGTAGGAGGTGCCCCCGCTGTGCAAACACACTGCCGTACTTTGAGGGGCCCTGTGCCAGTGCCAATGCGAACAAGTGGGCCCCCCCTGCTTGCTCAGGATCACAGCACTTGCAAAGTTGAAATACTTACCTCTCACTGCTCCACCGCCGTGATGTAGTCCACGTTTTCTGGGCCCACTAAAAACTTGAACCAGCCCTACCCCCCACAACTTTAGCCAAATGACCCCCAATTTCCAATGCCTAACTATTATTATAAAGTAAATTAAGATTGACAAGCTTCAGTAACAAGAATGGATGTTTTTGCCATTAAAATGGGCACTGTAGGTGTTTTCCTGGCCTCCACTCACTGCCGACTATGCTTCCCCATTGACTTGCATTGGGTTTCGTGTTTCGGTCGATCCCCGACTTTTGGCGATAATCGGACGATTTCACTTGACTCGACTTTTGACAAAGTCGGGTTTCACGAAACCCGAATCGATCCTAAAAAAGTGAAAGTCGCTCAACCCTAGTAAGGTGTGCAGTGGTCAAAGCTACAGGACCTCTGTCAAGTCCTTCAGTGTTTTGAGGAATGCACACGGCTGGTAAGTGCAGATGACGCCATCATAAGCATGAGCATCCCACTAATGCGTCTGCTGATGCAAAGTTTGACGCACATTAAGGAGCAGGTGTCTGCAGCCGAGGAGGAGGGAAGCCTTGATGACAGTCAGCCATTGTCTGCTCAGGGAACTCTCCTGGAAGAGGTGGTGGACGAAGAGAAGGAGGAGGAGGATGATGGGGATGAATATTTATGGGAGGAGGATGCTTCTCAAGGGGCAATAGAAATTGGTGGCGTTGCAAGTTCAGGTACAGGTTTTTTGCGGGAGACAAGTGATGTCGATTTGCAAGACAGTGCTCCTCAACCCTACACAAGCAGTGAATTGACACCTGGAACATTGGCCCACATGGCTGAGTATGCCTTGCGTATCCTAAAAAGGGACCCCCGCATTATCAAAATGATGACCGATGACGATTACTGGTTGGCTTGCCTCCTGGATCCACGATATAAAGGAAAATGACAAAATATCATGCCACATGAGAACCTTGAGCAAATATTGACTACCAAACAAGCAACTCTTGTAGACCATTTGGTTCAGGCATTCCCAGCACACAGCGGCGGTTATGGTTCTCACACGAGCTGTAGGGGGCAACATGGCAGAGGTGTTAGAGGTGCACAAATCCAAAGTGGTGTTGGACAGAGGGGTTTTATGACCAGGTTGTGGAGTGATTTTGCAATGACCGCAGACACGACATGTACTGCTGCATCAATTCAAAGCGACAGGAGACTGCATTTGTCAAGTATGGATACAAACTATTTTTCCACCTTATCGATGTTCTCCCTCACAGGTCATTCCTCTTTGATTACTGGGCATCTAAAATAGACACCTGGCCTGTATTGGCTGAATATGCATTACAGGAGCTCGCTTGCCCTGCTGCTAGTGTGCTATAAGAAAGATTCTTCAGTGCTGCTGGTTCAATACTGACCGAAAAA
This sequence comes from Ranitomeya variabilis, assembly GCF_051348905.1. Classification (NCBI taxonomy): domain Eukaryota; kingdom Metazoa; phylum Chordata; class Amphibia; order Anura; family Dendrobatidae; genus Ranitomeya; species Ranitomeya variabilis. Next base: position 323,561,976 of record NC_135233.1, on the reverse strand, counting down.
AGGACTCGTCTGTCTACCCAAAATGTTGATGATCTAACCTTCATTAAAATGAACCAATCATGGATTTCAAATTATTTTGCCCCACCTTCCCCTGCTGACACGTAGCTTGCCTGAAAAAGTCTTGCTTTTGGCCTCCTCTTACTGACTGCTCCAATTCCTCCATTTGCAGCTGCTGAATGTCCACCATAGGCCATTTTTATACCTCCCTAAATGGGCTGACTCCCCCCACAGGGCCACGGTCACCGCTTGGCGCAAGCACCCGTGCGAGTGCTGTTTGCCTGGACAGGTGGGTGTGCCCACTCTTGGGCGATGGCACTGGCACAGGGTCACTCATAGTACAAAGAAGTGTCTCTGATGGTGGTGGTGCACAACCAACGTCAGACACACCGTCGTAATTTGAGGGGCCCTGTGTCAGTACCGCCGCCCACAAGAGAGTGTTCCCCCTGCTCAAACAGTGCTCTACCACTTGCAATACTTACCTCTCCCTGCTCCACCACTGTGTAGTCTGTGCTGTTAAATCCTTCAATGGCACTGCCAATACAAATTTGTTGAAATGATAGATGATAGTTAAAATATACAGGGGCCCTGGCCTCCATTTAGACCAGTTAATACTTTGCGCCTACTACCCCTGTCTGCTACTCAGCAGAGGAGCCCACCCCTGTACCTAGCTATGCCACCATTTTACTTATGAACAATTTTTTGACAGACATTTAGCCCACTTTATTATTTGGGCCTACTAACTTTGTCTGCTACTCATTACAATTTTCCGACACTGAACAAAGCAATGCCGCCAGTTTACTCCAGTTACCAATTTTTAACTGCATTTAGCCTACTTTTTTATTTTAGGCCTACTACCTGTGTCTGTCTGCGCCACTGAATACAGCTGTCCTCCACTGAAACAAAGCTATGCCGCCTGTTTACTCCTGTTACCATTTTTGAACTGCTTGGAGCCTACTTTTTTAATGTGGGCCTACAAACTGTGTCTGCGCCACTCTTTACAATTGTCCTCCGCTGAACAAAGCTATGCCGCCTGTGTACTCCTGTAACCAATTTTGAACTGCATTTAGCCTACTTTTTTATTTTAGGCCTACTAAGTCTGTCGGCGCCACTCTTTACAATTGTCCTCCGCTGAACAAAGCTGAGCTGCCAGTTTCATCCTGTTTCGAATATTAAACTGCATTTGGTCTACTTGTTTGGTTGGGCCTACTAAAGGTGTCTGCCGCTCCTTGCTTTTCTCCTCCACTGAACAAAGCTGAGCCTCAATTTTCATCCTGTTTTGAATATTAAACTGCATTTGGCCTACTTGTTTGGTTGGGCCTACTAACGGTGTCTGCCGCTCCTTGCTTTTCTCCTCCACTGAACAAAGCTGAGCCTCAATTTTCATCCTGTTTTGAATATTAAACTGCATTTGGCCTACTTGTTTGGTTGGGCCTACTAAGGTTGTCTGCTGCTCCTTGCTTGTCTCCTCCACTGAACAAAGCTGAGCCTCAATTTTCATCCTGTTTCGAATATTAAACTTCATTTGGCCTTCTTGTTTGGTTGGGCCTACTAACGGTGTCTGCCGCTCCTTGCTTTTCTCCTCCACTAAACAAAGCTAAGCCTCAATTTTCATCCTGTGTCGAATATTAAACTGCATTTGGCCTACTTGTTTGGTTGGGCCTACTAATGGTGTCTGCCGCTGCTTGTTGTTCTCCTCCACTGAACAAAGCAGTGCCGCCTGTTTACTCCTGTTACCAATTTTGAACTGCATTTGGCCCACTTTATTACTTGGGCCTACTAACTTTGTCTGCCACTCATTACAGTTTTCCTCCACTGAATAAAGCAATGCCGCCTGTTTAGTCCTGTTACCAATTTTGAACTGCATTTAGCCTACTTTATTATTTGGGCCTCTATCTCTGTTTTTTCTCCTCATCCTGCCCATTGCTCAGCCACTGCTAGATGAGTGTGCTGGTACATTGACCCAGACCACTACATTCCCCTTGCACTCTACACAGCCACAATCTGACCCTGCTGGAAGTCAGGTTCACCTTCCCACATACTATACCACCTTACACGGGGACAAAGAGGAAGGTGCAGATGAAAGTGCAGGTTCCTTCATCAGGTGGGGGGGCATACTCGTTGGCGACGTCACTGGCACATTGCCCCTCATAGTATGCAAAAGTGTCTCTGCCAGTGGGAGGCACCACCGCCGTTAAACACACCGCCGTACTTTGAGGGGCCCTGTGCCAGTGCCAATGCGAATGAGTGGGCCCCCCCTGCTTGCTCAGGATCACAGCACTTGCAAAGTTGAAATACTTACTTCTCCCTGCTCCACCGCTGTGACGTAGTCCGCGTTTCCTGGGCCCACGAAAAACTTGAACCAGCCCTACCCCCCCACAACTTTAGCCAATTGACCCCCAATTTCCAATGCCTAACTATTATTATAAGGTGAATTAAGATTGACAAGCTTAAGTAACAAGAATTGATGTTTTTGGCATTAAAATGGGCACCGTATGTGTTTTCCTGTCCTCCACTCACTGCCGACTTTGATTCCCCATTGACTTGCATTGGGTTTCGTGTTTCCGTCGGCCCCCGACTTTTCGCAATAATCGTCCGATTTCACCCTACCCGACTTTTGAGAAAGTCGGGTTTCGCGAAACCCAACTCGATCCTAAAAAAGTAAAAGTCGCTCAACTCTACACACCACTATCAGAGATGAGCGAACATCGTCGGCTCCATTATTATTTGGCAAGCTATAGCGCTTACCGAAGAAGCTAGATCGGGAACCCGAATACCTGGAGCGCTCCCGATAATCAGCTGTTCGGTACCGCAGCTGCATGTGTCGCAGCTGTGTGACAATCACAACATACAGGCTCTCCATACATGTGTTGTGACTGTCACACAGTCGTGACACATGCAGCTGTGGCGCCGAACAGCTGATTATCGGGAGCATTCTAGGTATCCGAGTTCCCGATGCAGCTTCTTTGGTAAGCGCTATACCTTGCCGAATAAAAAGGGAGCCGATGATGTTCGCTCATCTCTAATCACTATCAAGTACATTGTTGCTCTTTTAGTTCTTTGATAATGCTTGAATTAAGTACTGTGATAATGACAATGTTCTATTTGATATAGAATCATAGAATGTTAGAGTTTGAAGGGACCTCAAGGGTCCTCGAGTCCAACCCCCTGCTCAATGCAGGAGTCACTAAATAATTTCAGACAGATGTCTGTCCAGCCTCAGTTTGAAGACGTCCTTTGAATGAGAACTCACCACCTCTTCTGGCAGCCTGTTCCACTCATTGATCACCCTAACTGTCAAAAAGGTTTTTCTAATATCTAATCTGTATCTTCTCCCTTTCAATTTAACTCCATTGTTTCTCAGGTTTCCATGTGCAAATGAGAATAATGATAATCCCTCAACACTGTGACAACCCTTCAGATATTTGTAGATATCTATTAAGTCTCCTCTTAGCCTTTGTTTTTGCAAACTAAACATTCTCAGATCTTTTAACTGTTCCTCGTAGGACATACATTGCAGTCTGCTCACCATCCTGGTAGCACTTCTCTGAACTTGCTCCAGTTTTTCAATGTGTTTTTTAAAATGTGGTGCCCAGAACTGGACACAGTATTCCAGATGAGGCCTGATCAAGGAAGAGTAGAGGGGGGATGATTACTTCACGTGATCTAGACACTTTGCTTTTCTAAATACAATCTTAGAGCTGTGTTTGCCTTTTTTGTTGCTGCATCACACTGTTGTCACATCTGCAGTCTGTGATCTATTAGTATACCTAAGTTTTTTCCACACTTGATGTTGCTTAGTTCTATTCCTCCCATTCTGTAGGTGTAATTTTTGTCTGTCTTGCCCAGATGTAGAATCTTGCATTTCTTCCTGTTAAATACCATTCTTTTAGTTGCTGCCCATTGTTCAAGCTTATCTAGATCCTTCTGAATCCTTTCTCTGTATTCTCTAGTGTTATCCTGCCTTGCTTTGCATAGTTTGCAAATTTGTTACATGACGCTATAAGATTAGTATCTTGAAGTTTCTATGTCTGAATGCAAAATCTGTAGTGGCAGGACATACAAATTTACCTACAATTTACTGCACTGCTATACTTTTATCTTACACAAGAATCATTTTAGGCCCCCACAAGGAATAATATCTTACCATTGACATTATAAAAAATGCAATATTGCATACTAATAATGATAATAAGTACTATAGAATATAGCAAAATAGTGGTCGATTGGGTTAAAGAGAATCTGTCAGCAAGTTTTTGCTATGTAATCTAAAGACAGCATGAGGTAGAAGCTGAGACATTAATTTCAGCGATGTGCCACTTATTAGGCAGGGTGCTGTGCTTTCAATACAATGAGTGTTTTACCAGCAGGAGATTAACACTACAGGACTATGTTTATGGTGCATCATGCCTCCAGCAGTGATTAGCAGCTTACTGTCAATATACAATATACAAAGAAGGCTGCTAGTCAGGTATGGGGTTAGGGTCAGCTTTCTGAGCTATGCTGCTTCCTACATCTGAAAATTCTTATTGTATCACAACTGTTGAACCCAGTAAACTAAGTGACACCGCTGAAATCAAGGTCTCTTTCTCTACATTATACTTCTTTCAGATGAGGTAGCAAAAACCTGGTGACTGATTCCCTGTAAAATAAACATCACATAATACTCACCTGTCCCGAGCCCTCATCTAACTCCTTATGCCACCTCCGGGTCTATATTGGAGTATTCAGTGCTTACTGTTTTGAGGAGCCCGTGGTTAGGAGGGAGGCATACAGGTCATTGACTGGTGTTCACCCTATGCTAACAATAGAGCCTCAGTCCCAGAAACACAAAGAGAACCTGTGGAGGACCAGGGTGCTGTGACGTAGCGTTGCTAGTCAAAGGAGTTAGGTGAGTGCAGGCCAGGATGAGGTGTAGGCCGGGTAGGCACCTGCCTAGGGCGTTATCTCCTGCTTACCTGAGGGGGTGCACTTTAAAAAACATCTTTACATTGCTGAATGGCCGTGACCACCCAGCGGATTCCTCCATCCACAGGCTGCCTGCACCTGGCTGCCGTTATCTCTCCACATTCAATTGTATTAGTGTGTGTAAGGCGTGAATACAATGGATGTGATACAGTCGTCACAGGAGCACAGGCGCTGTAATTAGCTATCTGCTCCCTGCCTGCACCCTGATGAAGATGGATGGCGTGATGCAGTGATATCATCATTAGTGATGAGCGAGTATACTCATTGCTCGGGTTTTCCAGAGCATGCTCGGGTGGTCTCCGAGAACTTATGACTAGTGTTGAGCATTCCGATACTGCAAGTATCGGGTATCGGCCGATACTTGCTGTATCGGAATTCCGATACCGAGATCCGATATTTTTGTGATATCGGGTATCGGTATCGAAACAACATTAATGTAAAAATGTGTAAAAGAGAGAATTAAAATAAAAAATATTGCTATACTCACCTCTCCGACGCAGCCTGCACCTTACCGAGGGAAGCGGCAGCGTTCTTTGTTTAAAATTCGCGCTTTTCTTTCCTTTACGTGAGTCCCGGCTTGTGATTGGTTGCGTGCCGCCCATGTGACCGGGACGCAACCAATCACAGCAAGCCGTGACGTAATTTCAGGTCCTTCAGGATTTTAAAATTACGTTCCGGCGTTGTGATTGGTTGCGTCGCAGTCACATGGGCGACGCAACCAATCACAGCAAGCCGTGACGTAATTTCAGGTCCTTAAGGATTTTAAAATTACGTCCCGGCTTTGTGATTGGTTGCGTCGCAGTCACATGGGAGACGCAACCAATCACAAGCCGTGACGTCACGGGAGGCTGGACACGCGCGCATTTTAAAATGCGCGCGTGTCCAGCCTCCCGTGACGTCACGGCTTGTGATTGGTTAATGGCGGCCATGTTGCCGGGACGCGGACCAATCACAGCAAGCCGTGACGTAATTTCGTCACGGCTTGCTGTGATTGGTCCGCGTCCCGGCAACATGGCCGCCCTGACCAATCACAAGCCGGGACTTCACGTAACCAAGTAAAAGCGCGAATTTTAAACAAACAACGCTGCCGGTTCCCTCGCTGAGGTCCAGGCTGCGTCGGAGAGGTGAGTATAGCGATATTTTTTATTTTAATTCTTTCTTTTACACATTTATATGGATCCCAGGGCCTGAAGGAGAGTTTCCTCTCCTTCAGACCCTGGGAACCATCAGGAATACCGTCCGATACTTGAGTCCCATTGCCTTGTATTGGTATCGGGTATCGGTATCGGATTGGATCCGATACTTTGCCGGTATCGGCCGATACTTTCCGATACCGATACTTTCAAGTATCGGACGGTATCGCTCAACACTACTTATGACTGCTCGGAGATTTAGTTTTCCTCACAGCAGCTGAATGATTTGCGACTGTTAGACAGTTTGATTACATGTGGGGATACCTTAGCAACCAGGCAACCCCCACATGTACTCAGCCTGGCTAATAGCTGTAAATCATTCAGCTGAGGTGATGAAAACTAAATCTCTGAACACTAACAAATACTCGGAGGTCACCCGAGCGTGCTAAGGAAAACCCGAGCAACGAGTACACTCGCTCATCACTAATCATGAAGCCATCCAGCGCCAACTGCTGTACAGGAAAGAAGAAGAGACGGCAGCTGTAGTGTACAAGGAGCCTGGATTAGGTGAGTATAAGGTTTTTATTTTTCTTATATAGTATTGCCCCTGAACAAGGCTCATGAAAAGATGTGATGGCTGTGGGGGACATATTACTGGATGCTGCTGGCTGTGGGGGACATACTAATGTGGACTATTGGCTGTGAGGGTCATAATAGTGGGGGTTCATGGCTGTGGGCCACATAATTCACTGCTGGTTCTCGGAATCATTATACTGAGGGCCCTTGGCTGTGTGGGACATTATACTGGGGCTGCTGTCTGTGAAGGCACTATCACACTGGGGACTGGCTAAGGGGACATTAGGGGGCTGGCTATGGGAAACATTATACTAGGAGCTGATTGTGGGGGACTATCATACTGATGGCTGACTCTGGGGGACATTAGAGGCCCAGCTAAGTGGGAAATTATACTGTGGCTGACTGAATGGAACATTATACTGGGGCTGGTTGTGAAGACATCATATTATATAGGGGCTGTAGAGACATCAAGTTATATAAGGGGCTATGCGGGGCATCATATTGTATAGAGGGCTGTACAGACTGGAGAGGGGATAGTAGTGGGCAGTATCAGGTTTTAGTGTGAAGAGGGGGCACAGAATAAATATGGAGTGGGCAGTATTAAATTGGGGCACAGTATGGAGAGATGTTAGCATGGTGAGGGACCAGTATGGCGATATAGAGAGTAAAATGGAAAACAGTGGAATGGAGACAGCCATGGCATTGACTGTTGTTAATAAGGGAGGACATGGGGAACTTATAGCTTATAACGGCAGTGTGGTGGTTATAGCATGTTAAGGTGGACAGTATGAAGGCCATATACCATAAAATGCTTATTTAGGTCATAGAATGGATAGTTATTTTTATGCACTAGGAATTTTAATAACACTCTTATTTTTAAGGGTACCATTTTGGGATGTACTGCAAAACACCGGAGAAGGGAATCTACAGAGATGAGATGTCAATGTGAAAAGTCATCATGGAGTCTGGACAAGATGAAAATAAAAAGAAATAACAACTTCAATCATAAAAAAACTTAAAACTTATAAGGTACCTGGATGTAAATGATTATTTGTAGTTACTGACTTTCTCTAATCAGTTCTTATATGACCTACAGTCTGATAACTGATAACAACAACTCTCAACATCTCCTTACCATAGTTAAGGATAAAGTGGGAGTTGTAGGTTTATGCAATACAAATGTATATCATGCTAACTTGACTTTACAATTGATTGCTGTACTATACTTGGTGATGTAATCATTTGCTGATGATGCTTCTGGTGATGTATTCATATAATGCTGTATTTACTGATGGTGGTTCTCGTGATGTATTCATGTACTGATTATGGTTCTGGTGACATCTTCGTGTACTGATAGTGATTCTGGTGATGCATTTATGTACTGATTGTGCTTCTGGTGATGTATTCCTTTTACTTGTGGTGGTTCTGGTGCCGTATTTATGCACTATTGATGGCTCTGGTGTTCTATTTATGATCTAATCATATTTTTGGTTTCATATTCATGTGCTGTTGATCATTCTGGTACTGAATACTGCACCATAACCTTCATCACTACATGAATACATCGCCAGAGCCATTAGTAGAACATGATTACAGCACCAGAACAATCATCACTACATGAATACGTTGAATACACCATCAGAACCACTATTCATACAAGAATATGGCACCACAACCACCATCAGTTTTGTTGCAAGCTGATTTGTTGCATGACAGACGCAAAACCCATCATACATATCCCTTTATCAATAGTAATATCTGCTTAGTTTCCATAGGGTAGCTGCCAAATGCTGGACATCTTAATTGAAACCAACCAATCCCCATTATAGTTAAGTTATATTAGTTTCCATGACTGTCCTTGTGTATGACATTTAAAATACAGGACGTCAGGGATGAATATAGCTATTGGTCCCTTGCATTGTGCAAATGGTCCACAACTAATTAAGTATTCTATATCTAACTTTGAAATTGCATTCACTGTTGAGCCTCATCCTCCAACGTTTTTTTCAGGTGCTGGGCAGTAGACTCAAAACCCCCGGAAGAAGCAAGCAGCGAAACGGCGCCCGTCGTGAGGGAGGGTAACACGGTCATCCATTGGCTTTACCCAGGTAATATAAGTATTATAAGAGGAATTATTCTAGCCCTATTTACAGGAATATTATGATAAATCAGTCCTTGGATTCATCAGGTACTGCTGTGAACTTGAGGATAACCACTGCTTAGGATACAATATATTTAATGCACATTTGTTTTCCTGCACTGGGTTAATCCTCACCTCTTAACATCTTTTTTTGGTCACATTGGTTTTCCACTATGTGAACTGTTGTATGTCAGTTATGAAGCTTTGAACGAATTATACCAATATATTATTGATTGACAGCACTAATGGATATAATAGTGGCTGCCTTTGTGTCCTAATGCTGATATACACGTACTTTTTTTATATTGATCTATATTACTGTGCTGTGCCTTTTGGGCTGTGTTCTTCCCTCCTTGTTTTTTTGCAGCTTTAGCTCTGTCTACTTTTTAGCATCCAATCATATTTTTATATTTGTTGTTAATAAACTTTTCATATTTTTATCTCACTTTTGTTGGAATCTCTTCTGGTCTAGTGGTAAATTGGACACAAAAGACAATTGTTGATATTCAAAACCTGTGCTAGTAGGGTCGCTGAGACCTATAAGTGGCCAGATGACCTTAGATTTAATTTCTACAGTAAAGTGCTTGCTTTTCTGTGTATGAAAATAAAAAGCTGGTTGTGGTCATTTTTTAACTTAACCCCTTAAGCCCCGAGGGTGGTTTGCACGTTAATGACCGGGCCGATTTTTAAAATTCTGACCACTGTCCCTTTATGAGGTTATAACTCTGGAACGCTTCAACAGATCTTGACGATTCTGACAGTGTTTTCTCGAGACATATTGTACTTCATGATACTGGTAAAATTTCTTCGATATAACTTGCGTTTATTTGTGAAAAAAACAGAAATTTGGCAAAAATTTCGCAATTTTCCAAATTTGAATTTTTATGCCCTTAAATCACAGAGATATGTCACACAAAATACTTAATAGGCAACATTTCCCACATGTCTACTTTACATCAGCACAATTTTGGAAGCAAAATTTTTTTTTTTGTTAGGGAGTTATAAGTGTTAAAAGTTGACCAGCAATTTCTCATTTTTACAACACCATTTTTATTAGGGACCGCATCTCATTTGAAGTCATTTTGAGGGGTCTATATGATAGAAAATAACCAAGTGTGACACCATTCTAAAAACTGCACCCCTCAAGGTGCTCAAAACCACATTCAAGAAGTTTATTAACCCTTCAGGTGTTTCACAGGAATTTTTGGAATGTTTAAATAAAAATGAACATTTAACTTTTTTTCACACAAAATTTATTTCAGCTCCAATTTGTTTTATTTTACCAAGGGTAACAGGAGAAAATGGACCCCAAAAGTTGTTGTACAATTTGTCCTGAGTACGCTGATACCCCATATGTGGAGGTAAAACACTGTTTGGGCGCATGGCAGAGTTCGGAAGCGAAGGAGCGCCATTTGACTTTTCAATGCAAAATTGACTGGAATTGAGATGGGACACCATGTTGCATTTGGAGAGCCCCTGATGTGCCTAAACATTGAAACCCCCCACAAGTGACACCATTTTGGAAAGTAGACCCCTTAAGGAACTTATCTAGATGTGTGGTGAGCACTTTGACCCAACAAGTGCTTCACAGAAGTTTATAATGCAGAGCCGTAAAAATAAAAAATCATATTTTTCTCACAAAAATGATATTTTCGCCCCCAATTTTTTATTTTCCCACGGGTAAGAGAAGAAATTGGACCCCAAAAGTTGTCGTGCAATTTGTCCTAAGTACGGTGATACCCCATATGTGGGTGTAAACCACTGTCTGGGCGCATGGCAGAGCTCGGAAGGGAAAGAGCGCCATTTGACTTTTCAATGCAAAATTGACTGGAATTGAGATGGGATGCCATGTTGCGTTTGGAGAGCCCCTGATGTGCCTAAACATTAAAACCCTCCACAAGTGACACCATTTTGGAAAGTAGACCCCCTAAGGAACTTATCTAGATGTGTTTTGAGAGCTTTGAACCCCCAAGTGTGTCACTACAGTTTATAACGCAGAGCTGTGAAAATAAAAAATAAATTTTTTTTCCACAAAAATTATATTTTAGCCCCCAGTTTTGTATTTTCCCAAGGGTAACAGGAGCAATTGGACCCCTAAAGTTGTTGTCCAATTTGTCCTGAACACGCTGATACTCCATATGTGGGGGGGAACCACTGTTTGGGCGCATGACAGAGCTCGGAAGGGAAGGAGCGCCATTTGGAATGCAGACTTAGATGGATTGGTCTGCAGGCGTCACGTTGCATTTGCAGAGCCCGTGATGTTTCCAAACAGTAGAAACCCCCATAAGTGACCCCATATTGGAAAGTAGACCTCCTAAGGAACTTATCTAGATGTGTTTTGAGAACTTTGAACCCCCAAGTGTTTCACTACAGTTTACAACGCAGAGCCGTGAAAATAAAAAATCTTTTTTTCCCACAAAAATGATTTTTAGCCCCCCAAATTTTTATTTTCCCAAGGTTAACAAGAGAACTTGGACCCCAAAAGTTGTTGTCCAATTTGTCCCAAGTACGCTGATACTCAATATGTTGGGATAAACCCCTGTTTGGGTGCACGGGAGAACTCGGAAGGGAAGGAGCACTGTTTTACTTTTTCAACGCAGAATTGGCTGGAATTGAGATCGGACGCCATGTCGAGTTTGGAGAGCCCCTGATGTGCCTAAACAGTGGAAACTCCCCAATTCTAACTGAAACCCTAATCCAAACACACTCCTAACCCTAATCCCAACGGTAACCCTAACAACACTGAACCCTGACACACCCCTAACTCTAATCCCAACCCTAATCCCAACTGTAAATGTAATCCAAACCCTAACCCTAACTTTAGCCCCAACCCTAACTTTAGCCCCAACCCTAACCCTAACTTTAGCCCCAACCCTAACCCTAACTTTAGCCCTAACCCTAACCCAAACTTTAGCACTAACCCTAACTTTAGCCCCAACCCTAACCCTAACTTTAGCTCCAACCCTAGCCCCAACCCTAACCCTAGCCCTAACCCTAACCCTAGCCCTAACCCTAGCCCTAACCCTAGCTCTAACCCTAACCCTAACCCTAGCCCTAACCCTAACCCTAGCCCTAGCCATAACCCTAGCCCTAACCCTAACCATAGCCCTAACCCTAACCCTAGCCCTAATCCTAATGGGAAAATGGAAATAAATAAATTTTTTTAATTTCATTATTTTTCCATAACTAAGGGGGTGATGAAGGGGGGTTTGATTTACTTTTATAGCGCTTTTTATAGCGGATTTTTATGATTGGCAGCTGTCACACACTAAAAGACGCTTTTTATAGCAAAAAAGTTTTTGCGTCTCCACATTTTGAGACCTATAATTTTTCCATATTTTGGTCCACAGAGTCATGTGAGGTCTTGTTTTTTGTGGGACGAGTTGACGTTTTTATTGGTAACATTTTCGGGCATGTGACTTTTTTGATCGCTTTTTATTCTGATTTTGTGAGGCAGAATGACCAAAAACCAACTATTCATGAATTTCTTTTGGGGGGGGGGCGTTTATACCGCTCCACGTTTGGTAAAATTGATAAAGCAGTTTTATTCTTCGGGTCAGTACGATTACAGCGATACCTCATTTATATCATTTTTTTTATGTTTTGGCGCTTTTATACGATAAAAACTATTTTATAGAAAAAATAATTATTTTGGCATCGCTTTATTCTGAAAACTATAACTTTTTTATTTTTTTGCTGATGATGCTGTATGGCGGCTCGTTTTTTATCGTTTTCATGTTTATCTATATCTGTCTTTTTTATCACGTGTTATTCCACTTTTTGTTCGGCGGTATGATAATAAAGCGTTGTTTTCTGCCTCATTTTTTTTCCATTTTTTTTACGGTGTTCACTGAAGGGGTTAACTAGTGGGACAGTTTTATAGGTTGGCTCCATACGGACGCGGCAATACTAAATATGTGTACTTTTATTGTTTTTTTTTTTAATTTAGATAAAGAAATGTATTTATGGGAATAATATATAATTTTTTTTCTTTATTTCTTTTTTTTTTTTTTTACACATGTGGAAATTTTTTTTTAAACTTTTTTACTTTGTCCCGGGGGGGGGACATCACAGATTGCTGATCTGACAGTTTGCACAGCACTCTGTCAGATCAGCGATCTGACTTACAGCGCTGCTGGCTTACCAGCACCTGCACTGAGCAGGTGCTTGGTAAGCCACCTCCCTGCAGGACCCGGATGCAGCCCCGCAGCCATTTTGAATCCAGGGACTGCAGGGAGAGGAGGTAAGAGACGCTCGGAGCAACGTGATCACATCGCTCTGGGCATCTCAGGGAAGCACGCAGGGAGCCCCCTCCCTGCGCGATGCTTCCCTATCCGCCGGAACACTGTGATCATGTGTGATCGCAGTGTGCCGGGGGTTAATGTGCCGGGGGCACATAGGACCGGATGTTAGCTGCGATAGTCAGCTGACACCCGGCCGCGATCGGCCGCGCTCCCCCCATGAGCGCGGCAAATCACATATGACGTACTATCCCGTCGGTGGGTATTAAGGCCCACCCCATCTCGACGGGATAGTACGTCATATGGGATTAAGGGGTTAATCCTTTTGCATCCCTAATTGGACTTGCTACTACAATGTCTTTCACCATGTACCGCCGCAGTTACTGCTTTGCAGACAAAGAACTAAAGATGGAGGAGACGTCACAACCAATATCACTGGACTTCACAGGCACTGCCAAGCCATGGTGCCATGACTCTGACAGGATGGTTCCGTCTCCATCCTGGTCAGGTCAAGTTAATTCTAGTCCACCTCTCTTTGGTTTTGGAGCGCCAATTTAATGTTGGTAGTTCCTGGGTTTGGTGTCGGGGATACTTCCGTATTCTCGGTTTGTGGTTGTTGACCCAGGTTACTCGTCCGTAATCGCTGTGCCTCTGTGTGTGAGCTTTGCTGTGTATTACCCGGTTTGTCCCCTGACTTTTGCTTTTGTATCCTGCATTGTACTGCCCTGTCTTTCCTGGTTATCTGATCTCTTCGCTCGTCTCGGTTTACTCTCTGTCTTGTCCCTAGGTACTACGCTGTTGTCTGGCTTTTGACCCTCGTCTCTACTTTGACTATGTTTACGTTCTGTGCCCTGTAATCCACGCTCCCAGCTCTCTTCCCTGGCCGCACGCTCTGTGACTCTGCCCCCCCTGTCATCATGTGACTTCTTTGTCCTTGTGTACTGTGTGCCTTGTTCCCCCACTTCCAGCGTTCATTCCCATGCCCTCCCACCATTGGTGTCATAAAGGCCCCATCACAAATAGCGAGATCGCTAGCGAGATCGCTGCTGAGTCACAAGTTTTGTGACGCAACAGCGACCTCAGTAGCGATCTCGCTATGTGTGACACGTACCAGCGATCAGGCCCCTGCTGCGAGATCGCTGGTCGTGTCGGAATGGCCTGGACTGTTTTTTGGTCGTTGAGGTCCCGCTGACATCGCTGAATCGGTGTGTGTGACACCGATCCAGCGATGTCTTCACTGGTAACCAGGGTAAACATCGGGTTACTAAGCGCAGGGCCGCACTTAGTAACCCGATGTTTACCCTGGTTACCAGCGTAAATGTAAAAAAAACCAAACAGTACATACTCACCATCTGATGTCCGTCAGGTCCCTCGCCGTCTGCTTCCTGCTCTGACTGAGATCCGGCCGTACAGTGAGAGCAGAGTGCAGCAGTGACGTCACCGCTGTGCTCTGCTCTCACTGTACGGCGGCACTCAGTCAGAGCAGGAAGCAGACGGCGAGGGACCTGACGGACATCAGATGGTGAGTATGTACTGTTTGTTTTTTTTGGTAACCAGGGTAAACATCGGGTTACTAAGCGCAGCCCTGCGCTTAGTAACCCGATGTTTACCCTGGTTACCCGGGTTCTGCAGGGGGACTTCGGCATCGTTGAAGACAGTTTCAACGATGCCGAAGTCGTTCCCCTGATCGTTGGTCGCTGGAGAGAGCTGTCTGTGTGACAGCTCCCCAGCGACCACACAGCGACAAAACAGCGACGCTGCAGCGATCAGCATCGTTGTCTGTATCGCTGCAGCGTCGCTGTGTGTGACGGGGCCTTTACACATGGATTCAAAGAAGTATCAAATTGGTGGTGATGGGGGCCTTTAGTAGGCTACTAGCTGCCATAGTAGCCCATCACTGCTGTGCAATCATAGGGGGCTGATGTAAAACAGATGCAGGCTATTTAATACAGCACTGTGGGAACACCATGATAGGACATACAGTTACACCCATGTGCGCAAAGGGGTTAAGATTAAGAAGACCCTAAAATTTGCAAATTTGCTTGTCTTTTACAGGGATTTTGGAACAATGTTGTATTAGGCCTTATTATTGTGTCAGAGCTTAGTCTTAGAGGAAGAGTCTCTGTACCATACATCTTTAATGTTTGTGGCTTGATCACCCATTTGCTGCATTTTTTACAAAAATTAGACAATTTGGAGACTAAATAATACCTAAACTATTGTTTCATCATGAGAAGTCCAATTCCCACTCTACCCCTTCTATCTTTTTTTCTTCACCTTCTTTTTCATTTTTTCCTTTCTTTCCTCAGTCAGTACTTTTATACACTACTTTCTCTCTAACTCCGTTCTCATTAAACTCTCTCCTAATGGTCTCTTCTGTCCTTACTCCCATGGCACTGCTTATAGATACACTTTATGACTCATTGACTATACAGTCTTATATTCATTTCTCAGATTTTATGCTATTTTGTTTCCTTTCGTAACCATCATCTTATACTGTTATTCCCATTGTCCTAAGCCATTTCTTCTCATATATCCATCTTGCCAATGTCCTGTTCTATTTAATACACAAAGGGAGAAACCGGCACTACTGATGTGGAAGTGGTCATGCTTGAGGAAAGGATGAGAATCCGGAAGTAGGAATATTGGAAACCTCAGCACCAACACAAATTAGACTAATTTGTCTTGCTTGCAAAATAAACAAATTATTGCTTGATCTGGCTGTAGGGGTCAATCACAGTTTACTTATTTTTGACTATTTGTGATGTAATATATGATCTGGCCAGTAGACGGCAGCAGCAAGAGGCCAGGGTTGCAGTTTGGGGTTTTTGGCGGTTGGTGAGCCATTGGTAGGAGTTGAAGGCAAGTCCACTCGGAAGTGAAGCTGCAGATCCCTGGAGAAAGTCTGTATAGGGCGGTGCAAGTCTGGGTCTGTTGGTTGGTGTTGTTGGCTGTTGTTGGTGACTCTGGGATGCGTTGCGCTTGAGATGAGCTGACTTGGTGAGGACAACTAAGTACACAGCATCTTAGGCTAGGCTACGTGAGGCCCTATCTATAAGTTGTAGAGATTGGCATTCCCTAAGAGCATCAAGAGAGAGTTTCTGATTATTCAGGACTCAGCCCAGCAAAGACCTTTCTACTTCAGTTTCAGGACATACTGGTACAATCTTACATCTGAATATATATGCGCATATATAAATAGCCTTTTAGTGGTCCAGGTACTTAGGAGAAAAAGACTCTTCTGTAAGAAACACTTTGAATACTGTAATATAACTGTTAATTCTGTGTATACCCTAAAGGTACCTTCACACTAAGTGACTTTGCAGCGAGAACGACGACAATCCGTGACATTGCAGTGTCCTGGATAGCGATCTCGTTGTGTTTGACACGCAGCAGCAATCTGGATCCCGCTGTGATATCGCTGGTCGGAGCTAGAAGTCCAGAACTTTATTTCGTCGCTAGATCACCCGCTGTCATCGCTGGATCAGCGTGTGTGATGCCGATCCAGCGATGTGTTCACTTGTAACCAGGGTAAATATCGGGTTACTAAGCGCGGGGCCGCGCTTAGTAACCCGATATTTACCCTGGTTACCATTGTAAAAGTTAAAAAAAAAACAGTACATACTCTCATTCTGATGTCTGTCACGTCCCCCGCCGGCGTCCACAGGGTTACGCGCTGCTGCTCAGAGCTTCATGCACTGACTGTGCCAGCGCCGGCCGGGCTGTGCTCTGCTTTACTGCCGGCGCTGACACATTCAGTGCAGGAAGCTCTGAGCAGCAGCGCGTAACCCTGTGGACGCCGGCGGGGGACGTGACAGACATCAGAATGTGAGTATGTAGTGTTTTTTTTTTTTACTTTTACAATGGTAACCAAGGTAAATATCGGGTTACTAAGCGCGGCCCTGCACTTAGTAACCCGATGTTTACTCTGGTTACCCGGGTGCTGCAGGGGGACTTCGGCATCGTTGAAGACAGTTTCAACGATGCCGAAGTCGTTCCCCTGATCGTTGGTCGCTGGAGAGAGCTGTCTGTGTGACAGCTCCCCAGCGACCACACAACGACTTACCAACGATCACGGCCAGGTCGTATCGCTGGTCGTGATCGTTGGTAAGTCGTTTATTGTAACGGTACCTTTAGTCGGTATTATTGGGAGTAATTGCGGTCATTGTATTTCTTACTTATACACTGTTTACCTACCATCCTTTTCTTTGTTTTATAAACTGTTTAGCAATTATTCATATCATATTATCTAATCTTTGTGTGTGTCTGCTGATTATTGCTGGACCCTAGTTGTGTGGCCATCCTTTGTCCATGTTTCATGGCAACCAAAGATAAAAAACAGAGTGTCCAGTCTTTTGACCCACAGGTGATCTTTATCAAGGACATCTGTTTATGCAATGCCTGGGTATGCAACACTTCAAAGCATGAGCGTACTCTCATTTGTGTTGGTTCTGAGGGTTTCAATATTTATTCTGCTATTTTTAATGTTATACTAAAATTTTTAATTTTTATTGACTTCTCAATTAAGTTGTATTTTTCAGATGTTTAAAATCCCCTTCCTTATCATTTTCACAGATTTTTATCTTCTACCAACTGTGTGTTTTAAGCCTTTCTTTCAAGCTTATGCATAGACAGGAATATTGGTTTATACATTGAATACATCAAATAATTAAGGAACAGCCCTCCAGATGGCATTGTATGTGCTTCAAGTGGTTTTACTAAACTGAATATTTTCAGATAAAAATATGAACAGCACATGCGACAATCAATAAATGACAGCAATGTATTGGATGCTGTAACCCTTCGTCAGGAATACAACTACTGGGGAAAGAGAATTTCTGACAGACTCA
The DNA here is from genome assembly GCF_051348905.1 of Ranitomeya variabilis. Taxonomy (NCBI): domain Eukaryota; kingdom Metazoa; phylum Chordata; class Amphibia; order Anura; family Dendrobatidae; genus Ranitomeya; species Ranitomeya variabilis. Next base: position 323,544,071 of record NC_135233.1, on the reverse strand, counting down.
TAGGGCTAATGATCTGATATGGTTTTCCTCTGAAGCAGACCTAGTTACTGAGTGCAAGCTGGCTGGCACCGACACTGGACTCGCAGCCGCTAGGTCTGTTTCAGGGAAAACTACCTTTAACACTAATCTTTTCAGTCTATCAGCAGTGACCTTTAACCAATAATTTCATGCCTGACGAACAGGACAGCATCTGAAAGATTGATGTCATTTGATGTTTATCACATACACATGTTTGGATCATGAAATATTCACTTTAATAAAATCACTTGAAGCAAAGCCAATGGCATCGGGTGTGCCGTTGCCTAATTGTTTGATGTCTCGCTGACTGGATGAGTTAGAATGTTTGCTCCTTGGTACTGTACACCAAGCTATGTTGCCACATTGCTCGAGAGTTGCGCTGCCTGAGTTGTGTGTGCTGGACTGCACTGAGTGATCTTGTTACACATATTATAGGGGTTGTCCAGTGCTTTAGTATTGATGGCCTATACTTAGGATAGGCCATCAAGATGAAATCGGTGGCTGCTCGAAACCTGATCAGTTGTTCCCAGTTCTGGGATTCAGATGTGATCAGTTGCGGAGCTGTACAGCTCTGCGAACTGCATAATGGCATAGGCTAGGTCCACATCACATGAATGTGGGTAGATCGCAATATCCTACTGTGGTTACTATGCAGTTGATGGAGCTATACTTTTCTTCTCCGCAGCACACTAGGCCAACGATTGCACTGGGAACAGCCGTTTGGCAGGGGTGCCGGGTGTCACATCCCCACCGATCTGGTGTTGGTGACCTTTAACTTCAAGGAATTACATCTAAGATGTCAATTACATGAGTAGACCGAAATCTCCAATACAATTCATTGATAGCTGCCACCATAAGTGAAAACTTGTGTGGATATGCAGAGCATCAGAATGTGAAATATTAGAAAAGAAGTTTACTAAGTGGAGTTATCTTTTAATATACTTTAACAATTTGTATTCATGTAAGGTTACTGTCACACCGTGCAATTTTCGTCGCTACGACGGCACGATCCGTGACGTCGCAGCGTCGTATGAGTATCGCTCCAGCGTCGTAGACTGCGGTCACACTTTGCAATCACGGCGCTGGAGCGATGCCGAGGTTCGCTGGTAACCAGGGTAAACATCGGGGTACTAAGCGCAGGGCCGCGCTTAGTAACCCGATGTTTACCGTGGTTACCAGCGTAAAAGTAAAAAAAAACAAACCGTACATGCTCACCATCTGATGTCTGTCAGGTCCCTTGCCGTCTGCTTCCCTCTCTGACTGAGTGCAGCCGTACAGTGAGAGCAGAGCGCAGCGGTGACGTCACCGCTGTGATCTGCTCTCACTTTCCGGCCGGCGCTCACAGTCAGAGCGGGAAGCAGACTGCAAGGGACCTGATGGACATCAGATGGTGAGCATGTACGGTTTTTTTTTTTTTACTTTTACGCTGGTAACCACGGTAAACATTGGGCTACTAAACGCGGCCCTGCGCTTAGTTACCCGATGTTTACCCTGGTTACCAGCGAACGCATCGCTGGATCGCTGTCACACACAACGATCCAGCGATGACAGCGGGAGATCCAGCGACGAAAGAAAGTTTCAAACGATCTGCTACGACGTACGATTCTCAGCAGGATCCCTGATCGCTGCTGCGTGTCAGACACTGCGATATCGTAACGATATCGCTAGAACGTCACGAATCGTACCGTCGTAGCGATCAAAATTGCACTGTGTGACAGTACCCTAAGTGCTCAACAACAAACATTTGTAAAGAGGAGACAATTCCTCACTTGCAGTGATCAGCCTTTTTCATGAGAGCTTTTGAAATGGAGATTTAAAAGGATTAAGCCTACTTTTTGAACTATAGAGCTGCTAAGCAAAAAAACTAGCTGCATGTAACATAAACTTGGAGTTGTCTGTTCACAAATGCTGACAACAGAGTGCTGTGCATTATTTTATTATTTTACTAATTGTCACAATTGTGCGTTTTTATTTACTTTGTTTTTTCATATGTAACATTAATGGTAATATATGTTATTACTATTTATGTGTAGTATTTATAAATATTACAAAATAATACAAACAGCAAACTTATTGCAATTTGAAACTTTAATCCCAACTTGGTCTTTGTGTATTATACATCTAAAGGTATGTTCAAGTTACCATTTTTCCGGCATGTTTAGAGCAGGTCTGCCCTGAAAACTTTCTGGAAAGGAGATCAGAGAGCTTTCTCAGGTGGATAATTCCTGGAACATTGCTGAAAAAAGCTAAAATAATCCAAAAAGAAAAACATATGCACAGCAATGTCAAAAAGACTTGCTGTGCATTTGTTCTGTCTTTTTTTCACTTCTTTTAAATGCTCTTTGAAAGACGTGAAGTGGCTAAAAGAAGTGACCTGACCATTCATCAGGTGGCTTCCAAGCGGCTTAAAATAAATTAAATAAAAAGAAAAAGCCTCAAAAACAATGAAAAAGACATCAAAGAAAACGTTTCAGGAAAAACATAGCTGCATATTCCTGAAGTGTTTTCTGCATCAAAAATGATGCAGGTACGCCGGCATCTAAAAAACTCCCCGTGAGTATACCCTAAAAAGAAACTTCCTATTCATTTCTATGTAAAAAAAAGGGCATTGATGTTCATATGTTGAGACTTTTAGCATATGTTAATTGCTTCAGCTTTTCAAAAATATCTAGAGGTTAAATGAAGCGAGTATACCATTTTTAAGAGGATTTAGGCATAGAAAACTTTACAACAGAAGACTAAAGGAAGGTTAAAAAGATGCCTGGAAGATGTTTGAGCATCTCTTGCTTGTTTTCCTAGCATTTTCCCTTACACCTCCCCCCCCCCCAGCATCTTCTTATTTATGTAATGAAATAAAAAACACAAGGAATAAAAAAAAAAGTTAAAAAAAGATGCACAAAAAACAGTAAAAAATTCTGATGGAAACAAAATTGGCCAAAAAGTTCCTCAGAAACGTCCAAAAAATGTTAAAAAAAACTCTAGGTTTACAAAATTCCAGAGAAAAGGAATGAAATATGTAATAGCTTTTTCTTGAAAAATTGATGGTTTTGACTGCCTAGAAAAGACTTCATGTGCACATAAACTTTCAGAACTGAGCAAAATACTGGACCTCTATTGATGTAACTTTTTGGCTCTGACTAAGGCCTCCTTCACATGTCTGTGTTTAAACATGTACATGAAAAACTGGTACTGGTGCCATCAGTGTTTTACATCTGTGTGCCCTCAGTGTTTCATCAGTGTGTCCGTTTTAGCATTAATGTGTCATCAGAGTTTTTCCAGTATGATTAAAGAGAAAATTAAATGACAAAGCTTCTCCTATACTTTACAATGTTAAACATGCACAGCAAACTGATGCCATCCGTGTGATGTCCGTGTTTTTTACGGACCCATGGACTTCTATTGGCCCTTGTCTCCCATGTTGCTGGAAAAAAAATGGACATAGGCATAGCAGCATAGGTTTTAATGGGTATGTGTGGACGGTATCCAAGAAAAAGCAGATATCAGACTTCTGGAAGCCTGGACATGTGAAGGAGGCCTCACAGTCAAAGGAACTCCACCATTCAGCTTCATCACAAAGGTATAGACTTTTCCGATCAAAACTGCAGGTTGGTGCCAAGTGCACTGCTGAAGATCAATGGGATGAATACAGTTATAGGCCAGGATAGAAGTGATGAAGTACCCTGGACAATTCAGGACTTAGAAGACTTAGCTGAATTATATATATATAAAGCAAACAGACACTACCAAACCAAAGTATGAAAGGGCAGGTGACTGCAGAACGCAAATCAGAATGAAGGTAAAGTCAAAGTACAGTACAGACGTAATTAAAAAACTTCTAGCTGACAGAAATGTTAACTAATGCTTTTAATAAGCCTGCCTGTGGTGACACAATCAGTGCCATCAGACATTAATTGGTTCAAGTTCTTTTGTAATGGTATTTTCACCATTAGATAGGACTCAATTGTTCAGGTCATTTAAATAACACCTTGGAGGGAAAATGAGTCACTGAGTGGAGAGATGTGTCATCAGATAGATGTGTCTTGAGGAGATTTAATATGGCCCCAATCAGAGGGGGTTACAAAGCTTGTGGAACCTGTTTCACACCGCAGGAGCTCAAGGAAAGGCTTTGGTTTCAAGGGGTTGTCCTACATAATTAAAAAAACTGGACACAGCCAGAAATAAATGTAAAAGCATGCATCCAATCCTCTTTTAGCTCTTTAATGTCACCACAGCTTTAGTAATATCAAAGTGATCTGAATGTACTTGGCTTTGGCTAATGGTAACCAATGATAACCAATAGCCTGTTCCTTACACGCTAATCTTTTTCACTGACATATGATCACTCTATCTGTACAGTTTGTCTGTTTTATGGCTTTCTTTCCATATTTCTATGGTTAAGCTGAGAGCTATGAAGTCCTCTCACTATCCAGATTAATGTAAAAATGGCTGCTGCGTTCCCTGCTTTTGCTTTTATACAGGCAAAGGGAGTCCTTTCTCCTTGGCTACTCTATTCCATGCAATGTGATAGCTGCAACCATTTTGGGATAGCCTTGATGGAAGTAATTTAAGCCTTTAAGCAGCATGGTGGCTCAGTGACTAGCACTGCAGCTTTGCAGCACTGGGTTCCTGGGTTCAAATCCCACCAAGAACAACATCTGGAAGGAGTTTGTATGTTCTCCCTGTGTTTGCATGTGTTTCCTCCAGGTTCTCTTGTTTCCTATCACTTTCTAAAGACATACTGATAGGGAATTTAGATTGTGAGCCCCAATGGGGACAGTGATGATGATGTCTTTACCTCTCTTTGGAATATGATGGCGCTAAATAAGTGAGTAAAATAAATAAATAATTATCTGGTTGATGCAATGTGTAAAATGACAACAGATACTTTATGCAAATCGAACAAGTAACTCCTAAAAATAATCAGACTCAATATGTGTGTGCATGAGCAGTCCACAGACCACCAAATACGTTATTCTTAACCTAGCCCACACTCAAGATGCCAGGACATTTTTCCATTGACTTTTTTCTGTGCTAGCCCACCAGGGATGCTATCATTACACTCTTCAATTCCTTAATACACAGGTAATGTTACTAACCACTTCATTACCCTGGACCACAAAAACAATTATTATTAACCCCTTCACTGCTCTTGTCATCTAGGGATGTTATAATTCATCCTTTCACTGTCCTAGACCAGTAGGAATGTATAAGTTAACCCATTACTTACTCTAGACAACCAAGGTTGTTATCTATCACTGCAAGTGAAGTAAAATGTCACTGTTTCACATCTGACTGTGGCCTAGGGATGCTGTGAGTGACAGTTTAGCCACCCTATGGGATCTGTGGTGTGCTGGACTGACAGTTTTGTGAGTGACAGTCCAGTCATAAAGTCTGATCTTCTGATGGTCCCCACAGACTCATTGACTTGCATGGCCATGTGCCATCTGAATATCGGATCAAACTTGGCCATGCAGCAACTTTTTCCTCAAACAGACATTGTTGGAGGAAAAAAATTGGACATGTGCACGGCGCCATAGACTGGCATTGTTCCGAGTGTGATCCAATGTGTTGTTGTAAAATCGCACTCAACAAATAGGCTCATCTGCACCTGCCATAAGTATGAGAAATGGTAATTTGCAGGTATGCTGGGAGAAGAGGCACCATGAGATGCTTTTGCAGAGAGAACTTTCTTGCACACACTATAAGGGCTGTCCCACACGTCCAGATAATTCCGGTACCGGAATAAATCGGTACCGGAGTTATCCGTGTCCGTGTGCCTGGGAACTCACGTAGGCCATACGTGCGGCACACGTGTGCTGCCCGTATGGCGAGTGGGTACCACACGGAGCGTGTGGTACCCACGCGTGTGGTACCCTGCATCGCGCTGAAGCCACGATTCATATGTTCCCTGCAGCAGCGTTTGCTGCAGAGAAAATATGAAGAATAGTGTTTAAAATAAAGATCTATCTGTCCGCAGGCCCCCCACCCCCTGTGCGCGCCCCCCGCTGTTCAGAAAATACTTACCTGCCTCCCTCGCTGCTTCCTGGTCTGGCCGCGGCTTCTAGTGTATGCGGTCACATGGGGCCGATCATTTACAGTCATGAATATGTGGCTCCACCTCCCATAGGGGCGGAGCCGACTATTCATGATTGTAAATGATCGGCCCCACGTGACCGCATACAGTAGGAGGCGCGGGGCAGAGAGGAAGGAGTGACAGCCAACGTGGGAGCGGGTGAGTATTTTCAGAACAGCGGGGGGCGCACAGGGGGCGGGGGGCCTGCGGACAGATAGATCTTTATTTTAAACACTATTATTCATATTTTCTCTGCAGCAAACGCTGCTGCAGGGAACATATGAATTGCGGCTTCAGCACCATGTGGGGGGGACAGCGCTTACTGTAGCGCTGTCTCCTGCACGCACACGGACCCCAGACGGAGAACGTCCGTGTGAGGTCCGTGTTTTACACGGACCCATTGACTCTATTGGGTCCGTGTAATACGTGCGCTCCCACGAACACTGACATGTCTCCGTGTTTGGCACACGGAGACACGGTCCGCAAAAAATCAATGACATCTGAACAGATGCATTGATTTTTATGGGTCTACGTGTGTCAGTGTCTCCGGTACGTGAGGAAACTGTCACCTCACGTACCGGAGCCACTGACGTGTGAAACCGGCCTAATACCGTGATCTTTACAATGGATGCTAGAATATTTGTAAAATCTCTCAATGTTTCTATGTGATCCCTATCATCATCCTTTGTCTATATTTTTGAGTTCATATATCTAAGCCTTAAAAGAAAAATATTTTAATATATACAAACAAAAACTGAACACTGTGCTAATGGGTTAACCAGAAAGCAAAAAAAGTGTTTGAGAATAGTTTGCAATGGGTTAACTAGACCAGCAGATGTGTTTGTCAGAGCCACCACAACCGCGCTCTCCATGTCAATTTTATGATAATGTTACATGGCTTTCATTCTGCTCGTCTTGCTTGGAGCCTGTGGATTTGTGGGAAAGAGACATTTAATACTAATGTATCCCAGAACAAAGGAGAAAATGACAGATCTGTATTAGGACATACACACCTTAGTCGCATTTCACCTGGATTTTACTAAATAGCTGCCAATTTCACCCTCCGTTTAAGTGTAGGGAATTGCACATATTGAATAGCAGTTTATTTTATTTTGCAGTTTTGAGTTTCATGGTTAATTACAATTTATGGTAAAAGTGATTTCTGCCTATTGTTCAGATATCAGTTTGATGATTTTAGCTTGAATTAATGGGTGAGTTCAGATGCTGCCGGAATCAGTCCTTAAGAAACAAGTAAGGAAGTGCGCTTTTCAGGGATTAGGACTCTATCGCCTATTTGGTTACATTTCGAAATTGTGATGAAAATTAAACCTAACACAATACCTAGACATTGCGCTTATCTGCAAAACTTCTGATTTTCTCTGCAAATGGCTGATTGATGGATTATACATCTAAGTATATTTTGCATACAGACAAGACAAAATGAGAAGAGATTCTAATAGTGAAATAGAAAACTCTTACTTTACAATGTAGGGCTGGCTCCCAGTGTATGTTGGTCCTTGGGCAACAAAGTCACTCTACTGTCTGACAATACCCTCACTGGCCAGTTAACCTTGCTCTTTTTTTTGGTCATGTGCCTTCAGCCGGAATATGCCCAGGTTTACCTGTTTTCTTTGTGAGCGTACACACTTAAAGGGGTTGTGCCACAACAAAAGTATATTTTAGTCAACAGATCTTGGAATAAAAATAAACTCCACAATTAAATGTGTTTAAAAAAAATATTCCTGTCCCGAGATAATCTTGTAAATGTGCCCCAGTGTAATGACTGTGTATGACCGTGCAGGAACAGGTCGGATATTCCACAGTTACTGGCCATGGGAGGGAGAAAAAACTATACAGACATTGCAGCATGGGTGACATTCAGCAGGATTCGATCCAGCAGTCTTGTAGCTGTCTGCCAGCATCGTTATCCGCTGAGCTACTGGAGATGCTCAAAATTGGCACAAATGTACATTTGGATTTGTGTTAGGATTCCTGAGTACTTTCTGCAAAATTCAGTAAATGAGTTTCCACTAAGGCAGTGATCTCACCAGCGGTACTGATCGGCGATAACGTTACCACTTACCGCCAGTAAGATCGTTATCGTCGATCAAAATGCTGTGGGGACACGCTGTTAGATGTCAGCATGACCCCTCAGTTGTGACTGTGACCTGTGGTATGGTAAATCATTACCACCGGTTAGTGAGCCTTGGTTCCCACACTGTCAAATGACAACATGAACCTGCAGCTGTAATCGGAGGTAAATAATTTACCTATGGTAACTGGTGTCAGCTGATTGGACTTCTACTCACATCAGCCAATGCTTCCTGTCGCTAATAATAGTGAGAGCAGGCGCAGCTGATAGGAGTGTTCATCCGCCGACACCTGCGCTCTAAAAAAAATTTAAAAAAGCATGGCTTCTTCTGTATTTTTGATAACCAGCCAGGCAAAACTGACAGCTACGGGCTGCAACCCTCAGCTGCCAGCATTAGCATGGCTGGTTATCAAGAACAGAGGGGTCCCCACACCATTTTTTAAAATTGTTCAAATAAATAATATAAAAAAATGGTGTGGGGTCCCCTGTTATGATCCTTAGTGGTTGAGGATCACAAATTACTCCAGCTAAGTAACAAACATAGGACAAGCTCTAGGGAGGTGGCAAGCTGGACTGACCGCAAATCTGAACCTAACCAAACACACTAGAAGTAGTCGGTGAACGTGCCTGAATTCCTAGACATCTCAAGCCAGCCTAAGGAACTAACTACCCCTAGAGAGAAAGAAAGACCTCTCTTGCCTCCAGAGAAATAATCCCCAAAGATATAGAAGCCCCCAACAAATAATAATGGTGAGGTAAGAGGAAGGCACATACACAGGGGTGAAAGCAGATTCAGTAAATGAGGCCCACTAATACTAGATAGCAGAAAATAGAAAAGGGAATCTATGCGGTCAGTAAAAAACCCTTACAAAATATCCACTCTGAGATTTCAAGAACCCCCACCCCAACTAACGGTGTGGGGGGAGAAACTCAGTCCCCTAGAGCAACCAGCAAGCGAAGAAATCACATTTTAGCGAGCTGGACTAAAAACATAATGAAAACTGATAATCAAAAAATGATCAAACAAAAACTTAGCTTGTCTTGGAGAGACTGGGAGCAAGGTAGACACACGGAATCTGAAGAGCACTGAATACATTGATAGCAGGCAAGGAACTGAGTATCCAGGTGGGCTAAATAGAAAACCAACCAAGGATAACGAACCAGCTGATGAAGCCAACCTGCAGAAAGACAACACTACACAGTACCGCTTGTGACCACTAGAGGGAGCCCAGAAATAGAGTTCACAACAGTCCCCCCATTTTGACAACCAGCCTCGCTAAAGCAGGCAGCTAGGAGCTGGTATTTTTAGGCTGCTAAGGTGCGATGGATATTGGTCCCCCAGCCTAAAAATAGCAGCCTGCAGCTGCGCAGAAAAGGTGCACCTATTAGATGTGCCAATTCTGGTGCTTTGGCCAGCTCTTCCTACTTGCCCTGTGGTGGTAGCTAGGGTTGAGCGACTTTTATTTTTATAGGATCGGGTCGGGTTTCACAAAACCCGACTTTCTCAAAAGTCGGGTCGAGTGAAATCGGCCGATCCTATAAAAAAGTCGGGGTCGGGGTCGGCCGAAACACGAAACCCAATGCAGTGCAATGGGATACTATGGTTCCCAGGGTCTGAAGGAGAGGAAACTCTCCTTCAGGCCCTGGGATCCATATTAATGTGTAAAATAAAGAATTAAAATAAAAAATATTGATATACTCACCTCTCCGACGCAGCCTGGACCTTACCGCTGGTAACCGGCAGCCTTCTTTGCTTAAAATGAGCGCGTTCAGGGCCTTAGATGACGTCACGGCTTGTGATTGGTCGCAGCCCCCCATGTGACCGCCACGCGACCAATCACAAGCCGTGACGTAATTCTCAGGTCCTAAATTCCTAGAATTAGGAATTTAGGACCTGAGAATTATGTCACGGCTTGTGATTGGTCGCGTGGCGGTCACATGGGCTGCCGCGACCAATCACAAGCCGTGACGTCATCTAAGGCCCTGAACGCGCTCATTCTTAGGATGGAAGGCTGCCGGAAAGAAGCCGAGGGTGAGTATATTCCTATATAGGTATATACTCACCCTCGGACGCGCCCTGCTTCTTTCCGGCAGCCTTCCTTCTTAAGAATGAGCGCGTTCAGGGCCTTAGATGACGTCACGGCTTGTGATTGGTCGCGGCAGCCCATGTGACCGCCACGCGACCAATCACAAGCCGTGACGTAATTCTCAGGTCCTAAATTCCTAATTCTAGGAATTTAGGACCTGAGAATTACGTCACGGCTTGTGATTGGTCGCGTGGCGGTCACATGGGGGGACGTGACCAATCACAAGCCGTGACGTCATCTAAGGCCCTGAACGCGCTCATTTTAAGCAAAGAAGGCTGCCGGTTACCAGCGGTGATGTCCAGGGGCCTCCGGAGAGGTGAGTATATCAATATTTTTTATTTTAATTCTTTATTTTACACTTAAATGTGGATTCCGATACCGATTTCCGATATCGCAAACATATCGTAACTCGGTATCGGAATTCCGATACCAGATTCAGAAGATCGCCGACCTCATGGCCGACCCCACACAGGGGTCGGGTCGGGTTTCATGAAACCCGACTTTGCCAAAAGTCGGCGACTTCTGAAAATGGCCAACCCGTTTCGCTCAACCCTAGTGGTAGCAAGTGGGGTTCATATTTGTGAGGGTGATGTCACCTTTGTATTGTCCGGTGACATCAAGCCCATGGCTTAACATTGGAGAGGCATGTATATAAGATGCCTATCCGTTACTAATCCTATAGTTATATTGTAAATAAATACACAACCAGAATAAAGTCCTTTATTTGAAATAAAAACAAAAACACAGTTTTTCATTGTTATTTAAAAATAACAAAGACAGAAATACTCACCTAATGCCCATACCATTGAAGCCCTTGTCTCTTGTAACAAATAGAGAATAAAAAAAAAACATCCCTCACTTGTCTGTCATTCTGTCCCAAGCTGTAGTCTATTTCTGGGGATAAACAGTTTTCCATCTGCATGGTGCCAAGATGCGACCGTTCAGACTGAAAAGCACTGGGGAATGAGCTGCTGTGACCACAGCCTCAATGACTGGCAGTGACATAATTGAGGTTACTGCCGTTCACCTAGGCTGTGTTCCCAGCCGGCCCCTGAACTGCTGGGACCTCGGTAAAATCACTGCTAGCACAGTGAGAAGTCTCATGGTGCATTGGTGAGGTCACCTCAGTTCACTGTCAGACAGCGCATGACAGCGCGGCAAAAACTGGATATTCTGGCCTCCCAGTCAAGTGAATGGGATCCGGGTTCGGATTTGTGTACTGATCTGGTACATGAACCGAACCATTTATTAACTGTTTGACGAACCCGAACATCACTCGGTTCACTCATCTCTAATCCTGTCACTGTCTGGGTGCTGATTTCCCTTTGACTTTTGTAACTCCATTTGTTTTCCATTTGCTATTTGGCCTATCCTATCACTCTTCAGGGCCTTCTATTTAATCCTCACTGCTTCTTCTATTTCCTTCTCATGATATCTCACAACTACTCAGTTTGGTGGTGAAGAAGTAGTCCTTATTTGTGACAGTTGGTGTTTTACTCTAGGAGCTTTCTGCATGTTTTTGTAGTGTGTGTATTTCCTTATCTTCTCCCATTTGGTTGATTGCTCCTACTGTTGCCTTGTTTTCCACTTTGATGTTGCTTGAGCACTTTTGTATGAATGTAGTTTCCTTTAATCCCAGTCTGTTTCCCCTTTCTGTCCAATTTGTGCTATCTGTTTGTCATCAGTCCCATATTTCCCTGGGTGGGGGAAGAATTAGTTCATTGGGCTTTCAGGAGCATAGTAAGCTTGGAGACCCAGGCTTTTCTACCTTAAAGACTACTCCTAGGACAAGGATAGTGAGGGCCCCAGCTCCAGGGACAGTTGTAGGCACTTCCAACTTCCTGTTACATCGTGACATTATCAGCAGCTCACTCCATTCTTTGTTTACATGAGAGCCAACGTGAGGGTATTGTTCTGTCGTTGCTCCATGAAAATCCACAGGCTTGGGCATTTTCCCTGCCTTTGGATTCTCCATTTTTTTTTCCTCTGTAGACACGTTTTCTCTGCTCTGGTGATCACTTATGATGACCCTAATAAAGTGGCAGTTGCTTAATCAATGTTCTGCAGGTTGGTTCAAGGAAAACGTAGTGTGTAGGAGTTCTACTCTCAGTTTAGATGCTGGGCTGTGGAGACCTCCTGGAATGATCCAGCTCTCTGAAGGCAATTTTGCCAGGGTCTTTCCAGCCAGATATGGGATATGATTGTTTATAGTCCCTCCCTATTGTCTCTTGATGAGGCCATGTCTCTTGTAGTACATTTGGACAGATGCTTTTTTGACTTCTCCCTTTCTTCCTACTGAGACTTAAGAATCAATGCAGATTGGGGCCTGTAGAGCTTCCATGGAGGGACTAAAATTAGAAACACCAGCTCATTCCTGTCTGCATTGCGGTGGGACGGGTAATGTGATAATTCAGTGTCTCAGATACCATAAAGAGTTTTGTAAGGCTAAGGAGAAGGTGGAAAAAGAGTCCGTAGTATGTACGAACACTGTTTCTGGAGGTTGAGGCTGTCTCACATGCAGACTACAGATGTCTTTGGCTACCAAATCTGGAGTCATAGTTACCTTTGCAATTGTTGACTCAGGTTCCATCTCAGATCTCATTGACAGTGAATTTGCTGGTGAGTATGGATAAAGCGTTGCAGCTCTAGGTCATCCTGTTCAAGTAGCTGCAATTGATGGTTCTCTTATTCAGACTCATGTTACTTCTAAGGTTGTGAATGTATACATAAATGTGGGGGTTCTACACAGACAATTTATTTCATTAATTGCTCTACCTTCCTTGCCAGCTAAAATTGTGTTGGGTATGCCCTGGTTGCTTAAACACAATCCTACTATCAATTGGGAGACTCGCGATTTTAAGTCTTGAGGACATAACTGTTTTTCAAATTGTTTACCTAAATCCCTGTCATCTCCTCTTTCCATTTTGGTTCAGGATTTGGTGACTGAGGGTGAAGTTCTTCCATCGCATAAGTCTTTTGATGGTGCTCAGATGGACCCTCCAAGGTACAGGCCAGTCTTGATTTGGTATAACCAACTAACCGTAAAGCTTTACCGAGTTTCTTAGGGGTTGCTAATTGCTATTGTAAGTTGATTATGGTCTTTTAAGTTATTGTTAAACCTGTCACTGATATGACCAAGGATGGTGCTGATTTTTCCTCTTGGTTCACTGAGGCTTTTGATGCCCTCAAAACAGCTTTTTCTAAAGCTTTTCTCCTCAGTCGACCCAATATTGATTTTTCAGGGACATATCTACTGGACACTAAGAATGTTGGGGCAGAGAATTTGCTTGACAAGAAGAGTGAGGAGGAGGTGTTGGGCTTCGGATGTGTCAGACATCGATGACAACATCACGTTAATTGGAAAGGTTTCAGTCTAGATCATATTGCCGGGCTAATACAAAAGATTTCCATGCGGACTGCCTAGTGAGGAAGATCTGTAAGTGGCATCAGCGGTTGGGGATTTCTTTGGGACCAGTGTCCCTTGTAGAAGGAGGGGTACTGTCATGCCTCAGGATTCAATCCGGCAGTCTTGTAATTGTCTGCTGGCATGTCTACCGCTGAGCCACTGGAGATCCTTACTCTGTCTGGGTGATGATTTCCCTTTGCGTTTTGTCACTTCTTTCTTACATCAGGAGTTTTCCATTTGCTATTTGGCGTTTCTTATCTTTCTGCAGGGCCTTCTATTTAAACCTTACTGCTTGATTTGTTTCCTGCTGGTGATGGCTTACAACTATCCACTTTAGTGGTGAAGGAGTAGTCCTTATTTGTGACAGTTAGTAGGTATTTACTCTAGGAGTTTTCTGCATGGTTTTTGTTCTGTGTATTTCCTTATTCTCCTCCACTTGGTTTGTCGCCCCTACTGTTCCCTTGTTTTCCACTTTGTTGTTACCTGTGCTTTTTTATATGATTGCAGTTTCCTTTCATCCCAGCCTGTTTCCCCTGTCTGTCTGATTCGCGCTATCCATTTGTTGTCAGTCCCGTACCTTCCTTTGTGGGAATTAATTCAATGTGCATTCAGAAGTTTATTAAGGTTGCAGACCCATGCCTCTCTACCTTCAAGAGTTCCCCTGGGACAGGGACAGTGAGGGCCTCAGCTCCAAGGACAATTGCAGGCTCCTCCCCATTACTTCAGACTGGCACATCATGACAGAGGGATCACAGCTGATTCTTTCTTTGAGATAAAATATTGTTCAATAACAGGCAATGAAATGTCTTACTCACAAAAAGAATCAGCTGTGATCCCATTCTGCAATGTCTGTATACTCTCTTTTGCTTCCCCCTATGCCCAGTAACTGTGATATAATCAGACCAAGTCCCTGTATGGTCAAGCACAGCCATTACTGAGTACATGTACATAGCATGAGCACATGTATAAGATTATCTGAGCACATGAACATTTTTTTAAAACACATCCAATTGTGGAGTTTATTTTTTATTCCAAGATCTGTTGATTAAAATACACTTTTGTTCACAGCACAACCCCTTTAATCTAAATAAATTATACAATTTTTTTATAGAGCAAAATGCTATTTTTATAGAGCAGAAATACTTTCCCAAACCTCTGAATAAATTTAGATTGTGGTTACAGTTCTTCTGTTTCAACATTCTGGTTTTTAGGAACAAACAAATACCCAAACTAGATCAATTACATAACTGATGCTAGCCTAAGTAGAAGGACCCCCCTGACCTTTATGAGGTCCGTTAAAGTTTTGTATTGTGTCTGTTTGCATAATGCAGAGCTTTTTCCTTTCTAAGACATAGACAGATGATGGAATCCAGACAAACTCCATAATAATTAATGGGGTCCCACTGCTTTTGTTGGCATATGTTTTGCAACAGATCCAGCTTTTGCATTCCATTTATCTGTCATAAAAATGAAACAAACAAATGGAATGACTAAATGCAAGTGTGAACACATCAATACAAGGAAGGAAATAATAGAATTTCAGTTGTGCATTTACTTTAAAAACACATTTTTAATAGTTAATTTGTATATTGAACATAATTATGAAAAAAGTCTACTTTTTACTCAAAGTTGACAATCTTATAAGAGGGACATACAATAGTTTTTTCCTCTGGATTTTAGCATTGCTTCTTTTGATCCCACAGAGCAAGTGACGACTCAAGAGAAATTAGGAAAGTCCAGAATATTCCAAATAAAGTCACTATTCAAAATTGCAAAATAATCTATAACAGAAGCCTTGATGATTACAACATTAAGAACAGACAGAACCGAGAAATGTTCTTATCTCCTAAACCCAAAAGTAGAAAACAGGGAAGAGCTCTAAAATGTTACTAGACCTTACCACATTTCACTATTTTCTTTAAGATTTGGTAATCTCAAATGTCATTGAATAGGTTGCCTCAGGAAGACCATTAAAGTCATGTACTTTCCTAGAGCATCCATACACAGTAGATAGGAGCTATCACTCCAGAATCCCCCCACACAAAAACATTTAGCTTTGCTGAGCACTGCTAAGTTCTCAGTCGCGATTCAGGTTTTGATTCGTGGTAGCTCTTGTTCCGCTATAATTGAAATGTAGCTTTTTTTCCATTTAGGCCAGTAAGGGTTAAAGTCTGTTTCTGTTCTGGCAACTGCAGCATTGCAGGTCAGCTGATGTGGGCAGTGACCACTCCCTCCATCCTTTAAATGATCACCTGATGCATCAGCTGACTGTCGATGATAGAGTATTCTATGTTGACCAAGGCTGGAGTGAAGAGCTCTCTGGTTGCAGTAGTGCTTCTGCTGTGTTCATGGTCCTGGTGCTGTATCCTCAGCTGTGTGCTTTTCAGTGGGGACAGTGTTAAGTTCTATTTTCCTTTTTTCTGTCTGTCTTGTTATTGTCTCTCTCCCTGTGCTGTTCACCATCTGCAGTGGTGAGGCTAGAGTCCTTGCTGGCCAGTGCACTGCGGAATAGTGAGGAAACAAGCAGGGCTTAGGCACGAGACGGCGGCGGGGGGAAGGACCCACTTTGGGCATTAGGGGAGTTTAGGGAAAGGCACAGGTTGGAATTCAGAATGTGCCCCATCCCATTTTGGGTCTTGACATTCTCTATGAGAAAGCTGTTGCTAGACTCCACTGGCAGCGGCTTATCTTAGAGAGAACAATAGGATCATCCATTGGAAATCTGAAATGCTGGATCCTTCTTCTTTTGTCGGTGGAGAGTCAAATGGTCCACATACACATTAGATGTTCAGCCAGTTCTTCAGATGTCTGTAGGTTCAGCCCTTTGTTAGACTAAGGTGTATGCGGGTTTTCAGGTATATTGTCCCTGATTCATTAAGACCACCATTGTCCATGCTGGTCTTGATGAAGAGGTGTGCTGAATAGAGTTGAGCGACTTTTACTTTTTTCAGATCGAGTCGGGTTTCGCGAAACCCGACTTTGTCAAAAGTCGGGTTGGGTGAAATCGGCCAATTATTGCAAAAAGTCAGGGGCCGACTGAAACACGAAACCCAATGCAAGTCAATGGGGAATCAAAGTCGGCAGAGTGGAGGACAGGAAAACACCTACAGTGCCCATTTTAATGCCAAAAACATCAATTCTTATTACTAGTGTTGAGCATTCCGATACCGCAAGTATCGGGTATCGGCCGATACTTGCGGGTATCGGAATTCCGATACCGAGATCCGATACTTTTGTGGTATCGGGTATCGGTATCGAAACAACATTAATGTAATAATGTGTAAAAGAGAGAATTAAAATAGAAAATATTGCTATACTCACCTCTCCGACGCAGCCTGGACCTCAGCGAGGGAACCGGCAGCGTTGTTTGCTTAAAATTTGCGCGTTTACTTCCTTACGTGAAGTCCCGGCTTGTGATTGGTCGCGTGCCGCCCATGTGGCCGCGACGCGACCAATCACAGCAAGCCGTGACGTAATTTTAGGTCCTTCAGGATTTTAAAATTACGTTCTGGCTTGTGATTGGTCGCGTCGCGGTCACATGGGCGACGCGACCAATCACAAGCCGTGACGTCACGGGAGGCAGGACACGCGCGCATTTTAACCTCCCGTGAGGTCCAGGCTGCGTCGGAGAGGTGAGTATAGCAATATTTTTTATTTTAATTCTTTCTTTTACACATTAATATAGATCCCAGGGCCTGAAGGAGAGTTTCCTCTCCTTCAGACCCTGGGAACCATCAGGGATACCGTCCGATACTTGAGTCCCATTGACTTGTATTGGTATCGGGTATCGGTATCGGATTGGATCTGATACTTTGCCGGTATCGGCCGATACTTTCCGATACCGATACTTTCAAGTATCGGACGGTATCGCTCAACACTACTTATTACTGAAGCTTGTCAATCTTAATTTACTTTATAATAATAGTTAGGCATTGAAAACTGAGGGTCAATTGGCTAAAGTTGTGGGGGGGTAGGGCTGTCTCAAGATTTTCGTGGGCCCAGGAAACGCGGAATACATCACGGAGGTGGAGCAGGGAGAGGTAAGTATTTCAACTTTGCAAGTGCTGTGATCCTGAGCAAGCAGGGGGGCCCACTCATTGGCATTGGCACTGGCACAGGGCCCCTCATAGTACGGTGGTGTGTTTGACGGCGGGTGGCGCCTCCCACCGGCAGAGACACTTTTGAGTACTATGAGGGGCCCTCTGCCAGTGTGTGTAGAGTGCAAGGGGAATGTAATGGTCTGGGTCAATGTACCAGCAGACTCATCTAGCAGTGGCTGGGCAATGGGCAGGATGAGGAGGAAACACAGTTAGTAGGCCCAAATAATAAAGTAGGCTAAATGCAGTTCAAAATTTGTAGCAGGACTAAACAGGTGGCATTGCTTTGTTCAGCGGAGGACAACTGTAAGGAGTGGCAGACACAGTTAGTAGGCCCAAATAATAAAGTGGGCTAAATGCAGTTCAAAATTGGTAACAGGACTAAACTGGCAGCATTGCTTTCTTCAGCGGAGGACAACTGTAAGGAGTGGCAGACACAGTGAGTAGGCCCAAATAACAAAGTGGGCTAAATGCAGTTCAAAATTGGCAACAGGACTAAACAGGCAGCATTGCTTTGTTCAGTGGGGGACAACTGTAATGAGGGGCAGATAGTTAGTAGGCCCAAATAATTAAGTATGCTAAATGCAGTTCAAAATTGGTAACAGGACTAAACAGGCGACATTGCTTTGTTCAGTGGAGGACAACTGTAATGAGCGGCAGACACAGTTAGTTGGCCTAAATAATAAAGTGGGCTAAATGTCTGCCAAAAAAATTGTTCATAAATAAACAGGTGGCATAGCTAGGTACAGGGGTGGGCTCCTCTGCTGAGTAGCAGACAGTGGTAGTAGGCGCAAATTATTTAATTGGTCTAAATGGAGGCCAGGGCCCCTGTATATTTTAACTATCATCTATCATTTCAACAAATTTGTATTGGCAGTGCCATTGAAGGATTTAACAGCCCAGACTACAGAGTGGTGGAGCAGGGAGAGGTAAGTATTGCAAGTGGTAGAGCACTTTTCGAGCTGGGGGGGAACACTCTCTCGTGGGTGGCAGTACTAGCACAGGGCCCCTCATATTATGACGGTGTGTCTGATGTTGGTTAGGCACCACCACCATCAGAGACACTTCACTGTACTATGAGGGACCCTGTGCCAGTGCCGTCGCCCAAGAGTGGGCACACCCACCTGTCCATGCAAACGGCACTTGCACGGGTGCTTGCGCCAGGTGGTGACCACGGCCCTGTGGGGGGAGTCATCCCATTTAGGGAGGTATAAAAATGGCCTATGGTGGACATTCAGCAGCTGCAAATGGAGGAATTGGAGCAGTCAGTAACAGGAGGCCAAAAGCAAGACATTTTTCAGGCAAGCTACGTGTCAGCAGAAGGTGGGGCCAAATAATTTGAAATCCATGATTGGTTCATTTTAAGGCTAGATCATCAACATTTCGGGTAGCCAGACGTGTCCTTTTTTTGGTCAGTATTGAACCAGCAGCACTGAATACTCTTTCTGATAGCATACTAGCAGCAGGGCAAGCGAGCTCCTGTAATGCATATTCTGCCAATTCAGGCCAGGTGTCTATTTTAGATGCCCAGTAATCAAAGGGGAATGACCTGTGAGGGAGAACATCAATAAGGGAGGAAAAGTAGTTCGTAATCATTTTGGAGAAATGCTGTCTCCTGTCACTTTGAATCGATGCAGCTGTACCTGTCGTGTCAGCGGTCATTGCGAAATCACTCCATAACCTGGTCATAAAACCCCTCTGTCCAACGCCACTTTGGATTTGTGCACCTCTAACACCTCTGACATGTTGCCCCCTACGGCTCGTGTGAGAACCATCACCGCCGCTGTGTGCTGGGAATGCCTGAACTAAACGGTCTACAAGAATTGCTTGTTTGGTAGCCAATATTTGCTCAAGGTTCTCATGTGGCATGATATTTTGTAATTTTCCTTTATATCGTTGATCCAGGAGGCAGGCCAACCAGTAATCGTCATCGGTCATCATTTTGATAATGCGGGGGTCCCATTTTAGGATACGCAAGGCATACTCAGCCATGTGGGCCAATGTTCCAGATGTCAATTCACTGCTTGTGCTGGGTTGAGGAGCACTTTCTTGCAAATTAACATCACTTGTGTCCCGCAAAAACCCTGTACCTTACCTTGCAACGCCACCAGTTTCTATTCCCCCCTGAGAAGCATCCTCCTCCCATAAATATTCATCCCCATCATCCTCCTCCTCCTCCTCTTCATCCGCCACCTCGTCCAGGAGATTTCCCTGAGCAGACAATGGCTGACTGTCATCAAGGCTTCCCTCCTCCTCTGCTGCAGACGCCTGCTCCTTAATGTGCGTCAAACTTTGCATCAGCAGACGCATTAGTGGGAAGCTCATGCTTATAATGGCGTCGTCTGCACTTACTAGCCGTGTGCATTCCTCAAAACACTGAAGGACTTGACAGAGGTCTTGTAGCTTCAACCACTGCACACCAGACAACTCCATGTCTGCCATCCAAGTGCCTGCCCGTGGTATGTGTATCCTCCCACAAATTAATTACAGCACGCCTCTGTTCGCACAGCCGCTGAACCATGTGCAGTGTGGAGTTCCACCTTGTTGCAATGTCAATTATTAGGCGGTGCTGGGGAAGATTCAGCGATCGCTTATGTTTCAGCATACGGCTGGAGTGTACGGGCGACCGGCGGATGTGCTAGCAAAGTCTTCGCACCTTCAGGAGCAGGGCTGGTAACTCAATAAATAATGGTAAATAATTTTTGAGGAAGCACTGCACCACCAGGTTCAAGGTGTGAGCCAGGCAAGGTATGTGTTTCAGTTCTGAAAGGGCTATGGCAGCCATAAAATTCCTTCCGTTATCACTGACTACCTTGCCTGCCTCAAGATGTACACAGCCCAGCCATGACTGCG
The DNA here is from genome assembly GCF_051348905.1 of Ranitomeya variabilis. Taxonomy (NCBI): domain Eukaryota; kingdom Metazoa; phylum Chordata; class Amphibia; order Anura; family Dendrobatidae; genus Ranitomeya; species Ranitomeya variabilis. The sequence continues at coordinate 323,523,445 of NC_135233.1, read as the reverse complement.
TTTGTTGCTGCAAGTACTCGGCCAGTACTTCCACGGTGTGTCTGTTGTCGCCCAAACACTTCATTTGTAACACAGCCTGCTGATGCTAACCACTAGCTGTTCGATAATGGGATACCTCATGTGCAACTCTGGCAGCTGCAGATGGAGTGGTTGTGCTACTGCACTCTGTGGACAAGCTTTCGCTTCGGGAGGAGGAGGAGGGGTGGCGAATGCCTACAGCCAACTGTTTCCTAGACCGTGGGCTAGGCAGAACTGTCCCACTATGGCTGTCCCCTGTGGACCCTGCATCCACTAAATTAACCCAGTGCGCTGTGATGGACACGTAACGTCCCTGGCCATGCCTACTGGTCCATGCATCTGCGGTGAGGTGGACCTTTCTACTGATTGATTGCCTCAGTGCATGGACAATGCGGTCTTTGACATGCTGGTGGAGGGCTGGGATGGCTTTTCTCGCAAAGAAGTGCCGACTGGGTAGGTCATAGCGCGGTACTGCGTAGGCCATCAGGTCTTTGAAAGCTTCGCTTTCAACCAACTGGTAGGGCATCATCTCTAACGAGATTAGTCTAGCAATGTGGGCGTTCAAACCCTGTGTACGCGGATGAGAGGATGAGTACTTTCTTTTCTTAACGAGAGTCTCTTGTAGGGTGAGCTGGACTGGAGAGCTGCATATGGTGGAACTAGCGGTGGTGGTGGTGGTTGACATGGCGGATTGAGAGAGGGTTGGTGATGGTATTCTTGATGTTGGCCTACATACAGTGTTTCCTACCAATAACCTTGTGATTCCCTGACTGCTTTGGCCTTGCGACGATACCTCCACATTTGCTGCTGGTGGTGTCCTATCCGGTGGGCTTACAGTGAGGGAAGCAATGTAGCATTGCTGACTACCTTCATTCTGAGCAGGTGCACCAACGGTACGTGACGTTTGGTAGTTAGTCCAGGCTTGCAAGTGCATGCTGGTTAAATGTCTACGCATGCAGGTTGTATTTAAATTTTGAAGATTCTTCCCTCTGCTAAAGTTCTTTGAGCATTTCTTACAGATAACTTTTGACTGATCATTTGGATCTTGGTTAAAAAATTGCCACACTGCACTCTTCCTACTATCGAATACCTTTTCAGGCATTGCACGCTGTGCTACTTTCACCGGATGGCCACGCTGTCCTAAAACTGTTTTTGTTTTTGACATGATACGGGCCTGCCATATGACTGCTGTTGCGATGTAGATGGCTGCTGTATATCATCCACCTCCGCTTCTGAGCTACTGGCAGCGGCACCCTCTTCCCCCAATGGCTGCCAATCTGGGTCAACTACTGGGTCATCTATCACCTCTTCTTCAATGTCATGTGCACCTTCCTCTGTGTCACTGTGTAAGGTGCTATAGCGTTTGGGACGGGGCACCATAGTCTCATCAGGGTCAGATTCTGGCTGAGTACACTGCGAGGGCAATGTAGTGATCTGAGTCAATGGAACAGCATAATTATCTAGCTGTGGCTGTGCATCAGTGCACTCCATGTCCGATTCGTCTTGTAATGGGCAGTTAACAATTTCCCTTTCTAACCCAGGCATGGTATGTGTAAAGAGCTCCATGGAGTAACCTGTGGTGTCGCCTGACGCATCCTTCACTTTTGGTTTGGGTGAAGGACACAAGGAAACATCTTTTTCCTGACCGGGAGCATCCACTGATGACTCGCTGCTTTTATATTTTGAACTTTCTGAAGAGGAGGCGAAAGACCTAGAGGCTGAGTCAGCAAGGAAAGCCAAAACTTTTTCCTGCTGCTCCGGCTTTAAAAGCGGTTTTCCTACTCCAAGATAAGGGAGCCTTCAAGGCCTTGTGTAGCCAGACGATGATGCTGGCTCAACACCTCCAGCCTTAGGTGCTATTTTGCTTTTCCCACTACCACCAGATGCTCCACCACCACCATCAGTACCAGCTGGCAACGACCGCCCATGGCCTCTTCCACCAGACTTCCCCATTTTTGGGACAATGTTACCAAAATAACAACCGTTATATGGTACTGTAAAACAAGGTAGAAGATGTATATAGACTTGTTGAGAATTTAAATCTTTTTTTTGGGGGGAGCCTGCACCAAAACTCAGGCCCAGTGTATAACACAACACAATGTAAGTGGCAGAACGTGGCTGGCTGATATACGACAAACTAACAGAACTGACTTATATCCACTTTGTGACAATTTGAATATCCCTTTTTTTGGGGAGAGACTGCTCCAACACTCAGGCCCAGTGTATAACACAACACAATGTAAGTGGCAGAATGTGGCTGGCTGATATACGACAAACTAACTGAACTGACGTATATCCACTTTGTGACAATTTGAATCTCCCTCTTTTGGGGGGGAGACTGCACCAAAACTCAGGCCCAGTGTATAACACAACACAATGTAAGTGGCAGAACGTGGCTGGCTGATATACGACAAACTAACAGAACTGACGTATATCCACTTTGTGACAATTTGAATCTCCCTTTTTTGGGGGGGAGACTGCACCAAAACTCAGGCCCAGTGTATAACACAACACAATGTAAGTGGCAGAACGTGGCTGGCTGATATACGACAAACTAACAGAACTGACTTATATCCACTTTGTGACAATTTGAATCTCCCTTTTTTTGGGGGGAGACTGCACCAAAACTCAGGCCCAGTGTATAACACAACACAATGTAAGTGGCAGAACGTGGCTGGCTGTTATACGACAAACTAACAGAACTGACTTATATCCACTTTGTGACAATTTGAATCTCCCTTTTTTTGGGGGGAGACTGCACCAAAACTCAGGCCCAGTGTATAACACAACACAATGTAAGTGGCAGAACGTGGCTGGCTGTTATACGACAAACTAACAGAACTGACATATATCCACTTTGTGACAATTTGAATCTCCCTTTTTTGGGTGGAGACTGCACCAAAACTCAGGCCTGTGTATAACACAACACAATGTAAGTGGCAGAAAGTGGCTGGAAGATATATGAAAAAATACAAGGACTGTAGTACAATTTCAATCTCCCTACAATGATCTCAGGACAAGTATGGCAGGAATACAAAGGACTGCTGCACAAAAAAGTGTGGACAAATAAAAAAGATAACTGTGCAGAAAGGAGCAACAGGATTTTTGCTTTTAAAAAAGCAGTTGGTTTGCACAGCAGCGTTCAAACAGCAATGCAGCTATCAGGGAGCCTTATAAGGCAGCCTAATAAGCTACAGAGCTGATGCACAAAAATATACCCTCCACTGTCCCTGCAAAAAAAAGGTGGTGTTGGACAGTGGAAATCGCTACAGCACAAGCGGTTTGGGGGTTAATCTTCCCTCCCTAACTATATCCCTTCTTCTGATGAAGCTGCAGCAACCTCTCCCTATGCTAAGATCAGCAGAAGTAAGATGACCCTTTATAGCCCCTGTGACGCCGCAGAAAGCAAGCCAATCACTGTCATGCCTTTCTCTAAGATGGTGGGGACCGAGACCTATGTCATCACGGTGCCCACACTCTGCATCCTCCTTCATTGGCTGAAAAATGGCGCTGAACGTGTCATATGAAACGCGACTTTGGCGTGAAGATTGCCGACCGCATGGCCGATCACACACTAGGATCGGGTCGGGTTTCATGAAACCCGACTTTGCCGAAAGTCGGCGATTTTTTAATTTGTCCGATCCGTTTCGCTCAACCCTAGTGCTGAAGTCAGATGCTCATGATTCATGAAGAGGTCTATGTCTTTTCACAAATCAGGAGTAGTGGCGTAGACCTCAGTGTGTACCTAACCACAATTCTTACCACCTAATAAAATTTGGCAGTACATAACAGCAATAGGTAAAAGTACATCAACAAAAGTGGTTAATGAGTATACTGTATAGGAGGTAATATATGTAAAGTAAATATATATAAAATAAATGTACCAATCATAACCAAAGAAAATTACTGGTGGCTCAGTAATATACAAGTATCAAGCCTACAGAGAAAACTTGTACATAAAGAACCAATGATGTTAAATATATAACTTTATTAGGTAGATGAGAATATGAAAAACAAATAAAAAGTGATACCCTTCCAATGGAAGGCAGCACAACACAAAGAAAGGCAAGAAATTTCTCTAAGGCTACTTTCACATTAGCGTTTCCCTGATGTGCAGCAGGCTGCGGACTTCCTCCGTGAAGCCCCGCCCCCGGCCACACCTCCGCCTATAGCTCCACATACTTCTGCATGCAGCCCGCATGCAACCTCCGTACCTATCTTTAACATTAGGTCGTGCGGCTGTATGCAGATGCTGCCGCATGCGTCGTTTTGACGATGCGGCGACCAGCGTAGGACGCAGCCTGTAGCATTTTTTTTCCGCATTGTCAAAATGACGCATGCGGCAGCATCTGCATACAGCCGCACGACCTGCGTACCTAATGTTAAAGATAGGTACGGAGGCCGCATGCGGGCCGCATGCAGAAGTAGGTGGAGCTAGCAGCAGAGGTGCGGCCGGGGGCGGGGCTTCACGGAGGAAGTCCGCAGCCTGCTGCACATCAGGGAAACGCTAATGTGAAAGTAGCCTAATACATCTGATAATATATAGAATGAACAAACGGTATTACGAAATGCATGTGAGTGTGTGACAAGCAAAATCAAAAAAGTAGTAAATAAAATAATAGTCAACATGCAACAAGAAGTCTGGTGTGTATTTGCCTCTTCATGGTGTGGTGCCAAGACCCAACGCACATTTCACATCAAATTTAAATATTAGACAAAGATAACACAAGTAAACACAAAATGCAGTTTTTAATTGAAGCTCTTTATTATTAAGGGAAAAAATCCAAACCTACAAGATACTGGGTGAAATAGTGATTGCCCCCACCCCTTAAAACTTAAATTAACCGTGGTTTATCACATCTTTGGGAAGTTGAGTTAAAATTCCCTAACTACACTCAGCCCTGATTACTACCACACTTGTTTTAAATCAGTAAATCACTTAAATATTACCTGCTTGACAAAGTGAAGTAGACTAAAAGATCCTGAAAAGCTATATATGATGCTATGATCCAAAGAAATTCTGGAGCAATTGAGAAACAAAGTAATTGAGATCTATGTGAAAGAAATTCTGGAGCAAATGAGAAACAAAGTAATTGAGATCTATGTGACTGGAAAAGGTTATAAAGCCATTTCTAAAGCTTTGGGACTCCAGAGAACCACAGAGCCATTACCTACAAATGGCAAAAACATGAAACAGTGGTGAACCTTCGCAGGAGTGGACCAAATTTGCCTGAAGAGTGCAGCAACGACTCATGCAAGGGATCACAAAAGACCCCACAACAACATTCAGAGACCTGCAGGTCTCACTTGCCTCAGTTAAGGTCAATGTTCATGACTCCACCATAAGAAAAAGACTGGGAAAACTGGCCTGCTTGCCAGAGTTCCAAGATGAAAGCCACTGCTGAGCAATAAGAACATAAAGGACTTTTGTAAGAATACTCTGTGGACTAACAAGACAAAGGTGTATGGAAGGTGTATGTCCTATTACATCTGGCGTGGAAGTAGCACTGCATTTCAGAAAAGGAACATCATACCAACAGTAAAATGTGGTGGTAGTGTGATGGTCTGGTGTTGTTCTGCTGCTTCAGGACCTGGAACACTGGCTGTGGTAAATGGAACCATGAGTCCTGCTGTCGACCAAAAAATCATGAAGGAGAATGTCCAGTCATCTGTTCTTGACCTCAAGTTGAAGTGCACTTGGGTTATGCAGCAGGACAATGATCCAAAACTCACCAGCAAGGTCACGTCTGAATGGCTTAAGAAAAACAAAATTAAGACTTTGGAGTGGCCTAGTCAAAGTCCTAAACTTAATTTGATTGAGATGCTGTGGCAGGACCTTAAAAAGGCGATTCATGTTCGAAAACCCCCCAATGTGGCTAAATTACAACAATTTTGCAAAGCTGAGTAAGACAAAATTTCTCCATAGCATTGTAAAAGACTCATTGCCAGTTATCAAAAACGCTTGATTGCAGATGCTGCTGCTAAGGGTGGCCCAACCAGATATTAGGTTTAGGGGGCAATTACTTATTCACACTGTGTTTGGATTTTTTTTCCTTAATAATAAAGACCTTCATTTAAAAACTGCATTTTGTGTTTGAAATATTTAATTGTGACAAACATGCAAAAGAATAGGAAATCAGGAAGGGGGCAAACACTTTTTAATACAACTGTACGTTGCTTGTTTGGCCCACTGTATTGTGCAATGTTTTGCTTTGCGATCTATCTATCTATCTATCTATCTATCTATCTATCTATCTATCTATCTATCTAGTGTCTATCTATCTATCTGATTATCTACTTTATCTGTGTATATGCCTATCATTTTATTTCCTAATATTATCATCACTATGCCACAATGTGTTAGCTTTTGGACAGTAAATGCACACAGATTAGCTGTACATGGCAGCTGCATTACAAACTAGTGACCATTACATATTGCGGGGCCAAATAAACACTGTTCCTCTTCACATAACACCCTCCTGAAAAGTACACTTAAGCCTCTTTGTTGGAAAGCAAACATGCAAAACCACATAAGCTTATATATGCATTACATTGTAGCAAGAATCTCCAAAAATGCCAAAGAGAGCAATATTTTGATTAATTTTGTTTCTTTTAATATTAAATTGTCAGGTAATCTCGTTTAGTAAAAATACTACAATTTAAAATTCCGCCTGGTGCTATCAGACCCAACTGGCTTTTAGAGCTATCCTTGGTACCTAGCTTGCACTGCTTGTCAAAATTTAATGAGAGTACCCGTTCTAAAATAATTGAATTTTCATATCAGAGAGGACCAGGATTTTGCAGACAATAAAAATGCTGAGTCTTGTACTGTTACTGGCAAATACCTTTTGCTCTGCTCATGAAATCAGTATGTAAATGTACAGGGCTTGTATTTAAGGCATCTTGCATTTTGAGTTGTAGAACTAGAAGTAATTTCAAATGGTACCATTGATAAGTAGCTGATTATAATGCTCCGAATGTAATTTGTTTGGTGAATTGGGATAAGCATTTGGTTTATGTATTATATAAATGTTAATGCGCACAGAGTTTAATTATGTTTCTTAACTTTCTACCAAGGCTCTAGAAGAGTTTTGAAGGGCACAGTTCCATCAGATGATTTTCTTCAAGAAAGGATTCAATGTGAACGGTTGATGACCTGGAAATTTTAAGTGTGTGGAAATTCGGTGGAGAAGATAAGTGCGGGCAGAGTTAAGTAATTATTCAGAATGATCTGTTACGTTGCAAAGAGTGATAGAAGATCTGCTGTTTTAATGACACTAATTTAGTTCAAGTATAAAACATTATTTTTTTATCAAATAAGTTTAAAAGTAGTGAGAGAAAAAAACATTTAGCTAATTAAAGCTTTCTATAAATTTGAAGCTTCTTCAAAGGGGTCTATGGTTTGGTAATAAGGATGAAAAGACAAATTATAATAATTAAGAATATCCAATATAAGATGATGAGAACACTACTGTCGAAGTAAAAGGGGTATTACTTTCTAAATTGCTCCTCCACATAGACATTTATGGATTGGATAAATGGTATACAGCATAATTATATCTTACTAATAAATACACTATATGGGTGCAATACTGCCTTTACAAACATATGAACGAATAGATCATTCTCTTTAGAGCGACCCATTTAGCTGACTGAATTTGAGCATGGTAGCGTAAAAAGAGGTTACCACCATTGTAATAAGTTAGTTTGTTAAATTTCTTCCTTCAAAAATAATTCATGGTCAAATGTAAGCGGTATAAGTGAAACAAGGAAACGTTTAGGAACTATGTGAAGTTACAGGGCGTAGTCACCAAGTTCTGAGTTGCATAATGCATAAAAATAGTCTCTTGATTTAGCAACAGAAAATTTACAAATCCCCTTTAGTATTATTATCAGCACAATACTGTGCACTAGGAACTTCGTGGCATGTTTTTCCATGGCTAAAAAATGGCATGCAGCCTTACATCACAAAGCACAATGACAAGCTTCAAATGGAATGGTGTAAAGCACACAAACCATTGGACTATCAAGCGGCGGTAACATGATTTGCCAAGTGGCAAATCTTGCTTCTCTACCTGACAGACTGATGGATGTGCCTGGGATTGGTGAATGATTTCTGTCTGACTCCATTGTGGCAACTTTATAGTTTGGTGGAGAAAGGATAATTGTGATTGTTTTTTGACTACTTTAAAGGGGTTTTCCAGGAAAGTCTTTAGTCACTCTATGTGACTGCAGACTTGTGAATCCTCACAGTGTGCACAGTGAGCGCTGTTAGGATTCTGCTCTGTCGGTGCTGGGAGCAAGCAGTCATGTGACTGCTGGTATGTGATATGCATACTTCAGGCCACATTCCAACAAGCCATATGCTGCCTCCCTCATATTGAGCAAGGTCACACATGTCTAGGCGCATTGTGGTCTGGAGTATGCATGTCGCATACTTGCTGTCACATGACCGACTGCTCTTGGCTATGGCATTAGAATATCCTGACAGTGCGCACCATGCTTCCAAGTTTGTGGGAAAAGTGTTGGATAGGTTCTTTTCTCCTTCCCAATTTACAAAATCCATAAAGTCATATTTTGATGAGTCTGATGAGGAAGAACTTGACTAGCCGTTAGAGATCTGACCTCAATCCCATCTAACACCTTTGTACTAAAGTAGAACAAAGTTTGAAAACTAGGTCCCCTCTTCCAACCAACTTAAGTGTCTTAACTTACAAATTCTCTTCTGGATGAATGGGTAAAAATTCACTACAAATAAACTACCTAATGTTATAGAAATCCTTCCCAGAAGAGTGGAAATAGTCACAGCTGCAAAGGGTGAACCAACATAATATTAATACCTATGGATTTAAAATAGAATGTCCCAACAGCTCTTACACTGTAGTGATTCTATAAAGGAGGATTTAATCGAACACTTGCATTTTCATTGGAGGACATATCGTATACCTAGTTAGAGATTCATTTTAGATGAACTTATTACATTATATTTGGAAATTACTAAAATTGAAATTACTACTCAGCTAAACCCTCCTCAATCAGCATGTTTGCTCCCAGTAAAATAACAATACTTATACTCACCTACGAAGCCGGTGCTGTTTCATCACTAGCTCTACCAGGCATTACATTACATTGTTGAGTCACGCGATCCCTGTGCCCAATCAGAGCTAGCTTCAATCTCACTGCCTTCGTAATGAATCTGACATTGAGAGGAAGTAAGTGGCCAGCTTCATCTCTGACTTCCTCTTGATATCTGATAGGTGGGGAAAATGATACCAGCGCTGATTGGGAGCAGGAATCTCGTGACATTGATGTAATCCCTGGGAGACAGAGTGCCGACACTGCTCAAACAACACCTGCAGCCGAGGTGAATATGTGTTGCTACTTTACTGGGGGCAAATATGCTGATCAAGAAGGGGATGTCCAAGTAGTAGACATGCCCTTTAAAATACACGGGGAGCAATATTAACAGAGGGCAGTGTAAAACTAAGCTCTCCATTTTTGCCCTGTAAACTGCAGACATACACTAAGGTGGTCATATACATTTAACTTTTTACAACTAAACCTTAGGCTATTGGTGTGACTAGCTGAACATCTAAAGTGTCTGGCAGTGCCTTACTTCATCCTCCCCATTTAGAAACATGGCCAAGCCGAGCCAAGTTTGCATGAGCATAGATGGATCAAGAGGGATAGTTATCAGTGCAACAATCACAAAGTTTATGGCCAAATTAAATACTGTACATCTAAAGGTTGCATGCTACTGATGGGATGACTCACATAGCTTCCCTTTTGCATTGTATGAACGCCTATGGAGTAACAATCGATACTTTTTGAAAGGAGTAATTCCAATATAGTTATTATCATGATTATTAACATATGATTATATAATTACAATGAATATATGACAATATTGGTGTTTTTTTCTATGTATTAGTTAAGGTTCACCAGAGGTAGCACTGAATTGTTGAAGTCCTTTAGAAATAGAAGTAAAGTTACTTCTATTTCAATAGGACTTCAAGTATTCAGTGCTACCTTTGGTGAACCTTAACTAATACATGGAAAAAACGCCAATATTCACATATATTCATTATCCATATTTTATAATATGTTGTATAACATTCTCTCCTAACTTCAATGAGAAGAATATTTAGTTTCATCATCCACCTCCAGGCTACTTTGTTCTTGTTCCCTTCCTCTCCTTTTGTTCTTGATTTCTGTCACTTTCCGTTTTAGCAAGACTTGCAGTTTCCTTTTGTTTCACTCTACTTTCATTTCAAGTCCCTCAAGTTATTTCCCTGGCACTTCAGTAAGAAATAACATATCTTAAGTGTGCCCTGAAACATTCCCATTGTAATATGGAAGCGGAAAAAGTATTTTCGAGCTGCTGTAAATACGAGTTTGGGCGCTTAAAATTCTGCTTTGTGAACGGATATCAGGGAGTGTTTGAACTAAAAGCTGTGTGCCTAATCTGACATCTGCTTTCATTATTAAACTATAATTATATAGAAAATGTAGATAATGTTATGTCAATCACATTTAACCTTCTCTGATCTCCCATGATTCCTTGCACTAAATACTCAAGGCCAGGTCCTTGCTGACTGCTTGATAACTGAATGAATGATTATCCTACTTGTTAATAGACAATGATATAGAAAATGCATCAGTATGTACGGAATATTAATTAGGAGCTGCAGACGGGGTGATAACGCTACAAGATGCTAACATCCTCAGCTCAGAAGACAGCCTGTCCTACTCATGGGTAGACCCACACAGAACTGAAACATCGGTGAGGGAATGTTGAACTTCCCTTCCAGTGGCTTATTTTTTTTTACATCAAAATGACAAAGATACTAATTTCTAGCCAATCCTAACAAAAAAATATTGTAATGTTAAAATGATGAGGTGTCTTTTGAACATCAATGATGGAAAACTTGAAAGGGTATAAATCCTTCATTTTCCATTGTAGTTAGATCTCAACATTTCCTCTGATGTAAGAAGTCTAACCCAGAGCACAGGAATGATAAAATCTATTAAAACTCAAATTTGCTTTGTTCAGCAAACTGTTCCTAAAACTTTGATAAATTGTAGATACTCCAAGTACCTTGAAAAGAAGTGTACAACACTCTTTGGTCTCCTAGAATGGTATCTAACCCCTTTCAATCTCTTTAGCATGAACACAGCTTTAGTAATATCAATGTGATCTTATCCATAGAAATGAGTAAGAGCACAGTAGTGACCGCCCATGTAACCCTTTACCAACATCTGCTTACATGTGTAAAGTGTCGAAGAGCAGTAATTGCGACCAAGCTGCTGTCTGATTGCACTCTGGCACTTTACAGACAAGGGGTGCTCCAGTCCTAGCATGCTGTAGGATTTGGCATGCAGCACACTCATTTGTAGGCCACAGGCCCCCAGGTTTCCATTCTCAGGAGCTGCCACACACAACACAACACAAGGTTCTTTGTAACAGTCAAACTTTTACTAAACAGTCAAAGTTCATGAGGTGGATACATGTGGGGTAGGTCACAGCAATTCAGACTTCCTGTCTCCTTATTACACCTCCTCTTCTGTTCTGCCACACATTCATTCTGGACAACACCCAAGTCCACTGACTCCATCAGCCTCAGGGATTTGTTGTCCACTCTGGCAGTGCACCAGGAGCTGGCCACCTGCCTCTCATGTAACTCTGCGTCCACCGACCTTGTGATGTCAGAAGCCCAAGCCCACTCTATGGTACCTGGCCAAGCCCTAGGCTCGAGACATTGCTAAAATGTCCATCAGGGATCTCCATTTGGCTCTCCACTGCCCTGATTGTTTGGCCCATGCTGCTCTTAGCAATGTACCTCACCTGAACCTCATCCACACTTCACTGGCTGACCCTGAACTCCTTCTAACCAGAAAGTGCCCCTCTTTTTATTAGCCCTAATGCCCACCCACTGGGATAATCCTATCATTAATAATGTCCTATCTTACATGCTAACCTATTATCCTTATGCAATATTCCATGCTCTCCTAAGCTTCTCCTTATGCTTATATTCACGTTATGCATTACTACCTTATACTGTACATCACCATAATACATTGCATTACATTACATTAGAGACACGTTACTTTCAAATATAAGATACTATAAGATTGGTGTGCACTCGGTCAGATGTCGAAGTGCTGGGGGAATGGTGGTGTGACCCAACGACCAAGGCAAGAGAGATTCACAACACACTCTAATTTTGATGATTCAAGATTTTTATTTTGTGAAGGCAAACAAATAAAAGTTGTTGTGAGATATGCGACAAAGTAAGACGTTTCAACCTCACCAGGGTCTTTATCACAATGTGGTTTGGTTGTTGTTATAGAAAGAATACATTTGAAGAGGAAGTATTATCAAACTCCCAGAAACAACATGGGTCCCATATAGTTGAAAGTAACATTCAAGTGAACATATATCTTTACCCATGTAAAGTAGCAGGACAATAAGTGTATACTCCCCATACAAGTAATTAACCAAAAACAATGGAGTTCCATACACAAATAAAATTTAACAGTCAAAATAATGTATTACATATAATAATACAAAATATATAAAAAATGAAGCACAAACATAGAACATTGAACCCTAGTGAGAAGCACATAGGTCCAAGGCATAAACGACAGTAATAATGATAAACATCATCATGGTACTAATATAAAGCACTATAAATTTCAACAGCATATGGTATGCACCTTGTATATCAATGACGCATTTGGACCTAATATAGACCCCAATGCTAACAATCATGCAACTGAAATACACATTTTATACTGAATTCCTTGAGGCTGCCACAGTGGCAATTCGCCCCCACACAAAGGAAGAATAAAGAAAAAGTGCCCTTAACAGCTAAGTAGCTTACCCATGATGGGAATAACCAAGTGCCGAAGAACCAGATCCATAGTGAATTTCTCTCACTTTCACATATAAAACTGCACGATTGTATTCACATGGTGCGTCTGTTGTCTTCAGGGGCAGGAACAGGGTAAGACAGTCCACATCCCTACATATGTATGGTGCAAGTTGGAAGCGGGTAAACGGGGTGGGCTCACAGGGTTACCCCACGCCATACTTGACAGATCGTGGCTGTGTATCCTATACTAAGAGACACGACGGCAGTGAGACCGAGTAAGCAGTCCTTTGCATTATCTGGCACTTTTCACATTACCTTACCTAAGCATTAGACACTTTATTTCTTGCCTCCATTCCTAACATCTTGGTGCCACATATGTGCTTGCATTAAGCTCTGCAATAGCTTGTTTCACTTTGAACTATGGTAATTAATGGTCATAGAACCTCATCACCCTGTATACATTTCTTACAGCGTATTTTTAAACATTTTCTTTATTGCCACAGTCCTTAGTGAACCTGTACTATTTATGCCATTGGGCATTATTGCAATATTATATTACAGTTTAGCTGCTACACCATTATTTTGTCCTCCCTATTATATTATCCTCTTTATATATTTGCCTCCATGATGTTTTGCAGCAGATCATTTTTTCTATGGATAGAAATAATTAAGGGTCATATAGCACCAGCAATTTTGATATATTATATTTATTGCATGTTTAATTATTTACGTTGATATATCCTCTAGTGAACCTTTGCCTAATACCCTATTGTGTACTACTGCAAAAATAATGCTTTATACTGCTATGTTATTCTTGTATCTCGAATTATAATATATTAGTATTTCCCACCTCCTGCATTATGTTCTGTTGAGAGATTTTATTTGTTACTAGCTGAAGAGTCCGGCATTGCCCCGGCATAGTAACTAACTGTGGTTAGTTATAACACCTCACTTCTCTCATTTTCCCCCTCACTCCTCTCATTTTCCCCCTCACTCCTCTCATTTTCCCCCAACATCTGTCATTTTACCCTCAGTATATACCTGTATGTCATCTGCTGTATATAGTATATACCTGTATGTCATCTCCCCTGTATACAGTATATATCTGTATGTCATCTCCTCCTGTATATAGTATATACCTGTATGTCATCTCCTCCTGTATATAGTATATACCTGTATGTCATCTCCTCCTGTATAAAGTATATACCTGTATGTGTTAAGAGTCAAGTTTCCTCTGCTGCACAGGGGGAATCTCGATCCGTGTCTGCTGCGGTCTCCCATTCTGCATCGGCCGCAGTGGAGCCTGCTCGGCGGAGACGTCGGTCCCAGCGTCTCACTAAGACTGATACAGTGCAAAGGGTTACTGCTGCCTCTCCAGGCTCTGCTATTGTACCCTGCACTGAACTGCAGCGAGCAGGCTTTTCTGGGACTAAGTCCTGCTTTGCACACACTGAGCATGCCCAGGGTAAGATCTCTCAGTGGAGATCAAGGATCATATGCTCAGGTACTGCAGCCAAATCTATTGGTCCTTCTAGGAAGGTCCTGTAGGTGCGCAGGCTCTGTAGCGGCCTCTCATTGGTCCTTCTAGGAAGGTCCGGTACGTGCTGCAGCTATTTAAGGCTCGCATGGCCGCATGGCCATGCGCTAGTATCTTCCTAAGTTATGTGCTTTGCGCCAGTGTAGTCATGTGTTTGTATGTGTTCAGGGACCCGGCTGAAATAAGCCCCTAGAATGCTGGCACCTCCGGTGAGGAGATTGTGTTTGAGTGTATTCAGGGACCTGGCTGAAATAAGCCCCTAGAATGCTGGCACCTCCGGCGAGGAGTTTTGTGTGCATGCATGACCACTGACTGCTCTCATTTTGGTAGTTAGCCTGTGCATCTGTGAAAGTCTAAAAGGGCACAGAGCTTTGCTTTCTCGGCCGCTCTGTGAAGCTAACAGAACTGGTTCATACCGCCATATAGTGCCGCCAATTACTTAGCAGCAGGTTCTTTCCTGCACGGAGGATCCCGGGTTGCGAACGCACCAATCCCATCTAATAAATATATTCGGTGCGTTTCGCCAACCCTAACAGTATACTAGCGCCAGGATCTGGCTAAGTAATGGCAGATGAACAGCGATTGCAGGGGTACATCCAGCTGCTGGAGGGCCGGTTGGCGTCTCTTGAGCATGCAACCTCGGCGGTCGATGTTACCGCAATAGCTGTTCAGGCTGCTAGCGTGGCTGCAGCAGCTTTACCCACTGCCAGCTCTGTTCGGACCTTATCTCACCTCCCATTGCCTGAGAGATACTCTGGGGACAGTAAGTCCTGTAGGGGTTTCGTGAGCCAGTGTGGTATACACCTCGAGCTCCTGGCTGCACGTTTTCCCACAGAGCGGGCAAAGGTGGGATTCATAATCTATCTCTTGTCGGACAGGGCGTTAGAGTGGGCGATCATGTGGTGTGGAGTGTTCCTTGGTTTCTGGACACTCTGAAACAGGTCTTTGTAGGACCTCAAGTCACCCATGATACAGTGTTCCAACTGCTGGCTTTGACTCAGGGTTCAACCATGGTCAGCCATTTTGCGGTTCTCTTCCGGACATTAGCGTCTGAGTTGGAATGGCCAGATAAAACCCTCATTCCCGTATTTTGGAGGGGGCTGGCTGACATTGTGAAGGACGCTTTGGCTACTAGGGAGATTCCCGCCACACTGGAGGAGCTCATAGCTGTATCAACTCGCATAGACCTTCGTTTTCACAAGCGAAGGTTGGAGCAAGCCCAGTGTAGGCAGAGGTTTCGGCTGGCTCCCACCTTCGCCAGACCTCTGGAATCTCCAGTCCAGGCATCCGAGTCACATAAGGCCATAGAGGTGACACGAGCGGGATCCAAGTCCCAGTCCGCTTGTGCACATAAGGTCTGTCATGTTTGCCGGCAGTCAGGACATCTTGCCTCCAAGTGTCCTCAGTGGTCGGGGAAACGTCAGCGTCTAGTGGCAGTTGGAGGAGGTACACTAGACACGGCGACGTTTACCTCAAAGTTGTCCTTCAAGGGGACAATTACCTTAGGCCCATCCACTCTTATGGTAGAGCTATGTGTGGACTCTGGGGCGGAGGGTAATTTTATGTCATCCGCTTTCGCCCAGTGTCACGCAATACCCCTGTTTATGATCGCCAAACCAGTAACCGTTCGAGTGGTAAATGGGTCGACACTACCCTCACAGATTACCCACCAAACCATTCCTATCATGCTTTCTGTGTCTCCATCACATCAGGAGATTATCTCCCTATTAGTCATTCCTGAGGGAATTGATGAGGTCCTGTTGGGGATACCATGGCTACGCTATCATTCTTCTCATATAGAGTGGTCCTCAGGGAGAATTTTGGGATGGAGTAAATCCTGCGAGGGTAGATGTCAGAGGAAGTGCGTTCAGGTTGCTACAACACAGGTACCCGCAGATCTTTCCTCTCTCCCCAAGCACTATTGGCCCTATGCAGACGTGTTCTCCAAAAGGGCTGCGGAGACCCTTCCGCCTCACCGCCCCTATGACTGTCCTATTGACCTCTTGCCTGGTGCCGATCCTCCCCGGGGTCGAGTCTATCCGTTATCTCTCCCGGAGATGGAGGCAATGTCTCAGTACATCCAAGAGAATCTGGCAAAAGGATTCATTAGGAAGTCAGTGTCACCTGCAGGGGCTGGGTTCTTCTTCGTACAGAAGAAGACTGGAGACTTACATCCATGCATAGACTACAGGGGTCTTAACGCCATCACCGTTAAGAACAAGTACCCATTACCCCTGATATCTGAGCTTTTTGATAGGCTACGGGAGCAAGGGTATTTACAAAATTAGATCTGTGCATCTGTGAAAGTCTAAAAGGGCACAGAGCTTTGCTTTCTCGGCCGCTCTGTGAAGCTAACAGAGCTGGTTCATACCGCCATATAGTGCCGCCAATTACTTAGCAGCAGGTTCTTTCCTACACGGTGGATCCCGGGTTGCGAACGTACCAATCCCATCTAATAAATATATTCGGTGCATTCCGCCAACCCTAACAGTATGTCATCTCCTCCTGTATATAGCATATACCTGTGTGTCATCTCCTCCTGTATATAGTATATACCTGTATGTCATCTTCTCCTGTATAACGCATATACTTGTATGTCATCTCCTCCTGCATATAGTATATACCTGTATGTAATCTCCTCCTGTATATAGTATATACCTGTATGTCATCTCCTCCTGTATATAGTGTATACCTGTATGTCACCTCCTCCTGTATATAGCATATGCCTGTATGTCATCTCCTCCTGTATATAGTATATACCTGCATTTCATCTCCTTCTGTATATAGTATATAGCTGTATGTCATCTCCCCTGTATATAGTATATACCTGTATGTCATCTCCTCCTGTACATAGCATATACCTGTATGTCATCTCCTCTGTATATACAGCACTATATATCTGTATGTCATCTCCTCTGTATATAGTATATACCTGTATGTCATCTGCTCCTGTATATAGTATGTACCTGTGTGTCATCTCCTCCTGTATATAGTATATACCTGAATGCCATCTCCTCCTACATATAGTATATACCTGAATGTCATCTACTCCTGTATATGGTATATACCTGTGTGTCATCTGCTCCTGTATATGCTATATACCTGTATGTCATCTCCCCTCTATTTAGTATGTACTTGTATGTCATCTCCTCCTGTATATAGTATGTACCTGTATGTCATCTCCTCCTGTATATGGTATATTCCTGTGTGTCATCTGCTCCTGTATATGGTATATACCTGTATGTCATCTCCCCTGTATTTAGTATATACCTGTATGTCATCTCCTCCTGTATATAGTATACAACTGTATGTTATCTCCTCCTGTATATAGTATGTACCTGTGTGTCATCTCCTCCTGTATATAGTATATACCTGTATGTCATCTCCTCCTGTATAAAGCATACACCTGTATGTCATCTCCTCTGTATATAGTATATACCTGTATGTCACCTCCTCCTGTATATAGCATATACCTGTATGTCATCTCCTCTGTATATACAATAGTAAATACCTGTATGTCATCTCCTCTGTATATAGTATATAACTGTATGTCATCTGCTCTTGTATATAGTATGTACCTGTGTGTCATCTCCTCCTGTATATAGTATATAACTGTATGTCATCTCCTCCTATTTATAGTATATACCTGTATGTCATCTACTTCTGTATATGGTATATACCTGTGTGTCATCTGCTCCTGTATATGGTATATACCTGTATGTCATCTCCCCTGTACATAGTATGTACCTGTATGTCATCTCATCCTGTATATAGTATGCACCTGTATGTCATCTCCTCCTGTATATAGTATATACCTGTATGTCATCTCCTCCTGTATATAGTATACACCTGTATGTTATCTCCTCCTGTATATAGTATGTACCTGTGTGTCATCTCCTCCTGTATACAGTGTATACCTGTATGTCATCTCCTCCTGTATATAGTATACACCTGTATGTTATCTCCTCCTGTATATAATATGTACCTGTATGTCATCTCCTCCTGTATATAGTATATACCTGTATGTCATCTCCTCCTGTATATAGTATACACCTGTATGTTTTCTCCTCCTGTATATAGTATGTACCTGTGTGTCATCTCCTCCTGTGTATAGTATATACCTGTATGTGATCTCCTACTTTATATAGTATATACCTGTATGTCATCTCCTCCTGTATATAGTATACACCTGTATGTTTTCTCCTCCTGTATATAGTATGTACCTGTGTGTCATCTCCTCCTGTATACAGTGTATACCTGTATGTCATCTCCTCCTGTATATAGTATACACCTGTATGTTATCTCCTCCTGTATATAATATGTACCTGTATGTCATCTCCTCCTGTATATAGTATATACCTGTATGTCATCTCCTCCTGTATATAGTATACACCTGTATGTTATCTCCTCCTGTATATAGTATGTACCTGTATGTCATCTCCTCCTGTATATAGTATACACCTGTATGTTTTCTCCTCCTGTATATAGTATGTACCTGTATGTTATCTCCTCCTGTATATAATATGTACCTGTATGTCATCTCCTCCTGTATATAGTATATACCTGTATGTCATCTCCTCCTGTATATAGTATACACCTGTATGTTTTCTCCTCCTGTATATAGTATGTACCTGTGTGTCATCTCCTCCTGTATACAGTGTATACCTGTATGTCATCTCCTCCTGTATATAGTATACACCTGTATGTTATCTCCTCCTGTATATAATATGTACCTGTATGTCATCTCCTCCTGTATATAGTATATACCTGTATGTCATCTCCTCCTGTATATAGTATACACCTGTATGTTATCTCCTCCTGTATATAGTATGTACCTGTATGTCATCTCCTCCTGTATATAGTATGTACCTGTATGTCATCTCCTCCTGTATATAGTATATACCTGTATGTCATCTGCTCCTGTATATAGTATACACATGTATGTTATCTCCTCCTGTATATAGTATGTACCTGTGTGTCATCTCCTCCTGTATATAGTATATACCTGTATGTCATCTCCCCTGTATATAGTATGTACCTGTGTGTCATCTCCTCCTGTATATAGTATATACCTGTGTGTTATCTGCTCCTGTATATAGTATATACCTGTGTGTCATCTCCTCCTGTATATAGCATATACCTGTATGTAATATCCTCTGTATATAGTATATACCTGTGTGTCATCTCCTTCTGTATATATTATATACCTGTATGTCATCTGCTCTTGTATATATTATATTCTTATGTGTAATCTCCTCCTGTATATAGTATATACCTGTATATCATCTCCCCTGTATATAGTATATACCTGTTGTGAACTCTATTTTTGGGCTCCCTCTAGTGGTCACAAGCGGTACTGTGTAGTGTTGTCTTTCTGCAGGTTGGCAGCATCAGCTGGTTCGTTATCCTAGGCTGGTTTCCTTTTTGGCTCACCTGGATACTCAGTTCCTTGCCTGCTATCAATGTATTCAGTGCTCTTCAGATTCCTTGTGACTACCTTGCTCCCAGTCTCTCCAAGACAAGCTAAGTTTTTGTTTGTTCATTTTTTGATTATCGGCATTCATCATGTTTCTTGTCCAGCTTGCTAAAATGTGATTTCCTCGCTTGCTGGTTGCTCTAGGGGACTGAGTTTCTCCCCCCACACCATTAGTTGGTGCGGGGGTTCTGGAAATCTCAGTGTGGATATTTTGTAAGGGTTTTTTACTGACCGCACAGACCCCTTTTCTATTTTCTGCTATCTAGTATTAGTGGGCCTCATTTGCTGAATCTGCTTTCACCCCTGTGTATGTGCCTTCCTCTTACCTCACCGTTATTATTTGTTGGGGGCTTCTATATCTTTGGGGATTATTTCTCTGGAGGCAAGTGAGGTCTCTCTCTCTCTCTAGGGGTAGTTAGTTCCTTAGGCTGGCTCGAGACGTCTAGGATTTTAGGCACGTTCACCGGCTACTTCTAGTGTGTTTGGATAGGTTCAGATTTGCGGTCAGTCCAGTTTGCCACCTCCCTAGAGCTTGTCCTATGTTTGTTACTTAGCTGGAGTAATTTGTGATCCTCAACCACTAAGGATCATAACAGTATAGCAGGCCAAAAAAGTGTTTAATGCATCGCAGAAGTGGGATAAAAAGAAGACTTGAGTACATTTTTTTTTTCTCCTCCCGCTTTTCCTTTGCTGCAGTCTGTTTAGCTTCTTTCATCCCCTTGAACTCTGGGTGGTTTTGAGCTCAGCTGCAGACATGAATGTTCAGACTCTGACTTCTAGTGTGGATCATCTTACTGCACGGGTGCAAAGTATTCAGGATTTTGTTATTCATAGCCCTATGTCAGATCCAAAGATACCCATTCCTGAGTTGTTTTCTGGAGATAGATCTAGGTTTCTAAATTTTAAGAATAATTGTAAGTTATTTCTATCTCTGAGACCTCGTTCCTCTGGTGATTCCGCTCAGCAAGTTAAAATTGTTATCTCCTTGTTGCGTGGCGACCCTCAAGATTGGACTTTCTCTCTGGCGCCAGGAGATCCTGCATTGCTTAATGTAGATGCATTTTTTCTGGCTCTTGGACTGCTTTATGAGGAGCCTAATCTTGAGAATCAGGCAGAAAAAGCGTTGCTGGCTATCTCTCAAGGTCAGGATGAAGCAGAGGTGTATTGTCAAAAATTTCGGAAATGGTCGGTGCTTACTCAATGGAATGAGTGTGCCCTGGCTGCAAATTTCAGAGAAGGTCTTTCTGAGGCCGTTAAGAATGTTATGGTGGGGTTTCCCACCCCTACAAGTCTGAGTGATTCTATGGCTTTAGCCATTCAGGTTGATCGGCGTTTGCGGGAGCGCAAATCTGCTCATCCTTTGGCGGTATTTTCTGAACAGAGACCTGAGTCTATGCAATGTGACCGAACTCTGACCAGAATTGAGCGACAAAGTCATAGACGTCAAAATGGGTTGTGCTTTTACTGTGGTGATTCTACTCATGTTATCTCAGCATGCTCTAAACGCTTAAAAAAATTCGCTAAACCTGTCACCATTGGTACTATACAGCCTAAATTTATTTTGTCTGTTACTTTGATTTGTTCTTTGTCGTCCTACCCGGTTATGGCTTTTGTGGATTCGGGTGCTGCCCTGAATCTGATGGATTTGTCGTTTGCCAGGCGCTGTGGTTTTGTCCTGGAGCCTTTGGAATTTCCTATTCCTCTGAGGGGAATTGATGCTACGCCATTGGCTGAGAATAAGCCTCAGTATTGGACACAAATGACCATGTGCATGACTCCCGTACATCAGGAGGTGATTCTCTTTCTTGTTTTGTATAATTTGCATGATGTTGTCGTTTTGGGTCTGCCATGGCTGCAGGCTCATAATCCAGTTTTAGATTGGAAAGCTATGTCTGTGTCAAGTTGGGGTTGTCAGGGAATTCATGGCGATACTTCGTTGGTGTCTATTGCTTCTTCCACTCCTTCTGAGGTCCCTGAGTTTTTGTCTGACTACCAGGATGTATTTGATGAGCCCAAGTCCAGTGCCCTGCCCCCTCATAGGGATTGTGACTGTGCTATAAATTTAATTCCTGGTAGTAAATTTCCTAAGGGACGACTTTTTAATTTGTCTATACCAGAGCATGCCATGATGCGGAGTTATATAAAGGAGTCTTTGGAGAAGGGACATATTCGCCCATCCTCTTCCCCTCTTGGTGCAGGATTTTTTTTTGTGGCCAAGAAGGACGGTTCTTTGAGACCTTGTATAGATTATCGTCTTCTGAATAAAATCACAGTCAAATTTCAGTATCCTTTGCCACTATTGTCTGATTTGTTTGCTCGGATTAAGGGTGCCAGTTGGTTCACCAAGATAGATCTCCGTGGTGCGTATAACCTTGTGCGCATTAAGCAGGGAGATGAATGGAAAACAGCATTTAATACGCCCGAAGGCCATTTTGAGTACTTGGTGATGCCTTTTGGACTTTCTAATGCTCCTGTGTTTCAGTCCTTCATGCATGACATCTTCCGAGAATATCTGGATAAATTTATGATTGTTTATCTGGTTGACATTTTGGTCTTTTCTGATGATTGGGAGTCCCATGTGAAGCAGGTCAGGATGGTGTTTCAGGTCTTGCGTGCTAATGCTTTATTTGTGAAGGGCTCAAAATGTCTCTTTGGAGTACAGAAGGTCTCCTTTTTGGGTTTTATTTTTTCTCCTTCTACTGTGGAGATGGACCCAGTCAAGGTCCAGGCTATTCATGACTGGACTCAGCCCACGTCGGTTAAGAGTCTTCAGAAGTTCTTGGGTTTTGCTAATTTTTACCGTCGTTTCATCGCTAATTTTTCTAGCGTGGTTAAACCTTTGACGGATTTGACCAAGAAGGGTTTTGATGTGACTAATTGGTCTCCTGCGGCCGTGGAGGCCTTTCGGGAGCTGAAGCACCGGTTTTCTTCAGCTCCAGTCTTATGTCAGCCAGATGTCTCTCTCCCCTTCCAGGTCGAGGTTGATGCTTCTGAGATTGGAGCAGGGGCTGTTTTGTCGCAGAGAAGCTCTGATGGCTCTGTGATGAAGCCATGTGCTTTCTTTTCAAGAAAGTTTTCGCCTGCCGAGCGGAATTATGATGTTGGTAATCGGAGTTGTTGGCTATAAAGTGGGCATTTGAGGAGTGGCGACATTGGCTCGAAGGAGCTAAACATCGTGTGGTGGTCTTGACTGATCACAAAAATCTGATTTATCTTGAATCTGCCAAGCGCCTGAATCCTAGGCAGGCTCGTTGGTCGTTGTTTTTCTCCCGTTTCAACTTCGTGGTCTCATACCTGCCTGGTTTGAAGAACGTGAAAGCTGATGCACTTTCTAGGAGTTTTGTGCCTGATTCTCCGGGAGTTTCTGAGCCGGCTGGTATTCTCAGAGAGGGAGTGATTTTGTCTGCCATTTCCCCAGATTTGCGACGAGTGCTGCAGGAATTTCAGACCGGATAGACCTGACTGTTGTCCACCAGAGAGACTGTTTGTCCCGGATAGATGGACCAGCAGAGTTATTTCCGAGGTCCATTCTTTGGTGTTGGCGGGTCATCCTGGGATTTTTGGTACCAGAGATTTGGTGGCTAGGTCCTTCTGGTGGCCTTCCTTGTCGCGGGATGTGCGTTCCTTTGTGCAGTCCTGTGGGATTTGTGCTCGGGCTAAGCCTTGCTGTTCTCGTGCCAGCGGTTTTCTTTTGCCTTTGCCTGTTCCGAAGAGGCCTTGGACGCACATTTCCATGGATTTTATTTCGGATCTTCCAGTATCTCAGAAAATGTCTGTCATCTGGGTGGTGTGTGATCGTTTTTCCAAGATGGTCCATTTGGTGCCCTTGCCTAAGTTGCCTTCTTCCTTCGATTTGGTTCCTCTATTTTTTCAGAATGTGGTTCGCTTGCATGGCATTCCTGAAAATATTGTGTCTGATAGAGGATCCCAGTTTGTGTCCAGGTTTTGGCGGACTTTTTGTGCTAAGATGGGCATTGATTTGTCTTTTTCGTCGGCCTTCCATCCTCAGACTAATGGCCAAACCGAGCGAACTAATCAGACGTTGGAGACTTATTTGAGATGTTTTGTTTCTGCTGATCAGGATGATTGGGTGACTTTTTTGCCATTGGCCGAGTTTGCCCTTAATAATCGGGCTAGTCCTGCTACTTTGGTTTCGCCTTTTTTCTGCAATTCTGGTTTCCATCCTCGTTTTTCCTTGGGTCAGGTTGAGCCTTCTGACTGTCCTGGGGTGGATTCTGTGGTGGATAGGTTGCAGCAGATTTGGAACCATGTGGTGGACAATTTGAGGTTGTCACAGGAGAAGGCTCAGCACTTTGCCAACCGCCGCCGTGGTGTGGGTCCCCGACTTCGTGTTGGGGATTTGGTGTGGCTGTCTTCTCGGTATGTTCCTATGAAGGTCTCCTCTCCTAAATTCAAGCCTCGCTTCATCGGTCCTTATAAGATCTTGGAAATCCTTAACCCGGTGTCTTTTCGTTTGGATCTCCCAGCATCGTTTGCCATTCATAATGTGTTCCATAGGTCTTTGTTGCAGAGGTATGTGGTACCTGTGGTTCCTTCTGTTGAGCCTCCTGCTCCGGTGCTGGTCGAGGGCGAATTGGAGTACGTGGTGGAGAAGATTTTGGATTCTCGAATCTCTAGACGGAGGCTTCAGTATTTGGTTAAGTGGAAGGGCTATGGTCAGGAAGATAATTCCTGGGTTGTCGCCTCTGATGTTCATGCGGCCGATTTGGTTCGTGCTTCCACGCGGCTCATCCTGATCGCCCTGGGGGTCTTGATGAGGGTTCGGTGACCCCTCCTCAAGGGGGGGTACTGTTGTGAACTCTATTTTTGGGCTCCCTCTAGTGGTCACAAGCGGTACTGTGTAGTGTTGTCTTTCTGCAGGTTGGCAGCATCAGCTGGTTCGTTATCCGAGGCTGGTTTCCTATTTGGCTCACCTGGATACTCAGTTCCTTGCCTGCTATCAATGTATTCAGTGCTCTTCAGATTCCTTGTGACTACCTTGCTCCCAGTCTCTCCAAGACAAGCTAAGTTGTTGTTTGTTCATTTTTTGATTATCGGCATTCATCATGTTTCTTGTCCAGCTTGCTAAAATGTGATTTCCTCGCTTGCTGGTTGCTCTAGGGGACTGAGTTTCTCCCCCCACACTGTTAGTTGGTGCGGGGGTTCTGGAAATCTCAGTGTGGATATTTTGTAAGGGTTTTTTACTGACCGCACAGACCCCTTTTCTATTTTCTGCTATCTAGTATTAGTGGGCCTCATTTGCTGAATCTGCTTTCACCCCTGTGTATGTGCCTTCCTCTTACCTCACCGTTATTATTTGTTGGGGGCTTCTATATCTTTGGGGATTATTTCTCTGGAGGCAAGTGAGGTCTCTCTCTCTCTCTAGGGGTAGTTAGTTCCTTAGGCTGGCTCGAGGCGTCTAGGATTTTAGGCACGTTCACCGGCTACTTCTAGTGTGTTTGGATAGGTTCAGATTTGCGGTCAGTCCAGTTTGCCACCTCCCTAGAGCTTGTCCTATGTTTGTTACTTAGCTGGAGTAATTTGTGATCCTCAACCACTAAGGATCATAACATATACCTGTATGTCATCTCCTCCTGAATATACAGTAGTATATATCTGTATGTCATCTCCTCCTGTATATAGTACTGGCTGAAGAGCCCGGCATTGCCTGGGCATAGTAAATATCTTTGGTTAGTTATAGCACCTCACTTCTCTTATTTTCCCATCAAGCCTCTAATTTTCCCCCTCACATCTTTCATTTTCCCCTCACATCTCTCATTTTCCCCCTCACTCCTCTTATTTCCCCCCTCACTCCTCTCATTCCCCCCTCACTCCTCTCATTCCCCACTAACACTTGTCATTTTGACCTCACATCTGTCATTTTCCGATCACTCCACTATTTTCCCTCACTCCTCTCATGTTGCACTCACACCTCTCATTTTCCCCTCAGTATATAAATGTTTGTCATCTCCCTTATATATAGTATACACCTGTATGTCATCTCCTGTATATAGTATATACCTGCATGTCATCTCCCCTGTAAATAGTATATACCTGCTGTATGTCATCTCCTCCTGTATATTGTATATACCTATGTGTCATCTCCTCCTGTATATAGTATATACCTGTATGTCATCTCTTCTGTATATAGTATATACCTGTATGTCATCTCCTCCTATATATAGTAATACCTGTATGTAATCTCCTGTATATAGTATATACCTGTATGTCATCTCCCCTGTATATAGTATACCTGCTGTATGTCATCTCCTCCTCTATATACCTATGAGTCATCTTCTCTTTTATATAGTATATACCTGCTGTATGTCATCTCCTCCTGTATATAGTATATACGTGTGTCATCTCCTCCTGTGTATAGTATATACCTGTATGTCATATCCTCCTATATATAGTATATACCTGTATGTCATCTCATCCTGTATATAGTATATACCTGTAAGTCATCTCCTTCATCTCCTCCTGTATATAGTATATACCTGTGAGTCATCTGCTCCTGTATATAGTATATACCTGTGTGTCATCACCCCTGTATATAGTATGTACCTGTATGTCATCTCCTCCTGTATTAGACCTTGCTCACACATTATATGGTCAGTATTTTTACCTCATTATTTGTAAGCTAAATTGGCAGCCTGATAAATGCCCAGCCTACAGGAAGCCCTTCCCCCTGGCAGTATATATTAGCTCACACATAAACATAATAGACAGGTCATGTGACTGACAGCTGCCGTATTTCCAATATGGTACATTTGTTGCTCTTGTAGTTTGTCTGCTTATTAATCAGATTTTTATTTTTGAAGGATAATACCAGACTTGTGTGTGTTTTAGGGCGAGTTTCATGTGTCACGTTGTGTGTGTTGAGTTGCGTGTGGCGACATGCATGTAGAGACTTTTGTGAGATGTGTTTTGTGTGGCGACATGCGTGTAGCAACTTTTTGTGTGTTGAGTTGCATGTGACAGGTTAGTGCAGCAAGTTTTGTGTAGCAAGTTGAGTGCAGCAAGTTTTGCGTGTGGCGAGTTTTATGTGTGGTGCGTTTTGAGCATGTGCAAGTTTTGTGTGAGGCAACTTTTGCATGTGTAGCAACTTTTGTGCATGTGGCATGAGGTGAGTTTTGCAAATGTGGCTAGTTTTGCGTGAGCCTAGTTTTGCATGTGGCGAGTTTTGCATGTGGCGAATTTTGCATGTGGCGAGTTTTGTGCGGTGACTTTTGTGTTTTGACTTTTATGTGGCGAGGTTGATGTATGTGTGGTGAAATGTGCGCTGAGGGTGGTATATGTGTTCGAGCACGTGGTAGTGTGTGGCGCATTTTGTGTGTGTGTTCATATCCCCGTGTGTGGTGAGTATCCCATATCAGGGCCCCACCTTAGCAACTGTACGGTATATACTCTTTGGCGCCATCGCTCTCATTCTTTAAGTCCCCCTTGTTCACATCTGGCAGCTGTCAATTTGCCTGCAACACTTTTACTTTCACTTTTTCCCCATTATGTAGATAGGGGCAAAATTGTTTGGTGAATTGGAAAGCGCGGGGTTAAAATTTCACCTCACAACATAGCCTATGACGCTCTCGGGGTCCAGACGTGTGACTGTGCAAAATTTTGTGGCTGTAGCTGTGACGGTGCAGATGCCAATCCCGGACATACACACACACATACATACATACACACACACATTCAGCTTTATATATTAGATATATGTGTGTCATCTCCTCCTGTACATAGTATATACCTGTGTGTCATCTGCTCCTGTATATAGTATATACCTGTATGTCATCTCATCCTGTATACTGTATGCACCTGTGTGTCATCAGCTCCTGTATATATATCCTATCCCATGTGACACTGTCTGCTGAGCCGTGTATCTAATCCTATCCTGTGTAACACTGTCTGCTGAGCTGTGTATCTAATCCTTTCCTGTGTGGCACTGTCTGCTGAGCCGTGTACCTAATCCTATCCTGTGTGATACAGTCTGCTGAGCCATGTATATAATCCTATCCTGTGTGACACTGTCTGCTGAGACATGTATCTAATCATATCCTGTGAGATACTGTCTGCTGAGCCGTGTATCTAATCCTATCCTGTCTGTTACTGTCTGCTGACCGGTCTATCTAATCCTATCCTGTGTGATACTGTCTGGTGAGTCATGTATTTAATCCTATCCTGTGTGATACAGTCTGCTGAGCCATATATCTAATCCAATCCTGTGCGTTACTGTCTGCTGAGCCGTGTATCTAATCCTATCCTGTCTGATACTGACTGCTGAGCTGTGTATCTAATCCTTTCCTGTATGACACTGTCTGCTGAGACATGTATCTATTCATATCCTGTGTGACACTGTCTGCTGATACATGTTTCTAATCATATCCTGTGAGATACTGTCTGCTGAGCCGTGCATCTAATCCTATCCTGTGTGTTACTGTCTGCTGACCGGTGTATCTAATCCTATCCTGTGTGATACTGTCTGGTGAGTCATGTATTTAATCCTATCCTGTGTGTTACTGTCTGCTGAGCCATGTATCTATTCCTATCCTGTGTGATACAGTCTACTGAGCCGTGTATCTAATTCTTTTGCGTGTGATACTGTCTGCTGAGCTGTGCATCTAATCCTCTCCTGTGTGATACTGTGTGCTGAGCCGTGTATCTAATCCTATCCTGTGTGATATATACTGTACATATCAAAAGTCCAAAATAGTCATAACACCCTCCAAAAACTTATGACTAATCAAAATCCCTCATGTATACATTAGGGAAAATTAGAGGAAAAAATTAAAATACCATATAGTTGTTTAAAATTCAATAATTTATTTCACATTAAATATTAAAATTGAAACAAGGGAATATCACACAATAAATGAGGGTCATAAAGACCAGGAATTATTAATGCTTGGACATGTAAACTATTGGTAAATACCACAGAAACCCTAATACATATTGAATCTCCCACCAGCAACACTTAAGGTACCGTCACATTAAGCGACGCTGCAGCGATATAGACAACGATGCCGATCGCTGCAGCGTCGCTGTTTCGTCGTGTGGTCGCTGGAGAGCTGTCACACAGACAGCTCCCCAGCGACCAACGATGCCGAAGTCCCCGGGTAACCAGGGTAAACATCGGGTTACTAAGCACAGGGCCGCGCTTAGTAACCCGATGTTTACCCTGGTTACCAGTGTAAATGTAAAAAAAAACACAAACACTACATACTCACATTCCGGTGTCTGTCGCGTTCCCCGGTGTCCGCTTCCCTGCACTGTGTAAGCGCCGGCCGTAAAGCAGAGCGGTGACGTCACCGCTGTGCTCTGCTTTATGGCCGGCCGGCGCTAACACAGTGCAGGGAAGCGGACGCCGGATGTCACAGCGGGATCCTGATCGCTGCTGCATGTCAAACACAACGATATCGCTATCCAGGACGCTGCAACGTCACGGATCGCTATCAGTGGCGTAACTACAAAGTTATGGGCCCCGGTGCGAACTTCCAAATGGGGCCCCCCCTACCCCCCCCCCTACCCCACCCCCTACCCCCCCTACCCCACCCCCTACCCCCCCTACCCCCCCCCCACCTTCCCCCGCCCCCACAACCCCCCCACCTTCCCCCGCCCCGCTTCCCCTAGATACGCCTCGGACTGTTGCAGGAATCTCCTGCACTGCAACATGGTGTTGGGTGCCAGCACAGCCCACACAGTGGTATATCCAGCACAGCCCGCACAGTGGTATATCCAGCACAGCCCGCACAGTGGTATATCCAGCACAGACCGCACAGTGGTATATCCAGCACAGACCGCACAGTGGTATATCCAGCACAGACCGCACAGTGGTATATCCAGCACAGACCGCACAGTGGTATATCCAGCACAGACCGCACAGTGGTATATCCAGCACAGACCGCACAGTGGTATATCCAGCACAGCCCTCACAGTGGTATATCCAGCACAGCCCGCACAGGGGTATATACAGCACAGCCCGCACAGGGGTATATACAGCACAGCCCGCACAGGGGTATATACAGCACAGCCAGCACAGGGGGTATATAGAGCACAGCCCTCACAGTGGTATATCCAGCACAGACCGCACAGTGGTATATCCAGCACAGACCGCACAGTGGTATATCCAGCACAGACCGCACAGTGGTATATCCAGCACAGACCGCACAGTGGTATATCCAGCACAGACCGCACAGTGGTATATCCAGCACAGACCGCACAGTGGTATATCCAGCACAGACCGCACAGTGGTATATCCAGCACAGACCGCACAGTGGTATATCCAGCACAGCCCGCACAGTGGTATATACAGCAGAGCCCGCACAGGGATATATAGAGCACAGCCCGCACAGTGGTATATCCAGCACAGCCCGCACAGTGGTATATACAGCACAGCCCGCACAGTGGTATATACAGCACAGCCCGCACAGTGGTATATACAGCACAGCCCGCACAGTGGTATATACAGCACAGCCCGCACAGTGGTATATACAGCAGAGCCCGCACAGTGGTATATACAGCACAGACCGCACAGTGGTATATAGAGCACAGCCCGCAGTGGTATATAGAGCACAGCCCGCACAGTGGTATATAGAGCACAGCCCGCACAGTGGTATATAGAGCACAGCCCGCACAGTGGTATATAGAGCACAGCCCGCACAGTGTTATATACAGCAGAGCCTGCACAGTGGTATATAGAGCACAGCCCGCACAGTGGTATATACAGCACAGCCCGCACAGTGTTATATACAGCAGAGCCCGCACAGTGGTATATAGAGCACAGCCCGCACAGTGTTATATACAGCAGAGCCCGCACAGTGGTATATACAGCACAGCCCGCACAGTGTTATATACAGCAGAGCCCGCACAGTGGTATATACAGCACAGCCCGCACAGTGTTATATACAGCAGAGCCCGCACAGTGGTATATAGAGCACAGCCCGCACAGTGTTATATACAGCAGAGCCCGCACAGTGGTATATACAGCAGAGCCCGCACAGTGGTATATACAGCAGAGCCCGCACAGTGGTATATACAGCAGAGCCCGCACAGGGATATATACAGCAGAGCCCGCACAGGGATATATACAGCAGAGTCCCCACAGGGGTATATACAGCAGAGCCCGCACAGGGATATATAGAGCACAGCCCACATCTCATCCCCCCCCCCGATAATGGCCCCACAGTCCGGTTAAAAAGAAAAAAAAAAAAAAAACTCTCCTCACCTTTCCTTTTGCCCGCGCTGCTCCTGGCGGCTGAAGTCTGCCCAGGACACTGCAGGTGCGCGATGATATGACGTCATCGCGCACCCGCAGTGTACTGTCAGAGGCAGAGCGGGGAATGATGGGAGAGGAAGCGTCAGGTGACGCTCTCTCCTCCCATCATTGCATTGAACTATACCGGTGTCATAGACGCCGGTATAGTTAAATGCGGCGGCGGCACTGGGGGGGGTTCCGGGGGAGGAACAGTGCAGCGGCCCACTACTGGCATCGGCTCTTCTGGCATTTGCCAGAAGTGCCCGATGGCCAGCCTGGCCCTGCTCAGACCTGCCGGCCCGGGGCCCCTGACCTGCGGGGCCCGGTCGCAATGGCGACCGCTGCGACCGCGGTAGTTACGCCCCTGATCGCTATCGTTATCATTGTTAAGTTGTTCAGTGTGAAGGTACCATTAATAGAAAATGCTTAGTGCAAACATCCTTGTTGCGGTAACCAAATACTAAAAGCTCACACCATGTGCAAATAGGATGACCCCTGTTGAGGAAGCCAATACGGCGAAACGGCACTGTCGGGGTATTTGAGGGCAGAATCACCAGGATTAATACGCTATGTAAGTAACATGTCACAATTTGCCTATGGGCAGTAACCGTTACAGATGCACCTATTTGCACATGGTATGAGCATTTAGTATTTGGTTACCGTAACAAGGACGTTTGCACTAAGCATTTTCTATTAAGTGTTGTTGGTGGGAGATTCCATATGTATTAGGGTTTCTGTGGTATTTACCAATAGTTTACAGGTCCAAACATTAATAATTCCTGGTCTTTATGACCCTCATATACTGTATTTTGTGATATTCCCTTGTTTCAATTTTAATATTTAATGTGAAATAAATTATTGAATTTTAAACAAATATTTGTTATTTGAATTTGTTCCTCTAATTTTCCCTAATGTATACATTAGGGATTTTGATCAGTCCTGTGTGATACTGTGTGCTGAGCCGTGTAACTAATCTTATCCTGCGTGATATAGTCTGCTGAGCTGTGTATCTAATCCTATTCTGTGTTACTGACTGCTGAGCTGTGTAACTAATCCTATCCTGTGTGATACTGACTGCTGAGCCATGTATCTAATCCTATCCTGTGTGTAACTGACTGCTGAGCTGTGTATCTAATCCTATCCTGTGTGATACTGTCTGCTGAGCTGCGTATCTAATCCTATCCTGTGTGATACTGGGCCGTGTATCTAATCCTATCCTGTGTGATACAGTCTGCTGAGCCGTGTATCTAATCCTATCCTGTGTGATACTGTCTGCTAGCCATGTATCTAATCCTGTCCTGTGTGATACAGTCTGCTGAGCCATGTATCTAATCCTATCCTGTGTGATACTGTCTGCTGAGCCGTGTATCTAATCCTGTCCTGTGTGATACAGTCTGCTGAGCTGCGTATCTAATCCTATCCTGTGTGATACTGTGCCGTGTATCTAATCCTATCCTGTGTGATACAGTCTGCTGAGCTTCATGTCTAATCCTATCCTGTGTGATACAGTCTGCTGAGCCATGTATCTAATCCTATCCTGTGAGATACTGTCTGCTGAGCCGTGTATCTAATCCTATCCTGTGTGATACTGGGCTCCCCCTGCAGTCTGTGGCAGAGGGTGGTCTGTGTTGGCACAGTAATAAGTTATCTTATTTCCAGCTTTGCAGAAGGATGATAACACCATAGAAATGATAAGAATAATAGGCCTCAGTTATCACAACTGTCTACAAGGAAAGCTGTTGCTCATAGCAACCAATCACAGCTCAGCTTCTTCTAAACAGCTCTGGTGAAATGAAAGATACTTAGTGATTGGTTGCCGATACACACACACACATACTGTATACATCGTAGTATACATCGTACGCACCACACACACATACACACACATACACATACACTCATTTTTATATATATAGATTGTCTTTATATGTGCTATAATGATGAAAAATATTTAATTTTACTTCTAGTCATGTCTCTTAGTTTAGGTTTCTAAGTCTTTAATGGTCACATGACAATTGCAATTCAAGAATATATGCAGATCGTGGCTGTGTATTACAGGCAGGACCTGTCTCTAACCCCGCTCTACCCGCGATTGTTAACTTGTTAAATGCCACTGTGTAACACTGACAGGAACATTTAACATGCACTGGCATAAGGGCATGTAATTCCTCGTGCCCATCGGCGCAGTGACATGATTGCAGGTTAGGTCGCCAATGACAACAGGGGACCTGCTGAAGAACCCCTTGCTTGTCATGATGGAGCTTCTTTGAACCCAGCCTGCGGCCGATCTTCAGAAGAGACCATGATTTTCCCAATATGAAGCAATGTTGTGGCACCGTTGTATCAGACAATCGCAGCTTCATGTCTCCTAAGGGGGCTACCAAAAACAGTGAAAAGTAAAAAAAAATGTTAAAAAAATATGAAAAAAACCCACGTATAAAGATCAAATTACCCTTCTCTTGCCCATTGAAAATAAAGATCTGAAAAAAATACACATGCTCTCACAAAAGTCCAATCTATCAAAATATAAAAATAAGAATGCCAGAATTACGTTTTTTGGCAGCTGCAATGCCACAAAAATGCTGTAGCAACGATAAATATGTCACATCTATCCCAAACAGTGTCAATAAAAACATTGTCTGGTCCCGCAAAAAAATAAGCCCCCACACAGCTCCATTCATGTTATAAAGATGTTTTATAGGTCTTGGAAATGGTAACACAACCCCTCCAATTTTTTTTGCAAACCACTGATTTTTTTCACCACTAAAATGATAAACAAACTGGACATATTTAGTATCTTTGTAATCGAACTGATGAGCAGAATCATATTGTAAAGTCTTTTTTACCACAAAATGCACAACGTAAATACAATTCTCATTAAAACAGTCATAATTTTGTTTTTTCACAATTTTCCCTCACTGACATCACCGCTGTTCAGAGTCACCAGTCATAGACCAAAGTCTATGAAGCCTCAGAATAAGGCTCCAGGCTTTTAACGACAGAATCTGGGGATGTGGTGGGAAGCACTGGACTATGTTGGACCTGCGTTGGACCCTTATTTTCTGATAAATTGTTGGACGATTGACAGCCTCTTGTTTTTATGTCTATCTTTTATTTTTTTTAGGTTTCCATTTGTGGACTACCTCAGATTCCCTGGACTACGTCGGACCCGTATGTTTTTTAAAAAAATACATTTGTGAACCAGGGAAAGTCTGCGGGAGCATTTATTAAAATAAATTATTTTTTAATGTGTGTATATATTTTTTATTTATTTCTGGGTTAGTAATGGGGGTGTCTGATAGACACCTCTCCAGTATTAACACCAGGGCTTGATATCAGCTGTGAATTTTGATAAATCATAGGTGACATCAATCCCAAACCCCATTACCCTGATTGTCATCACACCAGCACAATTGGGAAGAGCGAAGGCAAAAGCGCCAGAACTGGTGCATCTAATGTGATATGCCACTTGTCGGGCGACTGGGGGCTGGTATTTTAAGGTTGGGAAGGACCCAATAACCATGGGCCTTCCCAGCCTGATAAGAACAGCTATTAGCTGTCTGCTTTACCTTTGCTAGTTATGAAATATAGGAGGGACTCCACGCCGTTTTTTTAAATAATTTATTCAAAAGGTTACACAATGCTAAACACCCTTTAATGCCACATGAAAGGCACAAAAGTGTGAAAGATTATTATATTTATGACATGTGAACGTTGTGAAGTAGATAATTGTAGTTAAATGTCTGGATTTTAGGGAATATTCTTTTGCATTTAAAAAAAACAAATCGAATCGCAAATTGTTCAAATTCGTCGAAGCTTGAAATTCCATGAAAATCAATTCAAATTCGAATTGCATTGAATCAATTTGACCATTTATACCTGAGGTTGGTAAAAGTTTACCAATTGGCAATCGCACAGTACCACTTGTCAGTCCGTGTAAATGGACACTAACCGAAAGAGAAAACGTGATTTTTTTTCCCCCTATAGGAGCCATGTCATTAGTTTTTGGACCTGTAGTGGAAGACATTGCAGCCAAGTATAAAAAAGTGGTGGCCTACAATCTAGAAAGCAATATGAGAATAGGAAAGGGCTAGGTCCAGGCATTTTGGGGGATTATTTGCAGAAAAAGCATTTAAAACACTAAATTTATGCCCCAGATGTATCAAAATGTATTACTCTATCTCTAGTATTACTTCTCATAGATAGCAAAACCACATAGTATATGTTTGTATGCAAACAATTGTATTGTGAATTATAGGTGATTTTCACTACAGTGGAGACAAAAGAACATAAAACAAATATACTGTATATATACCAACCAAATGTATGATTCAAGAAAACACTTTTGGCGAATGCCTTGCTGATAAAAATGCATGGGTACATTAGGTGTCTACTGACTGTACATTGAATGTTCATCCTAGTTTGAAACTGTTAAACTGTAAAGCGCTGTGGAATACACTCACCGGCCACTTTATTAGGTACACCTGTCCAACTTCTTGTTAACACTTAATTTCTAATCAGCCAATCACATGGCGGCAACTCAGTGCATTTAGGCATGTAGACATGGTCAAGACAATCTCCTGCAGTTCAAACCGAGCATCAGTATGGGGAAGAAAGGTGATTTGAGTGCCTTTGAACGTGGCATGGTTGTTGGTGCCAGAAGGGCTGGTCTGAGTATTTCAGAAACTGCTGATCTACTGGGATTTTCACGCACAACCATCTCTAGGGTTTACAGAGAATGGTCCGAAAAAGAAAAAAAATCCAGTGAGCGGCAGTTCTGTGGGCGGAAATGCCTTGTTGATGCCAGAGGTCAGAGGAGAATGGGCAGACTGGTTCGAGCTGATAGAAAGGCAACAGTGACTCAAATCGCCACCCGTTACAACCAAGGTAGGCCTAAGAGCATCTCTGAACGCACAGTGCGTCGAACTTTGAGGCAGATGGGCTACAGCAGCAGAAGACCACACCGGGTACCACTCCTTTCAGCTAAGAACAGGAAACTGAGGCTACAATTTGTACAAGCTCATCGAAATTGGACAGTAGAAGATTGGAAAAACGTTGCTTGGTCTGATGAGTCTCGATTTCTGCTGCGACATTCGGATGGTAGGGTCAGAATTTGGCGTAAACAACATGAAAGCATGGATCCATCCTGCCTTGTATGGAGCATCTTTGGGATGTGCAGCCGACAAATCTGCGGCAACTGTGTGATGCCATCATGTCAATATGGACCAAAATCTCTGAGGAATGCTTCCAGCACCTTGTTGAATCTATGCCACGAAGAATTGAGGCAGTTCTGAAGGCAAAAGGGGGTCCAACCCGTTACTAGCATGGTGTACCTAATAAAGTGGCCGGTGAGTGTATGTTGGCGCTATATAAGTATAGATTATTATTATTAGTTACAATATTAATCTTAACAAATCATAAGACTGTCTTAGGATTTGGTCTTTGGATATTAGTTCTCAAGATTTTTATGAAATGTCCTTTTTAATTAATTGACTTAACACTCTGATATAACTTTTCTGTTGGTCAAGCACTAAGTGAGTGCTTTCTCTGCACGGCAATGACACTTCATCAATACAAAATAATAGATTATCAAAGCATTGCATAAAGCGTCACTATTTTATGAGATGAGTCTATAATGAGTCATTTAGTATCCATTCTTATTTAGTAAACTATTAAGATCCTCAGTATTCTCTCTATATTATGTTCCCACTCCATTAACAGACAATCCCACTGTTTA
The DNA here is from genome assembly GCF_051348905.1 of Ranitomeya variabilis. NCBI lineage: Eukaryota > Metazoa > Chordata > Amphibia > Anura > Dendrobatidae > Ranitomeya > Ranitomeya variabilis. The sequence continues at coordinate 323,486,551 of NC_135233.1, read as the reverse complement.
TTTTGAACCACTAACAGGTTGCACCAACTACAAGAAATCCCTCGGGCTCAACACCGAGCCATATTTCTTGCAAATGAACCCTGGACCTGATGTATTGTTCTACTTGTTGACTAACAAAAGCTTTGATTTAAAATTCATGAATATTTTTGAACTTCATCTAAGTGCGGCCTATTCATTCAGAATGCAGGTGTTATGCAGATGACGGGAGTAGGCCTGACCACTGTGACTCCTAATCTGTTTCCATTTAAATAGAAAATAATTCTTCCCCGCATCACAAAAGCACAACCGTGGCTTGAAGTGTAGAATAGAACGTCATTAACTCTTTTTCCTGTGTTTTCTGATGCATTTTAGAGGTGAATGCTAAGGTGTGCTCCATGCTGCAAGATCACTCACATTACCAATGCCAATCTCACAGAAGAAAAAGCCTTCTGTAAGATTGGAGTAAACTGATTTTTAATTCTTTTTTTGTGAAAAAATACAATTTATTTAGCCAAAGTCTAAAATACACAACATTCGCATTTTATTTGTAAACAATCACATTTTTTCCCATCTAATGAGAAATCGTTAATTGGTAAAAATGTTAAATTTTGTGATGTGAGAAGGAAACAACTGGAAGGAGAAAAATAGCAAAATAGGGTCTTATCTGGGTAGCAATAGTAACAGAAATGCAGAAATCGTGCTCATCTTGTTGGGTTGTGTGCACACAGCGCTTTAGGCTACTTTCACACTAGCATCAGGCTCGGCCCGTCGCTGTGCGTCGGGCCGAGGATACCGACGCTAGCGTTCTCTGCGCCGCACAATGGGGGCAGCGGATGCATTTTTCCAGTGCATCCGCTGCCCCATTGTGAGGTGCGGGGAAGTGCGGGGAGGTGGGGTCGGAAAAAGCGGACCATCGGCGGCAAAAAACGTTATATGTAGCGTTTTTTTGTGCCGACGGTCCGCTACAACACGGCGCAACCGTCGCACGATGGTTGCGACGTGTGTCAATCCGTCGCAATACGTCGCATAATGTTAGTCTATGGTGAAAAAACGCATCCTGCAAGCACTTTTGCAGGATGCGTTTTTTCTGCAAAACGGTGCATTGTGACGGATTGCAGTTAACACTAGTGTGAAAGTAGCCTTAGACTGCTGCAGTCCCACGAGGAGATAAATACATAAAAAAGCAAATGAGTTGTTCTTCACTGCCGTGAAAGAATGGAAGATACCAATCCAGTAGTATATGGTTTTTCATCAATGCATTTCAAAGTATCACAGCAGCACAGAACTACTCATTTACTCTTTATTTTTATAGATTTTGTAATGTAACTTTAAGGCTATGTGCCCACGTTCAGGATTTTTAGCGGTTTTTCAGTGATTTTCCACTACGAAAACGCTAAAAAAAGCTTACTTTAAGCATCCCATTATTTTAATGCATTCCACAATTTTTGTGTCCATGCTGCATTTTTTTCCACCAAAAAAACACATCACGGAAAAAAAACGCAGCATGTATATTAATTTTGCAGAAATTCTGCGGATTTGCCGCCATATTATTGTATTGGGAAGCTCTGGAAAAAAATGCGAAAAATCTGCAAAAAAGCGCGAGAAAAACGCGAGCGGATTTCCTGCGAAAGGAGTCCGGTTTTATTCAGGAAAATTCTGCAAACAATCCTGAACGTGGGCACATAGCCTGACAAAAAAATATTTGGTGAAAGATAAAATGAAACAGGACTTTAGATTCATTCACTTTTAAACAGCTTTGCACGGAGCTGCTTACATTGAGCAAACCATTAAAGGGAATCTGTCACCCCCTGGACGCTTTCAAGCTATTACTATGGGCATACAGGTAATAGAATTATTAAAATATTCTGACCTGTATGCCTCATACCTTGTGGAGTTGTGGAGAAATAGAGTTTTAATGTTTTATGTTAATGATTACTTCCAGGCTCCGGGAAATGCGGTGCCTGGAACAAATCTCTGCCTCCTGACTTCATTAAAATACCATTCCCCTCCCATGCATATCACCCTACTCTGTGACGTGCAGTTGTGGCAAGGTAATCTCGTGCCTGCGCCCTGCACTCACTCTGCTCTGCACTTTATCCACCCTTCCATGGGCATTGTCTTCATCCTGCGCAGTAGCAGTGACTCGCCGGCACCTGCGCAGAAGCAGGATGAAGATACTGCCCAAAGAAGGGTGGATAAGGTGCAGAACAGAGTGAGTGCAGGGCGCAGGCACGAGATTACGGTGCCACAAATGCACGTCAAAGGGTAGTGTGACATTGATGGAGGGGGGTGGTATTATAATGAAGTCAGGAGGCAGAGATTTCTTTCAGACCCCGCAAGGCCCAGAGTCTGGAAGAAATCATTAACATAAAACATTAAAACTCAAATTCTCCACTACTAGACCACATCTATGAGGCATACAGATAAGACTATTTTCACCATTCTATTACTTGAATGCCTACAGTAATAGCTTAAAAGTGTCCAGGGGAGACAGATTCCCTTTAAGCAGACCCAGGTTTTGTTTGTTTTTTTAGAAAAATTATGCAGTTTTTGTTGCAATTCACATACACATTTTTGAGCCAAAAGCCAGGGAAGGATTCTGAAGGAACGGTAAACATTTGTTGACTTTTGGCTAAAAACAGCATAAAAAAATGTCAATGGTAATTTAATTAAATGCTGTATGTGAAGCCACCCTTCTTCACATTTACTAATGCAATTAATCACAATATTTTACCATAAACATAATAAGAAAATAATTGAATGCTATAAATAAAAAAAAAATAATCATAAGGAAAAAGTTTTATGATCCTAAGGCTAGGATCACACCAACATATATTCATCTGAGAGAATTGGGCTAATTATTCTAATGACACTCTGATAAAACTCTGATCAGAGTTCGATCAGAGTGTGATCATAGTGTGATCTGATTTTCTCACATGTGGAGAAAATGGAGAAAAAATGTCTCCATCTTCACCATTTTGTCAGTCCGTGGAAATTGGACTGCACTCAGACTTCATCCAAGTGCAGTATAATGGTTTCCATACACTCATTGACTTGCATGACTGAGTGTGATCTCAATATCGAATAAAACTCAGACATGCTGCAACTTTTTTCCTTTGACCCCCTTGGTCTGGCCCCATAGAATAACATTTGCCTGAGTGCAATCTGATGTTTTGTTGAATCGCACTCGGACCTAAAATACAGTCATGTGCATGAACCCTCGGCTTTTACACGAGTCACGGTACAGAAAGCCGACAGATCAGCGGGTGCCAGGAGCCGGCACACACATCATACTCACCTACCTGCGCGCTCTTGGTGCTGGCACTGCATCTCGTTCCAGCTGCCAGCGCCTGCCTGCAGCTCTTCCTGTGCTCAGTGGTCACGTGGTACCGCTCATAAAGGTGATGAATATGGACGCATCTCCACTGCCATAGGCGTGGAGCACTTATTCATCACATTAATAAGCGGTACCGCGGGACCACTGAGCATAGGAAGAGCTGCAGGCAGGTGCCGGCGGCCAGGAACGAGATGCAGTGCCAGCACCGAGGGCGCGTAGGTAGATGAGTATGATGTTTGCTTTTTTTTTCAATAGGAAACATGCACACAGGGATAGGGGATAAGGAGGCATGCATTTAGGGACAGAATAGGGAGGCATGCATACCAGGACAGGGAAGGGGAGGCATGCATACAATAGCAGGGACAAGGGAGGCATGCAGACAGGGACAAGGATGGTGAGCTATGCATAGCAGGACAGGGAAGGGGAGGCATGCACCCAGGGACTAAATGGGGGAGGCATGCAGACAGGGACTGAATGGGGGAGGCATGCAGACAGGGACAGGGATGGGGAGGCATTCATACCAGGACAGGGATGGGGAGGCATTTATACCAGGACAGGGATGGGCAGGCATTCATACCAGGACAGAGATGGGGAGCCATGCATAACAGGACAGGGAAGGGGAGGCATGCATCCAGGGACTGAACGGGGGAGGCATGCACCCAGGGACTGAATGGGGGAGGCATGCAGACAGGGACAGGGATGGGGAGGCATTCATACCAGGACAGGGATGGGGAGGCATTTATACCAGGACAGGGATGGGGAGGCATTCATACCAGGATGGAGATGGGGAGCCATGCATAGCAGGACAGGGAAGGGGAGGCATGCATCCAGGGACTGAACGGGGGAGGCATGCACCCAGGGACTGAATGGGGGAGGCATGCAGACAGGGACAGGGATGGGGAGGCAATCATACCAGGACAGGGAAGGTGGAGCGACACATAGCAGAACAGAGATGAGGGGACAATGCATACCTGGCTTATAGTCGAATCAATAAGCTTACCCAGTTTTCTGTGGCAAAAGTAGGTGCCTCGGCTTATACTTGGGTCAGCTTATACTCGAGTATATGCAGTAATTTATTATCTGCAAGCAGAAAATGTGCCTTTTTATGTTTGAGTATAAGTGTGGAATTAGTATGTACATATAGGCATGTGTTGTCTTTGTTAGCTTCATATGAATATTTATTTTCTGCTGTTTTTAATATAAATAAATGTAGAATACATTGAAGACACTGGTGATAAATGATGAAATTTGTATTTCTGCTGCATGTACTGGCACTGGATAAATATTTCAAGGTCAACATTTGAGTCCCACAACATGTTGCATCCGTGTTGTCTGTAATCTTAGGTAGTGTTGTTAAATTGATTTTTTATATTTCTGGACAGCTTCTCACAAAACCACTGGCAGCCAAGACTTTTTCTGGACGTATAAGACAACCATAATAAATCAGAATAAGAGTTCAAAAGATACATGTCTGCAGAACATAATTATGACATGAAGCCATCAGCTACATTAACAGTGAAGTGTAAAAGACTGATATTTACAGTCATAACAATCTGTTCAAGCTTCCCCACCTACAAAAAAAAATATATTTTTTACAGAAGGGATGAAAGTGACCTATTTTTATGGACTGTTCAGGAATTTCTAGACGGTTACCAATGTTTCTACTAGGGAAAGCTCCATCAATTATTTTTTCTTAAACCAGAAAAAAATGGATGACATGTGGATGGCGGAAACTGACCCACAGTCCAAAAACAGATGAAAATTGGATGCAGCACATTGATGAGAATATACCACAAAAAAACTAACCTTAGAATTTAGTCTATGGGGTCATGCCTTCCGGGGTTCTGGAAAAGTTGGATGGCAATCTGGATTTGAACAGTAAACCAGAATTTCAAAAAAGAGACTAAGTATCTAAGAAACAACTTGACAGAAAAAAAAAAACATTATTTGTAGGAAATGCTCCTCAGGTTCTTATCAGTTCTATTGTGGAATCAGGTAAAATAAAAATAAATATTGATAATTTGACTTTGATATTGGAAAACTAAGTCAGTGTTATAAAAATAACCTGTGGACTTGGGGCTTTTATTATTTAATTTCATGAAATTCAATGCAAAATAATTTGACTGTTTAATGCAAGGAACAAATAGCCATATGGTTCCTATTTGTATTTCATAGTTTCATTATTTTAAGGTTCAAAGAAGTCAGAAGTCTATCATGTTCAATCCATAACCAAACATTAGAGGAAGCTGAAAAGTCCATGAGACAGCTAGTAATTACCCCAAATTATGAGAAAAATATTCTTCTTGACTCCACATATGGCATTTCAGCTAACTTCCTGGATCAACGTTCCATCACAAAATATAGTACACATAATCAGTAATATATTGTCAAAAAAGGCATCCAGGGCCTTTCTAGAACTTTTTTTTAGTGAATCAAATCATTGTAACATGTTGTGGCAGCGAGCTGGATAATCTTACTGCTCTTACAGTAAAGAATCATTGTCTGTGAGTGTTTATGATTAAACCTGATTTCCTCTACATGTAGAGGATGCCCCTTTGTCATCTTCATAGACCTAGGTGTAAAAAGAACATTGTCAAGATCTCTGCATTGTCTGATGTGATTTTGGTCTAATGAAACCGTGACTGAACATTTGGCCACACTGCATATCACCAAAATAACACCATACCCACAGCGAAGCATGGTGGAGGCAGCATTATGCTTTGGAGCTGTTTTTCATCAGCTGCAACTGGAGCTTTAGTCAAAGTAGAAGAAATTATGAACAGTTCTAAATTCCCAGCTAAATTCTAAAGATGGAATTTCACCTTCCAGATTGACAATGACCTCAAGCATACCTACAAGTCAACAAAAGAGTGGCTTTACTAGAAGAAGAGAAAGGTTTTGAAATTACCCAGGCAGAGCCCAGACCTGAATCCAATTAGAAATCTGTGGATTGGCTTGAAAAGTTCTTTATGCAGAAGATGTCCTTGTAATCTGACAGATTTTGTGTGCTATTGCAAGGAAAAGTGGGCAAAGATTGCCAATTCTATGTAAGCCATGCTGATTGACTCCTACCCAAAATGACTGAATGCTGTCATAAATTCAAAGGAGACTTCAACAAATTATTAGTTAAATGGCGTGCATATTTATGTAACTATATTGTTCTTGTTCTTTACTTTTCTTTTTCTACCCAAAAAGATTTCACTTTTTGTTTCAATGAAGTGTACAGATTATATGTGACAAATTCAGAAACATTCTTATTGGTGTGAATTTTTAACATGACAAAACCTGGCATTTTAACAAGAGTGTGTAGACTTTTTATATCCATTGTAAGTGACCGCCAACTCGTACATCTGATACTCTGTATACTTTGTATATACATACTAGATGCCTATGTTTCTCTCTCATGTTGCTATACAAGTTCTGTGCACGTCTTTACAATGCATGAGGCATTGTGTCTATATTAGTGATAAATGAATCAATTCTAGTTTAACCAAATTTTTAGAATTTGACAAAATGTCATTCATTTTAATGAATGTAAATATTTGAGAATTTGATTTCCATAAATTAAGCAAATTGGTAGCCAACAAGTCCCATTTTGCTTGATTTATATGTGCCTGGTAGAGGTTAATAACACAAATAGTCAGCTGCTGCAGCTCCCCAATGGTCCTCCACTTTTTTTTTTAGGACTTTGCTCTGCTTTGGCATAGTTGTGCACTTCATTCTTAAATGGCACTTCATGCCAGCTTTGAGGTGCCTGGTGACATCATGACGTGCGCCACCCCAAATGACCATATCAGGTGACACCCATCATGATGTAAAAATGTGCACGAAGGCCTAGATGGCACCAGAGAAGGATGAAGTAGTAACTAGCACCAGTAAGAAAACGACTGCCTAAGAAACCAGTGGGTAGTTGTGGCAGGAGGACAGGTAAAGTGAGTATATGTTTTTATTATTTTGCTAACCCATCCCCATCTGTTTATTATGTTTTTGGATTTAGGAGACCCGAGAACATAGAAACAGCAATTTTAATGATAATCATAGCGTATTTCCAGATCGATTTTGAGCTAATCTGCTGAATTCGAATTTTGTCAGCTTTGCTCATCTCCAGGTCTATATCTATCAAGTATAGCAAACATTTATTGTATTGGTTGGAACAATAATCAGACCATTAACTCTACAATTATTAACATTACATGTTATAAACCTCCAACTTCTGAGAAAAAAAATGATAGAATTACATTTGCAATGATGTGAATGTCTGACTGTCTTTAAGATATTTGCACGTTTCAATACTCAGGGTAAAATATTACTGCTTACGTTCAGTTCACATTTATGTTGGCAGTTCCATTAGGAGCTAAATACCCCAGTTTGGTAAAATAATGGATAACATAATCAAAACTTGACAGACCCACTAGGAAGTCAGTGGAGTTTGTCTGGCACCGATGATCAAGAGTCCATATTGGGACCAACGTAACAGGATTCCTAATGCTTTAGTCTAAAAGTAGAAAATTAACCTCTAGGGAGACAATATGAGTCATAGTACTGATCAATTTCATACAATATAAATTATAGTCAATATAAAAAGTCGAAATTATAGATCTGTAGTTTAGGCTGCATTGACATCTATGGGTCTACTGAGTGAAAACCCATAGATGTCAATTCCACATGGAGTTAATTAGAATTCTATTACTGATCTGAAATATTAAAATTTATTGACCATTGTGCTGAAAATTTCTATTTGTATTATGTGTTTCTCTAGTTGTTTGATTCCTATGAACTGAATACAAATATGTACTATTTTTTCTTTTGATCTCAAGCCCTGGTGGCTTGATGCATGAATGCTCTACGGGAAGATCGATCTTGTGCAAAGCTAGATAGGTCCACCAAGGTTTTCTCTGCCGTTATTTTGATAGTTTCAAGCCATTGGGTTTCTGATATTCCTCTTTGCCTTGTTGTTTTATTCTTTCGACCATGATGTCCTTCTCCAGTGATTGCTCTCTTCGTATAATGTATTCAAAGTAGGCAAGTCATAGCTTGGTAACCCTTGCTTTGATTGATATGTCTGGCTTGATTTATTTGTCCTTTTTGCCATTCATGGTATTGATAACATCATTCTCCATCACCACATTTCGAAGGCATAGAATATTTTTCTGTCTTGTTTCTTTGTCGATCAGGTTTCACATCTGTATATCACCAACTCACAAAAGACCAAACTATGTATAAGCTGTGTCTTCGTCACCAATGAAATTTTCCTCGATTTGAAGACCTGGTCTGGTGATTTCATTGTTGAGTTGACCATAGCTATTCCTTTGACTTCTGGTATCGTGGCTGCATCTTGAGTGATCATCAGTCCAATTTGATTAACCCCTTCACCCCAAAGCCTGTTTTCACCTAAGTGACACGGCCAATTTTTACAATTCTGACCACTGTCACTTTATGAGGTCATAACTCTGAAACGCTTCAACGGATCCTGGTGATTCTGAGATTGTTTTCTCGTGACATATTGTACTTTATGATAGTGGTAAAACTTCTTCGATATGACTTGCATTTATTTGTGAAAAAAACAGAAATTTGTCGAAAATTATGAAAATTTAGCAATTTTCAAATTTTTCGTTTTTATGCCCTTAAATTAGAGAGTTATATCACATAATATAGTTAATAAACAACATTTCCCACATGTCTGCTTTACATCAGCACAATTTTGGAAACATAATTTTTTTTTGTTAGGGAGTTATAAGGGTTAAAAGTTGACCAGCGATTTCTCATTTTTGCAACAAAATTTGCAAAACCATTTTTTTTACGGACCACCTCACACTTGAAGTGACTTTGAGGGGTATATATGACAGAAAATGTCCAAAAGTGACACCATTCTAAAAACTGCACCCCTCAAGGTACTCTAAACCACATTCAAAAAGTTTATTAACCCTTCAGGTGCTTCACAGGAATTTTTGGAATGTTTAAAAAAAATTGAACATTTAACTTTTTTTTCACAAAATTTTTACTTCAGATCCAATTTGTTTTATTTTACCAAGGGTAACAGGAGAAATTGGACCAAAAAAGTCGTTGTACAATTTGTCCTGAGTACGCCGATACCCCACATGTTGGGGTAAACCATTGATTGGGCACATGGCAGAGCTCGGAAGGGAAGGAGCGCCATTTGACTTTTCAATGCAAGATTTGCTGGAATTGAGATCGGAGCCCATGTCGCGATTGGAGAGCCCCTGACGTGCCTAAACAGTGGAAACCCCCACAAGTGACACCATTTTGGAAAGTAGACCCTCTAAGGAACTAATCTAGATGTGTGGTGAGCACTTTGAACCTCCAAGTGCTTCACAGAAGTTTATAGTGTAGAGCCGTAAAAAAAATTAATATTAATTTTCACAGAAAATGATCTTTTTGCCCCAAATTTTTTATTTTCCCAAGGGTAGCAGGATAAATTGGACCCCAAAAGTTGTTGTGCAATTTGTCCTGAGTACGCTGATACCCCATATGTGGGGGTAAACCACTGTTTGGGCGCATGGCAGAGCTCGGAAGGGAAGGAGCGCCATTTGACTTTTCAATGCAAAATTGGCTGGAATTGAGATCGGAACCCATGTCGTGTTTGGAGAGCCCCTGACGTGCCTAAACAGTGGAAACCCCCACAATTGACACCATTTTGGAAAGAAGACCCCCTAAGGAATTTATCTAGATGTGTGGTGAGCACTTTGAACCTCCAAGTGCTTCACAGAAGTTTATAATGTAGAGCCGTAAAAAAAAATTAATATTAATTTTCACAAAAAATGATCTTTTTGCCCCAAATTTTTTATTTTCCCAAGGGTAGCAGGATAAATTGGATGCCAAAAGTTGTTGTGCAATTTGTCCTGAGTACGCTGATACTTCATATATGGGGATAAACCACTGTTTGGGCGCATGGCAGAGCTCGGAAGGGAAGGAGCGCCATTTGACTTTTCAATGCAAAATTGGCTGGAATTGAGATCGGAACCCATGTCGTGTTTGGAGAGCCCCTGACGTGCCTAAACAGTGGAAACCCCCACAAGTGACACCATTTTGGAAAGAAGACCCCCTAAGGAACTTATCTAGATGTGTGGTGAGCACTTTGAACCTCCAAGTGCTTCACAGAAGTTTATAATGTAGAGCCGTAAAAAAAAATTAATATTAATTTTCACAAAAAATGATCTTTTTGCCCCAAATTTTTTATTTTCCCAAGGGTAGCAGGATAAATTGGATGCCAAAAGTTGTTGTGCAATTTGTCCTGAGTACGCTGATACTTCATATATGGGGCTAAACCACTGTTTGGGCGCATGGCAGAGCTCGGAAGGGAAGGAGCGCCATTTGACTTTTCAATGCAAAATTGGCTGGAATTGAGATCGGAACCCATGTCGTGTTTGGAGAGCCCCTGACGTGCCTAAACAGTGGAAACCCCCACAAGTGACACCATTTTGGAAAGAAGACCCCCTAAGGAACTTATTTAGATGTGTGGTGAGCACTTTTAACCCCCAGTTGTTTCACTAAAGTTTAGAATGTAGCGCTGTGAAAATCAAAAAATCATTTTTTCTTTCCACAAAATGATGTTTTAGCCCGCAATTTTTTTTCCCCCAAGGGTAACAGGAGAAATTGGACCACAAAAGTTATTGTCCAATTTGTCCTGAGTACGCTGATACCCCATACATTGGGGGGAACCACTGTTTGGGCGCACGGCAGAGCTCGGAAGGGAAGGAGCGCCGTTTGAAATGCAGACTTAGATGGATTGGTCTGCAGGTGTCATGTTGCATTTGCAGAGCCCCTGATGTACCTAAACAGTAGAAACCCCCCACAAGTGACCCCATATTGGAAACTAGACCCCCCACAGAACTTATCTAGATGTGTTGTGAGAACTTTGAACCAACAAGTGTTTCACTACAGTTTATCACGCAGAGCCATGAAAATAAAAGAATTTTTTTTTTCCACGAAAATTATATTTTAGCCCCCACATTTTTATTTTCCCAAGGGTAACAGGAGAAATTGGACAACAAAAGTTGTTGTCCAATTTGTCCTGAGTACGCTGATACTTCATATATGGGGATAAACCACTGTTTGGGCGCACGGCAGAGCTCGGAAGGGAAGGAGCGCCGTTTGAAATGCAGACTTAGATGGATTGGTCTGCAGGTGTCATGTTGCATTTGCAGAGCCCCTGATGTACCTAAACAGTAGAAACCCCCCACAAGTGACCCCATATTGGAAACTAGACCCCCCACGGAACTTATCTAGATGTGTTGTGAGAACTTTGAACCCCCAAGTGCTTCACTACAGTTTATAACGCAGAGCCGCGAAAATAAAAAATATATTTTTTTCCACGAAAATTATATTTTAGCCCCCACATTTTTATTTTCCCAAGGGTAACAGGAGAAATTGGACAACAAAAGTTCTTGTCCAATTTGTCCTGAGTACGCTGATACTTCATATATGGGGATAAACCACTGTTTGGGCGCACGGCAGAGCTCGGAAGGGAAGGAGCGCCGTTTGAAATGCAGACTTAGATGGATTGGTCTGCAGGTGTCATGTTGCATTTGCAGAGCCCCTGATGTACCTAAACAGTAGAAACCCCCCACAAGTGACCCCATATTGGAAACTAGACCCCCCACGGAACTTATCTAGATGTGTTGTGAGAACTTTGAACCCCCAAGTGCTTCACTACAGTTTATAACGCAGAGCCGCGAAAATAAAAAATATATTTTTTTCCACGAAAATTATATTTTAGCCCCCATGTTTTTATTTTCCCAAGGATAAGGCTGGTTTCACACTTGCGTTTTTTTTAAAAACGCATGTGTGAAAAAACGCATGTAATCGCGGTAAAACGCATGCGTTTTTTTAGACGCATGCGTTTTTATAGAAAAACACAAGAAAACAAGAAAAAACCAAAAAACCCTAACCCTACCCCTAACCCTACCCCTAACCTGAAATACGTGGCACTGAAATACGTGGCACTGAAATACGTTTATATACGTATATACATATATACGTATATAAGTGCCACGATATTTCAGTGGCCACGTATATAAGTGCCACGTATATAAGTGCCACGTATATAAGTGCCACGTATATAAGTGCCACGTATTTCATGTACATGCCACGATATTTAAGTGCCACGTATTTAAGTGCCACGTATTTAAGTGCCACGTATTTAAGTGCCACGTATTTAAGTGCCACGTATTTAAGTGCCACGTATTTAAGTGCCACGTATTTCACGTAAATGCCACGATATTTCAGTGCCACGTATTTCACTGAAATACCGTGGCACTTAAATACGTGGCACTGAAATATCGTGGCATTGAAATATCGTGGCACTGAAATATGTGGCACTGAAATACGTGGCACTGAAATACGTGGCACTGAAATACGTGGCACTGAAATACGTGGCACTATGACTGTCAGAAAATGTTCATTAAACGGTTAGGGATGAGTTTAGGGGTAGGGTTAGGGTTAGGGTTTGGATCCCTTTATCACCTTGATGGTGGTGGGTGACTTTTCAGTGTGTTCTGTTTTTTTTCTATAAAAACGCATGCGTTTTTAACGCAAACAAACGCGTTGAGATCGGACGCCATGTCGCGTTTGGAGAGCCCCTGATGTGCCTAAACAGTGAAAACTCCCCAATTCTAACTGAAACCCTAACCCCAACCCTAACCCTAGTCCTAACCCTAGCGCTACTTTCACACTAGCGTTTTTTTGCATACGTCGCAATGCGTCGTTTTGGCGAAAAAACGCATCCTGCAAAGTCATCTGCAGGATGCGTTTTTTCCCCATAGACTAACATTAGCGACGTATTGACACACGTCGCAAGCGTCGTGCGACCGTTGCGTCGTGTTGTGGCGGACCGCCGGCAGCAACAAACGTTACATGTAACTTTTTTTGTGCCGACGGTCCACCATTTCCGACCGCGCATGCGCGGCTGGAACTCCGCCCCCACCTCCCCGCACCTCACAATGGGGCAGCGGATGCGTGGAAAAACAGCATCCGCTGCCCCCGTTGTGCGGCGCTTGCACAGTATGCGTCGGTATGTCGGGCCGACGCAGCGCGACGGCCCCGTACCGACGCTAGTGTGAAAGTAGCCTAACGGGAAAATGGAAATAAATATATTTTTTAAAATTTTATTATTTTTCCTAACTAAGGGGGTGATGAAGGGGGATTTGATTTACTTTTATAGCGTTTTTTGGGCGGATTTTTATGGTTGGCAGCCGTCACACACTAAAAGACGCTTTTTATTGCAAACAATAGTTTTTGCATCACCACATTTTGAGAGCTATAATTTTTCCATATTTTGGTCCACAGAGTCATGTGAGATCTTGTTTTTTGCGGGACGAGTTGACGTTTTTGCTGGTACCATTTTCGGGTACATGACATTTTTTGATCGCTTTTTATTCCAATTTTTGGGAGGCGGAATGAACAAAAACCAGCAATTCCTGAAATTCTTTTAGGGGGGGCGTTTATACCGTTCCGCGTTTGGTAAAAAGGATAAAGCAGTTTTATTCTTCGGGTCAGTACGATTACAGCGATAACTCATTTATGTAATTTTTTATGTTTTGGCGCTTTTACACAATAAAAACTATTTTATATAAAAAATAATTGTTTTTGCATCGCTTTATTCTGAGAGCTATAACTTTTTTATTTTTCTGCTGATGATGCTGTATGGTGGCTTTTTTTTTGCGGGACAAGATGACGTTTTCAGCGGTACCATGGTTATTTATATCCGTCTTTTTGATCGCGTGTTATTCCACTTTTTGTTTGGCGGTATGAGAAAAAAGCGTTGTTTTTTGCCTCGTTTTTTTTTTTTTTTTTTTTACGGTGTTCACTGAAGGGGTTAACTAGTGATATAGTTTTATAGGTGGGGTTGTTACGGACGCGGCGATACTAAATATGTGTACTTTTATTGTGTGGTGTTTTTTTTATTTAGATAAATGTATTTATGGGAATATATTTATTTTTTTTTTCTTTATTTAGGAATTTTTTTTTTTTTTTTTTTTACACATTTGGAAAATTTTTTTTTTTACTTTTTTACTTTGTCCCAGGAGGGGACATCACAGATCGGTGATCAGACTGTGTGCATAGCACTCGGTCTGATCACCGATGTGACAGGCACGTAACAGAGAATTGCCGGCGCCTGCTATGAGGATTCTCAGCAGACGCCGGCAAGCAGGGTCATCTTATGACCCGGAAGGAGTCCCGCGGCCATCTTGGATCCGGGGACTCCTTCCAGGTCACCGGAGCAGCGCGATCTCATCGCGTTGCTCCGGTGGGAGAGCGCAGGGAGCCCCCGTCCCTGCGCGATCCCCCTCTATGCCGCTGTCACTATTGACAGCGGCATCAGAGGGGTTAAATGCCCGCGATCGGCGACAGCGCCGATCGTGGGCATTGCTGCGGGGTGTCAGCTGTCATATACAGCTGACACCCGCACCCGATCACCGCGGCGCTCAGCGTGAGACCGCGGTGATCGGGGCGCCGTACTAGTACTGCGGCTGGCACTAATGCAGTGCCGGCAGCGCCGTACTAGTACGGCGCATGTCACGAAGGGGTTAAAGTCCTTTACAACTTCCAGTTCATTGTTGTCCATCTCAATTGTGTCCTGGTCGTACCTGGCAGTAGTCATTATCTAACTTTATTACCTCCTTTATATGTTACCTCTATACTGTAAATAAATACTATTCATACCATTTATATCAAATACAGGTAGCATCATAACATTTCTCAGCATTATTGTTCATTGTAAAATATATAATTTGCTCATTGGTCTATATCAGCATGACCAGCTAAAAGCCACCATACACATTAGATTAACCTGTTGGAGAAATGGGCATTTTTAGTTTTTTCATTTTTGCTTTTCTTCCATTGATATAGTGGTATGAGATCATATTTTGCCAAACTGCATTTTTGAGTAGCACCATTATTTTACAATAAAGTTTTCTGAATAACGGCAAAAGAATACCAGTGGGATGGATTTGAAAAAAAAATACTGTACTTCTGTTGTTTTTTGGGGGTTTTAGTTTATAACCTTCACTTTGTCATAAAAATAACCTGGTAATTTTGCTCCATAGGTCAGTACAATGAGAGTAACACTAAATTTATATACTTTTTTGTTTTACTAAAAAAAACTTTCCAAAAAATGTGTCTTTAGTAACCACTTCCTGAGAGGCATGTTTTTTTTTTTTTATTCGTCCTTAGTGCTTGATGGGAGCTTGTTTTGTTTGGGGTCGACTGTAGTTTTTCTTGCAACTTTCTGATCTCTTTATTCCATTTTTTTTCTTTTTTTGGGGGGGATGAAGTGATATGAGCAACAACAGATTTGCTTCCATTTTGTTTTTTTCTTCTTTTTCACAGTTCACTGTGTGAGATACATATTTTTTATATTTTATTAGTCTGGATAATTACACATGCAATAATAATAATTTAGTAATTATTTTTAAATTTTGCTATTTGCATTTTGGAAAAGTAGGGTGATTATTTTTTTTAAATATATATTTGTAATGGTTTTTACACTTTTTTTCATTGGCTGGCATAGGGATCTTGAATGTGCGACCACTTGATTGCTTATATAATACACTGTAATACTGTAGGATAATAGTTTATTATGCAATTACCAGTCTCCTATGAATCCCATCAAACATCCAAATGCTGTGTTTCATAGGTATACCAACATGGCAGACATGGGAGCTATCAGTAGAGTCCAGGTTGCCTTAACAAATCATTAACATCACATCATGGCATCATGCTCAATGGGCATTGGAAGTGACTTCCTGACCCCATTCCGAAATTTGTAAATGATATCATTGACAGCGGCATCTAAGGAGCTAAACTGTTGATATCTAAGCTAACAACAACTGTAGGAGTTACTCTTGGATTCCAGCTGAGCAAAATCAGCTTCTGAGCATGCTCCATAAAGTAGGTGTGCACATCAGTCATAAAAGTAAGGCGGATGTTGCTTGAAAATTAACATTAGCAAATCCATACAATGTTGATGGAATCCAGTGAACATGTAATGTGTAAAGTCTCCCAGTTAATAAAAGGGGAGTGAAATATTGT
Source organism: Ranitomeya variabilis (assembly GCF_051348905.1). Taxonomy (NCBI): domain Eukaryota; kingdom Metazoa; phylum Chordata; class Amphibia; order Anura; family Dendrobatidae; genus Ranitomeya; species Ranitomeya variabilis. The sequence goes on along the minus strand of NC_135233.1, from coordinate 323,470,185 downwards.
GCAGTTCGAACTCTAATGCCCAATTCCTCTTTTTTCCCGAGGCGTATCAGCCACTAGTAATATCTGGCAGCTGCTTAACACTGCTCTCTACATCAATAACACATACTGTAAATGCCCGGCCAAGATGAGTGTTCATGTGTACGTGGGGTCGGGAAAGATAGCAGGTGGCTGAATGTACACTCAGATGATAGCTATGTAAACTGTATGGTCACCTCTATGGTAGGATCATACTACCGTTTTCTTCAAATTCGATAAAAATGGTCTGATTTTTCTGATCAGAGTTTTATCAGAGTGGCATCAATTTTTTATGGACGAGGTGGGAAAAAAAAAGTTTCCCCACCTTCTCCATTCTGTCAGTCTGTCAAAATTTGACCACACACTTGGATGTCATCCAAATACAGTCAGATCTTTCCCATGGACCCAAAAACCTGCATGGCCAATTTTGACCAAGCACCCTGATCCAAATCGGACATGACTCTGATTTTTTCCGAGGTCCACTTGGTACAAGGATAAAATGGGACATAGCACAGAAACAAAAATAAGTGGAGCACTCACCTGATCTTTAGTGAGTATCAAATGTCCATTTAGAATATTTGACCAACCTCAAAAAAGTCATATCCAAGCAAAAACCCCCAAAGGATAAATAGGGATAAAAAGGTATAGGCAACAAAATAAATAAAACTACATATTTATTAACAATATTTAAAATTATGTAAAAAACAAGTAACACAAGAAGTTTCTCAAACAGGTATTTGGGGACTGGGGAGACAGGAACCAGTGTTGGTAGTAAAAGTAGCAAAAAGAGACAATATATTGTGTGATATCATTTACAGTCAAATCCTAATGATAATAAGCAGCAATATAAAATAAATTGCCTAGTGCCCAACTATTGAAGCAAAGTATCCATCATATAGGTTGTATGATAATCTATAACACAGTACATATAATAGTTCATAGTGTAAAGTGCATAAGTGCTTTCAAATTGTGGCTACTTAAATATATTATTACCTACATCAATGTCTGTCCTGGTTTCCTGGTGCCCACAGTCCAACCCCAACAGCGCCGTTTCGCCTGACTGGCTTCCTCAAAATGGGGGCATGTGGTGTTTAGTGATGCATTTCTTTAATCCACAGTTTAGGATAACATCAACATCATATTAAAGTGCAGTGTGCAGGTGGCAGGGGAGTTAGCAGGTGAGAAAGCTTGACGGACTACGGCCGTTTTGTGCTAATCTTGCGCTTTAACGGGTCCATGGAGCGTAGTCCGTCAGGCTTTCCCACCTGTTCCACTATTCTACAAAAGTGAAAAAATTGGACATATTTACAACTCCATAGAATATCACAGGCATGAGAGCTATCCATGAAAACCATGGATGGCATTTCCACAAGAAAATCAGTTGTGTGCATGAGCCTTTAGAGATAGAGTTATGTCCAGTGTCATTTGAACTCATTTTAAATGACTAATCATTTGTATAGTAACAGTATACATGACAGTACAGCATCAATATTTCACAGGAATGATATAAAGCACGTGTCCCTTTAATACCCAAGTCTGAGCTGATAGAATAAGAAACAAGACAGACATAAAATGGTAATGTAAGCCTTAAAGTGGATTTGAAGATGAAAAAATCTTATCAACTGTCAGGTTCTGAGTTCCAAGTATTTTATTTTTTATCTCTCCGCATTTGTTATGATGATACTTTATCAAGTATTATATTGTTGTAAGGTTATTGCAGTACAGCTCCAGTAATGCCAGGCACACTATTTGATCTGGGAAACTATCTGTGGTTAACAGAAATAACAATGAAAACTGACAAGCTGAAATATATGAGAAAATAAATCCTTTCCAGAAGGGTTTGTAATAGAAGTTATATGGTGGCGGACAGAAATAGGCATCTGCAGCAGTATGAATAAATACAGGACACAAGGAGTATCAATCTAAGCTGAACACGATGCAATGGGAGATAGAGACATACACTGCAGCTCTCCATCTTACCAAGGTTAAGCTTCCTAGAAAATGGGAAGATAAATGTAAGGTCTCTTTCGGCTTTTTTTTTCTTTTTCATGACTAATTTTCATCAGTGTTTTGGATCAGATTTTCATCAGTATTTGGTCAGTGAATGTCAGTTTTTACCATCAGTGGTTTATCAGTGATTTTCTCACATGCAAATCTAAAAAAAGCAAACAAAAAAATTTACTAAACTTTTCCTACCCATTAGGTCACGTTCACACATTCAGCATTTGGTCAGTATTTTGCATCAGTATTTATAAGCCAAAATCAGGAGTAGAACAATCAGAGGAAAAGTATAATAGAAACACGTCACCACTTCTGCATTTATCACCCGCTCCTAGTTTTGGCTTAAAAATACTGATGTAAAATACTGACCAAATACTGCTAGTGTGACGGCAGCCTAAGAGGCATAAAGTGTTCCCCTTTTTGCTTGATCTCCTCCATCTTATGCTCAATGGAAGCTCCAAGATATATCTAACCATGGAGTATAAAACACACATGAAAATAATCACACTGGAACTGTAGATGGTCCCATATTTAGAGGCAATATTACAGATATGTCATGAACTGAACATAACCTTATGATGTTAAAAGCAGACATGACACAGATTGCCCGCTATGCACTGCCTGTGATTTTCCCTGACCCATAAACCTGTGTGGGTATTTTAAAAATAAACTATCACTCGATCTGGAAAAAAAATATGGACATGTGAACATAACCATAGATTATAATGGGTACATTTTCTACCAATGAGAAACAATGTAACAAGAAAAAGTAGAGGACACCACCATAAACAATGTTTAGATCTACTTATCACATACCCAATGGTGAACATACAGTTCACTATGTTCCTCACAGTGGAAATTGACAGGTTAAATCTGTGAGACAGCTTTTTGTATTCACTTTAAGTAGCTTTTCTCATGATTGCATACACCTGGCTATGAAGTTCAAAGCTCAATGAGGTTACAAAACAAAAAAAAGTGCTTTAGTAAGTCAGTAAAAAGTAGGTAGGAGTATTTAAAACAAGAAAATGATAAGGGTGCCCATACTTATGCACCTGTCACATTTTGTTTGAATGCAGATTGCACATTTTCTGTTAGTACAATAAACCTCATTTCAAGGCAGAAACATTACTGTGTCCAACAGTTATTAGATATATGAAACTGAAATAGCTGTTGCAAAAAAAACAATTTTTATAAAACAGTAAGCTTAAGATTAATAGGGGTGCCCAAACTTTTTCATATAACTGTAGAAAAAGCAAGGAAGAAGAAGGTATGCAAAGACAAGGATCTTCTGCCTAAAGTATATATTTATTTATTCAATGACACTCAAGCCAAAACAAAGACATATTAAAAACACTTTAAAAAGTAAAAATGGCCATAACAGTATAATGGACGACAAAACATGACTCTCTTATTCTGGACCTCTTACAGATGGCACTCAATAACAACTATTTTGTATTTGATGGTGTTTTTTTACAGACAGATCTTATCACTGCGATGGGGGCCAGATGTGCCCCATCATATGCCAATCTTTTTTTAGAATGGTGGGAGGAGACAGTGGTGTGAACACAACCGGTTGTTTTAGATTTATAGATGACATTCATTTGGTGTGGACTGGAACCCTTGAAGATTACAGATTTTTCATCGCCTCCTTGAATGACAACCCATGGAACATCACTTTGACTTCCAAATTTTCATGTTGCTCTGTAGATTTTCTGGATCTCAAGATCTCATTGGAAGGAACAACAGTAAAAGTTATTCTGTTTTGTAAACCAACAGCTGTAAATAGTCTGTTACATTATGAGAGCTTTCACCCTCTCCATATATGGAATGGTCTCCCTAAAGGGCAATTTTTACACCCAAGAAGGAATTGTAACACCACAGAGGACTTTAAACTATAAGCACATGATTTAGCGAACAAGTTTGCAGCAAGGGGTTACCCAGATAAAATTATTCAAGGGCATATCAAAACTCCCAGAAGATTGATTGTTTGGATACATTACAGCCAAAATTTCGAGAAACACAGAGGACCATTGATTTGAAAGCCACGTATAACAACCAGTGGCAAGACATCAGATGGATTATGGCTACAAATTGCGCGATACTCCTCAGTAAACCAAGATAATGACAGTTTATTTGATCACGGCATTTAACGAGCGCTTCCGGCAAGCGCACCGGAAATCCTGCCTATCGGTGACCCCGTCATGTGATCGCGGGTCACCGATGGGTTGGCATGATAACCAGAGGTCTCCAGCAGACCTCTATGGTTGTCACTGCCAGATTGATATGTACGATGCCCGGTGGTCGACGCTCATAGCAAGTCAGCAATTCTGCTACATACAGGAGATCTGATCATCACCTGTATGTAGCAGAGCCGATTGGATTATGGCAGTCTCCCATGGAGACTATTAAAGCATGCAGAAAATAAAAAAAAGTTTTTAAACATATTAGAAAAATAAGAAATATATAAAAGTTCAAATCACTCCCCTTTTGCCCCATTCAAAATAAAATAATAAATAAATCAAACATACACCACATACTTGGTATCGCCGCATTCAGAATCGCCTAATCTATCAAATTAAAAAAAGAACTAACCCTATCACTAAATGAAGTAACGAGAAAAAAAGTAAAAACACCAGAATTACATTTTTTTGGGTCGCCGCAACACTGCATTAAAATGCAATTACGGACGATCAAAAGATCGTATCTGCACCAAAATGGTATCATTAAAAACATCAGCTCGGCACACAAAAAATAAGCCCTCACATGGCCATTTTGACCAAAAAATAAAAAGTTATAGCTGTGGGAAGAAGGGGAGCAAAAAAATTGAATATTCAAAACCATAAATACCTGTGGTAGTTAAGGGGTTATCACTTAAAAATAAGTTTTTTTTAATGCATCATATTCCGGTATGTGGCGTACGGATGGCACACGGATGACTCACTCGTACAGATGGATAGCACACAAATTGAAAAAAACATACACACATATGTTGAAAAAAAATCACATGGATGGTGTTTTTATCCATGGAAGTGTGAAGGGGGCCTTAGGTGGACACATTTCTAATATAACATTTAATTAAAACAATAATTAAAGTTATATACTTTAATGTGAATGTTTTTGCAGTTTAATTTTTTTTTTTTTTTAAGTATTCTTCAAATACATGGGTCTACCAGAAATGGGTCCAGTGCAAAAAAAGCCTACAGACTGATTTTCATGTATGAGAAAAAAAATGATGTGTGAAATGTAAAACTGACCTAAGGCTATGTTCACACGCTGCACTTTTTTATGCAAATTTTAAGCTCCATTTTACAGTACCAGCAAAAGCAATGTGATTTCGGAAATCTCATGCACACTCATTTTTTTTTTTTTTCCTGACTGAATTGGAAAACTGCTGAGATTTTGAAAACTGCAGCATGTGACTTATTTCAGCATTTTTTCAGCCATAGAATGCAATGAGTAAGTTGGTTCAAAAACCTAAGGAAGATGCATTGCGTATTTTGGGGGGCCGCTAAATTTTATCAGCATGCACAATAAAAATGCAGCAAAACCTGCTTTAGTAAGTCGCTTCTTTACTGCCAAGAGAGCAGGTTTTGCCTGCAGAAAAAACAGCAACAACGCAACGAGTGAATATAGTCTAACTCTTAAAGGTTTTATCTCATGAAGACAACTCCTGTGCTAGGAAGACATATTATAGGCATCATAAAGGGTCAGGCTGCACTAGTCACCTGTCAATTATAACAAATGTTAGATTGGCTTGTGTAGTCGTTGTGCCACTTATGACCCAAAACTTATAATTTCCACCTGGCAAGACATTTCTGCCTTACTGTTTTGGCAGGATCAGTCAGATACTCAGCCCCGTCATGTTCCTGTAGCTCTACGGTTACTCTGGGACCTCTTGCTGCAAACTGTGCATTTATTCTTTTTCATGATCTGTTTGATTTGTGGTATCTCAGTGCATCACTGTTAATGTTTAATGTGATACTAACTAGAAACCCAGATATCTAATGTTTGTTTGTAGGGTTAAAAATCTATGAAAGCAACTTCACATATAGTTATTTCCAACTAATTAGGTACCTAGAATGGATGAGCTGCATAGTTCTGCTTTTTAAAGAAAACATTATAGATTATCCTAATGTTATTGATGACTTCCACTAGATGTCAGCATAGTACTAGAAAATCTATGTGAAAAGTAGTGGGATAGTATTGAATCCATGTATACCATACTATAGGAGGTAAAAGTTTTCATCTAAACATGTACATCAAAGGGGTCCTAAACTTTTATATAAGTAGAAAAGTGTTTCATGTGTATACTTAACCCATATAGATATGTCAAAGGTCATGTCTTTTGCCTTTGATGTAGGCTCTGAAGATGAGCCTGCATCTTTGCCTGCACATGACAACTGATCTGATCAGCTGTCATGTGCCTCTAACAGCCAAGGGTGAATCTAAGATCCACCTGTGGCTGTTAACCACTTTAATGATGCTGTCAATAACTGGCAGAGGCATTTAACATGCGCTGGCCGGAGGCGCGTTATAAGTCTCGCCCATCAGCGGTCGCAGAAACATGATCGTGTGGAGCTGATGGGTGTCATGACAGCCAGGGTCTGCAGAAGACCCCCATGCCTGTGCTTGTGAACCTCCTATGAACACCGGCTCGTGGCCGGCATTCATGAGATCATGATTTTTGCTACACATAGCTGGACTGATGCAGATTTTTTTTTCACCACTGAAATAAAATTTTTTTTTATACGTGCTTGGTATCTGCATACTCATACTGATCCGAGGAATCAGATTGCCAGGTACTTTTAAGTATTTAGTGGACATGGTAAATAAAAAAAAAAACAGTCATGGAATTGCAATTTCACCTCACTTGGAATTTTATTTCCTTTTTTCCAGTAGGCTATATGGTAAAATCAATGCTGTTATTCAAAAACACAACTTGTCCCTCAAAAAAAAAAGCCCTCATACGGCTATATTGATAGAAAAATAAAAAAGTTATGACTCTGTGAAGAAAGGGAACAAAAAACTAAAGTGCAAAAATAGAAAATCCCAAGTTCGTGAAGGGGTTAACCCTACAGTACTGGAACTGCAGCTGGTACTATATCTTACTATCTGGACATTGGGCATAAATTAATATTTGAGATGATCAAATGTTTTGAAATTAAAATTCTCCTGATTTGACAAATTTGATTAAAACTTTTATTTGCACTGATTCCAAACTGCAAATACTTTAATTGTCCAAGAGAGATGTGTATAACACTGAGTTCTCCTACCTTATGCCCAACCCCTTTCAAGTTATTTAACCCCTTTCTGACATTAGACGTACTATCCCGCCGAGGTGGGGTGGGCCCGTATGACCACCGACGGAATAGTACGTCATACGCGATCGGCCGATCGCGGCCGGGTGTCAGCTGCATATCGCAGCTGACATCCAGCACTATGTGCCAGGAGCAGTCACGGACCGCCCCCGGCACATTAACCCCCGGCACACCGCGATCAAACATGATCGCAGTGTACCGGCGGTATAGGGAAGCATCGCGCAGGGAGGGGGCTCCCTGCGGGCTTCCCTGAGACCCCCGGAGCAACGCGATGTGATCTCGTTGCTCCGAGGGTCTCCTACCTCCCTCCTCGCCGCAGGTCCCGGATCCAAGATGGCCGCGGCATCCGGGTCCTGCAGGGAGGGAGGTGGCTTACCGAGTGCCTGCTCAGAGCAAGCGCTGGTAAGCCTGCAGCCCTGCACAGCAGATCGCAGATCTGACAGAGTGCTGTGCACACTGTCAGATCACCGATCTATAATGTCCCCCCCGGGACAAAGTAAAAAAGTAAAAAAAAAAATTCTCCACATGTGTAAAAAAAAAAAAAAAAAAAAATCCTAAATAAATAATCAAAAAAAATATTTATTATTCCCATAAATACATTTCTTTATCTAAATAAAATTAAAAAAAACAATAAAAGTACACATATTTAGTATCGCCGCGTCCGTAACGACCCAACCTATAAAACTGCCCCACTAGTTAACCCCTTCAGTAAACACCGTAAGAAAAAAAAAAAAAAAACGAGGCAAAAAACAACACTTTATTATCATACCGCCGAACAAAAAGTGGAATAACACACGATCAAAAAGACTGATATAAATAACCATGATACCGCTAAAAATGTGATCTTGTCCCACAAAAAACGAGCTGCCATACAGCATCATCAGCAAAAAAATAAAAAAGTTATAGTCCTGAGAATAAAGCGATACCAAAATAATTATTTTTTCTATAAAATAGTTTTTATCATATAAAAGCGCCAAAACATAAAAAAATGATATAAATGAGATATTGCTGTAATCGTACTGACCCGTCGAATAAAACTGCTTTATCAATTTTACCAAACGCGGAACGGTATAAACGCCCCCCCAAAAGAAATTCATGAATAGCTGGTTTTTGATCACTCTGCCTCACAAAAATCGGAATAAAAAGCGATCAAAAAATGTCACGTGTCCGAAAATGTTACCAATAAAAAAGTCAACTCGTCCCGCAAAAAACAATATCTCACATGACTCTGTGGACTCAAATATGGAAAAATTATAGCTCTCAAAATGTCGTAACGCAAAAAATATTTTTTGCAATGAAAAGCGTCTTTCAGTGTGTGACGGCTACCAATCATAAAAATCCGCGAAAAAAAAGGCTATAAAAGTAAATCAAACCCCCCTTCATCACCCCCTTAGTTAGGGAAAAATAAAAAAATTAAAAAATGTATTTATTTCCATTTTCCCATTAGGGTTAGGGTTAGGGTTAGGGCTAGAGTTAGGACTAGAGTTAGGGCTAGGGTTAGGGTTAGGGTGAGGGCAAGGGTTAGGGCTAGGGTTAGGGCTAGGGTTGGGGCTAGGGTTAGGGCTAGGGTTAGGGTTAGGGTTGGGGCTAGGGTTAGGGTTAGGGCTAGGGTTGGGGCTAGGGTTAGGGCTAGGGTTAGGGTTGGGGCTAGGGTTAGGGCTAGGGTTAGGGCTAGTGTTACGGCTAGTGTTAGGGCTAGTGATAGGGCTAGGGTTATTGCTAGGGTTAGGGCTAGGGTTAGGGCTAGGGTTGGGGCTAGGGTTGGGGCTACCGTTAGGGTTGGGGCTAAAGATAGGGTTAGGGTTTGGATTACATTTACGGTTGGGAATAGGGTTGGGTGTGTCTGGGTTAGAGGAGTGGTTAGGGTTACTGTTGGGATTAGGGTAAGGGGTGTGTTTGGATTAGGGTTTCAGTTATAATTGGGGGGTTTCCACTGGTTAGGCACATCAGGGGCTCTCCAAACGGGACATGGCATCCGATCTGAATTCCAGCCAATTCTGCGTTGAAAAAGGAAAACAGTGCTCCTTCCCTTCAGAGCTCTCCCGTGTGCCCAAACAGGGGTTTACCCCAACATATGGGGTATCAGCGTACTCAGGACAAATTGGACATCATCTTTTGGGGTCCAATTTCTCCTGCTACCCTTGGGAAAATACAAAACTGGGGGCCAAAAAATAAGTTTTGTGGGAAAAAATAGATTTTTTATTTTCACGGTTCTGCGTTGTAAACTGTAGTGAAACACTTGGGGGTTCAAAGTTCTCACAACACATCTAGATAAGTTCCTTGGGGGGTCTAGTTTCCGATATGGGGTCACTTGTGGGGGGTTTGTACTGTTTGGGTACATCAGGGGCTCTGCAAATGCAACGTGACGTCTGCAGACCAATCCATTTAAGTCTGCATTCCAAATGGCGCTCCTTCCCTTCCGAGCTCTGTCATGCACCCAAACAGTGGTTCCCCACCACATATGGGGTATCAGCGTACTCAGGACAAATTGGACAACAACTTTTGGGGTCCAATTTATCCTGACACCCTTGTGAAAATACAAAACTGGGGGCTAAAAAATCATTTTTGTGAAAAAAAAAGAATTTTTATTTTCACGGCTCTGCGTTATAAACTGTAGTGAAACACTTGGGAGTTCAAAGTTCTCACAACACATCTAGATAAGTTCCTTGGGGGGTCTAGTTTCCAATATGGGGTCACTTGTGGGGGGTTTGTACTGTTTGGGTACATCAGGGGCTCTGCAAATGCAACGTGACGCCTGCAGACCAATCCGTTTAAGTCTGCATTCCAAATGGCGCTCCTTCCCTTCCAAGCTCTGTCATGCGCCCAAACAGTGGTTCCCCCCCACATATGGGGTATCAGCATACTCAGGACAAATTGTACAACAACTTTTGGGGTCCAATTTATCCTGATACCCTTGTGAAAATACAAAACTGGGGGCTAAAAAATCATTTTTGTGGAAAAAAAAAGAATTTTTATTTTCACGGTTCTGCGTTATAAACTGTAGTGAAACACTTGGGGGTTCAAAGCTCTCAAAACACATCTAGATAAGTTCGTTAGGGGGTCTACTTTCCAAAATGGTGTCACTTGTGGGGGTTTTTAATGTTTAGGCACATCAAGGGCTCTCCAAACGCAACATGGCATCCCATCTTAATTCCAGTCAATTTTGCATTGAAAAGTAAAATAGCGCTCCTTCCCTTCCGAGCTCTGCTATGCGCCCAAACAGTGGTTTACCCCCACATATGGGGTATCGTCATACTCAGGACAAATTGCACAACAACTTTTTTGGTCTAATTTCTTCTCTTACCCTTGGGGAAATAAAAAAATGGGGTCGAAAAGATCATTTTTGTGAAAAAATATGATTTTTTATTTTTACGGCTCTGCATTATAAACTTCTGTGAAGCACTTGTTGGGTCAAAGTGCTCAACACACATCTAGATAAGTTCCTTAAGGGGTCTACTTTCCAAAATGGTGTCACTTGTGGGGGGTTTCAATGTTTAGGCACATCAGGGGCCCTCCAAACGCAACATGGCGTCCCATCTCAATTCCAGTCAATTTTGCATTGAAAAGTCAAATGGCGCTCCTTCCCTTCCGAGCTCTGCCCTGTGCCCAAACAATGGTTTACACCCACATATGGGGTATCAGCATACTCAGGACAAATTGCACAACAATTTTTGGGGTCCAATTTCTTCTCCTACCCTTGGGAAAATAAAAAATTGGGGGCGAAAAGATCATTTTTGTGAAAAAATATGATTTTTTATTTTTACGGCTCTGCATTATAAACTTCTGTGAAGCACTTGTTGGGTCAAAGTGCTCACCACACATCTAGATAAGTTCCTTAGGGGGTCTACTTTCCAAAATGGTGTCACTTGTGGGGGGTTTCAATGTTTAGGCACATCAGGGGCTCTCCAAATGCAACATGGCGTCCCATCTCAATTCCAGTCAATTTTGCATTGAAAAGTCAAATGGCGCTCCTTTCCTTCCGAGCTCTGCCATGCGCCCACACAGTGGTTTACCCCCACATATGGGGTATCAGCGTACTCAGGACAAATTGTACAACAAATTTTGCGGTCTATTTTCTCCTGTTACCCTTGGTAAAATAAAACAAATTGGAGCTGAAATAAATTTTGTGTGAAAAAAAGTTAAATGTTCATTTTTATTTAAACATTCCAAAAATTCCTGTGAAACACCTGAAGGGTTAATAAACTTCTTGAAAGTGGTTTTTAGTACCTTGAGGGGTGCAGTTTTTAGAATGGTGTCACACTTGGGTATTTTCTATCATATAGACCCCTCAAAATGACTTCAAATGAGATGTGGTCCCTAAAAAAAAATGGTGTTGTAAAAATGAGAAATTGCTGGTCAACTTTTAACCCTTATAACTCCATCACAAAAAAAAATTTTGGTTCCAAAATTGTGCTGAAGTAAAGTAGACATGTGGGAAATGTTACTTATTAAGTATTTTGGGTGACATATGTCTGTGATTTAAGGGCATAAAAATTCAAATTTGGAAAATTGCAAAATTTTCAAAATTTTCGCCAAATATTCGTTTTTTTTCACAAATAAACGCAAGTTATATCGAAGAAATGTTACCACTATCATGAAGTACAGTATGTCACGAGAAAACAGTGTCAGAATCGCCAAGATCCGTTGAAGCGTTCCAGAGTTATAACCTCATAAAGGGACAGTGGTCAGAATTGTAAAAATTGGCCCGGTCATTAACGTGCAAACCACCCTTGGGGGTGAAGGGGTTAACACAAACCCAGCCTTAGTAATGTCAAAATAAGCTTACCATATAAATGGATGGTAACCCCATAGTAACCAACAGGCCACTTATTTATACAGAACACTAACAGATGTTTCCTGTTATTTTTTAATTAAAATTGGTCCAAAAATTCTCTCTCTTAGTCATTTGTGACCAGAAGACTATTCTGTGCAGAACACTGACTTAGGATGGAGTCACACTAAACGTTTGAAAAATCGGTTCGAGTCTCCCTGCCAAGAGTTGAAAGAGAGTAATGCGAGTGTCATGCGTTTACAATCCGATTTTTCACATCTAGCATCCGATTTACATCCATATGCAGTTCCTTTGCTATCCAATTGCAATGCGATTTTAAAATGAGCTTTTACATAGAGGAATTATCTATGTGATTTACACATCGCTTTCAAAGAAAATATTCTTCAAAACACACACGCACACACGCACGCAGGCACGCACGCACACACACATATATATATAATTCGGCATATCCCACTCGCACACCACCTCCTCACCTCGCCCCCTGTCAGAGTCCCGCAAGGTTCAGTCCTTGGGCCTCTGCTCTTCTCCATTTATACCTTTGGCCTTGGACAGCTCATAGAGTCCCATGGTTTTCAGTATCATCTCTATGCCGATGACACACAGATCTGTATCTCTGGACCAGATATCACCACCCTACTAATCAGAATCCCACAATGTCTGTCTGCTATTTCATCCTTCTTGTCCGCTAGATTTCTAAAACTTAATATGGACAAAGCAGAATTCATCATCGTTCCCCATCTCACTTGACTCCCCAAAAGACCTATCCATTAAAGTAAATGGCTGCTCACTCTCCCCAGTCCCACAAGCTCGCTGCCTCGGGGTAATCCTTGACACTGATCTCTCCTTCAATCCACATATCCAAGCCCTTTCCACTTCCTGCCGACTCCAACTCAAAAATATTTCCCGGATCCGTACATTCCTCAACCAAGAATCTCAAAAAAACCCTAGTCCATGCCCTCATCATCTCCCGCCTTGACTACTGCAACCTCCTGCTCTGTGGCCTCCTCTCTAACACTCTTGCACCCCTCCAATCTATTCTAAACTCTGCTGCCCGACTAATCTACCTGTCCCCCCCGCTATTCCCCTGCCTCTCCCCTCTGTCAGTGCCTGCACTCGCTCCCCATTACCCAACGACTCCAGTTCAAAACCCTAACCATGGCATGCAAAGCCATCCACAACCTGTCTCCTCCATACATCTGTGACCTCGTCTCCCAGTACTTACCTGCACGCAACCTCTGATTCTCACAAGATCTCCTTCTCTACTCTCCTCTTATCTCCTCTTCCCACAATCACATATAAGATTTCTCCTGCGCATCCCCCATACTCTGGAACTTTCTAACCCAACATATCAGACTCTCACCTACCGTGGAAATGTTCAAAAAGAACCTGAAGTCCTACCTCTTTCAACAAGCCTACAACCTGCAGTAACCACCGATAGACCAAACCACTGCACGACCAGCTCTACCCTCACCAACTGTATGAGGCAGGCAGGGTCCTCTCTCCTTATGTACCAGTTGTCACTTGTATTGATTAAGATAATTGTACTTGCTTTTTATTATGTATACCCCTCCTCACATGTAAAGCTCTATGGAATAAATGTACCTGTCATATGACCATAAGACACCCCCATTACTAATCCTATAGTCACATTGTATGAAAACACTGACACCCTGAATAAAGTCCTTTAATTGAAAGAATGACACATACTCCTGTAATAAATCTTAATTAAACCATACTTACAACCTCGCCCATTACATTGACGCCCTTGTCATCTGCAAAAGAGTTAAAAATAAAAAACAACAATATTCCTCATCTTTCCGCAGAGATGCTGCTAATCCATTTGTACCATGACGGGTCTAGCTCTGCTACATCTAGATGGCAGGCTACATGGTTATATGATGCAACCATACAGCCTGTCATTCAACAGAAACACTGAGCAGCATGTGCTCAGTGTCTCCCTGTGAACTCCTATTCCCTTTATGAGGGCACCGTGAGTGTGAGAAGGTTTTCCTGCTCATGGTTCCATCAGACAGGTGCTGCGAGTTCACAGCCAACTAACTCACTTTACCTTTCTGACATCAATGCGAGCACCATGGGAAAATTTAGTTTAAGATAATAAACTATTTGTCCATAGACAAGTCTAGCTCTGCTACATCAACTTGGCATGCTGAATTTCAAGCATTCAGCATGCCAGGCAACAGAGGCCATAAGCAGCGTGTGCTAGCGCTGCTCAGTGCCTTGTGGTGACAGGAAAAAGGTGAGCAGAATTCATAGCCATTGAACGTCATTCACCTCACTGATGTCAATGTGAGTGTGAAAAAATTTTCACGCTCGCGGTGCCAACAAAGGTCAGCAGAGCTCATGTCCAATGAACTCCTTCCGCCTCAATGACATCAGCGCAAGGGTAGTTAGAACTTTTCCATGGCAAGCATGCACAGCTCATTGTTTCTGAACACTCTCATCATGCAAGTATTCAGCGTACCAAGTAGATGTAGCAGTGCTAGACTCGTCTATGGACAGATGGATTATTACCTTCTCGTCGGAAAGGTGAGGAATATGGTTGTTTACTTTTTTAATCTCTTTTACAGGGAAAATGGGCATCAGAGGATTATCTTCAAGTAAGGGTCAAGAGCTTCAGTGGATTGGGCATAGAGATGAGTATAAGCTTACTTTTTACTTAAAAAAAAGAAAAATGTGAGTGTCTTTATTTCAAATATAAAACACCCTGTATAAAGTCCTTTATTTACAATATGTCTATGGGGTTAGTAATAGGGGCATCTTATAGACGCCTCTCCATTACTAAACACTGGACTTGATGTCAGCTGCCAACAGAAAGCTGATATCAACCTCAATGCTATTACCCCACTTGACAACGCACCTGTGCAAGTGAGAAGAGCAAGGCTAAGCACCAGAATTATCACATCTTATGGAGATGATGTTTTTAGTGATGAGCGAGCACTAAAATGCTCGGGTGCTCGCTGCTCGGGTCGAGCAGATTGGAATACTCGGGTACTTGGCCAGAACAACGAGCCCAATGTAAGTCTATGGGAGACCCGAGTATTTTTACAGTGATCCACCCCGGGGGTCCTTTTAAGGTCTAAAAACATCTGAAAATGATGGAAACACTGCTCAAATGACACAGGAACATCATGGGGATCGCCCCTGGAAGCATTCCCGACTCCTAATTCACAGCTTTAAACAATTTTTTCCGAGATTCATGCCATTTTTCCCGGTGCCACCAAAAACACACTAAAAAGAAACCAAAACGGAGTTTGCTGGGAAATATGTTAAGGTACACGTTTTGCAGGTTAATGACTTGCCTGTAAGGCCAAATTATTAACCCCAGAGCAAGAATTTCCTCCCCCACTTAGGCTTAGTTTAGACACAGCGTTTTTGAAGCGTATTTCAACTTTAACATTGTTTTCAACCACTACACATGCGTTAACTGGGAAATGTCATTGTAACACTTAACAACCCTAGCTGGCCATGTGGTGTGTGCCCAATTCTCAATTCATGCCCAATTCCCCAATGTGTGGTCCTTTTTTTACAAATTAAAATAGTGCCATCACAGCCCCCTTGCCCAAAATGCACCGTACAGAGCACATTCACCCTGGTGATCTAGTGGCAGTTAAAGGACACATTGCAGGAAACAGAAGGAAGAGGTAGGCCCAATGTAATGTCATGCCAAATTCCCCAATGTGGGGTCCTTTTTTTACAAATTAAAATAGTGCCATCTCAGCCCTCTTGCCCAAAATGCACAGTACAGAGCACATTCACCCTGGTGATCTAGTGGCATTTAAAGGACACATTGCGGGAGACAGAATAAAGAAGTAGGCCCAATGTAATGTCATGCCCAATTCCCCATTGTGGGATCCTTTTTTTACAAATTAAAATAGTGTCATCACAGCCCCCTTGCCCAAAATGCACCGTACAGAGAACGTTCACCCTGGTCATCTAGTGGCAGATAAAGGACACATTGCAGGAGACAGAATGAAGAAGTAAGCCCAATGTAATGTCATGCCAAATTCCCCAATTTGGGGTCCTTTTTTTACAAATTATAATAGTGCCATCTCAGCCCTCTTGCCCAAAATGCACAGTACAGAGCACATTCACCCTGGTGATCTAGTGGCATTTAAAGGACACATTGCGGGAGACAGAATGAAGAAGTAGGCCCAATGTAATGTCATGCCCAATTCCCCAATGTGGGGTCCTTTTTTACAAAATAAAATAGTGCCATCATAGCCCCCTTGCCCAAAATGCACCGTACAGAGCACGTTCACCCTGGTGATCTAGTGGCAGTTAAAGGACTCATTACAGGAGACAGAATGAAGAAGTATGCCCAATGTAATGTCATGACCAATTTCCCAATGTGGGGTCCTTTTTTTTACAAATTAAAATAGTGCCATCACAGCCCCCTTGCCCAAAATGCACCGTACAGAGCACGTTCACCCTGGTGATCTAGTGGTAGTTAAAGGACACATTGCAGGAGACAGAATGAAGAAGTAGGCCCAATGTAATGTCATGCCCAATTCCCCAATGTGGTGTCCCTTTTTTACAAATTAAAATAGTGCCATCACAGCCCCCTTGCCCAAAATGCACCATACAGAGCACGTTCACCCTGGTGATCTAGCGGCAGTTAAAGGACACATTGCAGGAGACAGAATGAAGAAGTAGACCCAATGTAATGTCATGCCCAATTCCCCAATGTGGGGTCCTTTTTTACAAATTAAAATAGTGCCATCCCAGCCCCATGGCTCAAAATGCACCATACAGAGCGTGTTCACCCTGGTGATCTAGTGGCATTTAAAGGACACATTGCAGGAGACAGAATGAAGAAGTAGGCCCAATGTAATGTCATGCCCAATTCCCCAATGTGGGGTCCTTTTTTTACAAATTAAAATAGTGCCATCACAGTCCCCTTGCCCAAAATGCACAGTACAGAGCACGTTCACCCTGGTCACCTAGTGGTTCTGGATGATGAGGATGAGGATAAGGAGGAGGATAACAGCAAACAGACCAAATCTGGATGCATATACCCATGTGTGGTTGTGAAGAGGTGCATGAAAATACACCTCCCCAAAAGAGAGAATGTATTTGAGGTTATGTTTCGCTGTTTTCACTTGGTGGTGTACAGAAGTCTTTCCCAATCCAGCCCTTGTTAATTTTTATAAGAGTCAGCCTGTCAGCATTTTCAGTTGACACGCGGATGTGCTTATCTGTTATAATTCCACCAGCGGCACTAAAAACCGGCTCTGACAGAACGCTAGCAGCAGGTCAGGCCAGGACCTCCAAGGCGCAGAGAGCCAGTTCATGCCATGTGTCCAGCTTGGATACCCAATAATTAAAAGGCACAGAGGAATCATGGAGGACGTTTGTGCGATCTGCAAGGTACTCCCTCACCATCTTCCCAAACATTGCACTTCTTGTGACAGAACCCATTGCCTCTGTGAAGTCACGATGTGAGGGTCTGAGAAAACTGTCCCAGAACTGTGCCATTGTTCCCCTGCCTGAGCTGGATTGTACTTATTTCTCTCTTGCTTGGACTCCTTGGTTGTACAACAAACTCTGATGTCTGCTGCCAGCATTCTCACATGGGAATTTTCTAAGTAATTCCACCACAAGGGCCCTCTGGTGCTGCAACATTTTAGTACACCTCTCTGCCTCTGGTTGAAGAGACTGAAAGTTCTCCTTGTAGCGTGGGTCTAGAAGTGTCGCCAACCAGTAATGAGTGTCACCCAAAATTTTTATAATGCGAGGGTCACGTGAAATGCAGCGCAACATAAAGTTAGCCATGCGTGCCAGACAGCCAACAGGCAAGACTTCCGTGTCCTCACCAACAGGATGACTGACCATGCTGTCCTCCTCCTCCTCATCCTCCTCCCTGTCCTCAGGTGATCCCCACTGAACATACGGTATGACAGCTGTGTTTGTAGTACCGTCTATAGCGCATGAAAGTAGCTCTTGTTCTTCCTCCTCCTCCTCATTGCCTACCAATTCACATTGAGAAGACATGAGGCTGGGCTGAGTGTAATCCCCCTGTATGGTTCCTTGCTCCATGTCCTCGTGCTCTGCCTGCAATGTATCCTCTTTAATTGTGAGCAGAGAGGTTTTCAGAATGCTCAGAAGAGGGATGGTTATGCTAATTATGGCGTCATCGCCGCTCACCATCTTGGTGCAGTCCTCAAAGTTTTGGAGGATGGTACATATATCGGACATCCATGTCCTCTCCTGAGGTCTTATGTGTGGAGTCTGAACTGAATATCGATGGCCTTGTTGATGTTGGTAGTCAACAACTGCCCTCTTCTGCTCACAAATCCTTTCCAACATTTGTAGCGTAGAGTTCCAGTGCGTGGGGACATCACACACCAGCCGGTGAGCCTGAAGCTGCAAACGCTGCTGAAGCCCCGCAAGGGCGGCTGAAGCTGTAGCTGACTTTCTAAAATTGACGGACAGACAGCGTACTTTCACTAGCAGATCTGGCAGCTCCAGGTAGCTTTTCAGAATACGTTGAATTACGAGGTTAAGCACATGGGTCAAGCAAGGTACGTGTGTGAGCTCACCTTGCCTCAGAGCCGCCACCAGGTTACGGCTATTGTTACACATGACCATGCCTGGCTGTAGGTTCAGCAATGTCATCCAAACATCTGACTGCTCTTTCAGTGCTGTCCACAACTCTTCTGCATTGTGCGGTTTGTCAGCTATGCAGATAAGCTTCAGCACAGCCTGTTGACGCTTGGCTGAGGCAGTGCTGCAGTGCTTCCAGCTTCTGACTGATGTATTGATTTCAGAGATGGAGGATGAAGAGGAGGAGGAGGAGCTGCAGGAGCTGTAGACTGTGGGGGCAACTCTGATTGATGTAGGGCCAGCAATCCTCGGCGTGGGGAGGATGTGTTCCATCCCAAGGTCCGATTGGGTCCCGGCTTCCACTATGTTAACCCAGTGTGCCGTCAGTGAGATGTACTGTCCCTGCCCACAAGCACTTGTACATGCTGGTGTAATGCCAGTACTGCACCGGGAGAAATAGTGGCGACTGGGGACCGAGTACCTTGGGATTACCGCCGCCATCAGATTGTGGAAAGCTTCCATCTCAACAAGCCTAAAAGTCAGCATTTCTAGCACAAGCAGAAGAGAAATATTAGAATTGAGGACTGTGGCCTGTGGGGCGTTGGCTGGGTATTTCCGCTTGCGTTCCAAAGACAGGGTTATAGACAACTTAACGCTGTGCTGGGACAAGAATGTGGAAGGGCTTGATGATGGTGCTGCTTGACTGTGGGCCACAACAGGTGCAGGGCTAGAGGCATCTTCACATGCACGGTGTACTGGGGATTGGCTTCTAAGCAAAACAGTGGAAGAAGCAGTGGTGTGACCTGCAGGCAGAGGTCCTGGAGCCCGGGGTTTGGCCCACAAAGTTGGGTGCTTTGCTGCCATGTACCTGATCATACTGGTGGTGGTCAGGCTGGTTGTTTTGCTACCCCTGCTGATGTGGGCATGGCAGGTGCTGCAAATGGCCTTTTTGGGGCTATCGGCAGAGTCTTTAAAAAATAACCAGACTTGGGAAGATCTAACAGTTGGAATGGCAACTTCCCTCATGTTGGTGTTACAGGGAACGGATGCACGCCTTCTGTCTGAGGGACCACACTGCTTCTTCCTGCCTTTTGGGGTGATATGCCTCCTTCCCCATGTGTGCTGCTGCCCTCACTCTGCATGTCCTCCTGCCAGGTTGGGTCAGTCACTATGTTATCCACCACCTCATCTTCCACATCCGCACCCTACTGCTCCTCCTGACTTTCTGGCAATTGTATCTCATCATCATCCACCTCTTCAGACACTTTCCCACCATCGCCTTCGTGTGACCGGGGCTGGTCAAAGCTTTGGGCATCTCTACATGAGATCTCAGCTGCCACCACTTTAAGTTGACCGGCCGAGAGTTCTGAATCTTGAAATAGAAAACTGAACAGCTCTTCAGAGTGTCCAAGTGTGGGATCAGTTGTCTCAGGGCACTCGGCATGGTGGAAGGAAGGAGGATCAGGGTGAGGAATATCTGGGCCACACTCACTTCTACTCAGACTTGACCGTGTGGAAGACATGGTGGTGGTTGTGATGGCTAAGTGACTGGAAGCATTATCCGCTATCCAACCAAAAACCATTTCACACTGCTCTGGCTTCAATAGTGGTGTGCTGCGGTCCCCTAGAAACTGGGACAGGAAGGTCGAGCGAGAAGATGTGGGTCTTTGTAGTTTCCCACTTTCACCTTGGCCATGGCCTCATCCTCGACATGCACCATCACCATCACATCCACTTTTCCGTCCCTTGCCTTTTCCATTTTAAATGGACTACTGCACTATTTCAAATGCTCAACACAAATATATTTATTAGTAGCGAAATAATATCTGATCAGTATGCCTGCAAATCTACGATTTTTCAAACCCAAACACCAGGCAGGCCTCAGCCTGACATAACAGACTGTATCCAATTTTTGGGGGCTTTTTTGTGAAGTTAATTTATGCAAAATAGTGCTGTATATAAGTAGAGTAACAGACAGCAAAAAAAGTGGTCCACTGGCCTACAATGCCCAAACTTGGAGCACGCAGATATATGAGGGCTGTCACGGAAATACCACACTGGCAATTATGTGCCCTTTTAATATTTTTTATGCAAAATAGTGCTGTATATAAGCTCAGTAACAGACAGCAAAAAAAGTGGTCCACTGGCCTACAATGCCCAAACTTGGAGCACACAGATATATGAGGGCTGTCATGGATATACCAAGCTGGCAAATATGTGGCCTTTTAAAAAATTTTTATGCTAAATAGTGCTGTATATAATTTCAGTAACAGACAGCAAAAAAAGTGGTACACCGGCCTACAATGACCAAACATGGAGCACGCAGATATATGAGGGCTGTCATCAAAATACCACACTGGCAAATATGTGGCCTGTTTTTCTTAAAAATGCCAAATAGTGCAGTATATAATTAGAATAACAGACAGCAAAAAAAAGTGGTACACCGGCCATCAATGACCAAACTTGGAGCACGCAGATATATGAGGGCTGTCACGGAAATACCACACTGGCAAATAAGTGGACTTTTTTATATTTTTTATGCTAAATAGTGGTGTATTTAATTAGAGTAACAGACAGCAAAAAAAGTGGTCCTCTGGCCTACACTGACCAAACTTGGAACACGCAGGTATATGAGGGCTCTAACGAAAATACCACACTGGCAAATATGTGCCCTTTTTATATTTTTTATGCTAAATAGTGCTGTATATAATTTCAGTAACAGACAGCAAAAAAAGTGGTACACCGGCCTACAATGACCAAACTTGGAGCACGCAGATATATGAGGGCTGTCACAGAAATACCACACTGGCAAATATGTGGCCTGTTTTTTTTAGAAATGCCAAATAGTGCTGTAAATAATTAGAGTAACAGACAGCAAGAACAGTGGCAAAGCGGTCTAAAATAAAAAAAATCGGAGCACACAGATATATGAGGCCTTTTTTGGTGAATGTAAAACACCAAAAAAAAAAAGGGCCACAAGGCTAGCACACACAACTATGCTACGTATGCCTGACAAACTATGATTTTTAAACAGGCCTCTGTCTGACAGAACACATTGTATTTTTTTTTTTTTGGGGGGGGGGGTGAATTTTTTTCGAAAAAAAATGCAACTAGGTATATAGTAAAGAAGCGGCCCAGCTGCAGCAGCAGCAGACAGTTATGGAGCTTTGGGAGAGATGCAGTGGGAGCAATGGACGCACATACAGTGCCTGCAGGCCTTGCACTGATGTGGATATGCTGTGCCCTGCCTACCTAGCGGTGCAATATTGGGACCCACTAATTAGCCCTAAAAAGGACTGTTGGTTTCTCAGGAGTTGTGGATTTAAGAGTTGCAGACCTACACTAACAATAAAAACCACGATTCTGACCCTATCTTGGCAGCAGCTCTCCCTACTGTCGCTGAATCTGGAGCAGAATGCGGCAAGCAGGGTGGTGCCAGGTCTCATACTCGGGATGATGCTGTGTGGCCAAGCCAATCACTACATGACCACAATAAAGATGGCTGCGGTGTTTCATGGCCTGGCAGACAATCCCTGCATCATGATTGGGTCTCTAAAGTCCGCCAAAAATGCTGGGTGGAGACCCCAATTACCGCCGAATAATCCCGGAAATGCTCGGTGCTCGCCGAGTACACCGAGCATAGTGATACTTGGGCGAGCAATGAGCAGTGGCGAGCATGTTCGCTCATCACTAGATGTTTTTAGTCTGGGAGGGGGCCAATATCCATGTCTCCTTCCATGGCTGTCAGTATTGGCAGCAGCTGTCTGTCTAGTCTTTGCTTGTTATTAATTATAGGAGGACCCTACATAATCTTTTTGGGGTCCCCCATTTTAATAAGCCACAAAAGCTATGTATACAGCTGTGAACTGATATTAATAGCCTGGGAAGCTCCATGTGTATTACCCAATGGCAGACACAAACTGAAAAGGGCACTGTGCAAAAAAAATACAGTATATGGGCCCTGTGCAGTCCAATAGCTCATCAAATGCACAATTGCACCTACTTTAGAGGTGAAAATGGGCCTCTTTAACTCTTGGCCCCCTGTGCAGCTGCAGAGATTGCACCAATGATATGTCCACCCCTGGCATTTCCCCCTTCCCAGGCTATAAACATCTGTCTCCAGCTCTCAGCTTTCCCTCTGATGGTTAGTGCAATTTCAGGGGATCCCAGTCCATTTTTTTCCAAAATGTATTTATTAATTAATTAAATACATGTATATATACTAAACCACACACGCAAACACTGATTGTATATCTCAGTCACATTTTTCCATCAATGTAATACTGTATATACAGGGTGGGCCATTTATATGGATACACCTAAATAAAAGGAGAATGGTTGGTGATATTAACTTTCTGTTTGTGGCACATTAGTATATGGGAGGGGGGAAACTTTTCAAGATAGGTGGTGACCATGGTGGCCATTTTGAAGTCAGCCATTTTGGATCCAACTTTATTTTTTCCAATGGGAAGAGGGTCATGTGATACTTCACACTTATTGAGAATTTCACAAGAAAAACAATGGTGTGCTTAGTTTGAACGTAATTTTATTCTTTCATGAGTTATTTACAAGTTTATGACCACTAATAAAATGTGTTCAAAGTGCTTCCCAATGTGTTGGATTGTCAATGCAACCCTCTTCTCCCACTCTTGACACACTGATAGCAACACAGCAGAAGAAATGCTAGCACAGGCTTCCAGTATCCATTGTTTCAGATGCTGTACACCTGGTATCTTCACAGCATAGACAATTGCCATCAGATGACCCCAAAGATAAAAGTCTAAGGGGGTAAGATCGGGAGACCTTGGTGGCCATTCAACTGGCCCACAACAACCATCATGATGATGTGTTGCCCTTTTTATGCACTGAAGATGGCGCATTCCCTGAGTTTTTCCAGCAAGATGGTGCACCACCACATTATGGGTGCCAGGTCCGAGCATTCCTACATGAACAGTTTCCTGGAAAGTGGATTGGTTGGCCAGTTGAATGGCAACCAAGGTCTCCCGATCTGACCCCCTTAGACTTTTATCTTTGGGGTCATCTGAAGGCAATTGTCTATGCTGTGAATATATGAGTTGTGCAGCATCTGAAACAACAGATACTGGAATCCTGTGCTAGCATTTCTTCTGCGGTGAGAGGTGGCAATGTCAACTAGTCCTATTATTCTTACTAATTTGTTCTTACGGCTAATTGGCAGTGGGAGTATACCATTATAAATGTGCTCGCATGGCCAAAGGATAGCAACAAAATGCCATTGAGCTATAACAGTTTATGATTATTTTTCAGCAGCCTAACACCCCATGCATGTGCATTGCTCATATAGATAATTCCCTGGGAATTTTCCACGTGTCCTGCTCCAGCTCACCTTATTTGGATTTTGTGGTTTGTTTGAGGCACCTTGTTTAGTGTTCATTAGGGTTGAGCGACTTTTATTTTTATAGGATCGGGTCGGGCTTCACGAAACCCAACTTTCTCAAAAGTCGGGTCGAGTAAAATCGGCCGATCCTATAAAAAAGTCGGGGTCGGGGTCGGCCGAAACACGAAACCCAATGCAGTGCAATGGGATACTATGGTTCCCAGGGTCTGAAGGAGAGGAAACTCTCCTTCAGGCCCTGGGATCCATATTTAAGTGTAAAATAAAGAATCAAAATAAAAAATATTGATATACTCACCCTCGGATGCGCCCTGGTACTAACTGGCAGCCTTCCTTCCTAAGAATGAGCGCGTGAATGACCTGCGGTGACGTCACGGCTTGTGATTGGTCGCGTGAGCGGTCACATGGGCGGCCGCGATTAATCACAAGCCGTGACGTCATCTAAGGCCCTTCACGCGCTCATTCTTAGGAAGGAAGGCTGCCGGAAAGAAGCCGAGGGTGAGTATATTCCTATTAGGTATATACTCACCCTCGGACGCGCCCTGCTTCTTTCCGGCAGCCTTCCTTCTTAAGAATGAGCGCGTGAAGGGCCTTAGATGACGTCACGGCTTGTGATTGGTCGCGTGAGCGGTCACATGGGTGGCCGCGACCAATCACAAGCTGTGACGTCATCTAAGGCCCTTCACGCGCTCATTCTTAAGAAGGAAGGCTGCCGGAAAGAAGCAGGGCGCGTCCGAGGCTGAGTGACCGCTCAGGCAACCAATCACAAGCCGCGACGTCACCGCAGGTCATTCACGCGCTCATTCTTAGGAAGGAAGGCTGCCAGTTAGTACCAGGGCGCGTCCGAGGGTGAGTATATCAATATTTTTTATTTTGATTCTATATTTTACACTTAAATATGGATTCCGATACCGATTTCTGATATCGCAAACATATCGGAACTCGGTATCGGAATTCCGATACCAGATTCAGTAGATCGCCGACCTCATGGCCGACCCCACACAGGGGTCGGGTCGGGTTTCATGAAACCCGACTTTGCCAAAAGTCGGCGACTAGGGTTGAGTGACTTTCATTTTTTTACAGTCGAGTTGGGTTTTGTGAAACCCGACTTTGTCCAGAGTCGAGTCGAGTGCAGTCGGCCGATTATCGGTAAAAGTCGGGGATCGACCGAAACACGAAACCCAATGCAAGTCAATGGGGAAGCATAGTCGGCAGTGAGTGGAGGCCAGGAAAACACCTACAGTGCCCATTTTAATGGCAAAAACATCCATTCTTGTTTCTGAAGCTTGTCAATCTTAATTAACTTTATAATAATAGTTGGGCATTGGAAATTGGGGTCATTTGGCAAAAGTTGTGGGGGGT
Source organism: Ranitomeya variabilis (assembly GCF_051348905.1). NCBI lineage: Eukaryota > Metazoa > Chordata > Amphibia > Anura > Dendrobatidae > Ranitomeya > Ranitomeya variabilis. The sequence continues at coordinate 323,444,756 of NC_135233.1, read as the reverse complement.
AGGGCTCGTTCAAGTTTTTAGTGGGCACAGGAAACGTGGACTACGTCACGGCGGTGGAGCAGTGAGAGGTAAGTATGTCAAGTTTGCAAGTGCTGTGATCCTAAGCAAGCAGGGGGACCCACTCGTTGGCATTGGCACTGGCACAGGGCCCCTCAAAGTACAGCGGTGTGTTTGCACGGCGGTGGCGCCTCCCACCGGCAGCGACACTTTTGCGTACTCTGAGGGGCCCTGTGCCAGTGACGTCGCCAACGAGTATGCCCCCCCACCTGATGAAGGAACCTGCACTTTCATCTGCACCTTCCTCTTTGTCCCTGTGTAAGGTGGTATAACATGCGGGAAGGGGAACCTTACTTTCAGCAGGGTCAGATTCTGGCTGTGTAGAGTGCAAGGGGAATGTAGTGGTCTAGGTCAATGTACCAGCAGACTCATCTAGCAGTGGCTGGGGAATGGGCAGGATGAGGAGGAAACAGATATAGGGCCAAAGAATAAAGTAGGCTAAATGCAGTTCAAAATTGGTAACAGGACTAAACAGGCGGCATTGCTTTGTTGAGTGGAGTAGCAAACCCAGGAGCAGCAGACACTGTTTTAAGGGCCCAAACACACTAATAGGCCAAATGCAGTTTAATATTTGCTACTGTAGGCCAAAAGCCAGAAGGTAGAAGCTCAGCTTTATTCAGTTGCGGACAACACCAGGCAGGGGCAGACACCGTTAGTAGGCCGGAACCACCAATTTTTTAAAAAACAGCAGTTAATCAGAGCCAGAAGGTAGAAGCTCAGCTTTATTCAGTTGAGGACAACACCAGGCAGGGGCAGACACCGTTAGTAGGCGGGAACCACCAATTTTTTTAAAAACAGCAGTTAATCAGAGCCAGAAGGTAGAAGCTCAGCTTTATTCAGTTGAGGACAACACCAGGCAGGGGCAGACACCGTTAGTAGGCCGGAACCACCATTTTTTTAAAAAACAGCAGTTAATCAGAGCCAGAAGGTAGAAGCTCAGCTTTATTCAGTTAAGGACAAACACCAGGGAGCAGCAAACAGAGGTATTAGGCCCCATCCAGCAATAAAAAAAAAAAAGAAAAAAAAAAAAGAAGCTTAATCAGAGCCAGAAGGTAGAAGCTCAGCTTTATTCAGTTGAGGACAACACCGGGCAGGGGCAGACACCGTTAGTAGGCCGGAAACCACCAATTTTTTTAAAAACAGCAGTTAATCAGAGCCAGAAGGTAGAAGCTCAGCTTTATTCAGTTGAGGACAACACCAGGCAGGGGCAGACACCGTTAGTAGGCGGGAACCACCAATTTTTTTAAAAACAGCAGTTAATCAGAGCCAGAAGGTAGAAGCTCAGCTTTATTCAGTTGAGGTCAACTTGAATTAGGGACTGCAGACAGACTTACCAGGCTGTCCCCTGTGTGGACCATGCATGCAATACATTAACCCATTGCGCCACAAAGGACACGTAACCTTCCGTGGCCATGCCTTCCGCTCCATGTGTCTGTTGTCAGGTGTACCTTTGGACTAACAGATTGACAGAATGAAAGGACAATGTGGTCTTTAACATGCTGGTGGAGGGGTGGGATGGCTTTTCTCGCAAAAGAATTGTCAACTGGGTAGCTCATAGCGTGGTACAGCGTAGTCCATCATGGCTTTATTAATATTAAATAAAATAAAACAATAGGCTCTATGCACTGTAAAATAGGTTCCAGGGGTACACGGGCAGCAGTGGTCTGGTGAGTGGAGGCCTAGTGGAAGGAGGGACAGCAGACAGGCTTCGAAGGCCTAACATAATAAAATGGGCTGGCTGTAGGCACTTTATAATTGGTTACAGGGGTACACGGGCAGCAGTGGTCTGGTCAGTGGAGGCCTAGTGGAAGGAGGGACAGCAGACAGGCTTCGAAGGCCTAACACAATAAAATGGGCTGGCTGTAGGCACTGTAAAATAGGTTCCAGGGGTACACGGGCAGCAGTGGTCTGGTCAGTGGAGGCCTAGTGGAAGGAGGGACCGCAGACAGGCTTCGAAGGCCTAACATAATAAAATGGGCTGGCTGTAGGCACTTTATAATTGGTTCGAGGGGTACACGGGCAGCAGTGGTCTGGTCAGTGGAGGCCGATTGTAATGAGTGTCTGCCAGTTAGTAGTCAAAAACAAAAAATAAATGTGAATGTCTCGCATTAAAACAAAACAAAAACACTAAAGAGTGCAATCATTAGGTTCAGGGGTGGGATCCTCTGCGTTGTTTCAGACCTACTAATTTAAAAGTATTTACTGTGGTAAATAGAGGACACTGCCCCTGACTATGTTAAGTACCATCATACATGTCAACACAATGGTATTGTCAGTGGCAGGTATGGAAGGATGTCAGCGCATAGACTAAACATTGGTGGAAGTGTGAGAGATAACTGTGGAAGTGGTAGAGCAATGTTTGACCTGGGGGTGGGTGAACTCTCTTGTGGCCGGCGGTACAGGCCCAGGGCCCCTCATGTTACAACAGTGTGTCTGACGTTGGGTGCGCACCACCACCACCAGAGACACTTTATTGTACTATGCGGGACCCAGTAGCAATGCCGTCGACCAAAAGCGAGCACACCCACCTCTTCAGACAAACAGCAGTCTCACGGGTGCTTGCGCCAAGTCGCGATACCACGGCCCCGTGTGGGGAGTTTGGCCATTTAGGGAGGTGTAAACATGTCGTATGCTGGACAATCAGCTGCAGCAAATTAGACATTAGAAAAGTAATTCACAGTAGTCCACAGGCAAGAGCTTTTCATAGGAAAGCTAGGTGTCGGCCGGGCAAGGTGGGGCAAAAGATTTCGAAATCCAGTTGTGGTTCATTTTAATGAATGTTAGATCATCAACATTTTGGGTAGCCAGACGAGTCCTTTTTTCGGTTAATATTGAACCTGCAGCACTGAATACTCTTTCTGATAGGACACTTGCTGCCGGGCAAGCAAGCTCCTGCAATGCATATTCTGCCAATTCTGGCCAGGTGTCTAATTTTGATGCCCAGTAATCAAATGGGAATGACGGTTGAGGGAGAACATCGATAAGGGATGAAAAATAGTTAGTAACCATACTGGACAAATGTTGTCTCCTGTCACTTTCAATTGATGCAGCAGTACCTGTCCTGTCTGCTGTCATAGCAAAATCACTCCACAACCTGGTCAGAAAACCCCTCTGTCCAACGCCACTTCTGATGTGTGCACCCCTAACACTCCTAGTCTGCTGCCCCCTGGAGCTCGTGTGAGAACGATCACGTGCGCTGTGTGCTGGGAATGCCTGAAGCAAACGGTCAACAAGAGTTGATTGTTTGGTTGCTAATATTAGTTCCAAGTTCTCATGTGGCATAATATTTTGCAATTTGCCTTTATAGCGTGGATCAAGGAGGCAGGCCAACCAGTAATCGTCATCGTTCATCATTTTCGTAATGCGTGTGTCCCTTTTTAGGATACGTAAGGCATAATCCGCCATGTGGGCCAAAGTTCCAGTTGTCAAATCTCCGGTTGTGATTGGTTGAGGGGCAGTTTCAGGCAAATCTACGTCACTTGTGTCCCTCAAAAAACCAGAACCCGGCCTTGCCACGCAACCAATTTCCAGTGCCCCCGGGAAAGCTTCCGCATTAAAAATATACTCATCCCCATCATCCTCCTCGTCCTCCACCTCCTCTTCGCCCGCTACCTCGTCCTGTACACTGCCCTGACCAGACAATGGCTGACTGTCATCAAGGCTTTCCTCTTCCTCTGGTGCAGACGCCTGATCCTTTATGTGCGTCAAACTTTGCATCAGCAGACGCATTAGGGGGATGCTCATGCTTATTATGGCGTTGTCTGCACTAACCAGCCATGTGCATTCCTCAAAACACTGAAGGACTTGACACATGTCTTGTATCTTCGACCACTGCACACCTGACAACTCCATGTCTGCCATCCTACTGCCTGCCCGTGTATGTGTATCCTCCCACAAAAACATAACAGCCCGCCTCTGTTGGCACAGTCTCTGAAGCATGTGCAGTGTTGAGTTCCACCTTGTTGCAACGTCTATGATTAGGCGATGCTGGGGAAGGTTCAAAGACCGCTGATAGGTCTGCATACGGCTGGAGTGTACAGGCGAACGTCGGATATGTGAGCAAAGTCCACGCACTTTGAGGAGCAGGTCGGAGAACCCAGGATAAGTTTTCAATAAGCACTGCACCACCAGGTTTAAGGTGTGAGCCAGGCAAGGAATGTGTTTCAGTTGGGAAAGGGAGATGGCAGCCATGAAATTCCTTCCGTTATCACTCACTACCTTGCCTGCCTCAAGATCTACTGTGCCCAGCCACGACTGCGTTTCTTGTTGCAAGAACTCGGACAGAACTTCCGCGGTGTGTCTGTTGTCGCCCAAACACTTCATAGCCAATACAGCCTGCTGACGCTTGCCAGTAGCTGGCCCATAATGGGACAACTGGTGTGCAACAGTGTCATCTGCCGATGGAGTGGTTGGCCGACTGCGGTCTGTGGAAGAGCTGTAGCTTCTGCAGGAGGACGAGGAGGAGGAGGAGGGGGTGCGAACACCTACAGCCAACTGTTTCCTAGACCGTGGGCTAGGCACAACTGTCCCGAAATTTATGTCCCCTGTGGACCCTGCATCCACCACATTCACCCAGTGTGCCGTGATGGACACATAACGTCCCTGGCCATGCCTACTGGTCCATGCATCTGTAGTCAGGTGCACCTTTGTACTCACAGATTGCCTGAGTGCATGGACGATGCGCTGTTTAACGTGCTGGTGCAGGGCTGGGATGGCTTTTCTGGAAAAAAAGTGTCGACTGGGTAGCTGGTATCGTGGTTCAGCGTACTCCATCAGGGCTTTGAAAGCTTCGCTTTCAACTAACCGGTAGGGCATCATCTCTAACGAGATTAGTCTAGCTATGTGGGCGTTAAAACCCTGTGTACGCGGATGCGAGGATAAGTACTTCCTTTTTCTAACCAGAGTCTCATGTAGGGTGAGCTGGACTGGAGAGCTGGAGATCAAGGAACTTTCGGGTGTGCCGGTGTACATGGCAGACTGAGAGACGGTTGGAGACGGTATTGTTTCCGCCGGTGACCTAGATGCAATATTTCCTCCTACAAAACTGGTGACTCCCTGACCCTGACTGCTTTTGGCTGGCAAAGAAACCTGCACAGATACTGCCGGTGGTGCAGAAAATGGTGGCCTTACAGTGATGGAAGGGATGTTGCGTTGCTGACTAGCTTCATTGGCCGAGGGTGCTACAACCTTAAGGGACGTTTGGTAGTTAGTCCAGGCTTGAAAATGCATGGTGGTTAAGTGTCTATGCATGCAACTAGTATTTAGACTTTTCAGATTCTGACCTCTGCTTAAGCTAGTTGAACATTTTTGACAGATGACTTTACGCTGATCAATTGGATGTTGTTTAAAAAAATGCCAGACTGCACTCTTCCTAGCATCGGATCCCTTTTCAGGGATTGCAGACTGAGCTTTAACCGGATGGCCACGCTGTCCTCCAACAGGTTTTGGCTTTGACACGCGTTTTGGGCCAGATACGGGCCCGGCAGATGGAACCTGTTGCGATGTTGATGCCTGCTGCGGCCCCTCCTCCACCTCCGCTTCTGAACTACTGCCGCCTGCACCCTGTTCCCCCAATGGCTGCCAATCGGGGTCAACAACTGGGTCATCTATTACCTCCTCTTCGAGCTCGTGTGCAACTTCATCTGTGTCACTGTGTCGGTCGGTGGTATAGCGTTCGTGGCGGGGCAACATAGTCTCATCAGGGTCTGATTGTGGATCAGTACCCTGAGAGGGCAATGTGGTGGTCTGAGTCAAAGGAGCAGCATAGTACTCTGGCTGTGGCTGTGCATCAGTGCACTCCATGTCAGAATCTACTTGTAATGGGCATGGCCTGTTAAGTGTTTCACTTTCTAAGCCAGGGACGGTATGTGTAAAGAGCTCCATGGAGTAACCCCTTGTGTCGCCTGCTGCATCCTTCTCTCTTGTTGTTGTTTTTGCTGAAGAGGACAAGGAAGCGACTTGTCCCTGACCGTGAACATCCACAAGCGACGCGCTGCTTTTACATTTACCAGTTTCAGAAGAGGAGGCAAAAGAGCTAGAGGCTGAGTCTGCAATGTAAGCCAAAACTTGCTGTTGCTGCTCTGCCTTTAAAAGCGGTTTTCCTACTCCCAGAAAAGAGAGCGTTCGAGGCCTTGTGTAGCCAGACGACGAAACTGGCTCCACAGCTCCAGACTTAGGTGGAATATTTTTATCCCCACGACCACCTGATGCTCCACTACCACTACCATCATTACCAGCTGACAATGAACGCCCACAGCCACGATGACCTCTTGCACCAGACTTCCTCATTGTTTTAAAAACTTAACCAAAGTAACTTTATTTGTTGCTGTCAAACAACTTACACGGTGAGCTATAACTTCAGTATGATTTCAATATCCCTTAACAGGTTGGTGAGACCACAAGGAAAATCAGGCACAATGTTACACACTCTGTTTTCTGTGGCACCAAATCATAGAGATGCCACACACGCAGGACTGTCACTCAAGCACAAATGTCAATATTAATCTCCCACTGTTTTTTTTTTTTTTTCTTTTTCAGGGAGACTTTAGAAACCAAAAAATAAAAAATAAATAGGCTTTCTATGGCCCACTGAGTGAGAGATGGCACACACAGGAGTCAGGAGTGGCACACAAGCAGAAAGGGCAATATTAATCTCCCACTGTTTGAATTTTTTTTTTTTTTCAGGGAGACTTTAGAAACCAAATAATAAAAATAAATAGGCTTTCTATGGCCCACTGAGTGAGAGATGGCACACACAGGAGTCAGGAGTGGCACACAAGCCCTGAGGCCAATATTTTTCTCCCACTGATTGATGTAGTGATTTTTTTTCAGGTAGATTTTAGAAAACAAATCAAGCAAAAAAAATAAATAGGCTTTCTATGGCCCACTGAGTGAGAGATGGCACACACAGGAGTCAGGAGTGGCACACAAGCCCTGAGGCCAATATTTTTCTCCCACTGATTGATGTAGTGATTTTTTTTCAGGTAGATTTTAGAACCCAAATCAAGCAAAAAAATAAATAGGCTTTCTATGGCCCACTGAGTGAGAGATGGCATACACAGGAGTCAGGAGTGGCACACAAGCAGAAAGGGCAATATTAATCTCCCACTGTTTGAATTTTTTTTTTTTTCAGGGAGACTTTAGAAACCAAATAATAAAAATAAATAGGCTTTCTATGGCCCACTGAGTGAGAGATGGCACACACAGGAGTCAGGAGTGGCACACAAGCCCTGAGGCCAATATTTTTCTCCCACTGATTGATGTAGTGATTTTTTTCAGGTAGATTTTAGAACCCAAATCAAGCAAAAAAAAAATAAATAGGCTTTCTATGGCCCACTGAGTGAGAGATGGCACACACAGGAGTCAGGAGTGGCACACAAGCCCTGAGGCCAATATTTTTCTCCCACTGATTGATGTAGTGATTTTTTTTCAGGTAGATTTTAGAACCCAAATCAAGCAAAAAAAATAAATAGGCTTTCTATGGCCCACTGAGTGAGAGATGGCACACACAGGAGTCAGGAGTGGCACACAAGCCCTGAGGCCAATATTTTTCTCCCACTGATTGATGTAGTGATTTTTTTTCAGGTAGATTTTAGAACCCAAATCAAGCAAATAAATAGGCTTTCTATGGCCCACTGAGTGAGAGATGGCACACACAGGAGTCAGGAGTGGCACACAAGCAGAAAGGGCAATATTAATCTCCCACTGTTTGATTTTTTTTTTTTTCAGGGAGACTTTAGAAACCAAATAATAAAAATAAATAGGCTTTCTATGGCCCACTGAGTGAGAGATGGCACACACAGGAGTCAGGAGTGGCACACAAGCAGAAAGGGCAATATTAATCTCCCACTGTTTGAATTTTTTTTTTTTTCAGGGAGACTTTAGAAACCAAATAATAAAAATAAATAGGCTTTCTATGGCCCACTGAGTGAGAGATGGCACACACAGGAGTCAGGAGTGGCACACAAGCCCTGAGGCCAATATTTTTCTCCCACTGATTGATGTAGTGATTTTTTTTCAGGTAGATTTTAGAACCCAAATCAAGCAAATAAATAGGCTTTCTATGGCCCACTGAGTGAGAGATGGCACACACAGGAGTCAGGAGTGGCACACAAGCAGAAAGGGCAATATTAATCTCCCACTGTTTGATTTTTTTTTTTTTCAGGGAGACTTTAGAAACCAAATAATAAAAATAAATAGGCTTTCTATGGCCCACTGAGTGAGAGATGGCACACACAGGAGTCAGGAGTGGCACACAAGCCCTGAGGCCAATATTTTTCTCCCACTGATTGATGTAGTGATTTTTTTTCAGGTAGACTTTAGAACCCAAATCAAGCAAAAAAATAAATAGGCTTTCTATGGCCCACTGAGTGAGAGATGGCACACACAGGAGTCAGGAGTGGCACACAAGCAGAAAGGGCAATATTAATCTCCCACTGTTTGAATTTTTTTTTTTTCAGGGAGACTTTAGAAACCAAATAATAAAAATAAATAGGCTTTCTATGGCCCACTGAGTGAGAGATGGCACACACAGGAGTCAGGAGTGGCACACAAGCCCTGAGGCCAATATTTTTCTCCCACTGATTGATGTAGTGATTTTTTTTCAGGTAGATTTTAGAACCCAAATCAAGCAAAAAAATAAATAGGCTTTCTATGGCCCACTGAGTGAGAGATGGCACACACAGGAGTCAGGAGTGGCACACAAGCCCTGAGGCCAATATTTTTCTCCCACTGATTGATGTAGTGAATTTTTTTCAGGTAGATTTTAGAACCCAAATCAAGCAAAAAAATAAATAGGCTTTCTATGGCCCACTGAGTGAGAGATGGCACACACAGGAGTCAGGAGTGGCACACAAGCCCTGAGGCCAATATTTTTCTCCCACTGATTGATGTAGTGATTTTTTTTCAGGTAGACTTTAGAACCCAAATCAAGCAAAAAAATAAATAGGCTTTCTATGGCCCACTGAGTGAGAGATGGCACACACAGGAGTCAGGAGTGGCACACAAGCAGAAAGGGCAATATTAATCTCCCACTGTTTGAATTTTATTTTATTTTTTCTGGGAGACTTTAGAAACCAAATAATAAAAATAAATAGGCTTTCTATGGCCCACTGAGTGAGAGATGGCACACACAGGAGTCAGGAGTGGCACACAAGCCCTGAGGCCAATATTTTTCTCCCACTGATTGATGTAGTGATTTTTTTTCAGGTAGATTTTAGAACCCAAATCAAGCAAAAAAAATAAATAGGCTTTCTATGGCCCACTGAGTGAGAGATGGCACACACAGGAGTCAGGAGTGGCACACAAGCCCTGAGGCCAATATTTTTCTCCCACTGATTGATGTAGTGATTTTTTTTCAGGTAGATTTTAGAACCCAAATCAAGCAAAAAAATAAATAGGCTTTCTATGGCCCACTGAGTGAGAGATGGCACACACAGGAGTCAGGAGTGGCACACAAGCAGAAAGGGCAATATTAATCTCCCACTGTTTGATTTTTTTTTTTTTCAGGGAGACTTTAGAAACCAAATAATAAAAATAAATAGGCTTTCTATGGCCCACTGAGTGAGAGATGGCACACACAGGAGTCAGGAGTGGCACACAAGCCCTGAGGCCAATATTTTTCTCCCACTGATTGATGTAGTGATTTTTTTTCAGGTAGACTTTAGAACCCAAATCAAGCAAAAAAATAAATAGGCTTTCTATGGCCCACTGAGTGAGAGATGGCACACACAGGAGTCAGGAGTGGCACACAAGCAGAAAGGGCAATATTAATCTCCCACTGTTTGAATTTTTTTTTTTTCAGGGAGACTTTAGAAACCAAATAATAAAAATAAATAGGCTTTCTATGGCCCACTGAGTGAGAGATGGCACACACAGGAGTCAGGAGTGGCACACAAGCCCTGAGGCCAATATTTTTCTCCCACTGATTGATGTAGTGATTTTTTTTCAGGTAGATTTTAGAACCCAAATCAAGCAAAAAAATAAATAGGCTTTCTATGGCCCACTGAGTGAGAGATGGCACACACAGGAGTCAGGAGTGGCACACAAGCCCTGAGGCCAATATTTTTCTCCCACTGATTGATGTAGTGAATTTTTTTCAGGTAGATTTTAGAACCCAAATCAAGCAAAAAAATAAATAGGCTTTCTATGGCCCACTGAGTGAGAGATGGCACACACAGGAGTCAGGAGTGGCACACAAGCCCTGAGGCCAATATTTTTCTCCCACTGATTGATGTAGTGATTTTTTTTCAGGTAGACTTTAGAACCCAAATCAAGCAAAAAAATAAATAGGCTTTCTATGGCCCACTGAGTGAGAGATGGCACACACAGGAGTCAGGAGTGGCACACAAGCAGAAAGGGCAATATTAATCTCCCACTGTTTGAATTTTATTTTATTTTTTCTGGGAGACTTTAGAAACCAAATAATACAAATAAATAGGCTTTCTATGGCCCACTGAGTGAGAGATGGCACACACAGGAGTCAGGAGTGGCACACAAGCCCTGAGGCCAATATTTTTCTCCCACTGATTGATGTAGTGATTTTTTTTCAGGTAGATTTTAGAACCCAAATCAAGCAAAAAAAATAAATAGGCTTTCTATGGCCCACTGAGTGAGAGATGGCACACACAGGAGTCAGGAGTGGCACACAAGCCCTGAGGCCAATATTTTTCTCCCACTGATTGATGTAGTGATTTTTTTTCAGGTAGATTTTAGAACCCAAATCAAGCAAAAAAATAAATAGGCTTTCTATGGCCCACTGAGTGAGAGATGGCACACACAGGAGTCAGGAGTGGCACACAAGCAGAAAGGGCAATATTAATCTCCCACTGTTTGAATTTTTTTTTTTTTCAGGGAGACTTTAGAAACCAAATAATAAAAATAAATAGGCTTTCTATGGCCCACTGAGTGAGAGATGGCACACACAGGAGTCAGGAGAGGCACACAAGCAGAAAGGGCAATATTAATCTCCCACTGTTTGATTTTTTTTTTTTTTTTCAGGGAGACTTTAGAAACCAAATAATAAAAATAAATAGGCTTTCTATGGCCCACTGAGTGAGAGATGGCACACACAGGAGTCAGGAGTGGCACACAAGCCCTGAAGCCAATATTTTTCTCCCACTGATTGATGTAGTGATTTTTTTTCAGGTAGATTTTAGAACCCAAATCAAGCAAAAAAAATAAATAGGCTTTCTATGGCCCACTGAGAGAGAGATGGCACACACAGGAGTCAGGAGTGGCACACAAGCCCTGAGGCCAATATTTTTCTCCCACTGATTGATGTAGTGATTTTTTTTCAGGTAGATTTTAGAACCCAAATCAAGCAAAAAAAATAAATAGGCTTTCTATGGCCCACTGAGTGAGAGATGGCACACACAGGAGTCAGGAGTGGCACACAAGCCCTGAGGCCAATATTTTTCTCCCACTGATTGATGTAGTGATTTTTTTTCAGGTAGATTTTAGAACTCAAATCAAGCAAAAAAATAAATAAGCTTTCTATGGCCCACTGAGTGAGAGATGGCACACACAGGAGTCAGGAGTGGCACACAAGCAGAAAGGGCAATATTAATCTCCCACTGTTTGAATTTTTTTTTTTTTCAGGGAGACTTTAGAAACCAAATAATAAAAATAAATAGGCTTTCTATGGCCCACTGAGTGAGAGATGGCACACACAGGAGTCAGGAGTGGCACACAAGCAGAAAGGGCAAAATTAATCTCCCACTGTTTGAATTTTTTTTTTTTTTCAGGGAGACTTTAGAAACCAAACAATAAAAATAAATAGGCTTTCTATGGCCCACTGAGTGGGAGATGGCACACACAGGAGTCAGGAGTGGCACACAAGCCCTGAGGCCAATATTTTTCTCCCACTGATTGATGTAGTGATTTTTTTTCAGGTAGATTTTAGAACCCAAATCAAGCAAAAAAAATAAATAGGCTTTCTATGGCCCACTGAGTGAGAGATGGCACACACAGGAGTCAGGAGTGGCACACAAGCCCTGAGGCCAATATTTTTCTCCCACTGATTGATGTAGTGATTTTTTTTCTGGTAGATTTTTGAACCCAAATCAAGCAAAAAAATAAATAGGCTTTCTATGGCCCACTGAGTGAGAGATGGCACACACAGGAGTCAGGAGTGGCACACAAGCAGAAAGGGCAATATTAATCTCCCACTGTTTGAATTTTTTTTTTTCAGGGAGACTTTAGAAACCAAATAATAAAAATAAATAGGCTTTCTATGGCCCACTGAGTGAGAGATGGCACACACAGGAGTCAGGAGTGGCACACAAGCCCTGAGGCCAATATTTTTCTCCCACTGATTGATGTAGTGATTTTTTTTCAGGTAGATTTTAGAACCCAAATCAAGCAAAAAAAATAAATAGGCTTTCTATGGCCCACTGAGTGAGAGATGGCACACACAGGAGTCAGGAGTGGCACACAAGCCCTGAGGCCAATATTTTTCTCCCACTGATTGATGTAGTGATTTTTTTTCAGGTTGATTTTAGAACCCAAATCAAGCAAAAAAAATAAATAGGCTTTCTATGGCCCACTGAGTGAGAGATGGCACACACAGGAGTCAGGAGTGGCACACAAGCCCTGAGGCCAATATTTTTCTCCCACTGATTGATGTAGTGATTTTTTTTCAGGTAGATTTTAGAACCCAAATCAAGCAAAAAAATAAATAGGCTTTCTATGGCCCACTGAGTGAGAGATGGCACACACAGGAGTCAGGAGTGGCACACAAGCCCTGAGGCCAATATTTTTCTCCCACTGATTGATGTAGTGATTTTTTTTCAGGTAGATTTTAGAACCCAAATCAAGCAAAAAAAATAAATAGGCTTTCTATGGCCCACTGAGTGAGAGATGGCACACACAGGAGTCAGGAGTGGCACACAAGCCCTGAGGCCAATATTTTTCTCCCACTGATTGATGTAGTGATTTTTTTCAGGTAGATTTTAGAACCCAAATCAAGCAAAAAAAATAAATAGGCTTTCTATGGCCCACTGAGTGAGAGATGGCACACACAGGAGTCAGGAGTGGCACACAAGCCCTGAGGCCAATATTTTTCTCCCACTGATTGATGTAGTGATTTTTTTTCAGGTAGATTTTAGAACTCAAATCAAGCAAAAAAATAAATAGGCTTTCTATGGCCCACTGAGTGAGAGATGGCACACACAGGAGTCAGGAGTGGCACACAAGCCCTGAGGCCAATATTTTTCTCCCACTGATTGATGTAGTGATTTTTTTTCAGGTAGATTTTAGAACCCAAATCAAGCAAATAAATAGGCTTTCTATGGCCCACTGAGTGAGAGATGGCACACACAGGAGTCAGGAGTGGCACACAAGCAGAAAGGGCAATATTAATCTCCCACTGTTTGATTTTATTTTTTTTTCAGGGAGACTTTAGAAACCAAATAATAAAAATAAATAGGCTTTCTATGGCCCACTGAGTGAGAGATGGCACACACAGGAGTCAGGAGTGGCACACAAGCAGAAAGGGCAATATTAATCTCCCACTGTTTGAATTTTTTTTTTTTTCAGGGAGACTTTAGAAACCAAATAATAAAAATAAATAGGCTTTCTATGGCCCACTGAGTGAGAGATGGCACACACAGGAGTCAGGAGTGGCACACAAGCCCTGAGGCCAATATTTTTCTCCCACTGATTGATGTAGTGATTTTTTTTCAGGTAGATTTTAGAACCCAAATCAAGCAAATAAATAGGCTTTCTATGGCCCACTGAGTGAGAGATGGCACACACAGGAGTCAGGAGTGGCACACAAGCAGAAAGGGCAATATTAATCTCCCACTGTTTGATTTTTTTTTTTTTTTCAGGGAGACTTTAGAAACCAAATAATAAAAATAAATAGGCTTTCTATGGCCCACTGAGTGAGAGATGGCACACACAGGAGTCAGGAGTGGCACACAAGCCCTGAGGCCAATATTTTTCTCCCACTGATTGATGTAGTGATTTTTTTTCAGGTAGACTTTAGAACCCAAATCAAGCAAAAAAATAAATAGGCTTTCTATGGCCCACTGAGTGAGAGATGGCACACACAGGAGTCAGGAGTGGCACACAAGCAGAAAGGGCAATATTAATCTCCCACTGTTTGAATTTTTTTTTTTTTCAGGGAGACTTTAGAAACCAATTAATAAAAATAAATAGGCTTTCTATGGCCCACTGAGTGAGAGATGGCACACACAGGAGTCAGGAGTGGCACACAAGCCCTGAGGCCAATATTTTTCTCCCACTGATTGATGTAGTGATTTTTTTTCAGGTAGATTTTAGAACCCAAATCAAGCAAAAAAATAAATAGGCTTTCTATGGCCCACTGAGTGAGAGATGGCACACACAGGAGTCAGGAGTGGCACACAAGCCCTGAGGCCAATATTTTTCTCCCACTGATTGATGTAGTGAATTTTTTTCAGGTAGATTTTAGAACCCAAATCAAGCAAAAAAATAAATAGGCTTTCTATGGCCCACTGAGTGAGAGATGGCACACACAGGAGTCAGGAGTGGCACACAAGCCCTGAGGCCAATATTTTTCTCCCACTGATTGATGTAGTGATTTTTTTTCAGGTAGACTTTAGAACCCAAATCAAGCAAAAAAATAAATAGGCTTTCTATGGCACACTGAGTGAGAGATGGCACACACAAGAGTCAGGAGTGGCACACAAGCAGAAAGGGCAATATTAATCTCCCACTGTTTAAATTTTTTTTTTTTTCAGGGAGACTTTAGAAACCAAATAATAAAAATAAATAGGCTTTCTATGGCCCACTGAGTGAGAGATGGCACACACAGGAGTCAGGAGTGGCACACAAGCCCTGAGGCCAATATTTTTCTCCCACTGATTGATGTAGTGATTTTTTTCAGGTAGATTTTAGAACCCAAATCAAGCAAAAAAAATAAATAGGCTTTCTATGGCCCACTGAGTGAGAGATGGCACACACAGGAGTCAGGAGTGGCACACAAGCCCTGAGGCCAATATTTTTCTCCCACTGATTGATGTAGTGATTTTTTTTCAGGTAGATTTTAGAACCCAAATCAAGCAAAAAAAATAAATAGGCTTTCTATGGCCCACTGAGTGAGAGATGGCACACACAGGAGTCAGGAGTGGCACACAAGCCCTGAGGCCAATATTTTTCTCCCACTGATTGATGTAGTGATTTTTTTTCAGGTTGATTTTAGAACCCAAATCAAGCAAAAAAAATAAATAGGCTTTCTATGGCCCACTGAGTGAGAGATGGCACACACAGGAGTCAGGAGTGGCACACAAGCCCTGAGGCCAATATTTTTCTCCCACTGATTGATGTAGTGATTTTTTTTCAGGTAGATTTTAGAACCCAAATCAAGCAAATAAATAGGCTTTCTATGGCCCACTGAGTGAGAGATGGCACACACAGGAGTCAGGAGTGGCACACAAGCAGAAAGGGCAATATTAATCTCCCACTGTTTGATTTTTTTTTTTTCAGGGAGACTTTAGAAACCAAATAATAAAAATAAATAGGCTTTCTATGGCCCACTGAGTGAGAGATGGCACACACAGGAGTCAGGAGTGGCACACAAGCAGAAAGGGCAATATTAATCTCCCACTGTTTGAATTTTTTTTTTTCAGGGAGACTTTAGAAACCAAATAATAAAAATAAATAGGCTTTCTATGGCCCACTGAGTGAGAGATGGCACACACAGGAGTCAGGAGTGGCACACAAGCCCTGAGGCCAATATTTTTCTCCCACTGATTGATGTAGTGATTTTTTTTCAGGTAGATTTTAGAAACCAAATCAAGCAAATAAATAGGCTTTCTATGGCCCACTGAGTGAGAGATGGCACACACAGGAGTCAGGAGTGGCACACAAGCAGAAAGGGCAATATTAATCTCCCACTGTTTGATTTTTTTTTTTTTTCAGGGAGACTTTAGAAACCAAATAATAAAAATAAATAGGCTTTCTATGGCCCACTGAGTGAGAGATGGCACACACAGGAGTCAGGAGTGGCACACAAGCCCTGAGGCCAATATTTTTCTCCCACTGATTGATGTAGTGATTTTTTTTCAGGTAGACTTTAGAACCCAAATCAAGCAAAAAAATAAATAGGCTTTCTATGGCCCACTGAGTGAGAGATGGCACACACAGGAGTCAGGAGTGGCACACAAGCAGAAAGGGCAATATTAATCTCCCACTGTTTGAATTTTTTTTTTTTTTCAGGGAGACTTTAGAAACCAAATAATAAAAATAAATAGGCTTTCTATGGCCCACTGAGTGAGAGATGGCACACACAGGAGTCAGGAGTGGCACACAAGCCCTGAGGCCAATATTTTTCTCCCACTGATTGATGTAGTGATTTTTTTTCAGGTAGATTTTAGAACCCAAATCAAGCAAAAAAATAAATAGGCTTTCTATGGCCCACTGAGTGAGAGATGGCACACACAGGAGTCAGGAGTGGCACACAAGACCTGAGGCCAATATTTTTCTCCCACTGATTGATGTAGTGAATTTTTTTCAGGTAGATTTTAGAACCCAAATCAAGCAAAAAAATAAATAGGCTTTCTATGGCCCACTGAGTGAGAGATGGCACACACAGGAGTCAGGAGTGGCACACAAGCCCTGAGGCCAATATTTTTCTCCCACTGATTGATGTAGTGATTTTTTTTCAGGTAGACTTTAGAACCCAAATCAAGCAAAAAAATAAATAGGCTTTCTATGGCCCACTGAGTGAGAGATGGCACACACAGGAGTCAGGAGTGGCACACAAGCAGAAAGGGCAATATTAATCTCCCACTGTTTGAATTTTTTTTTTTTTTCAGGGAGACTTTAGAAACCAAATAATAAAAATAAATAGGCTTTCTATGGCCCACTGAGTGAGAGATGGCACACACAGGAGTCAGGAGTGGCACACAAGCCCTGAGGCCAATATTTTTCTCCCACTGATTGATGTAGTGATTTTTTTCAGGTAGATTTTAGAACCCAAATCAAGCAAAAAAAATAAATAGGCTTTCTATGGCCCACTGAGTGAGAGATGGCACACACAGGAGTCAGGAGTGGCACACAAGCCCTGAGGCCAATATTTTTCTCCCACTGATTGATGTAGTGATTTTTTTTCAGGTAGATTTTAGAACCCAAATCAAGCAAATAAATAGGCTTTCTATGGCCCACTGAGTGAGAGATGGCACACACAGGAGTCAGGAGTGGCACACAAGCAGAAAGGGCAATATTAATCTCCCACTGTTTGATTTTTTTTTTTTTTCAGGGAGACTTTAGAAACCAAATAATAAAAATAAATAGGCTTTCTATGGCCCACTGAGTGAGAGATGGCACACACAGGAGTCAGGAGTGGCACACAAGCAGAAAGGGCAATATTAATCTCCCACTGTTTGAATTTTTTTTTTTCAGGGAGACTTTAGAAACCAAATAATAAAAATAAATAGGCTTTCTATGGCCCACTGAGTGAGAGATGGCACACACAGGAGTCAGGAGTGGCACACAAGCCCTGAGGCCAATATTTTTCTCCCACTGATTGATGTAGTGATTTTTTTTCAGGTTGATTTTAGAACCCAAATCAAGCAAAAAAAATAAATAGGCTTTCTATGGCCCACTGAGTGAGAGATGGCACACACAGGAGTCAGGAGTGGCACACAAGCCCTGAGGCCAATATTTTTCTCCCACTGATTGATGTAGTGATTTTTTTTCAGGTAGATTTTAGAACCCAAATCAAGCAAAAAAATAAATAGGCTTTCTATGGCCCACTGAGTGAGAGATGGCACACACAGGAGTCAGGAGTGGCACACAAGCCCTGAGGCCAATATTTTTCTCCCACTGATTGATGTAGTGATTTTTTTTCAGGTAGATTTAAGAACCCAAATCAAGCAAAAAAAATAAATAGGCTTTCTATGGCCCACTGAGTGAGAGATGGCACACACAGGAGTCAGGAGTGGCACACAAGCCCTGAGGCCAATATTTTTCTCCCACTGATTGATGTAGTGATTTTTTTCAGGTAGATTTTAGAACCCAAATCAAGCAAAAAAAATAAATAGGCTTTCTATGGCCCACTGAGTGAGAGATGGCACACACAGGAGTCAGGAGTGGCACACAAGCCCTGAGGCCAATATTTTTCTCCCACTGATTGATGTAGTGATTTTTTTTCAGGTAGATTTTAGAACTCAAATCAAGCAAAAAAATAAATAGGCTTTCTATGGCCCACTGAGTGAGAGATGGCACACACAGGAGTCAGGAGTGGCACACAAGCCCTGAGGCCAATATTTTTCTCCCACTGATTGATGTAGTGATTTTTTTTCAGGTAGATTTTAGAACCCAAATCAAGCAAATAAATAGGCTTTCTATGGCCCACTGAGTGAGAGATGGCACACACAGGAGTCAGGAGTGGCACACAAGCAGAAAGGGCAATATTAATCTCCCACTGTTTGATTTTATTTTTTTTTCAGGGAGACTTTAGAAACCAAATAATAAAAATAAATAGGCTTTCTATGGCCCACTGAGTGAGAGATGGCACACACAGGAGTCAGGAGTGGCACACAAGCAGAAAGGGCAATATTAATCTCCCACTGTTTGAATTTTTTTTTTTTTCAGGGAGACTTTAGAAACCAAATAATAAAAATAAATAGGCTTTCTATGGCCCACTGAGTGAGAGATGGCACACACAGGAGTCAGGAGTGGCACACAATCCCTGAGGCCAATATTTTTCTCCCACTGATTGATGTAGTGATTTTTTTTCAGGTAGATTTTAGAACCCAAATCAAGCAAATAAATAGGCTTTCTATGGCCCACTGAGTGAGATATGGCACACACAGGAGTCAGGAGTGGCACACAAGCAGAAAGGGCAATATTAATCTCCCACTGTTTGATTTTTTTTTTTTTTCAGGGAGACTTTAGAAACCAAATAATAAAAATAAATAGGCTTTCTATGGCCCACTGAGTGAGAGATGGCACACACAGGAGTCAGGAGTGGCACACAAGCCCTGAGGCCAATATTTTTCTCCCACTGATTGATGTAGTGATTTTTTTTCAGGTAGATTTTAGAACCCAAATCAAGCAAAAAAATAAATAGGCTTTCTATGGCCCACTGAGTGAGAGATGGCACACACAGGAGTCAGGAGTGGCACACAAGCAGAAAGGGCAATATTAATCTCCCACTGTTTGAATTTTTTTTTTTTCAGGGAGACTTTAGAAACCAATTAATAAAAATAAATAGGCTTTCTATGGCCCACTGAGTGAGAGATGGCACACACAGGAGTCAGGAGTGGCACACAAGCCCTGAGGCCAATATTTTTCTCCCACTGATTGATGTAGTGATTTTTTTTCAGGTAGATTTTAGAACCCAAATCAAGCAAAAAAATAAATAGGCTTTCTATGGCCCACTGAGTGAGAGATGGCACACACAGGAGTCAGGAGTGGCACACAAGCCCTGAGGCCAATATTTTTCTCCCACTGATTGATGTAGTGAATTTTTTTCAGGTAGATTTTAGAACCCAAATCAAGCAAAAAAATAAATAGGCTTTCTATGGCCCACTGAGTGAGAGATGGCACACACAGGAGTCAGGAGTGGCACACAAGCCCTGAGGCCAATATTTTTCTCCCACTGATTGATGTAGTGATTTTTTTTCAGGTAGACTTTAGAACCCAAATCAAGCAAAAAAATAAATAGGCTTTCTATGGCACACTGAGTGAGAGATGGCACACACAGGAGTCAGGAGTGGCACACAAGCAGAAAGGGCAATATTAATCTCCCACTGTTTAAATTTTTTTTTTTTTTCAGGGAGACTTTAGAAACCAAATAATAAAAATAAATAGGCTTTCTATGGCCCACTGAGTGAGAGATGGCACACACAGGAGTCAGGAGTGGCACACAAGCCCTGAGGCCAATATTTTTCTCCCACTGATTGATGTAGTGATTTTTTTCAGGTAGATTTTAGAACCCAAATCAAGCAAAAAAAATAAATAGGCTTTCTATGGCCCACTGAGTGAGAGATGGCACACACAGGAGTCAGGAGTGGCACACAAGCCCTGAGGCCAATATTTTTCTCCCACTGATTGATGTAGTGATTTTTTTTCAGGTAGATTTTAGAACCCAAATCAAGCAAAAAAAATAAATAGGCTTTCTATGGCCCACTGAGTGAGAGATGGCACACACAGGAGTCAGGAGTGGCACACAAGCCCTGAGGCCAATATTTTTCTCCCACTGATTGATGTAGTGATTTTTTTTCAGGTTGATTTTAGAACCCAAATCAAGCAAAAAAAATAAATAGGCTTTCTATGGCCCACTGAGTGAGAGATGGCACACACAGGAGTCAGGAGTGGCACACAAGCCCTGAGGCCAATATTTTTCTCCCACTGATTGATGTAGTGATTTTTTTTCAGGTAGATTTTAGAACCCAAATCAAGCAAATAAATAGGCTTTCTATGGCCCACTGAGTGAGAGATGGCACACACAGGAGTCAGGAGTGGCACACAAGCAGAAAGGGCAATATTAATCTCCCACTGTTTGATTTTTTTTTTTTTCAGGGAGACTTTAGAAACCAAATAATAAAAATAAATAGGCTTTCTATGGCCCACTGAGTGAGAGATGGCACACACAGGAGTCAGGAGTGGCACACAAGCAGAAAGGGCAATATTAATCTCCCACTGTTTGAATTTTTTTTTTTCAGGGAGACTTTAGAAACCAAATAATAAAAATAAATAGGCTTTCTATGGCCCACTGAGTGAGAGATGGCACACACAGGAGTCAGGAGTGGCACACAAGCCCTGAGGCCAATATTTTTCTCCCACTGATTGATGTAGTGATTTTTTTTCAGGTAGATTTTAGAACCCAAATCAAGCAAATAAATAGGCTTTCTATGGCCCACTGAGTGAGAGATGGCACACACAGGAGTCAGGAGTGGCACACAAGCAGAAAGGGCAATATTAATCTCCCACTGTTTGATTTTTTTTTTTTTTCAGGGAGACTTTAGAAACCAAATAATAAAAATAAATAGGCTTTCTATGGCCCACTGAGTGAGAGATGGCACACACAGGAGTCAGGAGTGGCACACAAGCCCTGAGGCCAATATTTTTCTCCCACTGATTGATGTAGTGATTTTTTTTCAGGTAGACTTTAGAACCCAAATCAAGCAAAAAAATAAATAGGCTTTCTATGGCCCACTGAGTGAGAGATGGCACACACAGGAGTCAGGAGTGGCACACAAGCAGAAAGGGCAATATTAATCTCCCACTGTTTGAATTTTTTTTTTTTTTCAGGGAGACTTTAGAAACCAAATAATAAAAATAAATAGGCTTTCTATGGCCCACTGAGTGAGAGATGGCACACACAGGAGTCAGGAGTGGCACACAAGCCCTGAGGCCAATATTTTTCTCCCACTGATTGATGTAGTGATTTTTTTTCAGGTAGATTTTAGAACCCAAATCAAGCAAAAAAATAAATAGGCTTTCCATGGCCCACTGAGTGAGAGATGGCACACACAGGAGTCAGGAGTGGCACACAAGCCCTGAGGCCAATATTTTTCTCCCACTGATTGATGTAGTGAATTTTTTTCAGGTAGATTTTAGAACCCAAATCAAGCAAAAAAATAAATAGGCTTTCTATGGCCCACTGAGTGAGAGATGGCACACACAGGAGTCAGGAGTGGCACACAAGCCCTGAGGCCAATATTTTTCTCCCACTGATTGATGTAGTGATTTTTTTTCAGGTAGACTTTAGAACCCAAATCAAGCAAAAAAATAAATAGGCTTTCTATGGCCCACTGAGTGAGAGATGGCACACACAGGAGTCAGGAGTGGCACACAAGCAGAAAGGGCAATATTAATCTCCCACTGTTTGAATTTTTTTTTTTTTTCAGGGAGACTTTAGAAACCAAATAATAAAAATAAATAGGCTTTCTATGGCCCACTGAGTGAGAGATGGCACACACAGGAGTCAGGAGTGGCACACAAGCCCTGAGGCCAATATTTTTCTTCCACTGATTGATGTAGTGATTTTTTTCAGGTAGATTTTAGAACCCAAATCAAGCAAAAAAAATAAATAGGCTTTCTATGGCCCACTGAGTGAGAGATGGCACACACAGGAGTCAGGAGTGGCACACAAGCCCTGAGGCCAATATTTTTCTCCCACTGATTGATGTAGTGATTTTTTTTCAGGTAGATTTTAGAACCCAAATCAAGCAAATAAATAGGCTTTCTATGGCCCACTGAGTGAGAGATGGCACACACAGGAGTCAGGAGTGGCACACAAGCAGAAAGGGCAATATTAATCTCCCACTGTTTGATTTTTTTTTTTTTTCAGGGAGACTTTAGAAACCAAATAATAAAAATAAATAGGCTTTCTATGGCCCACTGAGTGAGAGATGGCACACACAGGAGTCAGGAGTGGCACACAAGCAGAAAGGGCAATATTAATCTCCCACTGTTTGAATTTTTTTTTTTCAGGGAGACTTTAGAAACCAAATAATAAAAATAAATAGGCTTTCTATGGCCCACTGAGTGAGAGATGGCACACACAGGAGTCAGGAGTGGCACACAAGCCCTGAGGCCAATATTTTTCTCCCACTGATTGATGTAGTGATTTTTTTTCAGGTAGATTTTAGAACCCAAATCAAGCAAATAAATAGGCTTTCTATGGCCCACTGAGTGAGAGATGGCACACACAGGAGTCAGGAGTGGCACACAAGCAGAAAGGGCAATATTAATCTCCCACTGTTTGATTTTTTTTTTTTTTCAGGGAGACTTTAGAAACCAAATAATAAAAATAAATAGGCTTTCTATGGCCCACTGAGTGAGAGATGGCACACACAGGAGTCAGGAGTGGCACACAAGCCCTGAGGCCAATATTTTTCTCCCACTGATTGATGTAGTGATTTTTTTTCAGGTAGACTTTAGAACCCAAATCAAGCAAAAAAATAAATAGGCTTTCTATGGCCCACTGAGTGAGAGATGGCACACACAGGAGTCAGGAGTGGCACACAAGCAGAAAGGGCAATATTAATCTCCCACTGTTTGAATTTTTTTTTTTTTTCAGGGAGACTTTAGAAACCAAATAATAAAAATAAATAGGCTTTCTATGGCCCACTGAGTGAGAGATGGCACACACAGGAGTCAGGAGTGGCACACAAGCCATGAGGCCAATATTTTTCTCCCACTGATTGATGTAGTGATTTTTTTTCAGGTAGATTTTAGAACCCAAATCAAGCAAAAAAATAAATAGGCTTTCTATGGCCCACTGAGTGAGAGATGGCACACACAGGAGTCAGGAGTGGCACACAAGCAGAAAGGGCAATATTAATCTCCCACTGTTTGAATTTTTTTTTTTTTTCAGGGAGACTTTAGAAACCAAATAATAAAAATAAATAGGCTTTCTATGGCCCACTGAGTGAGAGATGGCACACACAGGAGTCAGGAGTGGCACACAAGCCCTGAGGCCAATATTTTTCTCCCACTGATTGATGTAGTGATTTTTTTTCAGGTAGATTTTAGAACCCAAATCAAGCAAAAAAATAAATAGGCTTTCCATGGCCCACTGAGTGAGAGATGGCACACACAGGAGTCAGGAGTGGCACACAAGCCCTGAGGCCAATATTTTTCTCCCACTGATTGATGTAGTGAATTTTTTTCAGGTAGATTTTAGAACCCAAATCAAGCAAAAAAATAAATAGGCTTTCTATGGCCCACTGAGTGAGAGATGGCACACACAGGAGTCAGGAGTGGCACACAAGCCCTGAGGCCAATATTTTTCTCCCACTGATTGATGTAGTGATTTTTTTTCAGGTAGACTTTAGAACCCAAATCAAGCAAAAAAATAAATAGGCTTTCTATGGCCCACTGAGTGAGAGATGGCACACACAGGAGTCAGGAGTGGCACACAAGCAGAAAGGGCAATATTAATCTCCCACTGTTTGAATTTTTTTTTTTTTTCAGGGAGACTTTAGAAACCAAATAATAAAAATAAATAGGCTTTCTATGGCCCACTGAGTGAGAGATGGCACACACAGGAGTCAGGAGTGGCACACAAGCCCTGAGGCCAATATTTTTCTCCCACTGATTGATGTAGTGATTTTTTTCAGGTAGATTTTAGAACCCAAATCAAGCAAAAAAAATAAATAGGCTTTCTATGGCCCACTGAGTGAGAGATGGCACACACAGGAGTCAGGAGTGGCACACAAGCCCTGAGGCCAATATTTTTCTCCCACTGATTGATGTAGTGATTTTTTTTCAGGTAGATTTTAGAACCCAAATCAAGCAAATAAATAGGCTTTCTATGGCCCACTGAGTGAGAGATGGCACACACAGGAGTCAGGAGTGGCACACAAGCAGAAAGGGCAATATTAATCTCCCACTGTTTGATTTTTTTTTTTTTTCAGGGAGACTTTAGAAACCAAATAATAAAAATAAATAGGCTTTCTATGGCCCACTGAGTGAGAGATGGCACACACAGGAGTCAGGAGTGGCACACAAGCAGAAAGGGCAATATTAATCTCCCACTGTTTGAATTTTTTTTTTTCAGGGAGACTTTAGAAACCAAATAATAAAAATAAATAGGCTTTCTATGGCCCACTGAGTGAGAGATGGCACACACAGGAGTCAGGAGTGGCACACAAGCCCTGAGGCCAATATTTTTCTCCCACTGATTGATGTAGTGATTTTTTTTCAGGTAGATTTTAGAACCCAAATCAAGCAAATAAATAGGCTTTCTATGGCCCACTGAGTGAGAGATGGCACACACAGGAGTCAGGAGTGGCACACAAGCAGAAAGGGCAATATTAATCTCCCACTGTTTGATTTTTTTTTTTTTTCAGGGAGACTTTAGAAACCAAATAATAAAAATAAATAGGCTTTCTATGGCCCACTGAGTGAGAGATGGCACACACAGGAGTCAGGAGTGGCACACAAGCCCTGAGGCCAATATTTTTCTCCCACTGATTGATGTAGTGATTTTTTTTCAGGTAGACTTTAGAACCCAAATCAAGCAAAAAAATAAATAGGCTTTCTATGGCCCACTGAGTGAGAGATGGCACACACAGGAGTCAGGAGTGGCACACAAGCAGAAAGGGCAATATTAATCTCCCACTGTTTGAATTTTTTTTTTTTTTCAGGGAGACTTTAGAAACCAAATAATAAAAATAAATAGGCTTTCTATGGCCCACTGAGTGAGAGATGGCACACACAGGAGTCAGGAGTGGCACACAAGCCATGAGGCCAATATTTTTCTCCCACTGATTGATGTAGTGATTTTTTTTCAGGTAGATTTTAGAACCCAAATCAAGCAAAAAAATAAATAGGCTTTCTATGGCCCACTGAGTGAGAGATGGCACACACAGGAGTCAGGAGTGGCACACAAGCCCTGAGGCCAATATTTTTCTCCCACTGATTGATGTAGTGAATTTTTTTCAGGTAGATTTTAGAACCCAAATCAAGCAAAAAAATAAATAGGCTTTCAATGGCCCACTGAGTGAGAGATGGCACACACAGGAGTCAGGAGTGGCACACAAGCCCTGAGGCCAATATTTTTCTCCCACTGATTGATGTAGTGATTTTTTTTCAGGTAGACTTTAGAACCCAAATCAAGCAAAAAAATAAATAGGCTTTCTATGGCCCACTGAGTGAGAGATGGCACACACAGGAGTCAGGAGTGGCACACAAGCAGAAAGGGCAATATTAATCTCCCACTGTTTGAATTTTTTTTTTTTTTTCAGGGAGACTTTAGAAACCAAATAATAAAAATAAATAGGCTTTCTATGGCCCACTGAGTGAGAGATGGCACACACAGGAGTCAAGAGTGGCACACAAGCCCTGAAGCCAATATTTTTCTCCCACTGATTGATGTAGTGATTTTTTTTCAGGTAGATTTTAGAACCCAAATCAAGCAAAAAAAATAAATAGGCTTTCTATGGCCCACTGAGTGAGAGATGGCACACACAGGAGTCAGGAGTGGCACACAAGCCCTGAGGCCAATATTTTTCTCCCACTGATTGATGTAGTGATTTTTTTTCAGGTAGATTTTAGAACTCAAATAAAGCAAAAAAAATAAATAGGCTTTCTATGGCCCACTGAGTGAGAGATGGCACACACAGGAGTCAGGAGTGGCACACAAGCCCTGAGGCCAATATTTTTCTCCCACTGATTGATGTAGTGATTTTTTTTCAGGTAGATTTTAGAACTCAAATCAAGCAAAAAAATAAATAGGCTTTCTATGGCCCACTGAGTGAGAGATGGCACACACAGGAGTCAGGAGTGGCACACAAGCCCTGAGGCCAATATTTTTCTCCCACTGATTGATGTAGTGATTTTTTTTCAGGTAGATTTTAGAACTCAAATCAAGCAAAAAAATAAATAGGCTTTCTATGGCCCACTGAGTGAGAGATGGCACACACAGGAGTCAGGAGTGGCACACAAGCCCTGAGGCCAATATTTTTCTCCCACTGATTGATGTAGTGATTTTTTTTCAGGTAGACTTTAGAACCCAAATCAAGCAAAAAAATAAATAGGCTTTCTATGGCCCACTGAGTGAGAGATGGCACACACAGGAGTCAGGAGTGGCACACAAGCAGAAAGGGCAATATTAATCTCCCACTGTTTGAATTTTTTTTTTTTTTCAGGGAGACTTTAGAAACCAAATAATAAAAATAAATAGGCTTTCTATGGCCCACTGAGTGAGAGATGGCACACACAGGAGTCAGGAGTGGCACACAAGCCCTGAGGCCAATATTTTTCTCCCACTGATTGATGTAGTGATTTTTTTCAGGTAGATTTTAGAACCCAAATCAAGCAAAAAAAATAAATAGGCTTTCTATGGCCCACTGAGTGAGAGATGGCACACACAGGAGTCAGGAGTGGCACACAAGCCCTGAGGCCAATATTTTTCTCCCACTGATTGATGTAGTGATTTTTTTTCAGGTAGATTTTAGAACCCAAATCAAGCAAATAAATAGGCTTTCTATGGCCCACTGAGTGAGAGATGGCACACACAGGAGTCAGGAGTGGCACACAAGCAGAAAGGGCAATATTAATCTCCCACTGTTTGATTTTTTTTTTTTTCAGGGAGACTTTAGAAACCAAATAATAAAAATAAATAGGCTTTCTATGGCCCACTGAGTGAGAGATGGCACACACAGGAGTCAGGAGTGGCACACAAGCAGAAAGGGCAATATTAATCTCCCACTGTTTGAATTTTTTTTTTTCAGGGAGACTTTAGAAACCAAATAATAAAAATAAATAGGCTTTCTATGGCCCACTGAGTGAGAGATGGCACACACAGGAGTCAGGAGTGGCACACAAGCCCTGAGGCCAATATTTTTCTCCCACTGATTGATGTAGTGATTTTTTTTCAGGTAGATTTTAGAACCCAAATCAAGCAAATAAATAGGCTTTCTATGGCCCACTGAGTGAGAGATGGCACACACAGGAGTCAGGAGTGGCACACAAGCAGAAAGGGCAATATTAATCTCCCACTGTTTGATTTTTTTTTTTTTTCAGGGAGACTTTAGAAACCAAATAATAAAAATAAATAGGCTTTCTATGGCCCACTGAGTGAGAGATGGCACACACAGGAGTCAGGAGTGGCACACAAGCCCTGAGGCCAATATTTTTCTCCCACTGATTGATGTAGTGATTTTTTTTCAGGTAGACTTTAGAACCCAAATCAAGCAAAAAAATAAATAGGCTTTCTATGGCCCACTGAGTGAGAGATGGCACACACAGGAGTCAGGAGTGGCACACAAGCAGAAAGGGCAATATTAATCTCCCACTGTTTGAATTTTTTTTTTTTTTCAGGGAGACTTTAGAAACCAAATAATAAAAATAAATAGGCTTTCTATGGCCCACTGAGTGAGAGATGGCACACACAGGAGTCAGGAGTGGCACACAAGCCATGAGGCCAATATTTTTCTCCCACTGATTGATGTAGTGATTTTTTTTCAGGTAGATTTTAGAACCCAAATCAAGCAAAAAAATAAATAGGCTTTCTATGGCCCACTGAGTGAGAGATGGCACACACAGGAGTCAGGAGTGGCACACAAGCAGAAAGGGCAATATTAATCTCCCACTGTTTGAATTTTTTTTTTTTTTCAGGGAGACTTTAGAAACCAAATAATAAAAATAAATAGGCTTTCTATGGCCCACTGAGTGAGAGATGGCACACACAGGAGTCAGGAGTGGCACACAAGCCATGAGGCCAATATTTTTCTCCCACTGATTGATGTAGTGATTTTTTTTCAGGTAGATTTTAGAACCCAAATCAAGCAAAAAAATAAATAGGCTTTCTATGGCCCACTGAGTGAGAGATGGCACACACAGGAGTCAGGAGTGGCACACAAGCCCTGAGGCCAATATTTTTCTCCCACTGATTGATGTAGTGAATTTTTTTCAGGTAGATTTTAGAACCCAAATCAAGCAAAAAAATAAATAGGCTTTCAATGGCCCACTGAGTGAGAGATGGCACACACAGGAGTCAGGAGTGGCACACAAGCCCTGAGGCCAATATTTTTCTCCCACTGATTGATGTAGTGATTTTTTTTCAGGTAGACTTTAGAACCCAAATCAAGCAAAAAAATAAATAGGCTTTCTATGGCCCACTGAGTGAGAGATGGCACACACAGGAGTCAGGAGTGGCACACAAGCAGAAAGGGCAATATTAATCTCCCACTGTTTGAATTTTTTTTTTTTTTCAGGGAGACTTTAGAAACCAAATAATAAAAATAAATAGGCTTTCTATGGCCCACTGAGTGAGAGATGGCACACACAGGAGTCAGGAGTGGCACACAAGCCCTGAGGCCAATATTTTTCTCCCACTGATTGATGTAGTGATTTTTTTTCAGGTAGATTTTAGAACCCAAATCAAGCAAAAAAATAAATAGGCTTTCCATGGCCCACTGAGTGAGAGATGGCACACACAGGAGTCAGGAGTGGCACACAAGCCCTGAGGCCAATATTTTTCTCCCACTGATTGATGTAGTGAATTTTTTTCAGGTAGATTTTAGAACCCAAATCAAGCAAAAAAATAAATAGGCTTTCTATGGCCCACTGAGTGAGAGATGGCACACACAGGAGTCAGGAGTGGCACACAAGCCCTGAGGCCAATATTTTTCTCCCACTGATTGATGTAGTGATTTTTTTTCAGGTAGACTTTAGAACCCAAATCAAGCAAAAAAATAAATAGGCTTTCTATGGCCCACTGAGTGAGAGATGGCACACACAGGAGTCAGGAGTGGCACACAAGCAGAAAGGGCAATATTAATCTCCCACTGTTTGAATTTTTTTTTTTTTTCAGGGAGACTTTAGAAACCAAATAATAAAAATAAATAGGCTTTCTATGGCCCACTGAGTGAGAGATGGCACACACAGGAGTCAGGAGTGGCACACAAGCCCTGAGGCCAATATTTTTCTCCCACTGATTGATGTAGTGATTTTTTTCAGGTAGATTTTAGAACCCAAATCAAGCAAAAAAAATAAATAGGCTTTCTATGGCCCACTGAGTGAGAGATGGCACACACAGGAGTCAGGAGTGGCACACAAGCCCTGAGGCCAATATTTTTCTCCCACTGATTGATGTAGTGATTTTTTTTCAGGTAGATTTTAGAACCCAAATCAAGCAAATAAATAGGCTTTCTATGGCCCACTGAGTGAGAGATGGCACACACAGGAGTCAGGAGTGGCACACAAGCAGAAAGGGCAATATTAATCTCCCACTGTTTGATTTTTTTTTTTTTTCAGGGAGACTTTAGAAACCAAATAATAAAAATAAATAGGCTTTCTATGGCCCACTGAGTGAGAGATGGCACACACAGGAGTCAGGAGTGGCACACAAGCAGAAAGGGCAATATTAATCTCCCACTGTTTGAATTTTTTTTTTTCAGGGAGACTTTAGAAACCAAATAATAAAAATAAATAGGCTTTCTATGGCCCACTGAGTGAGAGATGGCACACACAGGAGTCAGGAGTGGCACACAAGCCCTGAGGCCAATATTTTTCTCCCACTGATTGATGTAGTGATTTTTTTTCAGGTAGATTTTAGAACCCAAATCAAGCAAATAAATAGGCTTTCTATGGCCCACTGAGTGAGAGATGGCACACACAGGAGTCAGGAGTGGCACACAAGCAGAAAGGGCAATATTAATCTCCCACTGTTTGATTTTTTTTTTTTTTCAGGGAGACTTTAGAAACCAAATAATAAAAATAAATAGGCTTTCTATGGCCCACTGAGTGAGAGATGGCACACACAGGAGTCAGGAGTGGCACACAAGCCCTGAGGCCAATATTTTTCTCCCACTGATTGATGTAGTGATTTTTTTTCAGGTAGACTTTAGAACCCAAATCAAGCAAAAAAATAAATAGGCTTTCTATGGCCCACTGAGTGAGAGATGGCACACACAGGAGTCAGGAGTGGCACACAAGCAGAAAGGGCAATATTAATCTCCCACTGTTTGAATTTTTTTTTTTTTTCAGGGAGACTTTAGAAACCAAATAATAAAAATAAATAGGCTTTCTATGGCCCACTGAGTGAGAGATGGCACACACAGGAGTCAGGAGTGGCACACAAGCCATGAGGCCAATATTTTTCTCCCACTGATTGATGTAGTGATTTTTTTTCAGGTAGATTTTAGAACCCAAATCAAGCAAAAAAATAAATAGGCTTTCTATGGCCCACTGAGTGAGAGATGGCACACACAGGAGTCAGGAGTGGCACACAAGCCCTGAGGCCAATATTTTTCTCCCACTGATTGATGTAGTGAATTTTTTTCAGGTAGATTTTAGAACCCAAATCAAGCAAAAAAATAAATAGGCTTTCAATGGCCCACTGAGTGAGAGATGGCACACACAGGAGTCAGGAGTGGCACACAAGCCCTGAGGCCAAT
This sequence comes from Ranitomeya variabilis, assembly GCF_051348905.1. NCBI lineage: Eukaryota > Metazoa > Chordata > Amphibia > Anura > Dendrobatidae > Ranitomeya > Ranitomeya variabilis. Next base: position 323,413,854 of record NC_135233.1, on the reverse strand, counting down.
ATTTTTCTCCCACTGATTGATGTAGTGATTTTTTTTCAGGTAGACTTTAGAACCCAAATCAAGCAAAAAAATAAATAGGCTTTCTATGGCCCACTGAGTGAGAGATGGCACACACAGGAGTCAGGAGTGGCACACAAGCAGAAAGGGCAATATTAATCTCCCACTGTTTGAATTTTTTTTTTTTTTTCAGGGAGACTTTAGAAACCAAATAATAAAAATAAATAGGCTTTCTATGGCCCACTGAGTGAGAGATGGCACACACAGGAGTCAAGAGTGGCACACAAGCCCTGAAGCCAATATTTTTCTCCCACTGATTGATGTAGTGATTTTTTTTCAGGTAGATTTTAGAACCCAAATCAAGCAAAAAAAATAAATAGGCTTTCTATGGCCCACTGAGTGAGAGATGGCACACACAGGAGTCAGGAGTGGCACACAAGCCCTGAGGCCAATATTTTTCTCCCACTGATTGATGTAGTGATTTTTTTTCAGGTAGATTTTAGAACTCAAATAAAGCAAAAAAAATAAATAGGCTTTCTATGGCCCACTGAGTGAGAGATGGCACACACAGGAGTCAGGAGTGGCACACAAGCCCTGAGGCCAATATTTTTCTCCCACTGATTGATGTAGTGATTTTTTTTCAGGTAGATTTTAGAACTCAAATCAAGCAAAAAAATAAATAGGCTTTCTATGGCCCACTGAGTGAGAGATGGCACACACAGGAGTCAGGAGTGGCACACAAGCCCTGAGGCCAATATTTTTCTCCCACTGATTGATGTAGTGATTTTTTTTCAGGTAGATTTTAGAACTCAAATCAAGCAAAAAAATAAATAGGCTTTCTATGGCCCACTGAGTGAGAGATGGCACACACAGGAGTCAGGAGTGGCACACAAGCCCTGAGGCCAATATTTTTCTCCCACTGATTGATGTAGTGATTTTTTTTCAGGTAGACTTTAGAACCCAAATCAAGCAAAAAAATAAATAGGCTTTCTATGGCCCACTGAGTGAGAGATGGCACACACAGGAGTCAGGAGTGGCACACAAGCAGAAAGGGCAATATTAATCTCCCACTGTTTGAATTTTTTTTTTTTTTCAGGGAGACTTTAGAAACCAAATAATAAAAATAAATAGGCTTTCTATGGCCCACTGAGTGAGAGATGGCACACACAGGAGTCAGGAGTGGCACACAAGCCCTGAGGCCAATATTTTTCTCCCACTGATTGATGTAGTGATTTTTTTCAGGTAGATTTTAGAACCCAAATCAAGCAAAAAAAATAAATAGGCTTTCTATGGCCCACTGAGTGAGAGATGGCACACACAGGAGTCAGGAGTGGCACACAAGCCCTGAGGCCAATATTTTTCTCCCACTGATTGATGTAGTGATTTTTTTTCAGGTAGATTTTAGAACCCAAATCAAGCAAATAAATAGGCTTTCTATGGCCCACTGAGTGAGAGATGGCACACACAGGAGTCAGGAGTGGCACACAAGCAGAAAGGGCAATATTAATCTCCCACTGTTTGATTTTTTTTTTTTTCAGGGAGACTTTAGAAACCAAATAATAAAAATAAATAGGCTTTCTATGGCCCACTGAGTGAGAGATGGCACACACAGGAGTCAGGAGTGGCACACAAGCAGAAAGGGCAATATTAATCTCCCACTGTTTGAATTTTTTTTTTTCAGGGAGACTTTAGAAACCAAATAATAAAAATAAATAGGCTTTCTATGGCCCACTGAGTGAGAGATGGCACACACAGGAGTCAGGAGTGGCACACAAGCCCTGAGGCCAATATTTTTCTCCCACTGATTGATGTAGTGATTTTTTTTCAGGTAGATTTTAGAACCCAAATCAAGCAAATAAATAGGCTTTCTATGGCCCACTGAGTGAGAGATGGCACACACAGGAGTCAGGAGTGGCACACAAGCAGAAAGGGCAATATTAATCTCCCACTGTTTGATTTTTTTTTTTTTTCAGGGAGACTTTAGAAACCAAATAATAAAAATAAATAGGCTTTCTATGGCCCACTGAGTGAGAGATGGCACACACAGGAGTCAGGAGTGGCACACAAGCCCTGAGGCCAATATTTTTCTCCCACTGATTGATGTAGTGATTTTTTTTCAGGTAGACTTTAGAACCCAAATCAAGCAAAAAAATAAATAGGCTTTCTATGGCCCACTGAGTGAGAGATGGCACACACAGGAGTCAGGAGTGGCACACAAGCAGAAAGGGCAATATTAATCTCCCACTGTTTGAATTTTTTTTTTTTTTCAGGGAGACTTTAGAAACCAAATAATAAAAATAAATAGGCTTTCTATGGCCCACTGAGTGAGAGATGGCACACACAGGAGTCAGGAGTGGCACACAAGCCATGAGGCCAATATTTTTCTCCCACTGATTGATGTAGTGATTTTTTTTCAGGTAGATTTTAGAACCCAAATCAAGCAAAAAAATAAATAGGCTTTCTATGGCCCACTGAGTGAGAGATGGCACACACAGGAGTCAGGAGTGGCACACAAGCCCTGAGGCCAATATTTTTCTCCCACTGATTGATGTAGTGAATTTTTTTCAGGTAGATTTTAGAACCCAAATCAAGCAAAAAAATAAATAGGCTTTCAATGGCCCACTGAGTGAGAGATGGCACACACAGGAGTCAGGAGTGGCACACAAGCCCTGAGGCCAATATTTTTCTCCCACTGATTGATGTAGTGATTTTTTTTCAGGTAGACTTTAGAACCCAAATCAAGCAAAAAAATAAATAGGCTTTCTATGGCCCACTGAGTGAGAGATGGCACACACAGGAGTCAGGAGTGGCACACAAGCAGAAAGGGCAATATTAATCTCCCACTGTTTGAATTTTTTTTTTTTTTTCAGGGAGACTTTAGAAACCAAATAATAAAAATAAATAGGCTTTCTATGGCCCACTGAGTGAGAGATGGCACACACAGGAGTCAGGAGTGGCACACAAGCAGAAAGGGCAATATTAATCTCCCACTGTTTGAATTTTTTTTTTTTTTTCAGGGAGACTTTAGAAACCAAATAATAAAAATAAATAGGCTTTCTATGGCCCACTGAGTGAGAGATGGCACACACAGGAGTCAAGAGTGGCACACAAGCCCTGAAGCCAATATTTTTCTCCCACTGATTGATGTAGTGATTTTTTTTCAGGTAGATTTTAGAACCCAAATCAAGCAAAAAAAATAAATAGGCTTTCTATGGCCCACTGAGTGAGAGATGGCACACACAGGAGTCAGGAGTGGCACACAAGCCCTGAGGCCAATATTTTTCTCCCACTGATTGATGTAGTGATTTTTTTTCAGGTAGATTTTAGAACTCAAATAAAGCAAAAAAAATAAATAGGCTTTCTATGGCCCACTGAGTGAGAGATGGCACACACAGGAGTCAGGAGTGGCACACAAGCCCTGAGGCCAATATTTTTCTCCCACTGATTGATGTAGTGATTTTTTTTCAGGTAGATTTTAGAACTCAAATCAAGCAAAAAAATAAATAGGCTTTCTATGGCCCACTGAGTGAGAGATGGCACACACAGGAGTCAGGAGTGGCACACAAGCCCTGAGGCCAATATTTTTCTCCCACTGATTGATGTAGTGATTTTTTTTCAGGTAGATTTTAGAACTCAAATAAAGCAAAAAAAATAAATAGGCTTTCTATGGCCCACTGAGTGAGAGATGGCACACACAGGAGTCAGGAGTGGCACACAAGCCCTGAGGCCAATATTTTTCTCCCACTGATTGATGTAGTGATTTTTTTTCAGGTAGATTTTAGAACTCAAATAAAGCAAAAAAAATAAATAGGCTTTCTATGGCCCACTGAGTGAGAGATGGCACACACAGGAGTCAGGAGTGGCACACAAGCCCTGAGGCCAATATTTTTCTCCCACTGATTGATGTAGTGATTTTTTTTCAGGTAGATTTTAGAACTCAAATCAAGCAAAAAAATAAATAGGCTTTCTATGGCCCACTGAGTGAGAGATGGCACACACAGGAGTCAGGAGTGGCACACAAGCAGAAAGGGCAATATTAATCTCACACTGTTTGAATTTTTTTTTTTTTTCAGGGAGACTTTAGAAACCAAATAATAAAAATAAATAGGCTTTCTATGGCCCACTGAGTGAGAGATGGCACACACAGGAGTCAGGAGTGGCACACAAGCAGAAAGGGCAATATTAATCTCCCACTGTTTGAATTTTTTTTTTTTTTCAGGGAGACTTTAGAAACCAAACAATAAAAATAAATAGGCTTTCTATGGCCCACTGAGTGAGAGATGGCACACACAGGAGTCAGGAGTGGCACACAAGCCCTGAGGCCAATATTTTTCTCCCACTGATTGATGTAGTGATTTTTTTTCAGGTAGATTTTAGAACCCAAATCAAGCAAAAAAATAAATAGGCTTTCTATGGCCCACTGAGTGAGAGATGGCACACACAGGAGTCAGGAGTGGCACACAAGCAGAAAGGGCAATATTAATCTCCCACTGTTTGAATTTTTTTTTTTCAGGGAGACTTTAGAAACCAAATAATAAAAATAAATAGGCTTTCTATGGCCCACTGAGTGAGAGATGGCACACACAGGAGTCAGGAGTGGCACACAAGCCCTGAGGCCAATATTTTTCTCCCACTGATTGATGTAGTGATTTTTTTTCAGGTAGATTTTAGAACCCAAATCAAGCAAAAAAATAAATAGGCTTTCTATGGCCCACTGAGTGAGAGATGGCACACACAGGAGTCAGGAGTGGCACACAAGCCCTGAGGCCAATATTTTTCTCCCACTGATTGATGTAGTGATTTTTTTCAGGTTGATTTTAGAACCCAAATCAAGCAAAAAAAATAAATAGGCTTTCTATGGCCCACTGAGTGAGAGATGGCACACACAGGAGTCAGGAGTGGCACACAAGCCCTGAGGCCAATATTTTTCTCCCACTGATTGATGTAGTGATTTTTTTTCAGGTAGATTTTAGAATCCAAATCAAGCAAAAAAATAAATAGGCTTTCTATGGCCCACTGAGTGAGAGATGGCACACACAGGAGTCAGGAGTGGCACACAAGCCCTGAGGCCAATATTTTTCTCCCACTGATTGATGTAGTGATTTTTTTCAGGTAGATTTTAGAACCCAAATCAAGCAAAAAAAATAAATAGGCTTTCTATGGCCCACTGAGTGAGAGATGGCACACACAGGAGTCAGGAGTGGCACACAAGCCCTGAGGCCAATATTTTTCTCCCACTGATTGATGTAGTGATTTTTTTTCAGGTAGATTTTAGAACCCAAATCAAGCAAAAAAAATAAATAGGCTTTCTATGGCCCACTGAGTGAGAGATGGCACACACAGGAGTCAGGAGTGGCACACAAGCCCTGAGGCCAATATTTTTCTCCCACTGATTGATGTAGTGATTTTTTTTCAGGTAGATTTTAGAACTCAAATCAAGCAAAAAAATAAATAGGCTTTCTATGGCCCACTGAGTGAGAGATGGCACACACAGGAGTCAGGAGTGGCACACAAGCAGAAAGGGCAATATTAATCTCCCACTGTTTGAATTTTTTTTTTTTTCAGGGAGACGTTAGAAACCAAATAATAAAAATAAATAGGCTTTCTATGGCCCACTGAGTGAGAGATGGCACACACAGGAGTCAGGAGTGGCACACAAGCCCTGAGGCCAATATTTTTCTCCCACTGATTGATGTAGTGATTTTTTTTCAGGTAGATTTTAGAACCCAAATCAAGCAAATAAATAGGCTTTCTATGGCCCACTGAGTGAGAGATGGCACACACAGGAGTCAGGAGTGGCACACAAGCAGAAAGGGCAATATTAATCTCCCACTGTTTGATTTTTTTTTTTTTTCAGGGAGACTTTAGAAACCAAATAATAAAAATAAATAGGCTTTCTATGGCCCACTGAGTGAGAGATGGCACACACAGGAGTCAGGAGTGGCACACAAGCAGAAAGGGCAATATTAATCTCCCACTGTTTGAATTTTTTTTTTTCAGGGAGACTTTAGAAACCAAATAATAAAAATAAATAGGCTTTCTATGGCCCACTGAGTGAGAGATGGCACACACAGGAGTCAGGAGTGGCACACAAGCCCTGAGGCCAATATTTTTCTCCCACTGATTGATGTAGTGATTTTTTTTCAGGTAGATTTTAGAACCCAAATCAAGCAAATAAATAGGCTTTCTATGGCCCACTGAGTGAGAGATGGCACACACAGGAGTCAGGAGTGGCACACAAGCAGAAAGGGCAATATTAATCTCCCACTGTTTGATTTTTTTTTTTTTTCAGGGAGACTTTAGAAACCAAATAATAAAAATAAATAGGCTTTCTATGGCCCACTGAGTGAGAGATGGCACACACAGGAGTCAGGAGTGGCACACAAGCCCTGAGGCCAATATTTTTCTCCCACTGATTGATGTAGTGATTTTTTTTCAGGTAGACTTTAGAACCCAAATCAAGCAAAAAAATAAATAGGCTTTCTATGGCCCACTGAGTGAGAGATGGCACACACAGGAGTCAGGAGTGGCACACAAGCAGAAAGGGCAATATTAATCTCCCACTGTTTGAATTTTTTTTTTTTTTCAGGGAGACTTTAGAAACCAAATAATAAAAATAAATAGGCTTTCTATGGCCCACTGAGTGAGAGATGGCACACACAGGAGTCAGGAGTGGCACACAAGCCATGAGGCCAATATTTTTCTCCCACTGATTGATGTAGTGATTTTTTTTCAGGTAGATTTTAGAACCCAAATCAAGCAAAAAAATAAATAGGCTTTCTATGGCCCACTGAGTGAGAGATGGCACACACAGGAGTCAGGAGTGGCACACAAGCCCTGAGGCCAATATTTTTCTCCCACTGATTGATGTAGTGAATTTTTTTCAGGTAGATTTTAGAACCCAAATCAAGCAAAAAAATAAATAGGCTTTCAATGGCCCACTGAGTGAGAGATGGCACACACAGGAGTCAGGAGTGGCACACAAGCCCTGAGGCCAATATTTTTCTCCCACTGATTGATGTAGTGATTTTTTTTCAGGTAGACTTTAGAACCCAAATCAAGCAAAAAAATAAATAGGCTTTCTATGGCCCACTGAGTGAGAGATGGCACACACAGGAGTCAGGAGTGGCACACAAGCAGAAAGGGCAATATTAATCTCCCACTGTTTGAATTTTTTTTTTTTTTTCAGGGAGACTTTAGAAACCAAATAATAAAAATAAATAGGCTTTCTATGGCCCACTGAGTGAGAGATGGCACACACAGGAGTCAGGAGTGGCACACAAGCAGAAAGGGCAATATTAATCTCCCACTGTTTGAATTTTTTTTTTTTTTTCAGGGAGACTTTAGAAACCAAATAATAAAAATAAATAGGCTTTCTATGGCCCACTGAGTGAGAGATGGCACACACAGGAGTCAAGAGTGGCACACAAGCCCTGAAGCCAATATTTTTCTCCCACTGATTGATGTAGTGATTTTTTTTCAGGTAGATTTTAGAACCCAAATCAAGCAAAAAAAATAAATAGGCTTTCTATGGCCCACTGAGTGAGAGATGGCACACACAGGAGTCAGGAGTGGCACACAAGCCCTGAGGCCAATATTTTTCTCCCACTGATTGATGTAGTGATTTTTTTTCAGGTAGATTTTAGAACTCAAATAAAGCAAAAAAAATAAATAGGCTTTCTATGGCCCACTGAGTGAGAGATGGCACACACAGGAGTCAGGAGTGGCACACAAGCCCTGAGGCCAATATTTTTCTCCCACTGATTGATGTAGTGATTTTTTTTCAGGTAGATTTTAGAACTCAAATCAAGCAAAAAAATAAATAGGCTTTCTATGGCCCACTGAGTGAGAGATGGCACACACAGGAGTCAGGAGTGGCACACAAGCCCTGAGGCCAATATTTTTCTCCCACTGATTGATGTAGTGATTTTTTTTCAGGTAGATTTTAGAACTCAAATAAAGCAAAAAAAATAAATAGGCTTTCTATGGCCCACTGAGTGAGAGATGGCACACACAGGAGTCAGGAGTGGCACACAAGCCCTGAGGCCAATATTTTTCTCCCACTGATTGATGTAGTGATTTTTTTTCAGGTAGATTTTAGAACTCAAATAAAGCAAAAAAAATAAATAGGCTTTCTATGGCCCACTGAGTGAGAGATGGCACACACAGGAGTCAGGAGTGGCACACAAGCCCTGAGGCCAATATTTTTCTCCCACTGATTGATGTAGTGATTTTTTTTCAGGTAGATTTTAGAACTCAAATCAAGCAAAAAAATAAATAGGCTTTCTATGGCCCACTGAGTGAGAGATGGCACACACAGGAGTCAGGAGTGGCACACAAGCAGAAAGGGCAATATTAATCTCACACTGTTTGAATTTTTTTTTTTTTTCAGGGAGACTTTAGAAACCAAATAATAAAAATAAATAGGCTTTCTATGGCCCACTGAGTGAGAGATGGCACACACAGGAGTCAGGAGTGGCACACAAGCAGAAAGGGCAATATTAATCTCCCACTGTTTGAATTTTTTTTTTTTTTCAGGGAGACTTTAGAAACCAAACAATAAAAATAAATAGGCTTTCTATGGCCCACTGAGTGAGAGATGGCACACACAGGAGTCAGGAGTGGCACACAAGCCCTGAGGCCAATATTTTTCTCCCACTGATTGATGTAGTGATTTTTTTTCAGGTAGATTTTAGAACCCAAATCAAGCAAAAAAATAAATAGGCTTTCTATGGCCCACTGAGTGAGAGATGGCACACACAGGAGTCAGGAGTGGCACACAAGCAGAAAGGGCAATATTAATCTCCCACTGTTTGAATTTTTTTTTTTCAGGGAGACTTTAGAAACCAAATAATAAAAATAAATAGGCTTTCTATGGCCCACTGAGTGAGAGATGGCACACACAGGAGTCAGGAGTGGCACACAAGCCCTGAGGCCAATATTTTTCTCCCACTGATTGATGTAGTGATTTTTTTTCAGGTAGATTTTAGAACCCAAATCAAGCAAAAAAATAAATAGGCTTTCTATGGCCCACTGAGTGAGAGATGGCACACACAGGAGTCAGGAGTGGCACACAAGCCCTGAGGCCAATATTTTTCTCCCACTGATTGATGTAGTGATTTTTTTTCAGGTTGATTTTAGAACCCAAATCAAGCAAAAAAAATAAATAGGCTTTCTATGGCCCACTGAGTGAGAGATGGCACACACAGGAGTCAGGAGTGGCACACAAGCCCTGAGGCCAATATTTTTCTCCCACTGATTGATGTAGTGATTTTTTTTCAGGTAGATTTTAGAATCCAAATCAAGCAAAAAAATAAATAGGCTTTCTATGGCCCACTGAGTGAGAGATGGCACACACAGGAGTCAGGAGTGGCACACAAGCCCTGAGGCCAATATTTTTCTCCCACTGATTGATGTAGTGATTTTTTTCAGGTAGATTTTAGAACCCAAATCAAGCAAAAAAAATAAATAGGCTTTCTATGGCCCACTGAGTGAGAGATGGCACACACAGGAGTCAGGAGTGGCACACAAGCCCTGAGGCCAATATTTTTCTCCCACTGATTGATGTAGTGATTTTTTTTCAGGTAGATTTTAGAACCCAAATCAAGCAAAAAAAATAAATAGGCTTTCTATGGCCCACTGAGTGAGAGATGGCACACACAGGAGTCAGGAGTGGCACACAAGCCCTGAGGCCAATATTTTTCTCCCACTGATTGATGTAGTGATTTTTTTTCAGGTAGATTTTAGAACTCAAATCAAGCAAAAAAATAAATAGGCTTTCTATGGCCCACTGAGTGAGAGATGGCACACACAGGAGTCAGGAGTGGCACACAAGCAGAAAGGGCAATATTAATCTCCCACTGTTTGAATTTTTTTTTTTTCAGGGAGACGTTAGAAACCAAATAATAAAAATAAATAGGCTTTCTATGGCCCACTGAGTGAGAGATGGCACACACAGGAGTCAGGAGTGGCACACAAGCAGAAAGGGCAATATTAATCTCCCACTGTTTGAATTTTTTTTTTTTTTCAGGGAGACTTTAGAAACCAAACAATAAAAATAAATAGGCTTTCTATGGCCCACTGAGTGAGAGATGGCACACACAGGAGTCAGGAGTGGCACACAAGCCCTGAGGCCAATATTTTTCTCCCACTGATTGATGTAGTGATTTTTTTTCAGGTAGATTTTAGAACCCAAATCAAGCAAAAAAATAAATAGGCTTTCTATGGCCCACTGAGCGAGAGATGGCACACACAAGGATGGCACTCTAGCAGAAATGCCAATCTTAATCTCCCACAAAAAAATTTAAAAAAAAACAGGGACTGTCCTACAATTACTATCTCCCTGCAGTAATCTCAGCCAGGTATGGCAGGCAGCAATAAGGAGTGGACTGATGTACAAATTAAATAAAAAGTGTGGACAAACAAAAAAGATAGCTGTGCAGAAAGGAAGGAACAAGAGGATTTGTGCTTTGAAAAAAGCAGTTGGTTTGCACAGCGTCGTACACACACAGGCACAGCAACGCAGCTATCAGGGTCAGGGAGCCTTCTAGGGCAGCCCAATGAGCGACAGCGCTGAGGAAAAAAAAATTTAGCTTCCACTGTCCCTGCAAACAAAATGTGGTGTTGGACAGTGGAAATCGCTACTGCACAAGCGGTTTGCAGCTTTATGTACCCTGCCTATCACTATCCCTGCTTCTGAAGAAGCGGCAGCAACCTCTCCCTACGCTCAGATCAGCAGCAGTAAGATGGCGGTCGGCGGGAACGCCCCTTTATAGCCCCTGTGAAGCCGCAGAAAGCAAGCCAATCACTGCAATGCCCTTCTCTAAGATGGTGGGGACTGAGATCTATGTCATCATGCTGCCCACACTCTGCGTTCACCTTCATTGGCTGAGAAATGGCGCTTTTCGCGTCATTGAAACGCGACTTTGGCGCGAAAGTCGCGTACCGCATGGCCGATGCAACGCTGGGATCGGCTCGGTTTCATGAGACGCCGACTTTGCCAAAAGTCGGCGACTTTTGAAAATGAACGACCTGTTTCGCTCAACCCTATCGGCGACTTCTGAAAATGGCCGACCCGTTTCGCTCAACCCTAGAGTTCATTCATGTATTTATATGTATTTTAACCATTTATAATAAAAATATTCTGTTTTTTAAATATATCTATGTGACACTTCTTTGACCACAGTCTATTCAACTGTTGGATTAGTATGTTGTAACATTATATGAAGTGTTGCCCATTCCTTGTTTAGGGAATATGTGCTTGGGTATTATGTTTACAAAACTGAACAATTTGCAGTGGTCTCTTAATTTTTGCCAGAGCTGTATTTGGCTTTCTGTTTCTTCCTTTTTTTCTCTGTGCACTATGATACTCCATTATTATGCAAAAGACTTGACTTTTTTACACTCAATAATCCCTCCTGATTGGCTACCATAAACACTACCGTTCAAAAGTATAGGGTCACTTAGAAATTTCCCTATTTTTGAAAGAAAAGCACAGTTTTTTCAATGAAGCTAACATTAAATGATTCAGAAATACACTCTATACATTGTTAATATATAATACATTGTTAATATATTAATATACTAAGGCATATAGAGGCCCATTTCCAACAACCATAACTCCAGTGTTCTTATGGTACTTTGTGTTTGCTAATTGTGTAAGAAGGCTAATGGATGGTTAGAATACCCTTGAAAACCCTTGAGCAAGTATGTTAGCACAGCTGAAAACAGTTTGGCTGATTAGAGAACCTATAAACCTGATCTTCCGTTGAGCTAGTTGAGAGTCTGAAGCATTACATGTGTTGGTTCCATTAAACTCTCAAAATGGCCAGAAAAAAAAACATTTCATGTGAAACTCGGCAGTCTTTTCTTGTTCTTAGAAATGAAGGCTATTCCATGTGAGAAATTGCCAACAAACTGAAGATTTCCTACAACGGTGTGTACTACTCCCTTCAGAGGAGAGCACAAACAGGCTCTAACCAGAGTAGAAAGAAAAGTGAGAGGCCCCGCTGCACAACTGAGCAACAAGACAAGTACATTAGAGTCTGTAGTGAAATCGATGCCTCACAGGTCCTCAACTGGCAGCTTCATTAAATAGTACACTGTTGTGAATTTGGATTCTGGGCTCCCCCGGTGGCTACTGGTGGAATTGAACTGGTGTCTTCATCTTCTCTGTTCACCTGTTCCCATCAAGATGTGGGAGTCGCTATATAACCTTGCTGCTCTGTTAGTTGCTTGCCGGTCAACAATGTTATCAGAAGCCTCTCTGTGCTTGTTCCTGCTCCTAGACAACTACTAGATAAGTTGGACTCTTGTCCATGTTTGTTTTTGCATTTTTGTTCCAGTTCACAGCTGTAGTTTCGTTACTGTGTCTGGAAAGCTCTTGTGAACAGGAATTGCCACTCTGGTGTTATGAGTTAATGCCAGAGTTTTAAAGTAATTTCTGGATGGTGTTTTTGATAGGGTTTTCAGCTGACCATGAAAGTGTCCTTTCTGTCTTCTGCTATGTAGTAAGTGGACCTCAAATTTGCTAAACCTATTTTCATACTACGTTTGTTATTTCATCTCAACTCACCGCCAATACATGTGGGGGGCCTCTGTCTCCTTTCGGGGTATTTCTCTAGAGGTGAGCTAGGACTAATATTTTCCTCTGCTAGCTTTATTTAGTCCTCCGGCTGGTGCTGGGCATCTAGAATCAACGTAGGCATGCTACCCGGCCACTGCTAGTTGTGCGTTAGGTTTAGTTCATGGTCAGCTCAGTTCCCATCTTCCAAGAGCTAGTTCCTATATATGCTTATGCTATGTTCTCTTGCCATTGAGATCATGACAGTACACCATTGTCAACGTCTACAGTGAAGAGGCGACTCCGGGATGCTGGCCTTCAGGGCAGAGTGGCAAAGAAAAATCCATATCTGAGACTGGCTAATAAAAGGAAATGATTAATATGGGCAAAGGAACACAGACATTGGACAGAGGAAGATTGGAAAAAAGTGTTATGGACAGACGAATCCAAGTTTGAGGTGTTTGGATCACACAGAAGAACATTTGTGAGACGCAGAACTACTGAAAAGATGCTGGAAGAGTGCCTGACACCATCTGTCAAGCATGGTGGAGGTAATGTGATGGTCTGGGGTTGCTTTGGTGCTGGTAAAGTGGGAGATTTGTACAGGGTAAAAGGGATATTGAATAAGGAAGGCTATCACTCCATGACATACCCTGTGGACAGCGCTTGATTGGAGCCAATTTCATCCTACAGCAGGTCAATGACCCAAAGCACCCCTCCAAATTATGCAAGAACTACTTAGGTAAGAAATAGGCAGCTGGTATTCTATCTGTAATGGATTGGCCAGCGTAGTTACCAGATCTCAACCCCATTGAGCTGTGGTGGGAACAGCTTGACCGTATGGTGCGCAAAAAGTAGCCATCAAGCCAAATAAACTTGTGGGAGGGGCATCTAGAAGCATGGGGTGAAATTTCTCCAGATTACCTCAGCAAATTAACTGCTGGAATGCTAAAGGTCTGCAATGCTGTAATTGCTGCAAAGGGAGCATTCTTTGACGAAAGCAAAGTTTGAAGGAGAAAATTATTATTTCAAGTAAAAATCTTTTTTTCGAACCTTGTCAATGTCTGGACTAGATTTTCAATTCATTTGGCAACTTATTTGATTAATAAAAGTATGACTTTTCATGGAAAACACAAAATTGCCTGGGTGACCCTAAACTTTTGAACGGTAGTGTACCTTGTGATGTGATAGCTGCAAGGAATTATGGAAGATCGCACAATCATCAAACAACCAATAATTTCCTGAATATTTGTATTCTTAAAGGGGAAGGACATCTCCTCCAAAGGTACTGTATGTAGGAAGAATACAGCAATCAATTCTTTACTGCATTTCTTGTCCTCACATCCCTGGAATTTGAAAAACGGTTTCCCAGTGGGATCTAATTTTTCAGAACATGGAAGAATTTCTCAAACAATCACTTTTTTTCATAAGCAGGCACATGAATTAGCTGTGAAATTTGAAGAATGGGGCTACTGCAGATGTATCATCCGGAGACTATGGAATAGAGCAATTGGATCAAAAAGAGAGGATCTTCTAAAACCAAGGGTAAAACCATCTTTTGACCATTAGGTGAGGTTTATTTTAATGAGAAATAGACTGATTTGAGGGCATTCTTTCATAATTTTGGCCCACATTAACCCAAAATTTCTGTTTTTGTGCCTTTGTTTTTTCTTCATTTCTTCCGAGAGCCATATTTTTTTATTTTTTAATGGTGAAAAAATAATTTAAAAGTCCATTGGATTTCTATGCACTGAATATATGTAAACAGCAATTAATCAACACGTGAGTGTAGAGACTGTTTTTTCCATATCTGTGCAGGTGTCTCTGAACAGTAGAGCAATGTACCACAACTCCAGAGTCTGGTAAATCTTTCTGAAGGATTTTTTCAGTCAATAAGGAGTTCTGATTTGCCTTTATTATATGAGCAGCTTTTACTGAAATTTTGCTTGGTCTTCCAGACCTTTTCTTGAACTTCACTATACCTGTTAACTGCCATTTCTTAATTACATTTTGAACTGAGGAAAGGGCAACTTCAAAATGTTTTGCTATATTCTTATAGCCTTCTCCTGCTTTGCGGCCCTCTGAGTAGACTTGTGTGGCCTTGTTCAATGGTCAGAAGTATGCAAATCACATACTTGTGGAAACATGGCCACCTTCTTCCAACGCCAGCAACATGCGCTGTGAGGATTCACAAGTCTGCAGTCACTCAAAGTGACTGCACACTTGTTCTTTAATGCCTGGCAATTCCTTTAAATTGTTGATATATAAAACACATGTCATAAGAATGTCGGATAGGAATGCGCAGATCAGGCAAAGTTTGCCTATTCGAGCTGTTTTCCCAAAAAATGGCATTTGCAGAGAAGTTATGCTCTGTGAATTTTGTGTTCATTATTACACTTTGAGGTTTCTCTAGACTCCAGTGCATAATAAACATAATATGTAAAAAATAAAAGAAAATCTCTTTACTCATCTTACCGCTCACTTCCCTGGCCCCTCAGCTCCTCGCTGACACTCGTCTGGTTCTTGCCACATCTTCAGCTTGTCGCTGCTTGCATTGAAATCACCTCTTAGAATGAATGGGACTTCTGGTTTGATGGACCCTAAGAGGGTTCTGCACATGCATAGCCAAGGTCATGATGCACGGTGATTTCATGACACAGTGACTATTTTCATGCTTGCACAGCACCCTACCCTATAAACATGAACGGAGGAAATGTGTAGATGTAGTGGGGACCGAATAGGTAATTTGTTGGGTTGGAGAGTTATGCATACTTTTTTTAAACATCTTGATGGCCTCTTACAGGTCAGAAAAATGATGGACATCGGCCATCATTTTCTTGAATATGCGAGAAAGCAAATTAAAAAAATTTAGCATTTGGTAAATGCAGATTTGAAAAAAAATTCAAGAATTCAATTCTACTTGAATTTATTCATTCATATGGATATAAAAATGGACATGCGGATGACACACAGATGGTACATGTATGAACGATAAAAATGAAACTGTCAGCTTTAAATGCATGAAAAACAGATTTGCATATATTCGATTTATCGGGGCTTTATACACAAGAGTGTTTAATGTGGCTCTGACCAACTCCGCAATGCTACATACACTGCTCAAAAAAATAAAGGGAACAATTAAGCAACAGAATATAACTCCAACTAAATCAAACTTTTTTTTAAATCAAACTGTCCACTTAGGAAGCAACACTGTTTGACAATCAATTTCACATGCTGTTGTGCAAATGGAATAGATAATAGATGGAAATTATTGGCAATTATCAAGACACACTCAATAAAGGAGTGGTTCTGCAGGTGGGGACCACAGACCACATCTGAGTGCCAATGCTTTCTGGCTGATTGTTTTGGTCACTTTTGAATGTTGGTTGTGCTTTCACACTCGTGGTAGCATGAGACGGACTCTACAACCCACACAAGTGGCTCAGGTAGTGCAGCTCATCCAGGATGGCACATCAATGCAAGCTGTGGCAAGAAGGCTTGCTGTGTCTGTCAGCGTAGTGTCCAGAGACCGGAGGCGCTACCAGGAGACAGGCCAGTACACCAGCAGATGTGGATGGGGCCATAGGAGTGCAACAACCCAGCAGCAGGACCGCTACCTCAGCCTTTGTGCAAGGAGGAACAGGAGGAGCACTGCCAGAGCTGTTGTGAATTCCGTTCTTGAACTCCCTCCTGTGGTCATGAATGATACTTCGGCGAGTTCTGTCCGTGGACTCCCTCTAGTGGCTGTGAGTGGAACTGCTGGTTCTGAGGTTGCTTTCTCAGCTGCCCTCGTTTGTGGCTGGGCTGGCTTCTCTATTTAACTCCACTCAGATCGTTACTCCATGCCAGCTGTCAATGTATCAGTACTGGTTCAGATCTCTCTCGGATCTTTCTGATGACCTGTCTACTCCAGCAGAAGCTAAGTCCCTGCTAGTTCATTTGTTGTTCATTGTGTACTGAATATATTTCTTAGTACTTGCTAAGTTCTAGTCCAGCTTGCTATCATGATATTTCCTTGCTAGCTGGAAGCTCTGGGTTGCAGAGTGGCACCTCCGCACCGTGAGTCGGTGCGGGGGTCTTTTTGCTCACTCTGCGTGGCTTTTTGTAGTTTTTTGTGCTGACCGCATAGATCCCTTTCCTATCCTCAGTCGATCTAGTAAGTCTGGCCTCCTTTGCTGAAACCTGTTTCATCCCTGTGTTTGTGACTTTCCTCTTAACTCACAGTTAATATATGTGGGGGGCTGCCTTTACCTTTGGGGAAATTTCTCTGAGGCAAGGTAAGGCTTATTTTCCTATCTTTAGGGGTAGTTAGCTCTTAGGCTGTGAAGAGGCGTCTAGGGAGAGTTAGGTACGCTCCACAGCTATTTCTAGTGTGTGTGTTATAGGATTAGGATTTGTGGTCAGCAGAGTTCCCACTTCCCAGAGCTTGTCCTGTCTTCTAGTTTAACCATCAGGTCATTCCAGGTGCACCTAACCACCAGGTCCATAACAGTACAGCTGGCCTACAAAGTGTTAATGCATCTCAATAGAGGGATAAGAGAAGTTCTGAGACCATTTTTTTTTCTCTGCAGTGTGTTTTGTCTTTCTTTTCCTCTTAACCTCTGGGTGGTTCAGGACTCAGGTGTAGATATGGACATTCAAGGTCTGTCCTCTTGTGTTGATCACCTCACTGCGAGGGTACAAAGCATTCAAGATTATGTAGTTCAGTGTTGTGAATTTGCTTTTTGCTCCCTCTAGTGGTTACTAGTTTTTTGACTCTGGTTTTTCTGTCATTCCTTTTATCCGCACCTGGGTCGTTAGTTAGGGGTGTTGCTATATAAGCTCCCTGGACCTTCAGTTCAATGCCTGGCAACGTAGTTATCAGAGCTAGTCTGCTGTGCTCTTGTCTACTGATCCTGGTTCCAGTTATATCAGCTAAGTCTGCCTTTTGCTTTTTGCTATTTGTTTTGGTTTTGTATTTTTGTCCAGCTTGTTCCAAAACTATATCCTGACCTTTGCTGGAAGCTCTAGGGGGGCTGGTGTTCTCCCCCCGGACCGTTAGACGGTTCGGGGGTTCTTGAATTTCCAGTGTGGATTTTGATAGGGTTTTTGTTGACCATATAAGTTACCTTTCTTTATTCTGCTATCAGTAAGCGGGCCTCTCTGTGCTAAACCTGGTTCATTTCTGTGTTTGTCATTTCCTCTTACCTCACCGTCATTATTTGTGGGGGGGCTTCTATCCAGCTTTGGGGTCCCCTTCTCTGGAGGCAAGAAAGGTCTTTGTTTTCCTCTACTAGGGGTAGCTAGATTCTCCGGCTGGCGCGTGTCATCTAGAATCAACGTAGGAATGATCCCCGGCTACTTCTAGTGTTGGCGTTAGGAGTAGATATATGGTCAACCCAGTTACCACTGCCCTATGAGCTGGATTTTTGTATTCTGCAGACTTCCACGTTCCTCTGAGACCCTCGCCATTGGGGTCATAACAGTTTGCCAGGCCAGTATTAAATGTTTAATGCATTGCAGAAGAGGGATTATAAGAAAGAAGATTCTGAGTTTTTTTTTTTTTTTTTTTTTTTTTCTTCTTCCCCTTTACCTCAGAGTGGCTATGCTTGCTGCAGACATGAATGTCCAGACCTTGATTACAAGTGTGGACCAGCTGGCTACTCGTGTGCAGGGCATACAAGACTATGTTATCAGAAATCCTAGGTCAGAACCTAAAATACCGATTCCTGAACTGTTTTCCGGAGACAGGTTTAAGTTTAGGAATTTCGTGAATAATTGTAAATTGTTTTTGTCCCTGAGACCCTGTTCATCAGGAGATTCTGCTCAGCAAGTAAAAATTGTTATTTCGTTCTTACGGGGCGACCCTCAGGATTGGGCTTTTTCGCTGGCGCCAGGAGATCCGGCATTGGCTGATCTTGATGCGTTTTTTCTGGCGCTCGGTTTACTTTATGAGGAACCCAATCTTGAGATTCAGGCAGAAAAGGCCTTGCTGGCTATGTCTCAGGGGCAGGACGAGGCTGAAGTGTATTGCCAAAAATTTCGGAAATGGTCCGTGCTGACACATTGGAACGAGTGTGCACTGGCCGCTAATTTTAGAAATGGCCTTTCTGAAGCCATTAAGAATGTTATGGTGGGTTTTCCCATTCCCACAGGTCTGAATGATACTATGGCACTGGCTATTCAAATTGACCGGTGGTTGCGGGAGCGCAAAACCGCAAATTCCCTCATGGTGTTGTCTGAACAGACACCTAATTCGGTGCAATGTGATAGAAAAACCGCAAATTCCCTCATGGTGTTGTCTGAACAGACACCTGATTTAATGCAATGTGATAGAATCCTGACTAGAAATGAGCGGAAAATTCATAGACGCCGGAATGGCTTGTGCTAATACTGTGGTGATTCTACACATGTTATCTCAGCATGCTCTAAACGTATAGCTAAGGTTGTTAGTCCTGTCACCGTTGGTAATTTGCAACCTAAATTTATTCTGTCTGTAACTTTGATTTGCTCACTGTCATCTTATCCTGTCATGGCGTTTGTAGATTCAGGTGCTGCCCTGAGTCTCATGGATCTCTCATTTGCTAAGCGCTGTGGTTTTACTCTTGAACCATTAGAAAATCCTATTCCTCTTAGGGGTATTGATGCTACACCATTGGCTGCAAATAAACCGCAGTATTGGACACAGGTTACCATGTGCATGACTCCTGAACACCGCGAGGTGATACGTTTCCTGGTTTTACATAAAATGCATGATTTGGTTGTTTTAGGGCTGCCATGGTTACAGACCCATAATCCAGTCCTGGACTGGAAGGCTATGTCAGTCTCAAGTTGGGGCTGTCGTGGTATTCATGGGGATTCCCTGCCTGTGTCTATTGCTTCTTCTACGCCTTCGGAAGTTCCGGAGTATTTGTCTGATTATCAGGACGTCTTCAGTGAGTCTGAGTCCAGTGCACTGCCTCCTCATAGGATCTGCGACGTGTGTTGCAGAGATTTCAGGCTGATAGGCCTGAGTCTTGTCCACCTGACAGACTGTTTGTCCCGGATAAGTGGACCAGCAGAGTCATTTCCGAGGTTCATTCCTCGGTGTTGGCAGGTCACCCGGGAATTTTTGGCACCAGAGATCTGGTGGCCAGGTCCTTTTGGTGGCCTTCCTTGTCAAGGGATGTGCGGTCATTTGTGCAGTCCTGTGGGACTTGTGCTCGAGCTAAGCCTTGCTGTTCTCGTGCCAGCGGTTTGCTCTTGCCCTTGCCTGTCCCAAAGAGACCTTGGACACATATCTCCATGGATTTCATTTCTGATCTTCCGCTATCTCAGGGCATGTCCGTTATCTGGGTGATATGTGATCGCTTCTCCAAGATGGTCCATTTGGTTCCTTTGCCTAAGCTGCCTTCCTCTTCCGATCTGGTTCCTGTGTTTTTCCAGAACGTGGTTCGTTTGCACGGCATCCCTGAGAATATTGTGTCTGACAGAGGATCCCAGTTCGTTTCCAGGTTCTGGCGATCCTTTTGTAGTAGGATGGGCATTGATTTGTCGTTTTCGTCTGCTTTCCATCCTCAGACTAATGGACAGACGGAGCGAACCAATCAGACTTTGGAAATCCTTAATCCTGTATCTTTTCGTCTGGATCTTCCTGTGTCGTTTGCTATTCACAATGTATTTCATAGGTCCTTGTTGCGGCGGTACATTGTGCCTGTAGTTCCTTCTGCTGAGCCTCCTGCTCCGGTGTTGGTTGAGGGCGAGTTGGAGTACGTGGTGGAGAAGATCTTGGATTCTCGCCTCTCCAGGCGGAGGCTTCAGTACCTGGTCAAGTGGAAGGGCTATGGTCAGGAGGATAATTCCTGGGTGGTCGCCTCTGATGTTCATGCGGCCGATTTAGTTCGTGCCTTTCATGCCGCTCATCCTGATCGCCCTGGTGGTCGTGGTGAGGGTTCGGTGACCCCTCACTAAGGGGGGGGTACTGTTGTGAATTTGCTTTTTGCTCCCTCTAGTGGTTACTAGTTTTTTGACTCTGGTTTTTCTGTCATTCCTTTTATCCGCACCTGGGTCATTAGTTAGGGGTGTTGCTATATAAGCTCCCTGGACCTTCAGTTCAATGCCTGGCAACGTAGTTATCAGAGCTAGTCTGCTGTGCTCTTGTCTACTGATCCTGGTTCCAGTTATATCAGCTAAGTCTGCCTTTTGCTTTTTGCTATTTGTTTTGGTTTTGTATTTTTGTCCAGCTTGTTCCAAAACTATATCCTGACCTTTGCTGGAAGCTCTAGGGGGGCTGGTGTTCTCCCCCCGGACCGTTAGACGGTTCGGGGGTTCTTGAATTTCCAGTGTGGATTTTGATAGGGTTTTTGTTGACCATATAAGTTACCTTTCTTTATTCTGCTATCAGTAAGCGGGCCTCTCTGTGCTAAACCTGGTTCATTTCTGTGTTTGTCATTTCCTCTTACCTCACCGTCATTATTTGTGGGGGGGCTTCTATCCAGCTTTGGGGTCCCCTTCTCTGGAGGCAAGAAAGGTCTTTGTTTTCCTCTACTAGGGGTAGCTAGATTCTCCGGCTGGCGCGTGTCATCTAGAATCAACGTAGGAATGATCCCCGGCTACTTCTAGTGTTGGCGTTAGGAGTAGATATATGGTCAACCCAGTTACCACTGCCCTATGAGCTGGATTTTTGTATTCTGCAGACTTCCACGTTCCTCTGAGACCCTCGCCATTGGGGTCATAACAGTTCAGAATCCTATGTTAGAGCCTAGAATTCAAATTCCTGATTTGTTTTTTGGAGATAGATCTAAATTTCTGAATTTCAAAAATAATTGTAAACTGTTTCTTGCTTTGAAACCCCGCTCCTCTGGTGACCCCATTCAGCAAGTAAAAATCATTATTTCTTTGTTACGTGGTGACCCACAAGACTGGGCATTCTCCCTTGCGCCAGGAGATCCTGCATTGCTTAATGTAGATGCGTTTTTTCTGGCGCCTGGATTGCTTTATGACGAACCGAATTCAGTGGATCAGGCAGAGAAAATCTTGCTAGCTTTGTGTCAAGGTCAGGATGAAGCGGAGGTATATTGCCAGAAGTTTAGAAAGTGGTCTGTGCTTACTCAATGGAATGAGTGTGCCCTTGCAGCAATTTTCAGAAAAGGTCTTTCTGAAGCCCTTAAGGATGTTATGGTGGGGTTTCCCACGCCTGCTGGTCTGAATGAATCAATGTCCTTGGCCATTCAGATCGATCGGCGCTTGCGTGAACGCAAGGTAGTGGGCCATTTGGCGGTGTCCTCTGAGCAGAGGCCTGAGCCTATGAAATGTGATAGGACTTTGACCAGAACTGAACGGCAAGAACACAGACGTCAGAATGGGCTGTGTTTTTACTGTGGTGACCCTACTCATGCTATCTCTGATTGTCCTAACCTAAGCGGTTCGCTAGGTCCGTCACCATTGGTACTGTACAGCCTAAATTTCTTTTGTCCGTTACTCTGATTTGCTCTTTGTCATCCTACTCTGTTATGGCATTTGTGGACTCAGGCGCTGCCCTGAATTTGATGGACTTGGAGTTTGCCAGGCGCTGTGGTTTTTTCTTGGAGCCCTTGCAGTATCCTATTCCATTAAGGGGAATTGATGCTACGCCTTTGCCAAGAATAAGCCTCAGTACTGGACTCAGTTGACCATGTGCATGGCTCCTGCACATCAGGAAGATGTTCGCTTTTTGGTGTTGCATAATTTGCATGATGTGGTCGTGTTGGGTTTGCCATGGCTACAGGTCCATAATCCAGTATTGGATTGGAAATCAATGTCTGTGTCCAGTTGGGGTTGTCAAGGGGTACATGGTGACGTTCCGTTGTTGTCAATTTCTCCTTCTACTCCTTCTGAAGTCCCTGAGTTTTTGTCGGATTACCGAGATGTATTCGATGAGCCCAAATCCAGTGCCCTACCTCCTCATAGGGATTGTGATTGTGCTATTAATTTGATTCCTGGTAGTAAATTTCCTAAGGGACGACTTTTCAATTTATCTGTGCCGGAACACGCCGCTATGCGGAGTTATATAAAGGAGTCCTTGGAGAAAGGGCATATTCGCCCGTCGTCGTCACCGTTGGGAGCAGGGTTCTTTTTTGTGGCCAAGAAGGATGGTTCTCTGAGACCTTGTATAGATTACCACCTTCTCAATAAAATCACGGTCAAATTTCAGTACCCTTTGCCTCTACTGTCTGATTTGTTTGCTCGAATTAAGGGGGCTAGTTGGTTCACCAAGATAGATTTTCGAGGGGCGTATAATCTTGTGCGTATTAAACAGGGCGATGAATGGAAAACAGCATTTAATACGCCCGAGGGCCATTTTGAGTACCTGGTGATGCCATTTGGGCTTTCTAATGCTCCATCTGTGTTTCAGTCCTTTATGCATGACATGTTCCGAAAGTATTTGGATAGATTCATTATTGTATATTTGGATGATATTTTGGTCTTTTCGGATGATTGAGAGTCTCATGTGAAGCAGGTCAGAATGGTGTTCCAGGTTCTTCGTGCTAATTCTTTGTTTGTGAAGGGGTCTAAATGTCTCTTCGGAGTTCAGAAGGTTTCCTTTTTGGGTTTCATTTTTTCCCCTTCTACTATCGAGATGGATCCTGTTAAAGTTCAGGCCATCTATGATTGGACTCAGCCTACATCTGTGAAGAGCCTTCAGAAATTCTTGGGCTTTGCTAATTTTTACCGTCGCTTCATCGCTAATTTTTCTGGTGTTGTTAAACCGTTGACTGATTTGACCAAGAAAGGTGCTGATGTGGTGAATTTGTCCTCTGCGGCCGTTGAGGCTTTTCGGGAGTTGAAACGTCGTTTCTCTTCGGCCCCTGTGTTGTGTCAGTCAGATGTTTCGCTCCCTTTTCAGGTCGAGGTTGATGCTTCTGAGATTGGAGCAGGGGCTGTTTTGTCTCAAAGATCTTCTGATGGCTCTGTGATGAAGCCATGTGCTTTCTTTTCTAGAAAGTTTTCGCCTGCTGAGCGTAATTATGATGTTGGCAATCGGGAGTTGTTGGTTATGAAGTGGGCGTTTGAGCAGTGGCGACATTGGCTTGAGGGAGCCAAGCATCGCGTAGTGGTCTTAATGGATCACAAAAATCTGACTTATCTCGAGTCTGCCAAGCGGTTGAATCCTAGACAGGCTCGATGGTCGCTGTTTTTCTCCCGTTTCAATTTTGTGGTTTCATACCTTCCGGGTTCTAAGAATGTGAAGGCCGATGCCCTTTCAAGGAGTTTTGTGCCTGATTCCCCGGGAGTTCCTGAGCCGGCTGGTATTCTCAGAGAGGGGGTAATTCTGTCTGCCATCTCACCTGATTTGCGGCGGGCGCTGCAGGAGTTTCAGGCTGATAGACCTGACCGTTGTCCAGCAGAAAAACTGTTTGTCCCTGATGGATGGACTAGTAGAGTTATCTCTGAGGTTCATTGTTCGGTGTTGGCTGGTCATCCTGGGATTTTTGGTACCAGAGATTTGGTGGCTAGGTCCTTTTGGTGGCCTTCCTTGTCACGGGATGTGCGTTCTTTTGTGCAGTCTTGTGGGACTTGTACTCGGGCCAAGCCCTGCTGTTCTCGTGCCAGTGGGTTACGTTTGCCCTTGCCAGTCCCGAAAAGGCCTTGGACGCATGTTTCCATGGATTTTATTTCAGATCTCCCTGTCTCTCAAAGGATGTCGGTCATCTGGGTGGTTTGTGATCGCTTCTCTAAGATGGTCCATTTGGTACCCTTGCCTAAATTACCTTCCTCCTCTGATTTGGTTCCACTATTTTTCCAGCATGTGGTTCGTTTGCATGGCATTCCGGAGAACATCGTGTCGGACAGAGGTTCCCAGTTTGTTTCAAGGTTTTGGCGGTCCTTTTGTGCTAAGATGGGCATTGATTTGTCTTTCTCTTCAGCTTTCCATCCTCAGACAAATGGCCAAACCGAACGAACTAATCAGACTTTGGAGACCTATCTGAGATGCTTTGTTTCTGCTGATCAGGATGATTGGGTGACCTTCTTGCCATTGGCTGAGTTCGCACTTAATAATCGGGCCAGTTCGGCTACTTTGGTTTTGCCTTTTTTTTGTAATTCTGGTCTTCATCCTCGTTTTTCTTCAGGGCAAGTTGAGCCTTCGGACTGTCCTGGTGTGGATTCTGTGGTGGACAGGTTGCAGCAAATTTGGACTCATGTAGTGGACAATTTGACATTGTCCCAGGAGAAGGCTCAACGTTTCGCCAAAAGCCGTCGCTGTGTTGGTCCCCGACTTCGTGTTGGGGATTTGGTTTGGTTGTCGTCTCGTCATGTCCCTATGAAGGTTTTTTTCTCCTAAGTTTAAGCCTCGTTTCATTGGTCCTTATACGATTTCTGAAATTCTCAATCCTGTGTCGTTTCGTTTGGCTCTTCCAGCTTCTTTTGCCATCCATAATGTGTTCCATAGGTCGTTGTTGCGGAGATATGTGGCGCCTATGGTTCCCTCAGTTGACCCTCCTGCTCCGGTGTTGGTCGAGGGGGAGTTGGAGTATGTGGTGGAGAAGATTTTAGATTCTCGTATTTCGAGACGGAAACTTCAGTACCTGGTCAAATGGAAGGGCTATGGTCAGGAGGATAATTCCTGGGTTTTTGCCTCTGATGTCCATGCGGCCGAGTTGGTTCGTGCCTTTCATTTGGCTCGTCCTGATCGGCCTGGGGGCTCTGGTGAGGGTTCGGTGACCCCTCCTCAAGGGGGGGGTACTGTTGTGAATTCCGTTCTTGAACTCCCTCCTGTGGTCATGAATGATACTTCAGCGAGTTCTGTCCGTGGACTCCCTCTTGTGGCTGTGAGTGGAACTGCTGGTTCTGAGGTTGCTTCCTCAGCTGCCCTCGTTTGTGGCTGGGCTGGTTTCTTTATTTAACTCCACTCAGATCGTTACTCCATGCCAGCTGTCAATGTATCAGTACTGGTTCAGATCTCCCTCAGATCTTTCTGATGACCTGTCTACTCCAGCAGAAGCTAAGTCCCTGCTAGTTCATTTGTTGTTCATTGTGTACTGAATATATTTCTTAGTACTTGCTAAATTCTAGTCCAGCTTGCTATCATGATATTTCCTTGCTAGCTGGAAGCTCTGGGTTGCAGAGTGGCACTTCCGCACCGTGAGTCGGTGCGGGGGTCTTTTTGCTCACTCTGCGTGGCTTTTTGTAGTTTTTTGTGCTGACCGCATAGATCCCTTTCCTATCCTCAGTCTATCTAGTAAGTCTGGCCTCCTTTGCTGAAACCTGTTTCATCCCTGTGTTTGTGACTTTCCTCTTAACTCACAGTTAATATATGTGGGGGACTGCCTTTACCTTTGGGGAAATTTCTCTGAGGCAAGGTAAGGCTTATTTTCCTATCTTTAGGGGTAGTTAGCTCTTAGGCTGTGAAGAGGCGTCTAGGGAGAGTTAGGTACGCTCCACAGCTATTTCTAGTGTGTGTGTTATAGGATTAGGATTTGCGGTCAGCAGAGTTCCCACTTCCTAGAGCTTGTCCTGTCTTCTAGTTTAACCATCAGGTCATTCCAGGTGCACCTAACCACCAGGTCCATAACACAGAGCCCTGCAAAATGACCTCCAGCAGGCAACAAATGTGCATGTGTCTGCACAAATGGTTAGAAACTGACTCCATGAGGATGGTCTGAGTGCCCGACATCCACAGATGGGGGTTTTGCTCACAGCCCAACACCATGCAGGATGCTTGGCATTTGCCACAGAACACCAGGATTGGCAAATTCTCCACTGGCGCCCTGTGCTCTTCACAGATGAAAGCAGGTTCACACTGAACACATTTGACAGACGTGACAGAGTCTGGAGATGCCGTGAAGAGTGATCTGCTGCATGCAACATCTTTCAGCATGACTGGTTTGGCAGTGAGTCAGTAATGTTGTGGGGTGGCACTTCTTTGGAGGGCTGCACAGCCCTCCATGTGCTCACCAGAGGTAGCCTGACTGCCATTAGGTACCAAGATGATATCCTCAGACATCTTGTGAGACCAAATGCTGGTGCGGTTGGCCCTGGGTTCCTCCTAATGCAGGACAATGCCAGACCTCATGTGGCTGGAGGGTGTCAGCAGTTTCTGCAAGATGAAGGCTTTGAAGCTATGGACTGACCAGCCCGTTCCCAATACCGAAATCCGATTGAACACATCTGGGACATCATGTCTCGCACCATCCACCAAGGTCTTGTTGCACCACAGACTGTCCAGAATTTGGTGGATGCTTTAGTCCAGGTCTGGCAGGACATCCCTCAGGAGAAAACTTAACCTTTAATAGTTAATATAATATAAAAAAACAACAATTACACTCAACCACTTGGCCTCTTTTCTGCTGTAGGCTGAAAATAATAAGGTGCAAAGTAACCCTAATGTCCAAACTGGAACTCCCTACCTTACTGCGGAGGTTGGCACCCTAAGACCTGTGCAGTGGCGCCCCCGCTCAATGTAGACTCTCCCTATTTTGTCCTAATAGGCCCTAAAGTGAGAGAGAAGAAGGTAATCAGGCAGCAGACAATTTGATTCAGAATATTCACATCTGGTGAAAGATCATAGAGACTAAGACATAAGACTAAGTACAGTGGGGCAAAAAAGTATTTAGTCATTCAGCAATAGTGCAAGTTCCACCACTTAAAAAGATGAGAGGCGTCTGTAATTTACATCATAGGTAGACCTCAACTATGGGAGACAAACTGAGAAATAAAAATCCAGAAAATCCCATTGTCTGTTTTTTTATCATTTTATTTGCATATTATGGTGGAAAATAAGTATTTGGTCAGAAACAAAATTTCATCTCAATACTTTGTAATATATCCTTTGTTGGCAATGACAGAGGTCAAACGTTTTCTGTAAGTCTTCACAAGGTTGCCACACACTGTTGTTTGTATGTTGGCCCATTCCTCCATGCAGATCTCCTCTAGAGCAGTGATGTTTTTGGCTTTTCGCTTGGCAACACGGACTTTCAACTCCCTCCAAAGGTTTTCTATAGGGTTGAGATCTGGAGGCTGGCTAGGCCACTCCAGGACCTTGAAATGCTTCTTACGAAGCCACTCCTTCGTTGCCCTGGCGGTGTGCTTTGGATCATTGTCATGTTGAAAGACCCAGCCACGTTTCATCTTCAATGCCCTTGCTGATGGAAGGAGGTTTGCACTCAAAATCTCACGATACATGGCCCCATTCATTCTTTCATGTACCCGGATCAGTCGTCCTGGCCCCTTTGCAGAGAAACAGCCCCAAAGCATGATGTTTCCACCACCATGCTTTACAGTAGGTATGGTGTTTGATGAATGCAACTCAGTATTCTTTTTCCTCCAAACACGACAAGTTGTGTTTCTACCAAACAGTTCCAGTTTGGTTTCATCAGACCATAGGACATTCTCCCAAAACTCCTCTGGATCATCCAAATGCTCTCTAGCAAACTTCAGAAGGGCCCGGACATGTACTGGCTTAAGCAGTGGGACACGTCTGGCACTGCAGGATCTGAGTCCATGGTGGCGTAGTGTGTTACTTATGGTAGGCCTTGTTACATTGGTCCCAGCTCTCTGCAGTTCATTCACTAGGTCCCCCCGCGTGGTTCTTGGATTTTTGCTCACCGTTCTTGTGATCATTCTGACCCCACGGGGTGGGATTTTGCGTGGAGCCCCAGATCGAGGGAGATTATCAGTGGTCTTGAATGTCTTCCATTTTCTAATTATTGCTCCCACTGTTGATTTCTTCACTCCAAGCTGGTTGGCTATTGCAGATTCAGTCTTCCCAGCCTGGTGCAGGGCTACAATTTTGTTTCTGGTGTCCTTTGACAGCTCTTTGGTCTTCACCATAGTGGAGTTTGGAGTCAGACTGTTTGAGGGTGTGCACAGGTGTCTTTTTATACTGATAACAAGTTTAAACAGATGCCATTATTACAGGTAATGAGTGGAGGAAAGAGGAGCCTCTTAAAGAAGAAGTTACAGGTCTGTGAGAGCCAGAAATCTTGATTGTTTGTTTCTGACCAAATACTTATTTTCCACCATAATATGCAAATAAAATGATAAAAAAACGGACAATGTGACTTTCTGGATTTTTATTTCTCAGTTTGTCTCCCATAGTTGAGGTCTACCTATGATGTAAATTACAGACGCCTCTCATCTTTTTAAGTGGTGGAACTTGCACTATTGCTGAATGACTAAATACTTTTTTGCCCCACTGTATGTCTCCTGATGAACCAGCTGTTGAAGAAACGCATCGAGAATAGCATACTTAATGGCTATGGGATACTGTAGCCTGGATTTTTAAAAATTTGTTTTCACATTCTGTTGACTGTGAGTTTTGGTATAGGTGGTTTATCATAGTTTTTTGTTTATTGAATTGCCTTTCTATTTGACTATTTTGGACTATCTGGCTGCGGCACCCCTGCATTTCCTCATTTATCTTAGGGACTAGTAGGGTTTATTAGGGGTAGCCGACGACGAGCGGGGGCCCCATTGCGCAGGTTGTATGATGCCAAACTCCGCAGTCAGGTAGGGCAATTCATAGGTACATTGCAGGTATTTCTAGGTATATTTACTATTTTTGTCATCTTCATTTTTTATTTTCTATTATTATTTTTTGTTTCATAATTTTTTTCAATTTTTTGTGCATGCTGTTTTGAGTTACCTGGTGCTCTAACCTTTTTTTTTCTGCTTGCTTTTCTGAAGTGTTATATGTATTTGGGAACAGGTGCTTTTTTCTGGGATTATATGCACATGGATGTTGTTGCACCTTATACTATTTATTCATTTGAATATGTGCATATATATATACCCCCCTTTTTTGCACCTTATATCATTAATTAATGTATACCCAGTACATTTCTATGATCTTTCACCCAATGTAATTATTCTGAATCAAATTTTCTGCTGTCTGTTTACCTTCTTCTCTCTCACTTTAGGGCCTATTAGGGCAAAATAGGGAGAGTCTACGTTGAGCGGGGGCGCCACTGCGCAGGTCCTAGGGTGCCAACCTCTACTGTAAGGTAGGGAGTCACAGTTTGGACATTAGGGTTACTTTGCACCTTTCTATTTTCAGCCGACAGCAGGAAAGAGGTTTTTAAGGCCAAGTGGTTGAGTGTAATTGTTGTGGGTTTTTTTTATATTTTATTAACTATTAAAGGTTAAGCTTTGTCTATACTAGTATCTATATTATTGCTTTAATCGGTGAACTATTTTTTGTAAGCTTTATATCTTCTTTTTCGGTGAAGATCCCTCAGGAGACCATCTGCCGCCTCATCAGGAGCATGCTCAGGTGCTGTAAGGAGGTCATACAGGCAGGTGGAGGCCACACACACTACTGAGCATCATTTCCTTGTCTTGAGGCATTTCCACTGAAGTTGAATCAGCCTGTAACTTCATTTTCCACTTTGATTTTGAGCATCATTCCAACTCCAGACCTCCGTGGGATATTAGTTGTGATTTACGATGATAATTTTTAGGTTTTATTGTTCTCAACACATTCCACTATGTAATGAATAAAGATTTACAACTGCAATATTTAATTCAGTGATATCTAAGATGTGGGATTTTAGTGTTTCCTTTATTTTTTTGAGCAGTGTATATTCATCCATAGGATATGTCACATCATTAATAATTATAAACATTGTTTTAGGTCTTGGAGAACAAAAACAACACAAATTCTATTTTTTTGTGATCAAATAATATCCACAAAAGAAAATAGCTAAAATTACTGTTATTAAAATAAAATGAGGTTTCATGATTTTTCTTTTCGTGCAGTTAAAAGAGATAATGATGATCGACCAAACGTATATTAGACAAATAAGCAAACTGTATTAATTATGTTTATTAAAAAGTGGAGAAAAAAAAACAGAATTACATTATTTGGCAGAAAATCAGAGCCAGGTGTTCAATCTGCAATTTTCTCAAGGACTTCACAGACTTGATTATCACATGGTGTAAGTTTATCTTTGATCTAATGCATTTTATGAAGCCTATCTGACAAATTACACTGCAGTTTATGGTAATGTAACATTTTGTATGAATGGGGAAGGGCGGCCATGTTGCATGCTAATGCGCTAAACAAAGTAGCTCCTCTCCTATCTGCAAATGACCCCAACCTTTCCATTAGTAGATTAAAATCTGTTCAAATTTATTTAGTAATACATTAGAAAAAGCTTCAAAATAACCCTTGGACCCATATTATGCTTCAAACAACTGTAGTAGTGGGAGTAATTAATTAAATTTCATGAAACTTCTGTTTATTTTTTCGACCATGACCAAAGATCACCTCCATATTGTAGCAACATGCTCCTGTTGGTACTTCCATTTTTCTGGGGCTTGTTAATTAAAAGACATCTCATGCTAATCTTCAGATGTGTGAATAATTTGCCCATTTCTGGTGAAAATGCACATTTCATATTATATATGAAGTAGGGTCCTTTCACCTTTTCCTGCGATCCTCATCTTGTTAACATGACCCATCACTTCTTATGTTCCGTGAACTTCATGTCCATTTCAAGCAAATGAAAAGTCATTTCAAATAAAAAAGGGATTATTTACATAAATGGATATGTAAGTTGAGAAATGAAGGTAATTTACAATGGCTGTCATGGTGCACAGCCAAAGAGGAGACATGGGCATTACCACTGTGATAGACATGAGCCTCAGGGTAGACATAATGAGATCATAAAAATCACTTTGATTTTGCAAAAAATTTGGGTGTACAGTACAAGTTTACAGATTTAGCATAAGTAGAAGTGATGGACAACTAAACCTATGGAGCATTCAGGAATTAAAACTGAAATCCAAAATGTTGGCTAATGTTAATCTTACACAGGCATACTAGTATTGGGATAGTGGGTTTCCTCGTGCTGCCGAAGTTCCATTAAAGGATCCATGAGTCAGAAGATAATTCAAAGTGGTTTATTGTCAACTTGTTTCAAAGTCATCAGACTCCTTCCTGAGGACAACCACATGTACCTTGTACCATGTGATTGTCCTGATGAAGGAGTCTGATGACTTTGAAATGCGCTGACAATAAATCACTTTGAATTATCTTGAATTATCTTCTGACTTGTGGATCCTTAACCAGAACTTCAGCAGCACAGAGTAAACCCACTATCCCAATACTACAATATGCTTGATCCTTTGTGGGCACCACACCTGCTGATGTAAGGTGAATATAGTGGTTTTGTCACATGCAACCTCATCAGGTGAGCACTTACTATTATACTCTTACAATTCTATCTAATATGAACAAGAACATATTTGTGCTTTACATTTTTTTCTCAGCACCATTCTTACAGAGGTGAAACTCATGCAACATCTCTCATAGGGCCCCTTTCTTACCATGTGCCAATTATAATAGTGATCTCACTTCATGTGATTGAGAAACCTTTGGGTCCATTCTGGCACCAGAAAAAGAACTCAAATAATAACAAGTTATCACCTTTTTACCAGATGAGTAATAACTGAGACTTCCACCAACATTCATAATCGAGTCCAGTGATCGTTGCTTGAATAAAATGTTAGTCATACTGAACTGATGCTGGTAGGTCTTTTTTACCATACAATAAATGCCATAAGAATTAAATTTTTGGTGTTTTTCAAAATATAATTTGTTCTGCAAAAAACAAGGCTATATCAACAGAAAAAAAAATTGCCTCTTTGGAGAAGGGAAAGGAAAAATTAAAATGTAAAAATGAAAATTGGCTGCTGAAGCAAAAGGTTAAGGGTTAATGTTAAAGAACACAGGTCCATTGCCTTCATCCTACAACCTAACACACTGATCCAGAGGAAGGCAAAAACTCCATGAGGCAGATGATAATTTGTCCAAAATTCCTTTCTGACTCCACATTTGGCAATCAGACTAGTACCCTAAATCAATGTCCCATTGCAGAGTCTAGTGCTCATAACTTATAATATCAAATTTATTGGGAAAGGAATCCAGGCCCTCCTTAAATTAGTTTAGTGTATCAACCACTACATCATGTCACAGAGAAATCTATAGTCGAATTGCTCTTACAGTAAAGAATTGCTGCATGTGAGGATGATTAAAAATTCTTTCCTCTAGAAGTACAGCAGTTTTTCCCAAACTCCAGTCATCATGGCTCCCAACAGAACAGGTTATCAGGATTTCCTTAGTATTACACCGGTGAGAGAAGCAGTGGGAATTTCTGCTGCCTTGATGATAATTCCATCACCTGTGCAATGCTAAGGAAATCCAGAAAACATGACCTGTGGTGGCTGTGAGGACTGGAGTTTGGGAAACATTGATATAGATGATACCCCTTGTCATTATTGCAAGCTTAGGTGAAAAAGATCATCCTAAAGATCTCTGTACTGTTCCCACATACAGTACAGAGCAAAGGTTTGGACACACCTTCTCATTTAAAGATTTTTCTGCATTTTCATGACTATGAAAATTGTACATTCACACTGAAGGCATCAAAATTATGAATTGACAAATGTGGAATTATATACTTAACAAAAACGTGTGAAACAACTGAAAATATGTCTTATATTCTAGGTTCTTCAAAGTAGCCACCTTTTGCTTTGATGACTGCTTTGCACACTCTTGGAAATCTCTTGATGAGCTTCAAGAGGTAGTCACCGGAAATGGTCTGCCAACAATCTTGAAGGAGTTCCCATAGATGCTTAGCACTTGTTGGCCCTTTTGCCTTCACTCTGCGCTCCAGCTCACCCCAAACCATCTCGATTGAGTTCAGGTCTGGTGACTGTGGAGGCCAGGTCATCTGGCGTAGCACCCCATCACTCTCCTCCTTGGTCAAATAGCCTTTACACAGCCTGGAGGTGTGTTTGGGGTCATTGTCCTGTTGAAAAATAAATGATGGTCCAACTAAACGCAAAGTGGATGGAATAGCATGCCGCTGCAAGATGCTGTGGAAGCCATGCAGGTTCTGTATGCCTTCAATTTTGAATAAATCCCCAACAGTGTCACCAGCAAAGCACCCCCACACCATCATACCTCCTCCTCCATGCTTCACGGTGGGAACCAGGCATGTAGAGTCCATCCCTAAACAAAGGTGCCCTCTCGACCAGCAGAGGGCATACCTCTAGGTCAAAACACAGAAAACCTATAAAGAATCACACTAGGTAGTGGAGCAATGACAAATGTCAGAGAATCTAATAATTCATAATAAGTAGTTTGATTATCAATCAGAATTCCACACCAGAGCAGTAGAGGTATCAAAAACGATCAATACAAATTTATTAGAGTATCAAATATACATATGCAAAATACAAAATACATTTATGGACAAACAGTGGTGAATGGGAAATAACAGCTGAAGAGGTCAGTATAACAAGATGGAAGGAATACTGATAAGAAACACATAAAAATCCAAACTTTCCTATTGCAGCCTCAAAACGGCATATGCTCAAAGATCGTAGTGGGTAGATATCAGAAGAGAAATCATAATATATCTATATATATTAAAATATAACAGGCCCACAGAAGTAGTTAGCCAAAAAGTTACAGGACTTCCTAAGGGAGGATCCTAATGGATGTAGAGATCTGGAGCATTAATAGGCTAAACCAGTAGCCCAGGTGTCTAGAAGATGCATGTTAAAGCGCTAAATAATGCTGCATAGATACCTTGGGACATGCTGGTAGTAGATGGTAGGATGCCGAGATGCTGCAAAAAAAGGGGGAAAGAGCCTCGACGCGCGTTTTGCCGTCGGTGGCTTCGTCAGGAGGCGTGGCTAGTAAAGGAAAGGGCTGGGGTATAAATAGGGACCTAGGGAGGCTCATGGACCAACCGGCGGATGTCCCCGCATGATGCGATCGCCCGCGGCCGGTGGGCGCGGCCGCGCACCAAGGAGTATGGACGGGAGGACGGACGTCATCTCCACCCATCTCCATGGCAACGCGGCCATCTTTCTTCTTTTTATGTAGAGTCCATCCGTTTACCTTTTCAGCCCCGCACAAAGACATGGTGGTTGGAACCAAAGATCTAAAATTTGGACTCATCAGACCAAAGCACAGATTTCCACTGGTCTAATTTCCATTCCTTGTGTTCTTTAACCCAAACAAATCTCTTCTGCTTGTTGCTTGTTCTTAGCAGTGGTTTCCTAGCAGCTATTTTACCATGAAGGCCTGCTGCACAAAGTCTCCTCTTAACAGTTGTTGTAGAGATGTGTCTGCTGCTAGAACTCTGTGTGGCATTGACCTGGTCTCTAATCTGAGCTGCTCTTGATCTGCAATTTCTGAGGCTGGTGACTCGGATAAACTTATCCTCAGAAGCAGAGGTGACTCTTGGTCTTCCTTTCCTGGGGCGGTCCTCATGTGAGCCAGTTTCTTTGTAGCGCTTGATGGTTTTTGCAACTGCACTTGGGGACACTTTCAAAGTTTTCCCAATTTTTCGGACTGACTGACCTTCATTTCTTAAAGTAATGATGGCCACTCGTTTTTCTTTACTTAGCTGTTTTTTTCTTGCCATAATACAAATTCTAACAGTCTATTCAGTAGGACTATCAGCTGTGTACCCACCAGACTTCTGCTCAACACAACTGATGGTCCCAACCTCATTTATAAGGCAAGAAATCCCACTTATTAAACCTGACAGGGCACACCTTTGAAGTGAAAACCATTTCCGGTGACTACCTCTTGAAGCTCATCAAGATGCCAAGAGTGTGCAAAGCAGTCATCAAAGCAAAAGGTGGCTACTTTGAAGAACATAGAATATAAGACATATTTTCAGTTGTTTCACACTTTTTTGTTAAGTATATAATTCCACATGTGTTAATTCATAGTTTTGATGCCTTCAGTGTGAATTTACAATTTTCATAGTCATGAAAATACAGAAAAATCTTTAAACGTGAAGGTGTGTCCAAACTTTTGCTCTGTACTGTATATTTGTACATTGACTCTCTGAGTCTAATCAAGCTAAGTTTCCTACTGTTTTGTGTATCCTAGCTGTCTTTAGTGTTAGCGGGGTTCGACCAGCATTCGCCCCTTTCTTCCCTGAGCAGGGCTTACCGCTAGGATCTGACAGGGACTTGGTATCCTGCTCGCAGATAGGTGCGGAACCTATTTAGGGTCTCTTAGGGCAGACAGGGTAATGTTAGATCTGCCTAGGGGTCTCCACTAGTGATGAACGAATGTGCTCGCCACTACTCGTTACTCGCCCGAGTATCGCTATGCTCGGTGTGCTCGGAGAGCAGCGAGCATTTCTGGTATTATTCGGCGGTAACTGCAGTCTCCACTCAGCAGTTTTGGAGGACTTTAGAGACCCAATCACGGTGCAGGGATTGTCTGCCAGGCCATGAAAGGCCGCAGCCATCTATGTTATGGTTGTGCAGTGATTGGCTGGGCCGTACAGCATCATCCCGAGGATAAGAGACCTGGCGCCGCCCTGCTCACCGCATTCTGTTCTTGTTTCAGCGAGAGTAGGGAGAGCTGCTGCCGAGATAGCGTCAGAATCATGATTTTAGAGTTAGTGTAGGTCTGCAACTCTTACATCTACAACTCCTGAGAAACCAACAGTCCTTTTTAGGGCAAATTCTTGGGTCCTGATATTGCAGCACTAGGCACGCAGGGCACAGCATATCCACATCAGTGCAAGGCCTGCAGGCACTGTATGTGCGTCCTTTGGTCCCACTGCATCCTTCCCAAAGCTCCATAACTGCCTGCTGCAGCTTATTTACTTTCTATATACCTTTTTTTTTTCAAAAAGTATCCCCCCCCAAAAAAAAAAAATACAGTCTGTTCTGTCAGACTGAGGTCTGTTAAAAAGTGATAGTTTGTCAGGCATACGTAGCATAGTTGTGTGTGCTACCCTTGTGCCACCTTTTTTTTTTTGGTGTTTTAAATTCACCAAAAAAGGCCTCATATATCTCTGTGCTCCAAGTTTGGTCATTTGAGGCCGTTGTACTTATTTTGTGACTTTGTGATACTCAAATTCTATACAGCGCTATTTAGCATAAATAAATTGAAAGGCCACAGATTTGCCAGTGTGGTATTTCCGTTACAGCCGTCATATATCTCTGTGCTCTAAGTTTGGGCTTTGGAGGCCGGTGTACTCACTTTGTGGCTGTGTGATACTCAAATTCTGTACAACGCTATTTAGCATTAAAAAAATTGAAAGGCCACAGATTTGCCAGTGTGGTATTTCCGTTAAAGCCGCCATATATCTCTGTGCTCTAAGTTTGGGCGTTGGAGGCCGGTGTACTTACTTTGTGGCTGTGTGATACTCAAATTCAATACAGCGCTATTTAGCATAAATAAATTGAAAGGCCACAGATTTGCCAGTGTGGTATTTCCGTTACAGCCATCATATATCTCTGTGCTCTAAGTTTGGGCATTGGAGGCCGGTGTACTTACTTTGTGGCTGTGTGATACTCAAATTCTATACAGCGCTATTTAGCATTCAAAAAAATTGAAAGGCCACAGATTTGCCAGTGTGGTATTTCCGTTAAAGCCGCCATATATCTCTGTGCTCTAAGTTTGGGCGTTGGAGGCCGGTGTACTTACTTTGTGGCTGTGTGATACTCAAATTCAATACAGCGCTATTTAGCATAAAAAAAATTGAAAGGCCACAGATTTGCCATTGTGGTATTTCCATTACAGCCGTCATATATCTCTGTGTTCTAAGTTTGGGCATTGGAGGCCAGTGTACTTACTTTGTGGCTGTGTGATTCTCAAATTCTATACAGAGCTATTTAGCATCCAAAAAAATTGAAAGGCCACAGGTTTGCCAGTGTGGTATTTCCATTACAGCCGTCATATATCTCTGTGCTCTAAGTTTGGGCATTGGAGGCCGGTGTACTTACTTTGTGGCTGTGTGATACTCAAATTCTATACCGCGCTATTTAGCATTAAAAAATTGAAAGGCCACAGATTTGCCAGTGTGGTATTTCCGTTACAACCGTCAACCGTCATATAAGCCTCCCAGGACCCAGAGAGAGGCCATCCAAGTTAACCCTGCAACTACCTTACCCGAGAGCACAGTAAACCATGACAGTACCCCCTACTTAATGGGGGGCCTCTGGACCCCCAGGTTTCTCAGGATTCTGAGCATGGAATGCCCAAACCAGATGGTCCGTACCCCCTCCAATGCACCAGGTACTGTAAAGACCCCCGAACCCCCTGGGAGTCTACAATATGTTGTACCTCAAATTCCATATGCCCATCGACCAAGACTGGGGAGGGAACAGCACCTGGATCTTCTACCACCGATCCCAAGGGTTTAAGCAAGGATCTATGGAATACGTTATGAAGTTTCAAAGAGGGAGGGAGGCGAAGACGATATGCCACCTGGTTAACTACCTCAATGATCTTGTAGGGACCGATGAACTTAGGTCCCAGTTTGGCAGAGGGCAAACGGAGACTTCTGTTCCACGTAGAGAGCCACACCTTGTCACCACACTGCAAAACCTGAGCAGAGTCCCTTTTTTTATCCGCAAAATGCTTATAATTCTCCTGAGCCCTGGAAATATTTAGCCAAACTTTTGACCAAACTCCCTGATTCGGTTGACACAGTCCTCAGCTCCTGGACAGCCCAAATCTAATCACGAGAATTCACCAAAATGGGGGTTCAGACCATAATTAATGAAAAACGGTGACCTACCGGTTGATTGATTGGTACGGTTGTTGAAGGCAAACTCTGCTAACGGTAGGGCATCACACCAGTCACTTTGCAGAGCAGAAGTCAAACATCGAAGAATTTGTTCAAGCGACTGTTTGGTATGCTCTGTCTGCCCGTTACTCTCTGGGTGGTAAGCTGAGGAAAAAGACAAAGATATCCCCAACCTTTGCAAAAAGCCCACCAAAATTTAGCCACAAATTATGCCCCTCTATCCAATACAATGTTCATAGGAACCCCATGTAACCGTACAATTTGTGCAAGGAAATGCTTAGTGAGAGTCTCTGCTGAAGGTAGACTTGCCATAGGTACAAAATGGGCCAACTTAGAAAACCTGTCCATGACTACCCAGATAACCGTGTTACCCCAGGATGCAGGAAGGTTGGTAATGAAGTCCATGGACAAGTGAGTCCATGGTCTTCCTGGAATTGATAAAGGCATCAATTCCCCGGCCGGCCAGCAATGAGAGCTCTTAGAACGGGCGCATACCCCACATGCAGCGACATACTTCTTAATATCTGAAGCCATTAAAGGCCACCAAAAGACTCCAGCTGCTGACTTTCGTGTGGCAGAAATGCCTGGGTGAGCACTCAGTTTCGAATCATGGAACTCTCGCAGGAGCTTGGTACGTAATTGCTGAGGAACAAACAATTTGTTTTCGGGTTTGGACCTTGGAGCTAAAGATTGAGCCCCCACAATCTCCCGCTCCAATTCCGATGACACTTCGGCTATAACGATATTCGGTTGAAGAATGGGGGACGGCAGATCAGGGGTGGATAGCGGCTCAAAACTACATGATAAAGCATCAGCTTTCACGTTTTTAGACCCTGGACGAAACGTTATTGAGAATTGGAATTGGGAAAAAAAGTGACCAATGGGCCTGCCTAGGAGTCAGTCTTTTAGCAGATTTGATATACTCTAGGTTTTTGTGGTCGGTGATGACCGTGATGGGGTGAGCCTCCCTCTCCAAAAAATGCCTCCATTCCTCGAATGCCAACTTAATTGATAAGAGTTCTCTATTACCAACGTCATAATTCCTCTCAGCCTGAGAAATTTTTTTTGAGAAATAGGCACAAGGTTTGAGGTTAGTCAGAGAAGCAGGTCCCTGTGACAACACTGCCCCCACCCCAACCTCCGAAGCATCAACTTCAACCACAAACGGCTTGGATGAGTCAGGTTGCACCAGAACAGGAGCAGATGTGAAACAGTTTTTCAAAGTTAAAAAAGATTGTTTGGCTGACGGGGACCAATTCCTGACATCTGCCCCTTTACATGTGAGATCCGTGAGGGGTTTTACAATCTGAGAAAAACGTTTGATAGACCTGCGATAGTAATTCACGAATCCCAAAAAGCGCTGGAGTCCTCTAAGGTCCCGAGGCTGGAGCCACTCCATAATGGCTTGCACCTTCTTGGGATCCATACGAAACCCCTATAGAGAGATTATGAGACCCAAAAATAATAGCTGCTGAACGAAAAAAGAACATTTCTCTACTTTAACAAATAATTTATTTTCCCTGAGTCTTTGAAACACTGTTTTAACATGTGATAAATGAGAATGTCTGTCAGAGGAATATATCAGGATACCATCCAAGTAGATCACAACAAAGCGACCAATGAGGTCCGAAAAAACTACATTAATGAAATTTTGGAACACAGCTGAGGCATTGGTGAGACCAAACGGCATCACCAGATTTTCAAATAACCCCTCCGATGTAAGAAATGCAGTTTTCCACTCATCACCTTCCCATATTCTTATCAAATTATAAGCTCCTCTGAGGTCCAATTTCAAATACCACTTGGCTCCAGAGAGCTGGTTACAGAGGTCAGGAATCAGAGGCAGGGGGTATGTTTTCCTGACTGTGATTTTATTAAGTTCTCGAAAGTCGAGGCAGGGACGTAGGCCGCCATCTTTTTAACAAAGAAAAATCCCGCAGCTACTGCGGACACAGAAGGTCTTATATGCCCTTTATGAAGACTTTCAGCAATGTATTGCTTCATAGCCAGGCACTCCGGGCCTGACAAATTAAATAGACAGGCTTTGGGCAATTTGGCTCCAGGAATAAGATCAATAGCACAGTCAAATGGCCTATGCGGGGGCAGCTCCTCAGCCTCACTTTCAGAGAACACGTCCTCAAAGTCTTTTAGATACTCCGGAATAACCTCCAGACTAACAAGACACCGAGACAGGTTTTGCAAGTTTCAGACAACAAACAGGTTTATGGCAACAATCGACACATTTGGATCCCCATTTAATAATCTCCCCTGTTTCCCAGTCAATCACTGGGTTGTGGCATTGAAGCCATGGCATGCCCAGTACTAGCCCTGTGGGCAATTTGTCCATAACAAAACATTCCATCTCTTCCTTGTGGGAAGAACCGATCTGTAAAGAAAACCTTTTGGAAACATAAAGAATCCCTGTACATGTTAGAGGGGAAGAGTTGATGGCCACAATTTTAAGTGGCTTCTCCAGTCTGACTGTCCCTATATTGTGTTGGGAGACGACACAGGAACTGACCAGGTTGAGAGATGAACCACTGTCCACTGCTGTCCACTGTCCAATGCTGTAGAGAACAAATGATAATTGTCTACCCATAGTTCCACCTTTAACAAGACTTTATTACATGAGGAAAACAGTACCTGAAGGTCTGGGCAGCCTCCTCGACCGCTACCCAGACCTAGTAATTTCCCGTCATCTTAGAGGATGATGGACAGGAGGGGAAATCTTTTCTCCAATGTCCGGGTTCTTCGCAATAGAAACAGAGTTGTTTCTCCCGGAGGCATCTTCTCTCCTTCTCTTTTAGCGAGGTGATGCCGATTTCTATGGCCTCAGGAGCAGCCCCAGTCTCTTTGCTGCCAGCAAACAAGGAAGTTTCACACTGCATGACACCCCTGGCACATAACCTGTGGTCCATTCATACGGCCTGAGATATGGCGTCCTCCAAAGTGTCAGCTGGAGGATGAAGGGCCAGAGAGTTCTGGAGGCGTTCTGACAGGCCTCTGCGGAATAGCCCTCGAAGGGCAGCATCATCCCAGGACACCTCTGCAACCCAACATTGGAACTCCGAACAGAACCACTCAGCTGAATGTTTGCCCTGCCGAACACTCATTACCATGTCTTCAGCCATACGGACCCTGTCAGGCTCATCATAGATGCGGCCCAGGGCACCAAAAAAGACATCAACAGTCATTCTCTCAGGAGCAGAAGGAGATAGAGAAAAGGCCCAGGCTTGTGGAACCCCACCGAAGTAGGGAAATGATGACCCCACCCTCTGGAACTCATCCCCAGAAGAACGAAGCCTCAGGGAAAAAAAGTTTACACCCCTCCTTGAAGGCCCTGAACTCCATTTTATCCCCTGAGAAGGGGTTGGGCAGTTTTACTGGAGATTCAGGAGATACCAATGACATCTCCACCACCAGTACCCAGAGACCCCGCAGCAACAGCCCCATGTACGGTATCTACCAGCTGCTGCTGGGTCTGAGCCATTGTGAGCTGCTCCACATTCAATTTCTGGAACATTTGCGTCAGGTGTTTCACCTGATCCGCTAATGCCTGCATAAGATCCATGCAGATAACACTCCTTTAACCTCCCCCTTAAAGAAGAGAGAAAAAAAACTGTGACGGTCGTTTATAATGTCAGAATCAGCTACCTGACGGGCACTCACCGGCAACAGCGCAGGAGGCTAGCCTGGACGTCTGGTGCCAGGGACAGCCTGTGGCACCGAGGAGCTATGAACGAGAGCGGTAGCAGTGGTGCTGCAGAGGCAAGCTGTTCTCCAGAGCAGGCAGACAGGACCTGCAATCATGTGACAGCGTGTCAGAGGGGGTGGGTGGCGCTTAATGTCGCTGTTTGAGCCTGCAGCACGTGGCTGCAGCAGCTCTGGGAGAAAGTGTAAGAAGTAGAGGAAACCCCCAAGGATGTTAAAAGGGATGACAGGAAAAAACGTAGTCACACAGGCCAAGATCATAC
This sequence comes from Ranitomeya variabilis, assembly GCF_051348905.1. NCBI lineage: Eukaryota > Metazoa > Chordata > Amphibia > Anura > Dendrobatidae > Ranitomeya > Ranitomeya variabilis. Next base: position 323,371,804 of record NC_135233.1, on the reverse strand, counting down.
ACAGCGAAGTCGGCGCAGTACACAGGGGCAGTCAGAAGAATAGTCAGGATGTAGCAAGAGATCAGAAAACCAGAATGGGCAATAGACGGCACAGAAACAGCAGGCAGGAATCACAACAGGGACAGGACAAGATCAGAAACCAAACAGACAAACAATAGTACATGCACAAAGCAGAGGCACACCAGGGTCAGACACAATCAGCCAAGGGTCAGAGTATAAACAACAAGGATTGACCTCACAGTGAGGCTATAAAAAGCCTCCCAGGACCCAGAAAGAGGCCAACCCTGCAACTACCTAACCCGAGAGCACAGCAAACCATGACAATGTGCTCATTGTGAACCTGCTCTCATCCATTAAGAGCACATGACTCCAATGTTGAATCTGCCAATCTTGGTGTTCTCTGGCAAATGCTAATCGCCTAGCACGATGTTGGGCTGTAAGCAGAATACCCACTTGTGGACGTCGGGCTTTCATAGAGTCTCTTTCTGACAGTTTGAGTAGACACATGAATGTTAGTGGCCTGCTGGAGGTCATTTTGCAGTGTTCTGGCCCTGCCCCTACTGTTCCTCCTTGCATAATGTAGGAGATAGCAGTCCTGTTGCTGGGTTGTTGCCCTCCTACGGCCCCCTCCACATCTCCTGGTGTACTGGCCTGTCTCCTGGTATCTGCTCCATGCTCTGGACACTATACTGACAGATATAGTTACTATTCTTGCCACAACTTGCATTGATGTGCCATCCCGGTTGAGCTGCACTACCTGAGCAACTTCTGCAATTTCTGTGCATTGTACTGTAGACACCGCCTCATTCTACTGTACCTTTAGGGGTGAGAGCAATGACAAAATGCAAAAGTTACCAAATCAACAGCCAAAAAGGAATAGAGCAATTAAACGATCTGTGGTCACCACCTGCAGAACCACTCCTTTATAGGAGCTGCCTTGCTAATTGCCTATAATTTCTACCTGTTGCCTGTTCCATTTGCACAACAGCAGGAAAAATTATTTCACAATCAGTGTTGTTTCATAACTGGACAGGTTGATTTTACAGAAGTGTGATTGACTTGGAGTTACATTGTGTTGTTTAAGTGTTAACTTAATTTTTGGAGCTGTTTATTTAGCAGCAGACTGCAAAGTCCTAAGCCCTGCCTAAAGGCTATATTCTGCCACTCTCCCTGCTATTGCAACTGTCTCTAGACTTAGGGTACCGTTACACTAAACGATTTACCAACGATCACGACCAGCAATACGACCTGGCCGTGATCGTTGGTAAGTCGTTGTGTGGTCGCTGGGGAGCTGTCACACACTGTGAGCGCCGGCCGTAAAGTAAAAGCAGAGCACAGCGGTGACGTCATCGCTGTGCCCTGCTTTCCGGCCGGCGCTCACAGTCAGTGCGGGAAGCAGATGGCAGGGGACCTGACGGACACCGGAATGTGAGTATGTACGTTTTTGTTTTTTTTTACTTTTACGATGGTAACCAGGGTAAACATCGGGTTACTAAGCGCGGCCCTGCGCTTAGTAACCCGAGGTTTACCCTGGTTACAAGCGAACGCATCGCTGGATCGGTGTCACACACACCGATCCAGCGATGACAGCGGGAGATCCAGTGACGAAATAAAGTTCCAAACGATCTGCTACGACGTACGATTCTCAGCGGGGTCCCTGATCGCTGCTGCGTGTCAGACACAGCGATATCGTATGGATATCACTAGAACGTCACGGATCGTACCGTCGTAGCGACCAAAGTGCCACTGTGAGACGGTACCCTAAATCCAGAATGTATCTGATACAAACATCAAAGCACAAGATTAGCCCTTATCAGGACTGTTAGTATGATGTATCAACACTAGAGGACTCTGATTAGTTAAACTGTGCACACACAGGCCTGGATACCTGTTCTCACCCTCCAATCACACCTCTCCCTGAGCTGTGCAATTATGTCAGTGATCTGAGCGTGGCTACACCTGTCCTTTTATAGCCACTGAAGGGGTAATTCTGCCAGCCAATCACAGTAATGGCACTACCAAGATGGCTACATCATAACAGTGACTGCAGGCAATCCCCGCATGCTTATTGTCTGTGTAACAGGTGTCAAATATGCGGGACCTGGGTTTGAACTTCAAATTTGAGTATCAGCCAATGCTCCTCGAGTGCCGAGCACATCCGAGCATCCAGATCCTTGAGTCGCTCATCCCTAGCAATCATTTAAAGTGGCATTTTACAGTGAATTTGGAGAAACCACTTGCTATTTTATTTGTATTGAGCTATTTAAATTGTTCTTTGAGTGGTTTATTGCAAAAAGAAGAAAGCTTGTACACTTTCATAATAAACCTAATTTGCAATGGGGTTAATTAATTTCAATTGTAACTGTATATTTAATCCATTATTTTAATGCAATGTGATGAGGGAATGGAAGCACATAGTGATAGTTCAATCTCATCCAGCTTAGTACAGCCCTTGTTCTCCAGAGAAATGAATGATGACAGGGAGAGGCGTAACAATAACTCAGAGGATCAAAATGGAAAAATAGCCCAGGTATTATGTAACATAAAGGGTTGCCTACTTTATGTAAAATATTCATCTGCATGATCATTACAGGAACATGCGTGATTAATGGCAACCTCTGTACAGTGCAGAAGAATATGTCTGCAAAATAAAAAAATAAAATAAAGTAATTAAATAATTATGCCCAATATATATGCATTAACATATCCTATAGACTATTTGCTAAAATCAAATATTAAAGCCAGAAGCAATCCAGTATTAAAAAACCTTTACAGGGCATACTTTTCTGTAAATTGGTGTTCTATTTTATTATTGCAGTACATTTTCACAACAAGATTCCATAGCATTAAAAGAATAAAAATACAAATTTTGCTACAGAGCCCGCTTTAGACTGAGCGATATGTTAACTTAGTATGCCTTTGGGAATGTATAATGGTAAATCTGCATAATGATGACACCTTCTGGCCACTGGGAACTATTACAGTCAAAAATATATATTATAACAGACATTTTTTCTGCCATAACTTCGAGAGTCTCTATTTCTGATCGTTGTTCTTTTCCCATTAAATATTAAGGAGCCAATACATCATGAGATGAGAATCTCAGTTTGTAACTTAAAAAGCAGGAAGAAAAAACAGACTCTATCTATCTCTCTATAATCTATCTGTCTATCAATCAATCAATCTATCTATCTATCTATCTATCTATCTATAATCTATCTATCTGTCTATCTATCTATCTATCTATCTATCTATCTATCTATCTATCTATCTAAAATTTGTCTATTTGGTGCCAAAGATTTCAAGGATGGGAGGACATGCAACCTCCTTAATATACAGTAATAAAAATGTCAGCAATCTAAAATAAATACAACTTAGTAAAAACAATTATTTCACTTTTTTGTCAATTAACAATGCTGCCAATTTTTACCCATAGGGAAAGTAAACTGCATCATTTCCACTTATTACATATGCACCAAAGATGTATTCATTAAACTTTATAAGATAACCTGACATTTGTTACCTACTGTCCGTTTCACGATCACCATGAATCAAGCACTGCCTGTATGATTTCAGCGATGTGTGTGTGACTGTGCACCGTTGGGGCGTTTCAGAGAAAAACATACCTTAACAACCGTCAGGGACCGAGCCGCACAGAAGACCAGTTGGACAGGAAGTTGCCTTACAGGTTCTCCTTACCCACTCCCTTTGAGTGACACTTCTCTCCATGTGTGAGAGTCTATAGTACGCCTTAATGTTGGATGTTGGACTCACATATATTGGCCAATCTATGAGTAGTAGGAATTAAAACTTAACCTTTATTTTAAAGGGATTTAAAATATCAAAAAAACACAAAAAAACAAAAACACCTCAAACAAGTACCAATTGATACAGCCTGTATGGTAATGTGTCAACTAATGGCACTAATATATTATGATTGGAACTTTAGTTCTACTTGTGACGTACACTGTCCCAACATATAGGATACCTATAATCAGTACGTGCAAAGACGAATCAGGTAATCCTATTATATAGATATCAACAAGTATCAAGAAAGTATCAAACATTCAATACTTAAACAGGCGGGATGAAAACAAGATACAGTGGAAATCATAAGAATTAAAACAGGAATGATCTCACCAATTGCCACAGACCAGGTAAATGATGCCCATGATTCACTGAAGCGGAGAGTTCCATATGTCAGCGATGTCGGGAGACAATACCCTGTCAATCCCTATTGGGCTATCAATAAACCTGCGTCCCAGACTCCCGCCCTTACAAGGGCAGTCCACAGCTACCCCTGAGCAAAGTCATGCCCTGCACTCTCCCTATTGAAGTGTCCCGACGCGTTTCTTTGCAGGCCTCATCATCAGGGGACTTGCCTGCTTGGGAGATTAAAGTGCACGAGTGCTATAAGAAGGACAAAAGAACCTGCCACCCTCCTTGCTGTATTGGAGAGAGTGGGAGGAGACATGAGGTCCACATTATATAGTGAAATGGCGGACATGATTAGCCAATCGGATATTCAGGCCCCAATCATGTGATCAAAAGATATGGGTCCTTGCTATGTGCGGCGATATTAATGGTAAAAACCATTAATCAAAAGAGAAACCAGGGACAAAACTACCCACAGGTGACTGCAGTCAAAGTTACCTGTCAGGGAACCGCAGGAAAATCACCGCACTGGTGCCGATGAGATGATCCGTACATGCGCTCTCTGTTAGTGGCGGAAGTTATCGTAACCAGGATACCAGGACGCCAAGTCGCGTCAGGACCCGACAACTTCCGGTTTGTTGCTAAGACGCTCAGGCGCTATACTATACAGAGCGCTCAGGCGTCATAAAAAAGCCGATGGAGCGCCCGAAACTGGCCAATCCCTCGGCGAAAGGAGGACGCTGTAGCGTCATGTAATGAACGCAGCAATACAATATATAAGAAGCAATATTTATAAAGACCCTCAGGCCCTGAATCCCAACAAACTATCAAAAACGTTACACCATAAAGCTCATACAGTACAGATGGCTATTTCTGGTTATGGAATAAATAGTATTGTTAAGATATCATACATTAGAGCCCAGAAAAAATACAATTGTAGCAAGATTAGTGGTATGTTATGGCGCATACAACGCCTTATTACATTAGTGCATTACCACCCAAACTATGCAATGCTACAGTTAATAAAGATATTATTGCCTCTAGTATGAAGACACAAAAAGAGCCACTTTATGTCTGAGAGTCTCACATCAGGCCACCAAATATGAATAATGATAACAAGTAATATACATACAATTGAAAATAAGAGGTGACAAAAGGGATTTAAAGAGGCTTCATAAACATGTAAACTGATATTAGGACTATAGAGAAGGGAGGGAAAAAGGGGGAGGCATTGGCAGAAACAGGTCTACAGGAAACATCCATAATTGATTTGGTCATTAAGACCATGAGGTGAAATGGTGTTCAGATAAAAAATCCATTTCGCCTCTTTTTTTAGGAGTAACTGATCCCAGTTGCCTCCTCGAATGGGCATGGTCACCTTTTCTATGCCCATAAACTGCAGATGATTGACTTGTCCGTTATGTAACTGATTCACGTGTCGGGACACAGGTGTATCCCTATTGTGTAGCACGTCGCCCACATGTTCCCCAATTCTCTTTTTAAATTCCCTGATGGTTTTACCAATATATTCCATGCCGCAAGAGCAAGAGACCCTATAGATGACCCCTTTCGTGCTGCAGTTAATAAACTGCTTGATGGCATACTCTTTACCGGTCACATTGCTTACAAAGAACTTGTCAACATGGACATACTGGCACACTGAACAGTGTCCACACCTATGACACCCCACAACATTACTTCTAAGCCACGTGTCCCTGGCCGGATTGGAAAAGTGACTATGGACAATCCTGTCCTGCAGGGATCTAGACTTTTTATATGTGATGGTAGGGACATCCCCCAGATGATCCGAGATTTCAGGATCCATCTGGAGAATCGACCAATGTCTTTTGAGAATGTCCCTGACTCGATTGGCCCCATTGTCATAGGTGGTGATAAACCGTACAGAGGAATCATCCTGTTTCTTCAAGACGGGGTTCAACAGTTCACTGCGGTTCCTCCCCTTTGCCTCCTGGTATGCTTTATTGAGAACACCCTGTGGGTAACCTCTGGCCAAAAAACGCTCTCTCAAATCACGGGACTGCACCTCAAAGGTACAATTTTTTGTGCAGTTTCTCCGGATTCGGAGGTATTGCCCTTTCGGGATACCTCGTTTTAGGTGTGCAGGGTGATGACTTTCCCAATGGAGTAGCGAATTAGTGGCTGTCGGTTTTCTAAATGTGGAGGTGAGCAATTCTCCACTTTCCCCCTTTGTAATCAGAATGTCCAAAAAAGGTAAAGAGCGGGTTTCAAAAACGGAAGTAAAGGAGAGACCAATGTCATTGTGATTCAATGAATGTACAAAAGAAATAAATTCCTCCTCTGTGCCCCGCCAAACGATCAGAATGTCGTCAATGTATCTTGCCCATAATTCGGACACAAGATACAGAGACGAATCATTTTCCTCATATTTACCACCCAACACCAGGGTCTCCTCCCACCAGCCGAGGAAGAGGTTGGCATAGGCCGGGGCACAAGGGCTGCCCATGGCCGTCCCCCTCAGCTGGTGGTAGGTCTTGCCATCAAAAACAAAATAGTTGTGGGTAAGGCAGAACCGGAGAAGTTTTAACACAAAGCAGTTATGTTGGTGGAACTGCTGGCCTCTAGTGCTAAGAAAGTACCGTACTGCCTCTAGGCCTCTGTTATGGGGGATGGAGGAATACAGGGCCTCCACATCGATACTTGCCAGGGAAGATTCCAAGTCAATGGTGAGGCCCTCTATTCGTCGTAAAAGATCAGGAGTATCTTTGACGAACGATTGTAGTGCCGACACAAAAGGTGATAAAACCCGATCAAGATAGATACCTGCATTTTGGCAAAGACTATCGACCCCTGATACAATGGGCCTACCCTTCAAAGGGTGTAGGCCCTTATGTATCTTGGGCAGACTGTAAAATGTAGCAGTTACTGGACATTTAGGTAAGATGAAGTCGAACTCAGTCTTATTGATGATCCCGTCATTCAAGCCCTCCTGTAAGATTATTCGTAATTCAGCGCAGTATTCATTTGTGGGATTATGCGGAAGAATCTCATATGTAGTTCTATCTGCCAGTATAGATTGGCACATGTCACGATATTCCTTAACACCAAGTATTACGATATTGCCCCCTTTATCAGAGGGCTTTACTACAATACTGGTATTCTTTTCTAATCGTTTGACAGCTTCCATTTCTTGTTTAGAGCAGTTAAAATTACACTGTATGTGGCTTTGAGATAGCTCCCTTAACTCTGCAGTGACAAGATTCGAGAAAATATCAATAGCTGAGAGGTCACCCGTGTTAGGTGGCATTTTGGTGCTTTTTGCTTTCAACTGTGTGAAGGGTCCCATGCCTTGGGAATTGGGTTCAATATCCCCAATACTGTTTAGTAATCTCACATCAGGTAACATATCCACCGGAATGCCTAGGTCATCACATAAACGCGAGTCCTGTTTATTAAAAAATTTTTTCCATCTCAGCTTACGCAGAAACAAATTAAGGTCTTTTACCGCCCGGAACAAATCAATAAGACTGAGTTCGACTTCATCTTACCTAAATGTCCAGTAACTGCTACATTTTACAGTCTGCCCAAGATACATAAGGGCCTACACCCTTTGAAGGGTAGGCCCATTGTATCAGGGGTCGATAGTCTTTGCCAAAATGCAGGTATCTATCTTGATCGGGTTTTATCACCTTTTGTGTCGGCACTACAATCGTTCGTCAAAGATACTCCTGATCTTTTACGACGAATAGAGGGCCTCACCATTGACTTGGAATCTTCCCTGGCAAGTATCGATGTGGAGGCCCTGTATTCCTCCATCCCCCATAACAGAGGCCTAGAGGCAGTACGGTACTTTCTTAGCACTAGAGGCCAGCAGTTCCACCAACATAACTGCTTTGTGTTAAAACTTCTCCGGTTCTGCCTTACCCACAACTATTTTGTTTTTGATGGCAAGACCTACCACCAGCTGAGGGGGACGGCCATGGGCAGCCCTTGTGCCCCGGCCTATGCCAACCTCTTCCTCGGCTGGTGGGAGGAGACCCTGGTGTTGGGTGGTAAATATGAGGAAAATGATTCGTCTCTGTATCTTGTGTCCGAATTATGGGCAAGATACATTGACGACATTCTGATCGTTTGGCGGGGCACAGAGGAGGAATTTATTTCTTTTGTACATTCATTGAATCACAATGACATTGGTCTCTCCTTTACTTCCGTTTTTGAAACCCGCTCTTTACCTTTTTTGGACATTCTGATTACAAAGGGGGAAAGTGGAGAATTGCTCACCTCCACATTTAGAAAACCGACAGCCACTAATTCGCTACTCCATTGGGAAAGTCATCACCCTGCACACCTAAAACGAGGTATCCCGAAAGGGCAATACCTCCGAATCCGGAGAAACTGCACAAAAAATTGTACCTTTGAGGTGCAGTCCCGTGATTTGAGAGAGCGTTTTTTGGCCAGAGGTTACCCACAGGGTGTTCTCAATAAAGCATACCAGGAGGCAAAGGGGAGGAACCGCAGTGAACTGTTGAACCCCGTCTTGAAGAAACAGGATGATTCCTCTGTACGGTTTATCACCACCTATGACAATGGGGCCAATCGAGTCAGGGACATTCTCAAAAGACATTGGTCGATTCTCCAGATGGATCCTGAAATCTCGGATCATCTGGGGGATGTCCCTACCATCACATATAAAAAGTCTAGATCCCTGCAGGACAGGATTGTCCATAGTCACTTTTCCAATCCGGCCAGGGACACGTGGCTTAGAAGTAATGTTGTGGGGTGTCATAGGTGTGGACACTGTTCAGTGTGCCAGTATGTCCATGTTGACAAGTTCTTTGTAAGCAATGTGACCGGTAAAGAGTATGCCATCAAGCAGTTTATTAACTGCAGCACGAAAGGGGTCATCTATAGGGTCTCTTGCGGCATGGAATATATTGGTAAAACCATCAGGGAATTTAAAAAGAGAATTGGGGAACATGTGGGCGACGTGCTACACAATAGGGATACACCTGTGTCCCGACACGTGAATCAGTTACATAACGGACAAGTCAATCATCTGCAGTTTATGGGCATAGAAAAGGTGACCATGCCCATTCGAGGAGGCAACTGGGATCAGTTACTCCTAAAAAAAGAGGCGAAATGGATTTTTTATCTGAACACCATTTCACCTCATGGTCTTAATGACCAAATCAATTATGGATGTTTCCTGTAGACCTGTTTCTGCCAATGCCTCCCCCTTTTTCCCTCCCTTCTCTATAGTCCTAATATCAGTTTACATGTTTATGAAGCCTCTTTAAATCCCTTTTGTCACCTCTTATTTTCAATTGTATGTATATTACTTGTTATCATTATTCATATTTGGTGGCCTGATGTGAGACTCTCAGACATAAAGTGGCTCTTTTTGTGTCTTCATACTAGAGGCAATAATATCTTTATTAACTGTAGCATTGCATAGTTTGGGTGGTAATGCACTAATGTAATAAGGCGTTGTATGCGCCATAACATACCACTAATCTTGCTACAATTGTATTTTTTCTGGGCTCTAATGTATGATATCTTAACAATACTATTTATTCCATAACCAGAAATAGCCATCTGTACTGTATGAGCTTTATGGTGTAACGTTTTTGATAGTTTGTTGGGATTCAGGGCCTGAGGGTCTTTATAAATATTGCTTCTTATATATTGTATTGCTGCGTTCATTACATGACGCTACAGCGTCCTCCTTTCGCCGAGGGATCGGCCAGTTTCGGGCGCTCCATCGGCTTTTTTATGACGCCTGAGCGCTCTGTATAGTATAGCGCCTGAGCGTCTTAGCAACAAACCGGAAGTTGTCGGGTCCTGACGCGACTTGGCGTCCTGGTATCCTGGTTACGATAACTTCCGCCACTAACAGAGAGCGCATGTACGGATCATCTCATCGGCACCAGTGCGGTGATTTTCCTGCGGTTCCCTGACAGGTAACTTTGACTGCAGTCACCTGTGGGTAGTTTTGTCCCTGGTTTCTCTTTTGATTAATGGTTTTTACCATTAATATCGCCGCACATAGCAAGGACCCATATCTTTTGATCACATGATTGGGGCCTGAATATCCGATTGGCTAATCATGTCCGCCATTTCACTATATAATGTGGACCTCATGTCTCCTCCCACTCTCTCCAATACAGCAAGGAGGGTGGCAGGTTCTTTTGTCCTTCTTATAGCACTCGTGCACTTTAATCTCCCAAGCAGGCAAGTCCCCTGATGATGAGGCCTGCAAAGAAACGCGTCGGGACACTTCAATAGGGAGAGTGCAGGGCATGACTTTGCTCAGGGGTAGCTGTGGACTGCCCTTGTAAGGGCGGCAGTCTGGGACGCAGGTTTATTGATAGCCCAATAGGGATTGACAGGGTATTGTCTCCCGACATCGCTGACATATGGAACTCTCCGCTTCAGTGAATCATGGGCATCATTTACCTGGTCTGTGGCAATTGGTGAGATCATTCCTGTTTTAATTCTTATGATTTCCACTGTATCTTGTTTTCATCCCGCCTGTTTAAGTATTGAATGTTTGATACTTTCTTGATACTTGTTGATATCTATATAATAGGATTACCTGATTCGTCTTTGCACGTACTGATTATAGGTATCCTATATGTTGGGACAGTGTACGTCACAAGTAGAACTAAAGTTCCAATCATAATATATTAGTGCCATTAGTTGACACATTACCATACAGGCTGTATCAATTGGTACTTGTTTGAGGTGTTTTTGTTTTTTTGTGTTTTTTTGATATTTTAAATCCCTTTAAAATAAAGGTTAAGTTTTAATTCCTACTATAGCTGTGTTCCTATTATACTGGTGGGATCTTGTTGGATTATTCCAAATAGTCATTTAGTATTGCTTTTTTCGCGTTTTTCCCTTTAGGGATATGGCAGGTTTTCTTTCTGTCGGGCTAAATACTGATACCTGGCTATCTGAGGTAAAGGAGGTCTTTTCAGAGCAGGCTTTCACACAGAAAAAATACCTTCCTTCGTTTAATACAGCATTTAAAGAACTACAACAGGTATACAGGGACCAGATCACCTCCTGGTGGGAGGTCCAGAGTTTAGAAAGTTACCTGAAAGCCAAAATCGTCCCGCGGGGCCTTAGGATTAATTTGTCAGCCGGCAGCAGACATAAAAACCCTGCTTTTACTCATAAGTGGGAGAGAGAGGCAACTGATAGTTCCCTACGATTTATGCAGTTACTATTAGAAGAAGAAAAAGTTACACTATCCGCCCTTAACGATAAACTTAGGGAACATATAGAGATTACAAAGAAATTTGCTACAGAAACAGATTTTGTTGTTAAAGAAACTAAACTCCAGACACACATAGAGCGGTTCCAATACCACCTGAAGGAGAGAAAGCACCGCCAGTACCTGAGAGACATTCAGGATTTCAAGGACAACAAGGCATATCTAGTGTTGACTCCGAGAACTACCCCACAGGATAGAGAAACAGATTTATCCTCCACCGATACCGAGTTCTCTGAATCGGAAAATAGAACTAGATCATATAGGGGGAGAAATCGAGGCAGGGGTAGGGGTCGTGGGGCTAGAGGAGCCACAGATAGGGTAGACAATATACAAAGTGGGGGTTTTTTAGATCAGGCCTACCCCCTCAGAAGTCGACTAGCTCAAGGGAGAAAATAATAAGTAGATTCCCTCCTAGCTCTATCGTTGGGAAGGACATTTCCTCTATACAGTCTGGGTCTAACATACAAATAATCAATCTGTCTGATCAGTATATTGATAACTGGGAAATGGCGGTCCTGAGCAAAGGACTCTCATTTGTTCCCAGTACTGACTTTGATTTGTTCCGGGCGGTAAAAGACCTTAATTTGTTTCTGCGTAAGCTGAGATGGAAAAAATTTTTTAATAAACAGGACTCGCGTTTATGTGATGACCTAGGCATTCCGGTGGATATGTTACCTGATGTGAGATTACTAAACAGTATTGGGGATATTGAACCCAATTCCCAAGGCATGGGACCCTTCACACAGTTGAAAGCAAAAAGCACCAAAATGCCACCTAACACGGGTGACCTCTCAGCTATTGATATTTTCTCGAATCTTGTCACTGCAGAGTTAAGGGAGCTATCTCAAAGCCACATACAGTGTAATTTTAACTGCTCTAAACAAGAAATGGAAGCTGTCAAACGATTAGAAAAGAATACCAGTATTGTAGTAAAGCCCTCTGATAAAGGGGGCAATATCGTAATACTTGGTGTTAAGGAATATCGTGACATGTGCCAATCTATACTGGCAGATAGAACTACATATGAGATTCTTCCGCATAATCCCACAAATGAATACTGCGCTGAATTACGAATAATCTTACAGGAGGGCTTGAATGACGGGATCATCAATAAGACTGAGTTCGACTTCATCTTACCTAAATGTCCAGTAACTGCTACATTTTACAGTCTGCCCAAGATACATAAGGGCCTACACCCTTTGAAGGGTAGGCCCATTGTATCAGGGGTCGATAGTCTTTGCCAAAATGCAGGTATCTATCTTGATCGGGTTTTATCACCTTTTGTGTCGGCACTACAATCGTTCGTCAAAGATACTCCTGATCTTTTACGACGAATAGAGGGCCTCACCATTGACTTGGAATCTTCCCTGGCAAGTATCGATGTGGAGGCCCTGTATTCCTCCATCCCCCATAACAGAGGCCTAGAGGCAGTACGGTACTTTCTTAGCACTAGAGGCCAGCAGTTCCACCAACATAACTGCTTTGTGTTAAAACTTCTCCGGTTCTGCCTTACCCACAACTATTTTGTTTTTGATGGCAAGACCTACCACCAGCTGAGGGGGACGGCCATGGGCAGCCCTTGTGCCCCGGCCTATGCCAACCTCTTCCTCGGCTGGTGGGAGGAGACCCTGGTGTTGGGTGGTAAATATGAGGAAAATGATTCGTCTCTGTATCTTGTGTCCGAATTATGGGCAAGATACATTGACGACATTCTGATCGTTTGGCGGGGCACAGAGGAGGAATTTATTTCTTTTGTACATTCATTGAATCACAATGACATTGGTCTCTCCTTTACTTCCGTTTTTGAAACCCGCTCTTTACCTTTTTTGGACATTCTGATTACAAAGGGGGAAAGTGGAGAATTGCTCACCTCCACATTTAGAAAACCGACAGCCACTAATTCGCTACTCCATTGGGAAAGTCATCACCCTGCACACCTAAAACGAGGTATCCCGAAAGGGCAATACCTCCGAATCCGGAGAAACTGCACAAAAAATTGTACCTTTGAGGTGCAGTCCCGTGATTTGAGAGAGCGTTTTTTGGCCAGAGGTTACCCACAGGGTGTTCTCAATAAAGCATACCAGGAGGCAAAGGGGAGGAACCGCAGTGAACTGTTGAACCCCGTCTTGAAGAAACAGGATGATTCCTCTGTACGGTTTATCACCACCTATGACAATGGGGCCAATCGAGTCAGGGACATTCTCAAAAGACATTGGTCGATTCTCCAGATGGATCCTGAAATCTCGGATCATCTGGGGGATGTCCCTACCATCACATATAAAAAGTCTAGATCCCTGCAGGACAGGATTGTCCATAGTCACTTTTCCAATCCGGCCAGGGACACGTGGCTTAGAAGTAATGTTGTGGGGTGTCATAGGTGTGGACACTGTTCAGTGTGCCAGTATGTCCATGTTGACAAGTTCTTTGTAAGCAATGTGACCGGTAAAGAGTATGCCATCAAGCAGTTTATTAACTGCAGCACGAAAGGGGTCATCTATAGGGTCTCTTGCTCTTGCGGCATGGAATATATTGGTAAAACCATCAGGGAATTTAAAAAGAGAATTGGGGAACATGTGGGCGACGTGCTACACAATAGGGATACACCTGTGTCCCGACACGTGAATCAGTTACATAACGGACAAGTCAATCATCTGCAGTTTATGGGCATAGAAAAGGTGACCATGCCCATTCGAGGAGGCAACTGGGATCAGTTACTCCTAAAAAAAGAGGCGAAATGGATTTTTTATCTGAACACCATTTCACCTCATGGTCTTAATGACCAAATCAATTATGGATGTTTCCTGTAGACCTGTTTCTGCCAATGCCTCCCCCTTTTTCCCTCCCTTCTCTATAGTCCTAATATCAGTTTACATGTTTATGAAGCCTCTTTAAATCCCTTTTGTCACCTCTTATTTTCAATTGTATGTATATTACTTGTTATCATTATTCATATTTGGTGGCCTGATGTGAGACTCTCAGACATAAAGTGGCTCTTTTTGTGTCTTCATACTAGAGGCAATAATATCTTTATTAACTGTAGCATTGCATAGTTTGGGTGGTAATGCACTAATGTAATAAGGCGTTGTATGCGCCATAACATACCACTAATCTTGCTACAATTGTATTTTTTCTGGGCTCTAATGTATGATATCTTAACAATACTATTTATTCCATAACCAGAAATAGCCATCTGTACTGTATGAGCTTTATGGTGTAACGTTTTTGATAGTTTGTTGGGATTCAGGGCCTGAGGGTCTTTATAAATATTGCTTCTTATATATTGTATTGCTGCGTTCATTACATGACGCTACAGCGTCCTCCTTTCGCCGAGGGATCGGCCAGTTTCGGGCGCTCCATCGGCTTTTTTATGACGCCTGAGCGCTCTGTATAGTATAGCGCCTGAGCGTCTTAGCAACAAACCGGAAGTTGTCGGGTCCTGACGCGACTTGGCGTCCTGGTATCCTGGTTACGATAACTTCCGCCACTAACAGAGAGCGCATGTACGGATCATCTCATCGGCACCAGTGCGGTGATTTTCCTGCGGTTCCCTGACAGGTAACTTTGACTGCAGTCACCTGTGGGTAGTTTTGTCCCTGGTTTCTCTTTTGATTAATGGTTTTTACCATTAATATCGCCGCACATAGCAAGGACCCATATCTTTTGATCACATGATTGGGGCCTGAATATCCGATTGGCTAATCATGTCCGCCATTTCACTATATAATGTGGACCTCATGTCTCCTCCCACTCTCTCCAATACAGCAAGGAGGGTGGCAGGTTCTTTTGTCCTTCTTATAGCACTCGTGCACTTTAATCTCCCAAGCAGGCAAGTCCCCTGATGATGAGGCCTGCAAAGAAACGCGTCGGGACACTTCAATAGGGAGAGTGCAGGGCATGACTTTGCTCAGGGGTAGCTGTGGACTGCCCTTGTAAGGGCGGGAGTCTGGGACGCAGGTTTATTGATAGCCCAATAGGGATTGACAGGGTATTGTCTCCCGACATCGCTGACATATGGAACTCTCCGCTTCAGTGAATCATGGGCATCATTTACCTGGTCTGTGGCAATTGGTGAGATCATTCCTGTTTTAATTCTTATGATTTCCACTGTATCTTGTTTTCATCCCGCCTGTTTAAGTATTGAATGTTTGATACTTTCTTGATACTTGTTGATATCTATATAATAGGATTACCTGATTCGTCTTTGCACGTACTGATTATAGGTATCCTATATGTTGGGACAGTGTACGTCACAAGTAGAACTAAAGTTCCAATCATAATATATTAGTGCCATTAGTTGACACATTACCATACAGGCTGTATCAATTGGTACTTGTTTGAGGTGTTTTTGTTTTTTTGTGTTTTTTTGATATTTTAAATCCCTTTAAAATAAAGGTTAAGTTTTAATTCCTACTATAGCTGTGTTCCTATTATACTGGTGGGATCTTGTTGGATTATTCCAAATAGTCATTTAGTATTGCTTTTTTCGCCAATCTATGAGTACTTAGTCCACAAGAGAAGGGTTATTCCAGGCACCAAGTTACTGTACAATGTTTTATGTGTACATGCAACCTAAATCCTCTAAATTACCCTTGCCGGACTTCTTTTGGGTGGTGCGCATGTAAGAAGCGCATATGATAAGTCAGCAAAGGAAAAAGGAATAGCAGCACTCACCCAATCCTTCTTTTAAATTGTGGTTTAATCCATTACATATATGGCATTAATACATGCGGAGGTGCAGGTGTCAGGGGAGTTTTCCATAAGAAATGAATCCGTCAAGTCTCATTTCTTATGTTAAACTCCCCTGACACCTACTCCTCCACATGTATTAATGCCATATATGTAATGGATTAAACCACAATTTAAAAGAAGGATTGGGTGAGTGCTGCTATTCCTTTTTCCTTTCCAATCTATGAGTACCTTCCTTTTTACTGTAATTTTCATAGCAATATTGCAGTTTTATTTTTCCAATATTCCATATGCACATAATGAAGCATTTTCCTATTTTCTATGGCAATTATGCAATTCCAATGTTCTATAGTTATCATTCTTAGCAATTCAGGGTGCAATGTAATCTTTTTCTATAGTCACTGGCAATAGTCGGGGAGAAGCCACCAGAGATGCCCCTGTCTGACTGGTCAAACACATATGGCTGAAATCATACAGTTAGTGTCTGTTACATGTTGCCTGTGGATCAGTTAGCATTAGGGATGAGTGAAAGCTTTGGATAACTCCTTATCCGAATAACTATAGTGCATCACCCGCTAGGGCCGTGGGGTACTCGGAACCGGGCGGACGGTTCTTAAAGGGGTGTTCACGGCAGCAGTGACCCGGTCCGTGGCCCTGGGCATGCAATTAAAAGGGCCAACGCTGCTTAAAGGGACCGCTGGAGCTAATGGTGATGCAGCTAGGATGGTCCTGTTCCCCACAGGTGGTGCGGGGCCCAGGGCTACCAGAACAGTCTATGAGGGGTTGTGGATGTTGGGGTGCAGGAATGATTGGAGGACACAGGGAGTGTAGTTTCTTCACCTTTAATTGGAGGTGCAGTCCAGAGCACAGGTACAGGTGGTACTGGAAAACCGGGCAGCCAGGAAGCAGTTCAGAATCCCCCTAACCAGGTGGGGATGCAAGCCTCCCTATTGCGCTGTTCTTTAGGTTCTTGATGCCTTAAGCTCTCTTCAAGTCTCTCTCTCAGTCTGTACTTTTAGTGGAACACTACCCAGATGGCAGGCAGCTCGAGCCTTTTCCTGATGTCACTCCCTTGTGGTGCCTCCGGGCTCTCTAGTTTGCTGCTCTGCCTTCAGGTGTCAGATGTGGCCAGTAGACCTGCAATCTCCTGTTCTCTGGATTCAGTTGTGGGGCATGCAGTTCCCACACAACCACGGACTACGGTGTCCAATCTGTTGCGCTCAGTCGTGGAGTCAGCTCAGTCGCAGCTCCTAACCCCAGCTTCTCCTCACTCGCTTCCTCTTCCTTCACTGTCTCACACTAACTGACTAATCCTGCCTCCAGACCAGAACTTATCAGGGAAGTTCCCCTGAAACTGGGTTTAGAGCTCCCCATTCTGGTCTGGAGTCAGGAAAGTGTTGCATGCTAGTGTTACCTGTTAAGCGGATCCCTTCTTGCTTCCAGGCATGGCATCACCCCCTGCGAGGGAGGTATTGCAACTCTGGCATCCGGACTCCTGGGGTGCCACAATAGCGCTTACCAAATAGCTGCCTTGGGAACCTGGATAACTGGAGTGCTCCTAATCAGCTGTTTGGCACCGCAGCTGCATGTGTCATGGCTGTGTGACAGTCACAGTACATGCAGGGATTGCCTGTGTGTTGGGGTCTCCATGCATGTGTTGTGACTGTCACACAGCCGCGACACATGCAGCTGTGGAGCCGAACAGCTGATCAGCCACAGCGATCCAGGTATGCGGTCTCCCGAGGCAGCTATTCGGTAAGCGCTATAGCTGTTTGGATAAGGAGTTATACCAAGCTATTCACTCATCCCTAGTTAGCATATATCAGCTGTCAGGTTTCCTTTAAGGACAGGGCAATTTTTCATTTTTACGCTTTTGTTTTTTCCTTCACTTCTTACAAGGTCCATAATTGTTTCTATTTTTCCATCTATATAACCATTGTTGATTGCTTTTTGATGGACAAGATGTAGTTTTGAGTGCTTTGAAATAGTGAAAAATAATGCAATTTCATCATACGCCCTCCACAAACTGTCAGCCCCTCTGTAATCACGTACTTGTGTGTGATTTTGTGTGAAGGGGTTAAAGGGATTGGTCCACTATAGCAAGTTATTATTTATGCATAGATCAGGTGTTAAAATGTTGATCTCTGGTGGTTCGATTAATGGGACCCTACTGATCCCGAGTCAAATTTGAATCCAGCAATGGTCCTGCTTTATTTATTGTTTATAGGATTGACAGAAATAGCTAAGTAGATACTGTTAGCCATTTCTTAGGTTTTGTCTGTTTAGCGGCCAGTGTGAACATGGGTCTACACGTTGCATGCACACCAATTTATATTCCAGTTCATCGCTTTAGATTTTTGTTTCAGGTTTTTGCACTCTGAGAAATAAGGGTGTAGCCTTCATTTTCTTTGAGTTGGACATGAGGTTTATATAGTTCCCCATGGCTGGGTGTGCTTTAATCGGGGTCTCTGTCCTGCTTGGCCCTTATTCACATTTACATAATTTGGCATATGGTAACGCTTTAATACTACTAATACTAATACTATAGGTTAGGACCATCCTGAGTAGAGTCATTTTGACGCGGTGGGTTGGCTTTCATGTCTTTCTATCAAATATGTTATTATATGTATATAATATCATAGGTTATTTTCATGCACTATTGGTATTTCTTTACTGCAGGGTATTTGCTCATTTTGTTTTTATCTTACATTTTGCCTGTTTAGTGGCCAGTGTGAACATTGGTATTGCATGCATACCAACTTATAATTCAGCTCATCTCTTTAGGTTTTTGCTTCTATTTCATAGTAATCCTGCAATCCTTCAGTGCTTGATATAACTTCTATTTTTAATCTAAAGAACAGATCTGTCAGAAAAGAGCATTTTTGCTACTCTACTGGAGCGCCCCCACGTAAGGGCAATGGGGTACTTGGCACCGGGTCCTTCGATTCTAAGTGGTGATGTCACGGTGGCCCGACCCGCTCCGTGGCCCTTTGAGAGACGTCCAATAAAGAAAGGAGTTTTTATGGTTTGGGGAAAGGTCTTTAAAGGGGAAGTGTTGTGAATTCTGCTTTTGGGCTCCCTCCGGTGGTTGTAGGTGGTAATGCAGTTGCCCCTGAGTTGCAGTCCTGGTCAGGTGTATCTGCTGATTGCAGTTCTGACTGGGGTATTTAGGCTTGCAGGATTCATTAGTCCTTGCCAGTTGTCAATTGTTGTTGGGAGGTGTTGGACCTCTGCTTGGTTCCTCCTGCCTTTCTGCCAAATCAGCAAAGATAAGTGTCTGTTTTTTTTTTCCGGTGGCACACATGCTATGTGCTTCACAATTCAGTGCTATTCTTTGTGTTTTCTTGTCCAGCTTAGATTGTGTCAGTATTTTCTCAGTCTTGTTGGATTCTCTGGAGTGGCAGATATACATTCCATGTCTTTAGTTAGATTGTGGAACTTTTTGCATTATCTGCTGTGGATATTTTTGGAAGGGTTTTAATACTGACCACCTAGTAATCTGTCCTATCCTTTCCTATTTAGCTAGAGTGGCCTCTTTTGCTAAATCCTGTTTTCTACCTGCGTGTGTCTATTCTTCTCCTACTCACAGTCATTATTCGTGGGGGGCTGCCTATCCTTTGGGGGTCTGCTCTGAGGCAAGGTAGCATTCCTATTTCCATCTATAGGGGTATTTAGTCCTCCGGCTGTGTCGAGGTGTCTAGGGAGTGTTAGGCACACCCCACGGCTACTTCTAGTTGCGGTGTTAGTTCAGGATTGCGGTCAGTACAGGTTCCACCGACTCCAGAGAAAGTTTCATGCGGCTCCAAGGTCACCAGATCATAACAGTACAACTGGCCCATAATGAGTTAAATGCATCTCAGAAGAAGGGAAGAAAAGTGTTGAGCCATTTTTTTTTCTGCAGTCTGTTTTGTCTATTTTTCCCTCTTTATTTATGGGTGGCTCAGGAGTCTTGTGCCAGCATGGATGTTCAGGAATTAGCTTCTCATGTAGACCAGCTTGCTGCTAGGGTACAGGGTATTTCTGATTATATTGTTCAGACTCCTGCTTTAGAGCCGAAGATTCCTACTCCTGATTTGTTTTTTGGTGATAGGTCCAAATTTTGGGGTTTTAAAAACAATTGTAAACTGTTTTTTGCTCTGAGACCGCGATCCTCCGGTGATTCCATTCAGCAGGTTAAAATTGTCATCTCCCTGCTGCGTGGCGATCCACAGGATTGGGCATTTTCCCTGGAATCTGGGAATCCGGCCTTGTTTAATGTAGATTCCTTTTTTCAGGCTTTAGGATTATTATATGATGAACCGAATTCTGTGGATCAAGCGGAGAAAACCTTGTTGGCCCTGTCTCAGGGTCAAGAGGCGGCAGAATTGTATTGTCAGAAATTTAGAAAATGGTCTGCGTTGACTAAATAGAATGATGATGCTTTGGCGGCAATATTCAGAAAGGGTCTTTCTGAATCCGTTAAAGATGTTATGGTGGGGTTTCCCACGCCTTCCGGTTTGAGTGATTCTATGTCTCTGGCCATTCAGATTGATCGGCGTTTGCGGGAGCGTCAAACTGTGCCCGCTGTGGCGTCGTCCTTAGAGCAAAGTCATTGTGGCGACGCTTCTCATGTCATTTCAGTCTGCCCTAAGCAGACAAAAAGGATCGTTAGTTCATTTACTATCAGTACTGTACAACCTAAATTTCTGTTATCGGTGTCCTTGATCTGCTCATTGTCATCATTTTCTGTCATGGCGTTTGTGGATTCAGGCGCCGCATTGAACTTAATGGATTTTGAGTTTGCCAGGCGTTGTGGTTTTCCCTTGCAGCCTTTGCAGAACCCTATTCCTTTAAGGGGGATTGATGCTACACCTTTGGCTAAAAATAAGCCCCAGTTTTGGACACAGGTGACCATGCACATGGCGCCAGCCCATCAGGAAGATTGTTGATTTCTGGTGTTGCAAAATTTGCATGATGTTATCGTGCTGGGTTTCCCGTGGTTGCAGGTACATAATCCTGTGTTGGATTGGAAATCTATGTCTGTGACTAGTTGGGGTTGTCAGGGGGTTCATAATGATGTTCCTTTGATGTCAATCTCCTCTTCTTCCTCTTCTGAAATTCCAGAGTTTTTGTCTGATTTTCAGGATGTATTCGATGAGCCCAAGTCCAGTTCCCTTCCACCGCATAGGGACTGTGATTGTGCGATTGACTTGATTCCAGGCAGTAAGTTTCCTAAGGGCCGACTTTTCAACCCGACTGTGCCTGAACATACCGCCATGCGGAGTTATGTTAAGGAGTCTTTGGAGAAAGGGCATATTCGGCCATCTTCTTCACCGTTGGGAGCAGGTTTTTTTTTGTTGCTAAGAAGGATGGCTCCTTGAGACCTTGTATTGATTATCGCCTCTTGAATAAGATCACGGTCAAGTTTCAATACCCTTTACCTTTGCTTTCCAATTTGTTTGCTAGGATTAAGGGGGCTAGTTGGTTTACGAAGATTGACCTTCGGGGGGCATATAATCTTGTTCGTATTAAGCAGGGTGATGAATGGAAAACTGCGTTTAATACGCCCGAAGGCCATTTTGAATACCTTGTAATGCCATTTGGGCTCACTAACGCTCCATCTGTTTTTCAATCCTTCAAGCATGATATCTTCCGGACTTATATTGATAAATTCTTGATTGTATATTTGGACGATATTTTGATTTTTTCTGATGATTGGAAGTCTCATGTGGAACAGGTCAGGATGGTATTTCAGATCCTTCGTGACAATGCCTTGTTTGTGAAGGGGTCTAAGTGTCTCTTTGGGGTGCAGAAGGTTTCTTTTTTGGGCTTTATTTTTTCTCCCTCATCTATGGAGATGGATCTGGTTAAGGTTCAGGCCATTCATGATTGGATTCAACCCACATCCGTGAAGAGCCTTCAGAAATTTTTGGGTTTTGCAAATTTTTATCGCCGTTTTATTGCTAACTTCTCCAGCGTGGTTAAACCCTTGACTGATTTGACGAAAAAAGGTGCTGATGTGGCGAATTGGTCCTCTGTGGCTGTCTCTGCCTTTCAGGAGCTTAAACGCCGATTTACTTCTGCTCCGGTGTTGCACCAACCACATGTTTCTCTTCCGTTTCAGGTTGAGATTGATGCTTCTGAGATTGGGGCAGGGGCCGTTTTGTCTCAGAGGGATTCTGTTGGTTCTTTGATGAAACCGTGTGCCTTCTTCTACCGCAAGTTTTTGCCTGCTTAACGCAATTATGATGTCGGCAATCGGGAGTTGTTGGCTATGAAGTGGGCGTTTGAGGAGTGGCAACATTGGCTTGAGGGAGCTAAGCACCGTATTGTGGTCTTGACCGATCATAAGAATTTGATTTACCTCGAGTCTGCCAAACGGCTGATTCCTAGACAGGCTTGATGGTCCTTGTTTTTTTCCCGTTTTGATTTTGTGGTTTCGTATCTTCCGGGTTCTAAGAATATTAAGGCTGATGTCCTTTCTAGGAGTTTTTTGCCTGATTCTCCTGAGGTCCTTGAACCGGTCTGCATTCTGAAAGAAGGGGTGGTCCTTTCTGCCATTTCCCCTGATTTACGGCCGGTTCTTCAGGAATTTCAGGCTGATAGACCTGACCGCTGTCCTGTGGGGAAATTGTTTGTTCCTGACAGATGGACTAGTAGAGTGATTTCTGAGGTTCACTGTTCTGTGTTGGCTGGTCATCCTGGTATTTTTGGTACCAGAGATTTGGTTGGTAGGTCCTTTTGGTGGCCTTCGTTGTCACGTGATGTGCATTCTTTTGTGCAGTCCTGTGGGACTTGTGCGCGGGCCAAGCCTTGTTGTTCCCGTGCTAGTGGGTTACTTTTGCCATTGCCGGTCCCTGAGAGGCCCTGGACGCATATTTCTATGGATTTTATTTCTGATCTTCCGGTTTCCCAGAGGATGTTGGTTATCTGGGTTGTTTGTGACCGGTTTTCTAAGATTGTTCATTTGGTGCCTTTGCCTAAATTGCCTTCCTCTTCAGAGTTGGTTCCGTTGTTTTTCAGCATGTGGTTCATTTGCATGGTATTCCGGAGAATATTGTGGCCGACAGAGGTTCCCAGTTTGTTTTTAGTTTTTGGCGGGCCTTTTGTGCTTGGCTGGGCATTGATTTGTCTTTTTCTTCTGCATTTCATCCTCAGACAAATGGCCAGACCGAGCGAACTAATCAGACTTTGGAGACTTATTTGAGATGCTTTGTGTCTGCCGATCAGGATGATTGGGTGGCCTTTTTGCCATTGGCCGAGTTTGCCCTTAATAATCGGGCTAGTTCGGCTACTTTGGTTTCGCCTTTTTTTTGTAATTTTGGTTTTCATCCTCGTTTTTCTTCTGGGCAGGTTGAGCCTTCTGAATGTCCTGGTGTGGATTCTGTGGTTGACAGGTTGCAGCAGATTTGGGCTCATGTGGTGGACAATTTGGTGTTGTCTCAGGAGGAGGCTCAACGTTTTGCTAACCATCGTCGGTGTGTTGGTTCCCGGCTTCGGGTTAGGGATTTGGTTTGGTTGTCTTCCCGTCATGTTCCTATGAAGGTCTCTTCCCCTATGTTTAAGCCTCGGTTTATTGGTCCTTATAGGATTTCTGAGATTATTAATCTGGTGTCTTTTCGATTGGCGCTTCCGGCCTCTTTTGCTATCCATAATGTCTTCCATAGATCTTTATTGCGGAAATATGTGGTGCCCATTGTTCCCTCTGTTGATCCTCCGGCCCCTGTTTTGGTTGATGGGGAGTTGGAGTATGTGGTTGAGAAGATTTTGGATTCTCGTTTTTCGAGGCGGAGGCTTCAGTACCTTGTCAAATGGAAGGGTTATGGCCAGGAGGATAATTCTTGGGTTTTTGCTTCTGATGTCCATGCTGCTGATTTGGTTCATGCTTTTCATCTGGCTCCTCTTGATCGGCCTGGGGGCTCTGTTGAGGGTTCGGTGACCCCACCTCAAGGGGAGGTACTGTTGTGAATTCTGCTTTTGGGCTCCCTCCGGTGGTTGTAGGTGGTAATGCAGTTGCCCCTGAGTTGCAGTCCTGGTCAGGTGTATCTGCTGATTGTAGTTCTGACTGGGGTATTTAGGCGTGCAGGATTCATTAGTCCTTGCCAGTTGTCAATTGTTGTTGGGAGGTGTTGGACCTCTGCTTGGTTCCTCCTGCCTTTCTGCCAAATCAGCAAAGATAAGTGTCTGTTTTTTTTTTCCGGTGGCACACATGCTATGTGCTTCACAATTCAGTGCTATTCTTTGTGTTTTCTTGTCCAGCTTAGATTGTGTCAGTATTTTCTCAGTCTTGTTGGATTCTCTGGAGTGGCAGATATACATTCCATGTCTTTAGTTAGATTGTGGAACTTTTTGTATTATCTGCTGTGGATATTTTTGGAAGGGTTTTAATACTGACTGCCTAGTAATCTGTCCTATCCTTTCCTATTTAGCTAGAGTGGCATCTTTTGCTAAATCCTGTTTTCTACCTGCGTGTGTCTATTCTTCTCCTACTCACAGTCATTATTCGTGGGGGGCTGCCTATCCTTTGGGGGTCTGCTCTGAGGCAAGGTAGCATTCCTATTTCCATCTATAGGGGTATTTAGTCCTCCGGCTGTGTCGAGGTGTCTAGGGTATGTTAGG
Organism: Ranitomeya variabilis; assembly: GCF_051348905.1. NCBI lineage: Eukaryota > Metazoa > Chordata > Amphibia > Anura > Dendrobatidae > Ranitomeya > Ranitomeya variabilis. The sequence continues at coordinate 323,347,107 of NC_135233.1, read as the reverse complement.
CTTACCCCACGACTACTTCTAGTTGCGGTGTTAGTTCAGGATTTGCAGTCAGTACATGTTCCACCGACTCCAGAGAAAGTTTCATGCGGCTCCAAGGTCACCAGATCATAACAGGGAAGTGTTTGTGACGCCACCTGTGGTATTCGGTCAGGGTGACCGACGCTGCTTAGGGGTCCGCTGGGGTGATGTTATGGCAGCTTGATGGTATACCTTCCCACAGGTGAAGTGTATCCCCAGGGCTTCCCAGTGTGTAGATGGTGGATGGTGTGAGGCACAGTGAATAACGAGGACACAAGGTTGCAGTCTCTTTACCTTTACTGAAGGCTTCAGTGTCCACAGTCCAGGCCACCGGATCACAGGGTAGGCAGAGTCCGGTCGGTCTGAAGGTAAATCCAGAGTCCCCTTATCCAGGTGGAATTCAATAGCCTTCCTATGCGCACAGTAACACAGTAGGTTCCCACTTGCATAAGCTCTAATGAGGTCCTCACTGTTATTACTCCTCTCACTGTTCCCCGTGGTCGGATAGAACAAAACACGTATGACTGATGGCCTGAGGTATTTTATAGGGAACCTAGAGACGCCCCAGCCCCCACAAGTTGCCACCGTGTCTCCTGTGTATAAAGGTAGGGCAGCTAACTTGGAATTGACTGTCCTGCCAGTCTCTGAAGTAAAGCATAGAGATCCTTACTCCCTTGGTATTCTGGCCACCATTATTCCTGCACTTCAGAAGGAGGCAGCCTCTCACAGGACAGAACTCCTTGTAATAATTATAGGGGATAACTCAGGAAACTCTTTGCGTGGAACAAGACAACTACAGGACACAGTTTTAAAAGTGGTAAAGTCTATATCATCACTAGTGTTGAGCATTCCGATACCGCAAGTATCGGGTATCGGCCGATACTTGCGGGTATCGGAATTCCGATACCGAGATCCGATACCGAGATCCGATACTTTTGTGGTATCGGGAATCGGTATCGGGATTAATATCAATGTGTAAAAGAAAGAATTAAAATAAAAAATAGGGATATACTCACCTCTCCGACGCAGCCTGGACTTTACCGCCGTAACCGGGAGCCGTTGTACCTAAAAATGCGCGCTTGAAGGGCCTTAGATGACGTCACGGCGCTCTGATTGGTCTGTAGCGGTCGCGTGACCGCTACGGACCAATCACAAAGCAGTGACGTCACCTAAGGTCTTTCAAGCGCTTGAAAGACCTTAGGTGACGTCACTGCTTTGTGATTGGTCGCGTAGCGGTCACGCGACCGCTACGCGACCAATCAGAAGCTGCGGACGTCTTCTAAGGTATTTCAAGCGCTTGAAAGACCTTAGGTGACGTCACTGCTTTGTGATTGGTCGCGTAGCGGTCACGCGACCGCTACGGACCAATCAGAGCGCCGTGACCTCATCTAAGGCCCTTCAAGCGCGCATTCTTAGGTACAACGGCTCCCGGTTACGGCGGTAAAGTCCAGGCTGCGTCGGAGGGTGAGTATATCCCTATTTTTTATTTTAATTCTTTCTTTTACACATTGATATGGATCCCAGGGCCTGAAGGAGAGTTTCCTCTCCTTCAGACCCTGGGAACCATACAGGATACCGTCCGATACTTGAGTCCCATTGACTTGTATTGGTATCGGGTATCGGTATCGGATTAGATCCGATACTTTGCCGGTATTGGCCGATACTTTCCGATACCGATACTTTCAAGTATCGGATGGTATCGCTCAACACTAATTATCACACATTGATTCAAACAGGTGCAGAGAGAAACTCAAGTCCACAACACTTGGAGTAAATATTAAACACAGCTTAACAGTCTATAGGGAACTTCAGAGGAAAATGCAATCACGCAGAAAGTCTATGAAGCATAATGATTCTTGAGGATACTTGACACAAATAAGTCTTTGTTAGTCCAAACACAGATAGATATGCTTATAAGGCAGTTCAAATAATATCTTAGCTCAACCAGGGAGGCCTGGGTAATAGTCTCAGGTTTAAGCAGCAAACAGCTTACATGTCCAGCAAATGCAGATGGAAGAAAACACAAGCAGCAGATTAAGGAGGATTACTGGAAACTGGTGTATGCAGCAGGAACTCAGAGCAGGGTAGCAGGATCACCACACAGGTTCACAGGAGCAGGTATATAGCCAGGGAGTCACCAGGGTCAGGAGCTGGATGCAAGGCAGAATACTCTAGCACAGACTGAAGGCTGGGGTGGAGTTTTATAGCAGGAAGACACAGTGCACATGAGACCAAAGATGCCATCTTGGAAAAGGGCAGTAATGCACAAAAGATAATAAAAATGTTCAGAGTCCTGACATTACTCCCTCCTTAGAAGCGGCCTCAGGACGATCCTGGACCTGGTTTCTCAGGGAATCTCTGATGAAAACGAGAAATCTTCTGTTGGGCATTGATGTTTTCCACAGGTTCCCAAGAGTCTTCCTCAGGGGGATATCCCTGCCAACTTATCAGATATTGGAGCCGATTCCTGCGAATCCTGGAATCAGTAATTTCCTCCACCACAAATTGTTCTTGCCCATCACTCACCACAGGCTGCGGAGGTGGCACAACACGTCCCTGAAAGGTATTAGGAGATACAGGCTTTAGCAAAGATACATGAAAAACTGGGTGTACCTTCATAGTTCTAGGCAGCTTCAGCCGGCAGGCCACAGAGCTCACAATACCGTTGATCTTGAAAGGGCCAATGAATTTCTGTCCAAGTTTTTGTGAAGGAACGTTTCACTTCAGATTCTTAGTTGCTAACCACACGGAATCTCCTACCTTGAACATGGGTGCAGGTTTACGGAATCTATCAGCCGATCTCTTATAATGTTCTTGAGCTGTGGTCAGGGATTCCTTCAGAACCTCCAGATTTTGCCTCATCGCAGTTAGCCTTTCCTCCACTGCCGGAAGTGGAGAATTAATCGGAGACCTATGTAAGATACACGGATGATAACCCAGATTGGCAAAGAAAGGTGTAAATTTAGTGGAGGCGCTCTGAGAATTGTTATATGAAAATTCGGCTAACGGCAGCAACTCCAATGAATCATCCTGGAGATGGCTGACATAGCATCTTAGATATTGTTCCAGCGTCTGGTTGGTACGCTCAGTCTGACCATTTGTCTGCTGGGGATGGTAAGCGGAAGAGAGACAGACATTAATATTGAGTGCAGAGCAAAACCCCTTCCAGAATCTTGAAGTGAAATCTACTCCACGGGCAGAGATGATCTCATCCGGGACCCCATGCAACCGAAAGACATTCTGCATAACCAAGTTCACTGTATCTTTAGCTGAGGGGAGGCCGGCGCATGGAACAAAATGAGCGGCTTTAGTCAGGCAATCAACTACCACCATGATTGTATTCATGCCTCCCGATGTAGGCAGCTCCACAATAAAGTCCATTGATATAGACCCCCAAGGGCGGGACGGAACAGGTAATAGTTGCAGAAGACCCGTAGGTGCCACATGAGGAGTCTTGTAACGAGCACATACCTCGCAAGAGAGAAAATAGTCCTTGGTATCCTTCAGGCAAGTTGGCCACCAGAAAAATCGGCTCAGGAACTCTTGTGTCTTCTGTACCCCCCTGTGACCAGCCAACTGGGAGTCATGTACCAACTTGAGGATCTGCAGACGGACCACCTCAAGGATATAGATAAGTTGATCTCTGAACCACATGCCACCTTTAAAGACAAGATTAATATCCACAGGTGGGTTGGTCAGAAATACATCACCGTCATAAGCCTCCCTGCACTCCTTCCACAAGTCCTGATCATGGATAACTCCGACGAAATTGGCATCAGAGAGAATGGTCTTGGACAGGGCTCCAGGTACAGAATCCGCAGCATGGATTTGGGATAAAGCATCAGCCTTCCCATTACGGGAACCTGGACAGTATGAGATAACAAAGTTAAATTGATTTAAAAGTAAGTTCCAACGAGCCTGACGAGGAGAAAGACATCTAGCGGATCTAAGGAACTCTAAATTGCGATGGTCAGTTAGCATTATGATCTGTTGTGCAGCTCCTTGCAGATGATGCCTCCATTCTTTGAAAGTGGCAATAATAGCCAGCAATTCCTTGTCTCCCATGTCGTAATTCTTCTCTGCTGAGGTTAGTCTATGGGAAAAGAAAGCACAAGGATGTAGCAGACCCTTCTCTCCAGTTCCTTGGGAGAGAATAGCCCCCAAAGCATTATAAGAAGCGTCCACCTCCACAATGAAAGAAAGTGTTGGATCTGGGTGTATCAACAGTGGTGCTGAGGTGAAACAGATCTTAAGCCGATCAAAAGCTTCTTGAGCCTGTGATGACCACTTATTATTATTTATTTATATAGCACCATTAGTTCCATGGTGCTGTACATGAGAAAGGGGTTACATACAGAGTTACAGATATAGTTTACAGTAAACACATTTACAGTGACAGACTGGTACAGAGGGGAGAGGACCCTGTCCTTGCGGACTTACATTCTATGGGATAGTGGGGAAGAGACAGAAGGTAGGGGGCGAGGCGATGGTGATGCGGTGGCTCTGGTGATGGAGAGGGTTGAAGAGATGGGTTTTCCGGTTCTGTCTGAAGGATCCGAGGGTGGTGGATAGTCGGACGTGTTGAGGCATGGAATTCCAGAGGATGGGGAATATTCGGGAGAAATCTTGGAGGCGGTTGTGTGAGGTACGAATAAGTGTGGAGGAGAGTAGGAGGTCTTGGAAGGATCGGAGATTACGTGAGGGAAGATATTGGGAGATTAGTTCAGAGATATAGGGAGGGGACAGGTTGTGGATGGATTTGTAGATCAGTGTTAGTAGTTTGCACTGGATTCGTTGGGGAATTGGGAGCCAGTGGAGAAATTTGCAGAGGGGAGAAGCAGGGGAGTAGCGAGAAGAGAGGTGGATTAGCCGGCCAGCAGAGTTGAGGACAGACTGGAGTGCTGCAAGAGAGTTAGCGGGGAGGCCACAGAGGAGGGTGTTGCAGTAGTCGAGGCGGGAGATGATGAGGGCTTGCACAAGAGTTTTGGTAGATTGTGGGCTGAGGAAGGGACGGATTCTGGCAATATTTTTGAGTTGGAGGTGACAGGAGGTGGCAAGAGTTTGGACGTGAGGTTTGAAGGACAGGGCAGAGTCGAGAGGTACCCCGAGGCAGCGGATTTCAGGTGCGGAGGATACGTGAGATGGGGGAAAGATGATGAGTTCAGTTTTGTCTACATTGAGTTTTAGGAAGCGAGAGGTGAAGAAGGACGATATGGCTGACAGACACTTCGGGATTCTGGACAGCAGAGAGGTGACATCTGGGCCAGAGAGGTAGATCTGAGTGTCATCCGCATACAGGTGGTACTGGAAGCCATGGGACTTTATGAGTTGTCCTAGGCCAAGGGTATAGATGGAAAAAAGTAGGGGCCCTAGGACAGAGCCTTGAGGGACTCCAACAGAGAGAGGGCGGGATGAGGAGGTGGTGTGGGAGTGGGAAACACTAAACGTGCGGTCGGAAAGGTATGAGGCAATCCAGGACAGGGCAAGGTCTTTGATGCCAAGGGAAGAAAGAATCTGTAGCAGTAGGCAGTGATCGACTGTGTCGAAAGCAGAGGACAGGTCAAGAAGGAGGAGGATGGAGAAATGTCTGTTAGCTTTGGCTGTGACTAAGTCATTAGTAATTTTGGTCAGAGCAGTTTCGGTGGAGTAGTGGGGGCAGAAGCCAGATTGGAGGTTGTCAAGGAGTTAGATGAGAGGTGGGAGGAAATTTGAGCATGGACATGCTGCTCAAGGAGTTTTGAAGCAAACGGGAGCATTGATATGGGGGCGGTAGCTGGGCATAGCAGTTGGGTCAAGGTTAGTTTTTTTGAGGATGGGTGTGATGGTGGCATGTTTGAAAGCAGAGGGGAAGGTACCAGAAGATAGCGATAGGTTGAAGAGATGGGTTAGGGCTGGAATGAGCATGTTAGTGAGGTTGGGGAGCAGGTGGGAGGGGATGGGGTCAAGTGCACAGGTGGTGAGGTGTGATTTGGAAAAGAGGCGAGTAAGCTCTCCTTCAGTGATGTTGGAGAGGGAGGTTATTAGGGAAGGGCAAAGGTCTGGTATATGGAGTGGTTGGGGTGGTGGAACAGTTAGAGTTTGCCTTGTTTGGTCGATCTTGTTTTTGAAGTAGGTGGCAAAGTCCTCAGAAGAGATGAGGGGAGTTGGAGGTGGCAGTGGTGGGTGGAGGAGGGAGGTAAATGTGCTGAATAGTTGTTTTGGGTTGTAGGATAGTGAAGATACAAAGTTAGTGAAATAGGTCTGTTTAGCGGAGGTGAGGGCTAATTTGAAGTCAAATGTAGCTTGTTTGAAAGCAGTGAAGTCATCTGGCAGGCGTGTTTTCTTCCAATGCCGCTCTGCAACCCTGGATGCTTGTCGAAGTTTTTTTGTGAGATTGTTATGCCAAGGTTGCCTATTAGTTCTTCACACTGTGCCATGCATGAGAGGGGCGACTGAGTCTATGGCTGATGTGAGGGTGGAGTTATAAAAAGTGTTGGCGCTGTCCGTGTCGTGGAGTGAAGATATGGAGGACAGAGGTAGAAGAGAGTCTGAGAGTCTGTGAATGTCTAGATGTGTGAGGTTTCTGCGAGGATGTGGTAATGGCTGGACATGGGGGGCAGGTGAGGAGGGAAAGGATGAGAAGGTGAGTAGATGGTGGTCAGATAGGGGGAAGGGAGAGGTTGTGAGGTTAGATAAGGAACAGAGGCGGGTGAAGATGAGGTCTAGTGTATGTCCGTCTGTGTGGGTGGCTGTGGAGGACCACTGAGTGAGTCCAAAGGATGAAGTAAGGGCCAGTAGCTTGGAGGCTGCAGGCTGGCGGGTGTCAGTAGGGATTAAAGTCACCCATGATGATGGTGGGGATGTCAGCAGAGAGAAAGTGAAGGAGCCAGGTGGAGAATTGGTCGATGAAGGCAGTGGCTGAGCCTGGTGGTCGGTATGTGACAGCCATTTGGAGATTGGAGGGAGCGTAGATATGGACAGAGTGAACCTCGAAAGAAGGGAGAATAAGGGAGGGTGAGGGTTGGATAGGGTTGAAGGAACAGTTTTTAGAAAGAAGGACACCCACTCCTCCACCATGTCTGTTGCCAGAGCAAGGAGTGTGGGTAAATTGGAGGCCACCGTAACTCAGTGCTGCAGGCGAGGCCGCGTCAGGGGGCGTCAACCAGGTCTCAGTGAGGGCCAGAAAGGAAAGGTTGCGGGAAGTGAAGAGATCATGGACCATGTGGAGCTTGTTGCAGACAGAGTGGGCATTCCAAAGTGCCCCAGAGAGAGGAAGCAGGGGGGTGGGGGTCAGTGGCACAGATTTTAAGTGTGAGGTGTTGCGATAGTTTCTGTTGTGAATTTGCTTTTTGGCTCCCTCTAGTGGTTACTAGTGATTTGACTCTGGGTATGTCAGTCATCCCTTGTATGCTCACCTGGGCCGTTAGTTCAGGGGTGTTGCTATATAAGCTCCCTGGACCTTCAGTTCAATGCCTGGCAACGTTGTAATCAGAGCTAATCTGTTGTGCTCTTGTCTACTGATCCTGGTTCCTGCTAGATTAAGCTAAGTCTGCTTTCTTGCTTTTTGCTATTTGTTTTTGTTTGCATTTTTGTCCAGCTTGTACATAATCTGTATCCTAACCTTGCTGGAAGCTCTAGGGAGGCTGGAGTTCTCCCCCCGGGCCGTTAGACGGTTCGGGGGTTCTTGAATTTCCAGTGTGGAATTTTGATAGGGTTTTTGTTGACCATATAAGTTATCTTACTACATTCTGCTATTAGTAAGTGGGCCTCTCTTTGCTAAACCTAGTTCATCTCTGTGTTTGTCATTTCCTCTTACCTCACCGTTATTATTTGTGGGGGGCTTGTATCCAACTTTTGGGGTCTATTCTCTGGAGGCAAGAGAGGTCTTTGTTTTCCTCTTCTAGGGGTAGTTAGTCCTCCGGCTGGCGCGAGACATCTAGCGACCAACGTAGGCATGTTCCCCGGCTACTTCTAGTGTTGGCGATAGGAGTAGATATATGGTCAACCCAGTTACCACTGCCCTATGAGCTGGATTTTTGTACTTCGCAGACTTACTTGTTCCTCTGAGACCCTCGCCATTGGGGTCATAACAGTTTGCCAGGCCAGTATTAAATGTTAAATGCATTGCAGAAGCGGGATTATAAGAAAGAAAATTCTGAGGTTTTTTTTCTCTTTCTCATTTTTTTTTCTTTTCCCCTTTACCTCTGAGTGGCTTGTGTTTGCTGCAGACATGAATGTCCAGACCTTGATTACAGGTGTGGACCAGCTTACTGCTCGTGTGCAGGGCATTCAAGACTATGTTATCAGAAATCCTATGTCAGAACCTAAGATACCGATTCCTGAACTGTTTTCCGGAGACCGATTTAAATTTAGAAATTTCAGGAATAATTGTAAATTGTTTTTGTCCCTGAGACCCTGTTCATCTGGAGACTCCGCTCAGCAAGTGAAAATTGTTATTTCTTTTTTATGGGGCGACCCTCAGGATTGGGCTTTCTCGCTGGCGCCAGGAGATCCGGCATTGGCTGATATTGATGCAATTTTTCTGGCGCTCGGTTTGCTTTATGAGGAACCCAATCTTGAGATTTAGGCAGAAAAAGCCTTGCTGGCTATGTCTCAGGGCCAGGACGAGGCTGAAGTGTATTGCCAAAAATTTCGGAAATGGTCCGTGCTGACCCAGTGGAACGAGTGTGCATTGGCTGCAAATTTCAGAAATGGCCTTTCTGAAGCCATTAAGAATGTGATGGTGGGTTTTCCCATTCCCACAGGTCTGAATGATTCCATGGCCCTGGCAATTCAAATCGACCGGCGGTTGCGGGAGCGCAAAACCGCAAATTCCCTCATGGTGTTGTCTGAACAGGCACCTGATTTAATGCAATGTGATAGAATTCCGACTAGAGGTGAGTGGAAAATTCATAGACGCCAGAATGGCTTGTGTTACTACTGTGGTGATTCTACACATGTTATCTCAGCATGCTCTAAACGTCTTACTAGGGTTGTTAGTCCTGTCGCCATTGGTAATTTGCAACCTAAATTTATTCTATCTGTAACTTTGATTTGCTCACTGTCATCGTATCCTGTCATGGCGTTTGTAGACTCAGGTGCTGCCCTGAGTCTGATGGATCTGTCATTTGCCAAGCGCTGCGGTTTTGTTCTGGAGCCATTAGAAAATCCTATCCCTCTTAGGGGTATTGATGCTACGCCTTTGGCAAAAAATAAACCGCAGTTTTGGACACAGGTTACCATGTGCATGACTCCCGAACATCGGGAGGTGATACGTTTTCTTGTTCTGCATAAGATGCATGATCTGGTTGTTTTGGGTTTGCCATGGTTACAGACCCATAATCCAGTCTTGGACTGGAAGGCAATGTCGGTGTCAAGTTGGGGCTGCCATGGAATTCATGGAGATTCCCTGCCCTTGTCTATTGCTTCTTCTACGCCCTCGGAAGTTCCGGCGTATTTGTCTGATTATCAGGATGTCTTCAGCGAGTCTAAGTCCAGTGCACTGCCTCCTCATAGGGAATGTGACTGTGCAATAGATTTGATTCCTGGCAGTAAGTTTCCTAAGGGGAGACTGTTTAATTTGTCGATACCTGAACATACCGCGATGCGTTCATATATCAAGGAGTCTCTTGAGAAGGGGCATATCCGTCCTTCTTCTTCCCCTCTTGGTGCGGGATTCTTTTTTGTGGCCAAAAAGGACGGATCTTTGAGGCCTTGTATTGACTATCGGCTTTTAAACAAGATCACTGTCAAATTTCAGTATCCTTTGCCGCTGTTGTCAGACTTGTTTGCCCGGATTAAAGGTGCCAAGTGGTTCACCAAGATAGACCTTCGTGGTGCGTACAACCTTGTGCGCATTAAGCAAGGCGATGAATGGAAAACCGCATTCAATACGCCCGAAGGTCATTTTGAGTACTTGGTGATGCCATTTGGGCTCTCTAATGCACCTTCAGTTTTTCAGTCCTTCATGCATGACATTTTCTGGAAGTATCTGGATAAATTTTTGATTGTTTATCTGGATGATATTCTGGTTTTTTCTGATGATTGGGACTCGCATGTGGAGCAGGTCAGGTTTTTAAGATTTTGCGTGAAAATTCTTTGTTTGTTAAAGGCTCAAAGTGTCTCTTTGGTGTACAGAGGGTTCCCTTTTTGGGGTTCATTTTTTCCCCTTCTGCTGTGGAGATGGACCCAGTCAAGGTCCGAGCTATTCATGATTGGACTCAACCCTCGTCAGTTAAGAGTCTTCAGAAGTTCTTGGGTTTTGCTAACTTCTACCGTCGTTTTATCGCAAATTTTTCTAGCGTTGTTAAACCATTGACGGATATGACCAAGAAAGGCGCTGATGTAGCTAACTGGGCTCCTGCTGCCGTGGAGGCTTTCCAGGAGTTGAAATGCCGGTTTACTTCGGCGCCTGTTTTGTGCCAACCTGACACCTCACTTCCCTTTCAGGTGGAGGTGGATGCTTCGGAGATTGGGGCAGGGGCCGTTTTGTCGCAGAGAGGCCCTGGTTGCTCTACTATGAGACCTTGTGCCTTTTTCTCCAGGAAGTTTTCGCCGGCAGAGCGAAATTATGATGTGGGCAATCGGGAGTTGTTGGCCATGAAGTGGGCATTTGAGGAGTGGCGTCATTGGCTCGAGGGTGCTAAGCATCGTGTGGTGGTCTTGACTGATCACAAAAATCTGATATATCTCGAGTCTGCTAAACGCCTGAATCCTAGACAGGCCCGCTGGTCATTGTTTTTCTCCCGTTTTGACTTTGTGGTCTCGTATTTACCAGGTTCTAAGAATGTGAAGGCCGATGCTCTGTCTAGGAGCTTTGTGCCTGATGCTCCTGGAGTCACTGAACCTGTGGGTATTCTTAAGGAAGGAGTTATCGTGTCAGCTATTTCTCCTGATCTGCGGCGTGTGTTGCAGAGATTTCAGGCTGGTAGGCCTGACTCTTGTCCATCTGACAGATTGTTTGTACCTGCTAAATGGACCAGCAGAGTCATTTCCGAGGTTCATTCCTCAGTGTTGGCAGGGCACCCGGGAATTTTTGGCACCAGAGATCTGGTGGCCAGGTCCTTTTGGTGGCCTTCCTTGTCAAAGGATGTGCGGTCATTTGTGCAGTCCTGTGGAACTTGTGCTCGAGCTAAGCCTTGCTGTTCTCGTGCCAGCGGGTTGCTCTTGCCCTTGCCTGTCCCGAAGAGACCTTGGACACACATCTCTATGGATTTCATTTCTGATCTTCCGGTGTCTCAGGGCATGTCTGTCATCTGGGTGATATGTGATCGTTTCTCCAAGATGGTCCATTTGGTTCCTTTACCTAAGCTGCCCTCCTCTTCTGATCTGGTTCCTGTGTTCTTCCAGAACGTGGTTCGTTTGCACGGCATTCCTGAGAATATTGTGTCGGACAGAGGATCCCAGTTTGTTTCCAGGTTCTGGCGATCCTTTTGTGGTAGGATGGGCATTGATTTGTCGTTTTCGTCCGCTTTTCATCCCCAGACTAACGGACAAACGGAGCGAACTAATCAGACTCTGGAGGCTTATTTGAGGTGTTTTGTCTCTTCTGATCAGGATGATTGGGTGACCTTCTTGCCGTTGGCTGAATTTGCCCTTAATAATCGGGCTAGTTCCGCCACCTTGGTTTCGCCATTTTTCTGCAACTCTGGTTTCCATCCTCGTTTTTCCTCGGGACATGTGGAGCCTTCTGACTGTCCTGGGGTGGATTCTGTGGTGGATAGGTTGCAGCAGATCTGGAGTCATGTGGTGGACAACTTGAAGTTGTCACAGGAGAAGGCTCAGCGTTTTGCCAACCGCCGCCGCGGTGTGGGTCCCCGACTTCGCGTTGGGGATTTGGTATGGCTGTCTTCTCGATTTGTTCCTATGAAGGTCTCCTCTCCCAAATTTAAGCCTCGCTTCATTGGTCCTTACAAGATATTGGAAATCCTTAATCCTGTATCCTTTCGCCTGGATCTTCCGGTGTCGTTTGCCATTCACAACGTGTTTCATAGGTCCTTGTTGCGGCGGTACGTTGTGCCTTTGGTCCCTTCTGCGGAGCCTCCTGCTCCGGTGTTGGTTGAGGGCGAGTTGGAGTACGTGGTGGAGAAGATCTTAGATTCTCGTCTCTCCAGGCGGAGGCTTCAGTACCTGGTCAAGTGGAAGGGCTATGGTCAGGAGGATAATTCCTGGGTGGTTGCCTCTGATGTGCATGCGGCCGATTTGGTTCGTGCCTTTCACGCTGCTCATCCTGATCGCCCTGGTGGTCTTGGTGAGGGTTCGGTGACCCCTCACTAAGGGGGGAGTACTGTTGTGAATTTGATTTTTGGCTCCCTCTAGTGGTTACTAGTGATTTGACTCTGGGTATGTCAGTCATGCCTTGTATGCTCACCTGGGCCGTTAGTTCAGGGGTGTTGCTATATAAGCTCCCTGGACCTTCAGTTCAATGCCTGGCAACGTTGTAATCAGAGCTAATCTGTTGTGCTCTTGTCTACTGATCCTGGTTCCTGCTAGATTAAGCTAAGTCTGCTTTCTTGCTTTTTGCTATTTGTTTTTGTTTGCATTTTTGTCCAGCTTGTACATAATCTGTATCCTAACCTTGCTGGAAGCTCTAGGGAGGCTGGAGTTCTCCCCCCGGGCCGTTAGACGGTTCGGGGGTTCTTGAATTTCCAGTGTGGAATTTTGATAGGGTTTTTGTTGACCATATAAGTTATCTTACTACATTCTGCTATTAGTAAGTGGGCCTCTCTTTGCTAAACCTAGTTCATCTCTGTGTTTGTCATTTCCTCTTACCTCACCATTATTATTTGTGGGGGGCTTGTATCCAACTTTTAGGGTCTATTCTCTGGAGGCAAGAGAGGTCTTTGTTTTCCTCTTCTAGGGGTAGTTAGTCCTCCGGCTGGCGCGAGACATCTAGCGACCAACGTAGGCATGTTCCCCGGCTACTTCTAGTGTTGGCGATAGGAGTAGATATATGGTCAACCCAGTTACCACTGCCCTATGAGCTGGATTTTTGTACTTCGCAGACTTACTTGTTCCTCTGAGACCCTCGCCATTGGGGTCATAACAGTTTCTCATAGTGTGAGAAGGATAGGGGTGAGGATTAGTGATGACTGAGGGGAGGGGGGCAGGATTGGGGGGGATGTGTCGCCAGCAGTGAGAATAAGCAGAGATAGAGAAGCAGGTGGGTGAAGGAGAGTGATTGGCTTATATTTTGGTGATAGAGGTCTGAGGTTAGAGAGCAGGTCTGCAGATGGAGCGAGGTGGGGGGGTAAGAGAGAGGGAGAGATAGTTACTGTATGTGGTTTGAGGGTGCAGGGGTAAGGGGTTAGTGGAGGAGAGAGGATTAGTGGAGCAAAAACAGTGGGGGAAATGTGAGCATGGTTAAAGAGCAGGGGAGAAAGAAAGGCAAGTAACTTTAGATGACAGTGATTAGTCTTACCGTCTGGCCGATTTCTGGTATATTTCAGATGATACACTTAAAATATGTCACTTGAAAGTATGTCATATCTGACTAAAGTCAAATCTGACCCGCTTCATGCTACTTATACTATTCTAATGACCAAGAAATGAAGCCAGGTGAGACAGGGAGGGGAGGAAGGAGGTGGAGGAAAGTCCACAGCAGGGGACAATTAGCAGATTGTAGTTAATACAACATTTGACTACCAAAGATGAAGACAGAGGCAGGATAAGATCAAAAGATGGGCCTAGGTGTGAGGAGCACAGACATGTCAATATGCAGTCAGAGAATTTTCAGAATGATACAGGAATTAAAAGTCAGGGAAAAAGAAGCAAAGTACCACTTAGAACAGAGGGAGAGAAGTACATGGGATTCAGGGGTGCAGTGGCTATTCCAGAGAAGGAGATTGTTCAGACGTACAAGCAGTTAGGAAAGAGGGAGAGAAGTACATGGGATTCAGGGGTGCAGTGGCTATTCCAGAGAAGGAGATTGTTCAGACGTACCAGCAGTTAGGAAAGAGGGAGAGAAGTACATGGGATTCAGGGGTGCAGTGGCTATTCCAGAGAAAGAGATTGTTCAGACGTACCAGCAGTTAGGAAAGAGGGAGATAAGTACATGGGATTCAGGGGTGCAGTGGCTATTCCAGAGAAAGAGATTGTTCAGACGTACCAGCAGTTAAAGGGCTTTTCTGTCCTTGTCAAGGAAGTAATGGACAGACAATATCAGAAAAATTTTGAATAAAGCGTCTGTAGAAATTTGCAAAACCAATAAAACTTTGGAACTCCTTAACATTCTTGGGTACTGGCTAGTCAAGGATAGCCTGAATCTTACCAGATTCCATGTTCAGCCCCTGAAGAGAGATGATATAACCTAAGAAATGTATCTCAGAATGATGGAACTCGCATTTCTCCGGCTTAATATACAGATGGTTCTCTTTCAGACATCTTAAAACAGTTTTGACATGTTCTTAATGTTCCTGTAGAGAGTCAGAAAAGATTAGTATATCGTCCAAATAGATCACCACAAACTGGTCCAACAAATCTCTGAAAATGTCATCAGCAAGGTGTTGAAACATTGCAGGGACATTACAAAGCCCGAAGGGCATCACAAGATATTCAAATTGTCCATACCGGCATCTGAATGCTGTCTTCCACTCATCCCCTGGACGAATACGCACCAAATTATAAGCCCCACGAAGATCCAGTTTAGAGAACACCTTGGCATGGTGGACTCTTTCCAGTAATTCGGGAATCAAAGGCAAAGGGTAACGGTTTCGTATGGTTACCTTATTGAGTTCCCGATAGTCAAGCTCAGGTGCCACCAAAGGGAATACGTTGCCAAAAGGAATAGCTGCCCCAGGAAGCAACTCAATGGGACAGTCATAATGCCTATGTGGAGGAAGCTGATCTGCATTCTTCTTGTCAGAGATGTCAGAGAACTCTTTATATAATGAAGGTAAAGTAAATACCTGCACATGTGGTTCCGTAGCCGTGGACTCAGGGACAGCTTCTGTTAACGCTGAGTTGCTCCTTGTTGGAAAGATAATCTCCTTGATCTTTGCTGAATTACAATACCATGTTCCTTGGCAAATGCGATATCCATGAAATTGCCACCTGCACCAGAGTCAATCATAGCTGCACTGGAAATCCACTGTCCTGAACACAGGATCTTAATAGGGAGAGAAAAGTGAGAGTTCTTTTCCTTAAGCTCCTTGGGGGGTGAAGTCATAGAAAGTGAATGTAATACAGCGTTTAAAGGCAGGCTACATTCAGAGATGTCAGATTCATCATCACAGTTGTAATACTCCCCTACCGCTGCTAGCACCTTGTTAGGCAGTCTGGAACACTTAGGACAATTGATCAGAAAGTGGTCAGACTGGCCGCAGTAGAAACATAGACTTTCACGGAGGTGATGCTCCCGGTGCTCATTAATCTCGCGCCTCTGAACGGAATCAATTTGCATGGGCACCTCCTCCATCTCCCGAGATGTTTTACCTGCAGGCTCTTTGGAAGGAAGGGAAAGTTAGAAATACGGTTATATGCAGCAAACTTCTCCTGCCTACGCTCAGTAAGGTGAATGTCTATGCGCACGCAATGCTGTATAAACGTTTCTAGCTCTTGTGGTGACTCAGAGTGAGCTAATTCATTTTTTACAATACTAGACAGACCCCTTTTAAAGATAGGCAATTGTGCATAACTGTCCCAATTGGTATCTACCGCTAATCTCCTGAATTCAGTAGCATATTCAATAACAGAACGTTTAGCCTGGCGTAAAGACAATAAAGCAGATTCAGCGGTTGCACGGCGATTAGGATCATCAAACATTAATGCCATAGCGGCCAAGAAATCATCCAAGTTATTTAACCATGGGTCACAAGACTCAATCATCGGATTCGCCCAGGCGAGCGCTCGTGAGGTCAGCAGCATTATTACATACAATACTTTGGATCTATCATTAGGAAAACGGTCAGCATGCACATCAAAATGTAGCATACATTGATTCACAAAGTCATGAAATTTATCGTGATCACCATTAAATCTGAATGGGGGCAACTTAGGTGGGCTAGCTGGTGGCGGTTGCCCAGAGGGTAAAGTCGCTTTTGCAGCCATTTGCATGCTTATGTCCTGAAAAGCCCATCCATACTGTGACTATATGCCAGAAAGTCTGTTTTCCTGGGCTGTCATGCGGGTTCTTAAGTCCTGCAAAGTTTGTTTGTCCAAACACTTGTTGGTTGTGTTCAAAGCTTCCAAACTTCTTTTGCAGACCTTCCACATCTTTCTGCAGTGATCTAATTATGGAAAACACCTGCTCTAGTCTGCTTTCTGCAGTCATTGTTCCAGCAGTCTCCTTTTTTTTTTTTTTAGGCTAGAGTATCCTGTAATAATTATAGGGGATAACTCAGGAGACTCTTTGCGTGGAAGAAGACAACTACAGGAGACAGTTTTATACAGTAAGTGGTAAAGTCTATATTATCACACGGTGATTTAAACAGGTGCAGAGAGAAACTCAAGTCCACAACACTTGGAGTAAATATTAACCCCTTAATCCCATATGACGTACTATCCCGTCGAGGTGGGGTGGGCCTTAATTCCCACCGACGGGATAGTACGTCATACGCGATCGGCCATGCTCACGGGGGGAGCGTGGCCGATCGCGGCCGGGTGTCAGCTGCATATCGCAGCTGACATCCGGCACTATGTGCCAGGAGCGGTCACGGACCGCCCCCGGCACATTAACCCCTGGCACACCGCGATCAAACATGATCGCGGTGTACCGGCGGTATAAGGAAGCATCGCGCAGGGAGGGGGCTCCCTGCGGGCTTCCCTGAGACCCCCGCAGCAACGCGATGTGATCGCATTGCTCTGAGGGTCTCTTACCTCCCTCCTCGCTGCAGGTCCCGGATCCAAGATGGCCGCGGCATCCGGGTCCTGCAGGGAGGGAGGTGGCTTACCGAGTGCCTGCTCAGAGCAGGCGCTGGTAAGCCTGCAGCCCTGTACAGCAGATCGCAGATCTGACAGAGTGCTATGCACACTGTCAGATCAACGATCTGTGATGTCCCCCCTGGGACAAAGTAAAAATGTAAAAAAAAAATGTTTCCACATGTGTAAAAAAATAAATAAAAAATAAATTCCTAAATAAAGAAAAAAAAAATATTATTCCCATAAATACATTTCTTTATCTAAATAAAAAAAACAAAACAATAAAAGTACACATATGTAGTATTGCCGCGTCCGTAACGACCCAACCTATAAAACTATATCACTAGTTAACCCCTTCAGTAAACACCAAGAGAAAAAAAAAAAAAAAAAACGAGGCAAAAAACAACGCTTTATTACCATACCACCGAACAAAAAGTGGAATGACACGCGATCAAAAAGACAGATATAAATAACCATGGTACCGCTGAAAACGTCATCTTGTCCCACAAAAAACGAGCCACCATATAGCATCATAAGCGAAAAAATAAAAAAGTTATAGTCCTGAGAATAAAGCGATACCAAAATAATTATTTTTTCTATAAAATAGCTTTTATCGTATAAAAGTGCCAAAACATAAAAAAATGATATAAATGAGATATCGCTGTAATCGTACTGACCCGACGAATAAAACTGCTTTATCAATTTTACCAAACGCGGAACGGTATAAATGCCTCCCCCAAAAGAAATTCATGAATAGCTGGTTTTTGGTCATTCTGCCACACAAAAATCGGAATAAAAAGTGATCAAAAAATGACATGTGCCCGAAAATGTTACCAATAAAAACGTCAACTCGTCCCGCAAAAAACAAGACCTCACATGACTCTGTGGACTCAAATATGGAAAAATTATAGCTCTCAAAATGTGGTAACGCAAAAAATATTTTTTGCAATAAAAAGCGTCTTTCAGTGTGTGACGGCTGCCAATCATAAAAATCCGCTAAATAACCCACTATAAAAGTAAATCAAACCCCCCTTCATCACCCCCTTAGTTAGGGAAAAATAAAAAAATAAAAAAAAGTATTTATTTCCATTTTCCCATTAGGGGTAGGGTTAGGGCTAGGGTTAGGGTTAGGGCTAGGGTTAGGGCTAGGGTTAGGGCTAGGGTTCGGGCTAGGGTTCGGGCTAGGGTTAGGGCTAGGGTTAGGGCTAGGGTTGGGGCTAGGGTTAAGGCTACAGTTAGGGTTGGGGCTAAAGTTAGGGTTAGGGTTTGGATTACATTTACGGTTGGGAATAGGGTTGGGATTAGGGTTAGGGGTGTGTCAGGGTTAGGGGTGTGGTTAGGGTTACCGTTGGGATTAGGGTAAGGGGTGTGTTTGGATTAGGGTTTCAGTTATAATTGGGGGGTTTCCACTGTTTAGGCACATCAGGGGCTCTCCAAACGGGACATGGCATCCGATCTCAATTCCAGACAATTCTGCGTTGAAAAAGTAAAACAGTGCTCCTTCCCTTCAGAGCTCTCCCGTGCACCCAAACAGGGGTTTACCCCAACATATGGGGTATCAGCGTACTCAAGACAAATTGGACAACATCTTTTGGGGTCCAATTTCTCCTGTTACCCTTGGGAAAATACAAAACTGGGGGCTAAAAAATAAGTTTTGTGGGAAAAAAAGGATTTTTTATTTTCACGGCTCCGCGTTGTAAACTGTAGTGAAACACTTGGGGGTTCAAAGTTTTCACAACACATCTAGATAAGTTCCTTGGGGGGTCTAATTTCCAATATGGGGTCACTTGTGGGGGGTTTCTACTGTTTAGGTACATCAGGGGCTCTGCAAATGCAACGTGACGCCTGCAGACCAATCCATCTAAGTCTGCATTCCAAACAGCGCTCCTTCCCTTCCGAGCTCTGCCATGCGCCCAAACAGTGGTTTACCCCCACATATGGGGTATCAGCGTACACAGGACAAATTGGACAGCAACTTTTGGGGTCCAATTTATCCTGTTACCCTTGTGAAAATACAAAACGGGGGGCTAAAAAATCATTTTTGTGAAAAAAAAAATAATTTTTATTTTCACGGCTCTGCGTTATAAACTGTAGTGAAACACTTGGGGGTTCAAAGTTCTCACAACACATCTAGATAAGTTCCTTGGGAGGTTTAGTTTCCAATTTGGGGTCACTTGTGGGGGGTTTCTACTGTTTGGGTACATCAGGGGCTCTGAAAATGCAACGTGACGCCTGCAGACCAATCCATTTAAGTCTGCATTCCAAATGGCGCTCCTTCCCTTCCGAGCTCTGCCATGCGCCCAAACAGTGGTTCCCCCCACATATGGGGTATCAGCGTACTCAGGACAAATTGGAGAACAACTTTTGCGGTCCAATTTATTATGTTACCCTTGTAAAAATACAAAGCTGGGGGCTAAAATATCATCTCTGTGAAAAAAAGAGGAATTTTTATTTTCACGGCTCTGCGTTATAAACTGTAGTGAAACACTTGGGGGTTTGTTATGGTTCTCAATGGCAAGAGAACATAGCCCAGCAAACATACGAACTAGCTCTTGGAAGGATGGAAACTAAACTGACCATGAACTAAACCTGCCGCACAACTAACAGTAGCCGGGTAGCGTAGCCTGCGTTTTATCCCTAGACGCCCAGCGCCGGCCGGAGGACTAACTAATCCTGGCAGAGGAAAATATAGTCCTGGCTCACCTCTAGAGAAATTTCCCCGAAAGGCAGACAGAGGCCCCCACAAATATTGGCTGTGACTCCAGACGAAATGACAAACGCAGTATGAAAACAGGTTTAGCAAAATTGAGGTCCGCTTACTAGATAGCAGGAAGACAGAAAGGGCACTTTCATGGTCAGCTGAAAACCCTATCAAAATACCATCCTGAAATTACTTTAAGACTCTAGTATTAACTCATAACATCAGAGTGGCAATTTCAGATCACAAGAGCTTTCCAGACACAGAAACGAAACTACAGCTGTGAACTGGAACAAAATGCAAAAACAAACAAGGACTAAGTCCAACTTAGCTGGGAGTTGTCTAGCAGCAGGAACATGCACAGAAAGGCTTCTGATTACAATGTTGACCGGCATGGAAGTGACAGAGGAGCAAGGCTAAATAGCGACTCCCACATCCTGATGGAAACAGGTGAACAGAGAGGATGATGCACACCAGTTCAATTCCACCAGTGGCCACCGGGGGAGCCCAAAATCCAATTTACAACAGTACCCCCCCCTCAAGGAGGGGGCACCGAACCCTCACCAGAACCACCAGGGCGATCAGGATGAGCCCTATGAAAGGCACGGACCAAATCGGAGGCATGAACATCAGAGGCAGTCACCCAAGAATTATCCTCCTGACCGTATCCCTTCCATTTGACCAGATACTGGAGTTTCCGTCTGGAAACACGGGAGTCCAAGATTTTTTCCACAACGTACTCCAACTCGCCCTCAACCAACACCGGAGCAGGAGGCTCAATGGAAGGCACAACCGGTACCTCATACCTGCGCAATAATGACCGATGAAAAACATTATGAATAGAAAAAGATGCAGGGAGGTCCAAACGGAAGGACACAGGGTTAAGAAGCTCCAATATCTTGTACGGGCCGATGAACCGAGGCTTAAACTTGGGAGAAGAAACCCTCATAGGGACAAAACGAGAAGACAACCACACCAAGTCCCCAACACAAAGCCGAGGACCAACCCGACGCCGGCGGTTGGCAAAAAGCTGAGTCTTCTCCTGGGACAACTTCAAATTGTCCACTACCTGCCCCCAAATCTGATGCAACCTCTCCACCACAGCATCCACTCCAGGACAATCCGAAAATTCCACCTGACCAGAAGAAAATCGAGGATGAAACCCCGAATTACAGAAAAAGGGAGACACCAAGGTGGCAGAACTGGCCCGATTATTGAGGGCAAACTCCGCTAAAGGCAAAAAAGCAACCCAATCATCCTAATCTGCAGACACAAAACACCTCAAATATGTCTCCAAGGTCTGATTCGTCCGCTCGGTCTGGCCATTAGTCTGAGGATGGAAAGCAGACGAGAAAGACAAATCTATGCCCATCCTAGCACAGAATGCTCGCCAAAATCTAGACACGAATTGGGTACCTCTGTCAGAAACGACATTCTCCGGAATACCATGCAAACGGACCACATTTTGAAAAAACAGAGGAACCAACTCGGAAGAAGAAGGCAACTTAGGCAGGGGAACCAAATGGACCATCTTAGAGAAACGATCACACACCACCCAGATGACAGACATCTTCTGAGAAACAGGAAGATCCGAAATAAAATCCATCGAGATGTGCGTCCAGGGCCTCTTCGGGATAGGCAAGGGCAACAACAATCCACTAGCCCGAGAACAACAAGGCTTGGCCCGAGCACAAACGTCACAAGACTGCACGAAGCCTCGCACATCTCGAGACAGGGAAGGCCACCAGAAGGACCTTGCCACCAAATCCCTGGTACCAAAGATTCCAGGATGACCTGCCAACGCAGAAGAATGAACCTCAGAAATGACTTTACTGGTCCAATCATCAGGAACAAACAGTCTACCAGGTGGGCAACGATCAGGTCTATCCGCCTGAAACTCCTGCAAGGCCCGCCGCAGGTCTGGAGAAACGGCAGACAATATCACTCCATCCTTAAGGATACCTGTAGGTTCAGAATTACCAGGGGAGTCAGGCTCAAAACTCCTAGAAAGGGCATCCGCCTTAACATTCTTAGAACCCGGCAGGTAGGACACCACAAAATTAAACCGAGAGAAAAACAACGACCAGCGCGCCTGTCTAGGATTCAGGCGTCTGGCGGACTCAAGATAAATTAGATTTTTGTGGTCAGTCAATACCACCACCTGATGTCTAGCCCCCTCAAGCCAATGACGCCACTCCTCAAAAGCCCACTTCATGGCCAAAAGCTCCCGATTCCCAACATCATAATTCCGCTCGGCGGGCGAAAATTTACGCGAGAAAAAAGCACAAGGTCTCATCACGGAGCAATCGGAACTTCTCTGCGACAAAACCGCCCCAGCTCCGATTTCAGAAGCGTCGACCTCAACCTGAAAAGGAAGAGCAACATCAGGCTGACGCAACACAGGGGCGGAAGAAAAGCGGCGCTTAAGCTCCCGAAAGGCCTCCACAGCAGCAGGGGACCAATCAGCAACATCAGCACCCTTCTTAGTCAAATCAGTCAATGGTTTAACAACATCAGAAAAACCAGCAATAAATCGACGATAAAAGTTAGCAAAGCCCAAAAATTTCTGAAGACTCTTAAGAGAAGAGGGTTGCGTCCAATCACAAATAGCCTGAACCTTGACAGGATCCATCTCGATGGAAGAGGGGGAAAAAATATATCCCAAAAAGGAAATCTTTTGAACCCCAAAAACGCACTTAGAACCCTTCACACACAAGGAATTAGACCGCAAAACCTGAAAAACCCTCCTGACCTGCTGGACATGAGAGTCCCAGTCATCCGAAAAAATCTAAATATCATCCAGATACACAATCATAAATTTATCCAAATAATCACGGAAAATGTCATGCATAAAGGACTGAAAGACTGAAGGGGCATTTGAAAGACCAAAAGGCATCACCAAATACTCAAAGTGGCCCTCGGGCGTATTAAATGCGGTTTTCCACTCATCCCCCTGCTTAATTCGCACCAAATTATACGCCCCACGAAGATCTATCTTAGAGAACCACTTGGCCCCCTTTATGCGAGCAAACAAATCAGTCAGCAGTGGCAACGGATATTGATATTTAACCGTGATTTTATTCAAAAGCCGATAATCAATGCACGGCCTCAAAGAGCCATCTTTCTTAGCCACAAAGAAAAAACCGGCTCCTAAGGGAGATGACGAAGGACGAATATGTCCCTTTTCCAAGGACTCCTTTATATGTTCTCGCATAGCAGCATGTTCAGGCACAGACAGATTAAATAAACGACCCTTAGGGTATTTACTACCCGGAATTAAATCTATGGCACAATCGCACTCCCGGTGCGGAGGTAATGAACCAAGCTTAGGTTCTTCAAAAACGTCACGATATTCAGTCAAGAATTCAGGAATCTCAGAGGGAATAGATGATGAAATGGAAACCACAGGTACGTCCCCATGCGTCCCCTTACATCCCCAGCTTAACACAGACATAGCTTTCCAGTCAAGGACTGGGTTATGAGATTGCAGCCATGGCAATCCAAGCACCAACACATCATGTAGGTTATACAGCACAAGAAAGCGAATAATCTCCTGGTGATCCGGATTAATCCGCATAGTTACTTGTGTCCAGTATTGTGGTTTATTGCTAGCCAATGGGGTGGAGTCAATCCCCTTCAGGGGTATAGGAGTTTCAAGAGGCTCCAAATCATACCCACAGCGTTTGGCAAAGGACCAATCCATAAGACTCAAAGCGGCGCCAGAGTCGACATAGGCATCCGCGGTAATAGATGATAAAGAACAAATCAGGGTCACAGATAGAATAAACTTAGACTGTAAAGTGCCAATTGAAACAGACTTATCAAGCTTCTTAGTACGCTTAGAGCATGCTGATATAACATGAGTTGAATCACCGCAATAGAAGCACAACCCATTTTTTCGTCTAAAATTCTGCCGTTCACTTCTGGACAGAATTCTATCACATTGCATATTCTCTGGCGTCTTCTCAGTAGACACCGCCAAATGGTGCACAGGTTTGCGCTCCCGCAGACGCCTATCGATCTGGATTGCCATTGTCATGGACTCATTCAGACCCGCAGGCACAGGGAACCCCACCATAACATCCTTAATGGCATCAGAGAGACCCTCTCTGAAATTCGCCGCCAGGGCGCACTCATTCCACTGAGTAAGCACAGCCCATTTACGGAATTTCTGGCAGTATATTTCAGCTTCGTCTTGCCCCTGAGATAGGGACATCAAGGCCTTTTCCGCCTGAAGTTCTAACTGAGGTTCCTCATAAAGCAACCCCAAGGCCAGAAAAAACGCATCCACATTGAGCAACGCAGGATCCCCTGGAGCCAATGTAAAAGCCCAATCCTGAGGGTCGCCCCAGGGCAAAGAAATCACAATCCTGACCTGCTGAGCAGGATCTCCAGCAGAGCGAGATTTCAGGGACAAAAACAACTTGCAATTATTTTTGAAATTTTGAAAGCAAGATCTATTCCCCGAGAAAAATTCAGGCAAAGGAATTCTAGGTTCAGATATAGGAACATGAACAACAAAATCTTGTAAGTTTTGAACTTTCGTGGTGAGATTATTCAAACCTGCAGCTAAACTCTGAATATCCATTTTAAACAGGTGAACACAGAGCCATTCCAGGATTAGAAGGAGAGAGAGAGAGAAAGGCTGCAATATAGGCAGACTTGCAAGAGATTCAATTACAAGCACACTCAGAACTGAGGAAAAAAAAAAAAATCTTCAGCAGACTTCTCTTTTCTCTCCTTTCTCTGTCAATTAATTTAACCCTTTTAGGCCGGTCAAACTGTTATGGTTCTCAATGGCAAGAGAACATAGCCCAGCAAACATACGAACTAGCTCTTGGAAGGATGGAAACTAAACTGACCATGAACTAAACCTGCCGCACAACTAACAGTAGCCGGGTAGCGTAGCCTGCGTTTTATCCCTAGACGCCCAGCGCCGGCCGGAGGACTAACTAATCCTGGCAGAGGAAAATATAGTCCTGGCTCACCTCTAGAGAAATTTCCCCGAAAGGCAGACAGAGGCCCCCACAAATATTGGCGGTGACTCCAGACGAAATGACAAACGCAGTATGAAAACTGGTTTAGCAAAATTGAGGTCCGCTTACTAGATAGCAGGAAGACAGAAAGGGCACTTTCATGGTCAGCTGAAAACCCTATCAAAATACCATCCTGAAATTACTTTAAGACTCTAGTATTAACTCATAACATCAGAGTGGCAATTTCAGATCACAAGAGCTTTCCAGACACAGAAACGAAACTACAGCTGTGAACTGGAACAAAATGCAAAAACAAACAAGGACTAAGTCCAACTTAGCTGGGAGTTGTCTAGCAGCAGGAACATGCACAGAAAGGCTTCTGATTACAATGTTGACCGGCATGGAAGTGACAGAGGAGCAAGGCTAAATAGCGACTCCCACATCCTGATGGAAACAGGTGAACAGAGAGGATGATGCACACCAGTTCAATTCCACCAGTGGCCACCGGGGGAGCCCAAAATCCAATTTACAACAGGGGTTCAAAGTTCTCACAACACATCTAGATAAGTTCCTTAGGGGGTCTACTTTCCAAAATGGTGTCACTTGTGGGGGGTTTTAATGTTTAGGCACATCAGAGGCTCTCCAAACCCAACATGGCGTCCCATCTTAATTCCAGTCAATTTTGCATTGAAAAGTAAAATAGCGCTCCTTCCCTTCCGAGCTCTGCTATGCGCCCAAACAGTGGTTTACCCCCACATATGGGGTATCGTCGTACTCAGGACAAATTGCACAACAAATTTTGTGGTCTAATTTCTTTTCTTACCCTTGGGAAAATAAAAAAATGGGGGCGAAAAGATCATTTTTGTGAAAAAATATGATTTTTTTTTTTTACGGCTCTGCATTATAAACTTCTGTGAAGCACTTGTTGGGTCAAAGTGCTCAACACACATCTAGATAAGTTCCTTAAGGGGTCTACTTTCCAAAATGGTGTCACTTGTGGGGGGTTTCAATGTTTAGGCACATCAGGGGCTCTCCAAACGCAACATGGCGTCCCATCTTAATTCCAGTCAATTTTGCATTGAAAAGTCAAATGGCGCTCCTTCCCTTCCGAGCTCTGCCCTGCGCCCAAACAATGGTTTACACCCACATATGGGGTATCGTCGTACTCAGGACAAACTGCACAACAAATTTTGTGGTCTAATTTCTTCTCTTACCCTTGGGAAAATAAAAAAATGGTGGCGAAAAATAATTTTTGTGAAAAAATATGATTTTTTATTTTTATGGCTCTGCATTATAAACTTCTGTGAAGCACTTGTTGGGTCAAAGTGCTCACCACACATCTAGATAAGTTCCTAAGGGGGTCTACTTTCCAAAATGGTGTCACTTGTGGGGGGTTTCAATGTTTAGGCACATCAGGGGCTCTCCAAACGCAACATGGCGTCCCATGTCAATTCCAGTCAATTTTGCATTGAAAAGTCAAATGGCGCTCCTTTCCTTCTGAGCTCAGCCATGCGCCCAAACAGTGGTTTACCCCAACATATGGGGTATCAGCATACTCAGGACAAATTGTACAACAACTTTTGGGGTCCATTTTCTCCTGTTACCCTTGGTAAAATAAAACAAATTGGAGCTGAAATAAATTTTGTGTGAAAAAAAGTTAAATGTTCATTTTTATTTAAACATTCCAAAAATTCCTGTGAAACATCTGAAGGGTTAATAAATTTCTTGAATGTGGTTTTGAGCACCTTGAGGGGTGCAGTTTTTAGAATGGTGTCAAATTTGGGTATTTTCTGTCATATATACCCCTCAAAATGACTTCAAATGAGATGTGGTCCCTAAAAAAAAATGGTGTTGTAAAAATGAGAAATTGCTGGTCAACTTTTAACCCTTATAACTCCCTAACAAAAAAAATTTGGTTCCAAAAGTGTGCTGATGTAAAGTAGACATGTGGAAAATGTTACTTATTAAGTATTTTGCGTGACATATGTCTGTGATTTAAAGACATAAAAATTCAAAGTTGGAAAATTGCAAAATTTTCAAAATTTTCGCCAAATTTCCCTTTTTTTCACAAATAAACGCAAGTTATATCAAAGAAATTTTACCACTATCATGAAGTACAATATGTCATGAGAAAACAGTGTCAGAATTGCCAAGATCCGTTGAAGCGTTCCAGAGTTATAACCTCATAAAGGGACAGTGGTCAGAATTGTAAAAATTGGCCCGGTCATTAAAACCACCCTCGGGGCTTAAGGGGTTAAACGCAGCTTAACAGTCTATAGGGAACTTCAGAGGAAAATGCAATCACACAGAAAGTCTATGAAGCATAATGATTCTTGAGGATGCTTGACACTAATAAGTCCTTGTTAGTCCAAACACAGATAGATATGCTTATAAGGCAGTTCAAATAATATCTTAGCTCAACCAGGGAGGCCTGTGTAATAGTGTCAGGTTTAAGCAGAGCAGCAAACAGCTTACATGTCCAACAAATGCAGATGGAAGAAAACACAAGCAGCAGATGAAAGAGGATTACTGGAAACTGGTGTATGCAGCAGGATCTCAGAGCAGGGTAGCAGGATGACCACACAGGTTCACATGGGCAGGTGTATAGCCAGGGAGTCACCATGGTCAGGAGCTGGATGCAAGGCAGAATACTCTAGCACAGACTGAAGGCTGGGGTGGAGTTTTATAGCAGGAAGACATAGTGCACATGAGACCAAAGACGCCATCTTAGAAAAGGGCAGTAATGCACAAAAGGTAATAAAAATGTTCAGAGTCCTGACACTCCTTCTGGTTTCCTCTCCTTTTTGCTATGACTTCGTTTCTCATTCACTGCAATACACTTCTCCTCAATGTCTCTTTGGATGCTGCCGCACGTGGGGCAGGTGCAGCTCCATGGACCCTTGTCCTCCTCAGACCGCAGTCTGGATCTGGCTGGACCTCGCTCCAGCCAGCTCAGTCTGGAGACCTTTCTCTGTCAGTCTCCAGCAAGGAACTCCCTAACTTTCCCTCCAACTACCAGTTTTACCTAACTGTGAGGAGTGGCCTAGTAGATAGAACCTTTGCTCCCCCTGGTGGCTGGAGTGTGAAGTGTGTTCTGTGTGGTTGTGATACCTGGACAGAAGATCTCCTTCATTGCCTTCAGATGTAATATCGCTCCCCCTGGTGGAAGAACAACATTACTGCAACAACCAGGACTCTGCACTCCTCCCCCCGTTAAATCCAGCACTCCCAGGCTGGGAAAAGAAAACATCAATGCATTAGCAGAAAGACATGCAAAATTTTTGAATGCAATAAAACAAGTTAATATAACAAGGCTTCCCTTTATGGGAGGTGAGAACACTTGAACGTTGCAAACAATAACATATTTACATTGTGCGTACGACTTTAAATTAATTAAATAACAATTATTAATTAACCAACTATGAACGACCATCACCCATATGGGTATACTATCTACTAAGTACGATTACAAAACAGTATTTTTCCTTTAAATACCCTCTAATGGTATGTGTCCACGTTCAGGATTGCGTCAGGATTTGGTCAGGATTTTATGCAGGTAAAATCCTGACCAAATCTGCACCTGAGGTCACTGGCAGGTCACCTGTGTTGTCCTTGAGTTTTTTCTGCAATGTAAGGACATGCTGCGTTCTTAAAACACGCGACGCTTGTGAGTTTTCTTGGGTGTGCCGCATGCATCTTTTACTGCATAGTGGAGACAGGATTTCATGAAATCCCCTCCACTATACTGTAACATCTGGACGCTGCGTTTTTTATGCATGCTGCTCAATGCTGCGTCAAAAATGCAGCGTTTCCTGAACGTGGACACATACCCTAAGGGTATGGCTCCACGGTCCGGAGGGGCGGCGGTATCGCCGCAGCGGCGCAGCCGCTCGGCGCTAAGCCCCGCCCCCTTTCTGGGACGCGATGGTGCCGGATGTGTACAGTACACATCCGGGATCATCGCACCCCTCGCCATAGGGCCCTGTGATATGCCTTGCGGGGACGCTGCATCCCCGCAAGGTGTACGGACATGCTGCGATCTGAAAAGATGCGCAGCATGTCCGTAGTCGCAGGGCCGCCGCGTGCGGGTTTCCACGCATAGTGGAGACGGGATTTCATAAAATCCCCTCCACTATGCTGGAACATCTGGACGCTGCTTGTTTGATGCTGCAGCGTCAAACAAGCAGCGTTTACTTACCGTGGAAACATACCCTAAGGGTGTACTATCAAACTTAAAAGTGCAAATCAACATTTTCTTTATTTCTCTTCGTGTATGCAGGACTATCTGTCTACCCCTATGGGTCTACTGCATTTTCTTTTCCCCAACCATATCATTTAATTTAACTTCGGTTTATTCCTATAAAGCCTCAATTTTATTTAAAGTACAGCACTAAACATTTTACTATTCTCTAACTTCCTGACTACATACTATTAGCTATGTAAACATTATTACGATCTAACTACTTAAGGCAACATTATTACTCTTGAAGAGAGTGCAACAACTAACATTCCCTTTAAGAGGAAATCTCCAGTCTCTTCTGAGGTAGCGCAAACAATCAACATACAAGTCTAAAAAATCTGTGGCCTTCTCTCGCATCATTTGAATTGGATTCGGGATATAGATTTATACCATCTGCGTCACCATATTAACTGCCCTGAAGATGCATGAGATGATGCTATGTGAATACTGATGGACAGAGAATCGCTTTGGGACCGATTTATATTTCATGGCTGTACAGTCTATGACTCGCGATATATCTGTTGTGTTATCGTGGTCTCTATGATGCCGCATACATGTTTAATGTCACCTCTTAGGCTTTTCATTTAGCATCTCATTACTTACTTTTTCGGTATAATGTAGCAGTATCTATGTCTTACATCGGGTATGCAGTGGTGGTGCGCATGCGCTCCGATGCCCGGGATCCCTGCTATGCGGCGGCGCATCTTTATGCCTTTCTCGCACGCCCAGGGTTCCCTCCCTGTGTGTGCGCAGTGATGCATGACGCTCCGGTGCACTTCCAGGACCTGTGACATGCGGTGCGCATGCACCGCTTCCCGACCACTCCGATTGGCCCCTAATAGACATGTGATGCACCCTTTGACCTTAAAAGGTCCTTCTGCACTGGTTATTGCACTTCCCTTGAGAAAGCGGTCTATTGAGGATGCGAAACGCGCGTTGGGCTTTTTCTACACCCAGCCCAGAACCCCCCAACTCCTGCCCGTGGTAAGTGTTTGACGGTCCTATTTGGTGTCATATTGTTTCTATCTTCTGATTACCACATATATAAGGTCCACTCTGGGCAGGGCAAACCTACCTGTGCCATATTTTGCTGTGCATGCACTTTATGACTGAACTGACTGTCCGGCACTGAGGGGCAAATGTTGTTGGTGGCTTCTGGTTACCCTGGTATTGTGTCTGCACATGTATCACTTTATCTGATCTTCTTTCTGTAATTATTGGTGTTAATTATATGTAATGTGAACTTTCAATAAATTCTGGCTTTTACCCTTTAATACCCCAAAAAACTCTTGTTTCTCCTTTTAAGTATGTTTCCTTGAGTGGGTACATCTCTCTTTTTTTGCTGTATGGGCTAACTGTAGCCCTTTATGCCGACATAGTTATGTCAAAGAGGTTTTTGTGGTTACATACTATCTGCTAAGTACGATTACAAAACAGTATTTTTCCTTTAAATACCCTCTAATGGTATGTGTCCACATTCAGGATTGCGTCAGGATTTGGTCAGAATTTTATGCAGGTAAAATCCTGACCAAATCTGCACCTGAGGTCACTGGCAGGTCACCTGTGTTGTCCTTGAGTTTTTTCTGCAATGTAAGGACATGCTGCGTTCTTAAAAGACGCGCCACATGTGAGTTTTCTCGGGTGTGCCGCATGCATCTTTTACTGCATATTGGAGACAGGATTTCATGAAATCCCCTCCACTATGCTGTAACATCTGGACGCTGCGTTTTTTATGCATGCTGCTCAATGCTGCGTCAAAAACGCAGCGTTTCCTGAACGTGGACACATACCCTAAGGGTATACTATCAAACTTCAAAGTGCAAATCAACATTTTCTTTATTCCTCTTTCACCTTCATGTATGCAGGACTATCTGTCTACCCCTACGGGTCTACTGCATTTTCTTTTCCCCAACCGTATCATTTAATTTAACTTCGGTTTATTCCTATAAAGCCTCAATTTTATTTAACGTACAGCACTAAACATTTTACTATTCTCTAACTTCCTGACTACATACTATTAGCTATGTAAACATTATTACGATCTAACTACTTAAGGCAACATTATTACTCTTGGAGAGAGTGCAACAACTAACATTCCCTTTAAGAGGAAATCTCCAATCTCTTCTGAGGTAGCGCAAACAATCAACATACAAGTCAGTTATTAACGGTAAAGCAGCAAGAACTTTCACACTGTCATCAGGAACAGTCTCTTCGAAAAGCTCTTCTTGTAAAACCAGAAGAGAGCACATTTAAGAAGGTGCAAACTATTTACAGGAACAGTTTGTGATCATGCACAGTCCATGATTCTGCAGTTCTTTGGTATAAAACAACTTGTGCAAAATGGGTTTAAACTTGGAATCCTCCTGGAACTGAGGATCCCTTTAAGGTATAACCCTGGACGGGTTTTAGCAGCAAATATACAGGAAAAGTATTTTTTAAATAGAACTGTTTACATTCCTTCTTCAGGGTTTCGAGGTTTATTTGAACTATTCGGGAGGTAGTACCGGTGGGAGTAGTCCTTTAAAATGTTGGCTACCACCTGGTAATACATAGAGTGCGTCTGCACCCCTGATGGGAGTCTGTGTGTTGACAGTCCTCCGTGCCACAGATGTTTGTGTGCATTTTGAACACATGGTGACCGATGCAGGGGTCACCTGTTCTGCTGGAGCTCGTGGCGTTTGGTACGAGTTTAGAGCTTGGAGGTGGTGAGGTGGGAGCTTCCGGTCTGTATCTGTAGACATGGAGAGCGTACCATCCCTTATCTCCCGAATGCCGCGTGTACGTGACACGGTCTCCTGGATACAAATCCTGACCTGGGTGTCCTTCCATGAGGTGTGCCTCCACATCACGTCTGTTCACGAACACCTCTGGATAGAGGCCTGGTTCTTTAATGAAGCCCCAGCCTCCCTGTAGGCGGAAGGTTACTACAGTCCCGTAGCACTGTGGGCCCCAGTCCTCCTCACTCATCTGTCTGGCCTGGGCTTTAGCTTGAAGATCTTTCTCACGCTCAGCCTGGCGTCGACGCTCTGCCTCCCTCTGCTCCTGCTCCTGCCAGAGGGTCTCCTGATGTCGGTATTCAGTTAGTCCGACCACCTCGATCTGCTCTCCCTCCAGTTGGCCCCCTCCAGGGAACCCAATCAGGTTGGTTGTGGCGCGGGTCCACTTAAAGGTTACACACTCTCCCTTAATGTCCACCGTCTGCTTAGTGGGCTACAGCGGGGCGTCGGAGGTTTTTAGAGTCTCCCAGGGCCTTTCCCACTCTCAGCGGCTACACACCTGGCCGGGTGGTGGTGGTGGGGGCGAGTCTACGGCCACTAGCAGGGGTTCCTTGGCTACCGGAGCAGGGTCGGTGTCATTACCTGCCTCCGTGGCATCTCCGGTGCCGGTCTCCTCCTCTGCAGGCTGGGGTTCTAGCAGCTGGTGGTGCTGCTGCTCCTCACGGCTGGTGGTCGCACGATGGCACAGGCTCCGGAACTGCCGACACAACTCCTCCACTTCTGCTCTCAGGATTTCCTGGTTCCTGCGGCCTGGCAGGGTCTCGCTCGGTTCCCATTGGCTAGGGCTGGTGCGGGTTTTCTCCCCCTCTTCCGGGTAACCTCCGCTCGGCATGCTGCCAACCAGGTTCTGCCTAATGGCGTCCAGTGGTTCTTGCTCCTCCTCTTCCGGAGGGCGGTTCCTTCTTCTTCCTCCACCATCCCAGACCAGGAGGCGAACCTTTCTTGTTGACGGGCATATCTCTCAGACATAGTAGTATCTGTGGGGGGCTGGCTCCACTTTCGCGCCATTCTTCCAGGCTACGCCCACAATGACACGCCCCACTCCTCCTGCACGCCACATGGTGCGGTAATGGCGGCTGTTTTGGCGGTAAACAGCAATACACAGTCCTTAAGCAACTCAGTTCAAACACAGTTCTGGCACAGTTCTTAGGCACACATAACCCGATTCTCAGGCTTCAAGGGAAGGTGCCATCAAAGTGTACAACTAGCTTACATTACTGCACTGCAGTAATTATGGGCGGAGTCTGCTGATGTGTGTGTGATGTCACTCCTCTCCTCCCCTTCTGGGTGTTTGCTAAGGGATAAGAGAGGATGATATTCAGGAATCCAGTGAGCAGCCATTTTATTGGTGACTGCAGAGTTATACTGACAAGTAGACAGTCACCGAGGATGGCAGGCAGCAAGGATTCTGGGAGATATATGGTAGAGGGAGCAGGGTGACAGCAGCACAGAGTATTTCAGGAGAGCAGTGTGCAGGTCTATGGGGGGGCACCATGTTCAGTGCGCGGAGCAGCCAGGGATTGTACATGGACGCTGTCTTTTATACACATGGATAGACCGTCTGCTTGTCTGCTCCACAGAAATCCAGGAAACATTTCTGCGGATTGATGGCCTGTTCCAGACTTTGCATGCAGACCCCATTCCCCTCCTCAGATCCTGTCTTCTCCATCCTGTCCTGGCAATGTGTGAAAGCGAGGCGACAGGCGCAGTCCAAGATGAAGCTGGGAAGGAAATGTAGCCATATAGTAACGATAATAATTTGACCCCTCTCTTCAGCTGACTCACCAGCCCTGACTGCACCTAACTGGAGGTCATGCTGCCCCCTCTATTACCCCAGACCTGTGTGCAGGTGCTCAGCCAGCACCACCCTAGAATGGGTCCACTTTATGAAGATAATACTGCCATAGTGCTCTCACATAATACCGCCATATATGTCACACATAATACTGTCCTATAGTTCTCACATAATACCATCATATAGATTGCAAATAACGATGCCATAGTGTTCTCACATAATACCGACATATAGATCTCACATACTACAGCCATATAGATCACACATAATATTACCATATAGATCACACATAATACCACCATATAGAGCACACAATACCGCCATATGGAGCACACATAATACCACCATATAGATCACACATAATACCACCATATAGATCTCACATAATACCGCCATATAGATCACACATACCGCCATACAGAGCACACATAATACCGCCATACAGAGCACACATAATACCGCCATATAGAGCACACATAATACCGCCATATACTTCACACATAATACCACCAGTGTTCTCACATAATACCGCAATATAGATCACACATAATACCACCATATACTTCTCACATAACGGGGGAGAGGAGTGCACAGGAGAGGATTAGATACACAGCTCAGCAGTCAGTATCACACAGGACAGTATTAGATACACAGCTGTGTCAGTATCATACAGGATAGGATTAGATACATGGCTCAGCTGTCAGTATCACAAAGGATAGCATTAGATACACAGCTCAGCAGTCAATATCACACAGGGGAGGATTAGATACACACCTCAGCACAGTAACACAGAATATGATTAGATACACGGCTCAGCACACAGTATCCCACAGGAGAGGATTAGATTCACATCTCAGCACAGTATCACACAGAGTAGGATTAGTTACATGGCTCAGCAGACAGCATCACACAGGAGAGGATTAGATACACGTCTCAGCACAGTATCACACAGGGTAGGATTAGATACATGGCTCAGCAGACAGTATCACACAGGATAGGATTAGATACATGGCTCAGCAGACAGTATCACACAGGACAGGATTAGATGCATGGCTCAGCAGACAGTATCACACAGGAGAGGATTAGATACACGGCTCAGCACAGTAATACACAGGATAGGATTAGATGCATGGCTCAGCAGACTGTATCACACAGGAGAAGAGTAGATACACAGCTCAGCAAAGTATCACACAGGAGAGGATTAGATACACAGCTCAGTTAGTATCACACAGGATAGGATTAGATGCATGGCTAAGCAGACAGTATCACACAGGAGAGGATTAGATACATGGCTCAGTCAGTATCACACAGGATAGGATTAGATGCATGGCTAAGCAGACAGTATCACACAGGAGAGGATTAGATACACAGTCAGCACAGTAACACACATGGGAGGAGATAACTGCTCAGAGTCAGCATCACAAAGGAGAGGATTAGATTCCCTCTCCCCCACCCCACTGACACTTACTTCACTGCTCTGCTGCTGAGTCCTTTCTCCCTCCCCTCCTTGGTCTCCTCCTTCTCCTCCTCCTATAACCGCAGGGCTCCTGAGATTATCCTGGGAAGCTGGAGCTCACAGATGCACTGTGAGCTCCAGGAAGATGGCGCTGATCTCCTGCCTCTGCTGTGGTGTGGACGGCTCAGGGGGCATGGCCAGATCACAGCAGGGAGCAGCTTATAATGATAGGTATGGGGTCGGGAGCCGACCGCAGATCTTTATGCCCAGGGCTGCTGTATTTGCAGAGTGTAAGTGTCGTGCAACTACACTTACACTCCTGCAAAGCAAAATGGCAGCGCCCAGTGGCTGAAAAAAAAATAAATAAAAAAAATGTTAAAGTTAAAAAATGTAAATTTGTATTAAAAATAATTGTTTATATAAACAATCATGTTTATATATATATATAAACAATCATGTTTAATACAAAAAATAAAATGCTGCACCTTTCCTTTAAGTAGATCCTGTTCGTGATGCCAAGATTTTGGAGCGCCCCCACGTAAGGGCAATGGGGTACTCGGCACCGGGTCATTCAATTCTCAGCGGGGATGTCATGGTGGCCTGACCTGGTCCGTGGCCCTTTGAGGGACATCCAAAGGAATTTTTATGGTTTTGGTTTTTATGGTTTTGGTTTTATGGTTTTGGGAAAAGTCTTTAAAGGGGAAGTGTTCGTGACGCCACCTGTGGTATTCGGTCAGGGTGACTGATGCTTCTTAGGGGTCCGCTGGGGTGATGTTATGGCAGCTAGATGGTATACCTTCCCACAGGTGAAGTGTATCCCCAGGGCTTCCCAGAAGTGTAGATGGTGATGGTGTGAAACGCAGTGAATAACGAGGACACAAGGTTGCAGTCTCTTTACCTTTACTGAAGGCTTCAGTGTCCGCAGTCCTGGGCATCAGATCACAGGGTAGGCAGAGTCAGGTCGGTCTGAAGGCAAATCCAGAGTCTCCTTATCCAGGTGGAATTCAATAGCCTTCCTATGCGCACAGTAACACAGTAGGTTCCCACTTGCATAAGCTCTAATGAGGTCCTCACTGTTATTACTCCTCTCACTGTTCCCCGTGGTCGGATAGAACAAAACACGTATGACTGATGGCTTGAGGCTTTTTATAGGGACCCTAGAGATGCCCCGGCCCCCACAAGTTGCCACCGTGTCTCCTGTGTATAAAGGTCGGGCAGCCAACTTGGAATTGACTGTCCTGCTAGTCTCTGAAGTAAAGCATAGAGATCCTTACTCCCTCGGTATTCTGGCCACCGGTATTCCTGCGCTTCAGAAGGAGGCAGCCTCTCACAGGACAGAACTCCTTCTGGTTTTCTCTCCTTTTTGCTATGACTTCGGTTCTCACTCACTGCAATACACTTCTCTTCTATATCTCTTTCTTTGGATGCTGCCGCATGTGGGGCAGGCGCAGTTCCGTGGACCCTTGTCCTCCTCAGACCGCAATCTTGATCTGGCTGGACTTCGCTCCAGCCAGCTCAGTCTGGAGACCTTTCTCTCTCAGTCTCCAGCCAGGAACTCCTTAACTTTCCTTTCAACTACCAGTTTTACCTAACTGTGAGGAGTGGCCTAGTAGATAGAACCTTTGCTCCCCCTGGTGGCTGGAGTGTGAAGTGTGTTGTGTGTGGTTGTGATACCTGGACAGAAGATCTCCTTTATTGCCTTCAGACATAAAATCGCTCCCCCTGGTTAAAGAACAACATTACTGCAACGACCAGGACTCTGGGGTGCTGCACTACCCTTTTGATAAAATTTAATATTCATGAAATATTTTTAAAGAATTTTTGGCTGCTATTTTTATGAATGTTGCACAAATAAATAAATAATACAAGCAAATAAACAATATTATACCATATCTTATCAGATAAATATTATTTTTATTAACTTATGAGCCACTTGTCCTCCTCTCTAATCTCGTGAACTGACCAATCACTCAGAAATACAGCTACAATCTGTTTTGCTATAGAGTAGTGCAAGTTTGCTGGAAATTTGGCTTACGCATTTCTATTGAAGCCTCTGGAGGTAAGTGTGCAGTGACAGAGAAAGTGGCATCATGATAGAAATTTATGTTGTATTTTTTATCTCACCTAAGTGCTGGATTCACAGCAACATTGCTCAGTAATGCAGTACATTGTCCTCCATGCTACTGCTTTTAAAGATCTATTACATAAAGATTGTAGAGCAGGGATAACTTATGGCATTGTGTGCTGTGCATAGGAGGCATCACAGAAGCTAGTCTCCACCCACAAGCACAGAGACAGATGAAAATTAGAGATTGAGTGGGCAGGATAAAAACTGAGGAAAAATGCAAGATATTCACCATATAATGGACGAAAAAAATTGTTATGCTATGCGTTTTCCGAAATTACATACACATTGTAGTTTAATGTGAAAGTGAAGAATAGCTTCTCAACCAGGAGTAAAAAAAAATCGTCCCTTATTTCACATCTGCAACAGGTTTGCCATTGACAAGAGGATTAAACAGATGAAATGGCTTTTTATTAAGTCATCAATATTTCTCTTTCTAAGGTAGTGGCAACAGGTTAGCTGTTTTCAAAGTGAAGAAGCCATTGCTTGTTTCTGTACTCTAACGAGAGTACGTTTTCCAGTAGAAGTACAGTATAGTACTAGAAAACTCAGTGGGCAGCCAGGAGATGTTTGGCTGGCATGACTGTGTGGTGGCAGTTGCAGCAACAGTAGTTGCATGAAAGAAAAATAGGACCAGGCAGGCAAGGAGATGTCTGCCAAATAAAAGAACAGCTACTGAAGTCCTAGGCCATCACATTGACAGCTTCAGAATGATGTAGAAAACAGACAATGGGCAGTCAGGCAAGCAGATGGTATGGCCAAGTCAATCATTGGCATCAGTCAAAGGTGAATGAAAGTCAGCACTCATCCATACTTGATTCATTTTGAAAAATGTAAGGTTTTCCCAGTTTGAGATAGATAACCTGGTTCACTTGGGTTTGACAAACTAACTGACTGTGCTGAATACCATCTCAGCGATGAACTCTGGTGACCTTTCTCACGTCAATACTACACACTGCAGGAGCGTAATCACGCTCAAGTGTCAGTGTGTTCCAGCTGGCGTGGAAAGCAATCGTATTACTGATGTTACTGCTCACCAAATCATTCAGATCATCATGGGACAGATATGGATTATCCTCTCGACAGACAGGTGAGATTTATGGTGCTTTATTATTTTTTGCATTTTACAGGGGAAATGGGCATAGGTGGATTATTGGACAGGTGAGTATAGCTTTGCTTTTT
Organism: Ranitomeya variabilis; assembly: GCF_051348905.1. Taxonomy (NCBI): domain Eukaryota; kingdom Metazoa; phylum Chordata; class Amphibia; order Anura; family Dendrobatidae; genus Ranitomeya; species Ranitomeya variabilis. The sequence goes on along the minus strand of NC_135233.1, from coordinate 323,309,004 downwards.
TATGTTTATTTTTTTAAATATAAAGGTAAAAGAGGGTTGGGAGTTTTATCTCAAATTAAGGACTTTATTTTTGTTGTGGATTTATTATAATCTAACTATGGGGTTAGTAATAGGGTGTCTTACAGACACTTCTCCATTACTAACCTCTGTGTTTGATGTCAGTGGCCATTAAACAGATGATAACAACTTCACAACTATTACCTCACTTGCCACTGCACAAGGGCAAGTGGAAAGAGCAGGGCAAATAGATGCCCCTTTTCTGGGGAAGCTGTGGGCTGCTATTTTTAGACTGTGGAGGGGCAATATCCATGGCCCATTCCCAGTCCGAAAATACCAGCCACCAGCTATCTGCTTTAGCTTGGCTGGTTTTAAAAAATGGGGGAGACCCCATGGCATTTTTTAAAATGATTTATTTAAATAATTAAAAAATAGGGCAAGGGGACACCTCTACTTTTGATGACCAGTCAATATAAAGCTGACAGGTGGGGTTTGCAGCCCACAGCTGTCAGCTTTACATGCACTGGTTATCAAGAATAGAGGGGAACCATGCCATTTATTTATTTTTTGCTCAGGTGCCAGCTGATGAATTCTCTTATCAGCATCACCTGCTCTTACTGCTTTCTGCCTAGTAGTACTCTCATATGAGAGAAGTACTCTCATCAGCCGATGCCTGTGACCAGCGGTAGCCTTTCAAATGCCGGTCAGAGCTGCTGGCTCACATGTTGTTATCTGACAGAGTGGGGACCGCAGTGCTCAGTAGGAGGATATTCAGTGGCCAATATGCTATAAATATGGGTCCTGCAGTCCTGCTTTGGAAGCCCCAATTATAAAGGAATGAGAGCCAAATTCACAGGGATCGATTTCTACCAAAATTGGACAATAGAGAAAAAAGGACTAACATTGGAATTTACTGAGCGAGTCATCTTCATGCGATAATAATGACTATCGATGTTTTCATAAAACAGCAGCCAAATGAGGCATGCCCAATGGGACACATCAGACAAGATGTAGGAAAAAGACACATCATAAATTAACAATCCATTTGTTTTCATTCTTGATGGAGAAATTAGCACAATTATATAGAGGGCTCAGAAAAATCAAAGACTAAAGGGTGAAGACTAGGGTTGAGCGACTTTCATTTTTTTAAAATCGAGTAGGGTTTTGGGAAACCCGATTTTGTCCAGAGTCGAGTCGAGTGCAGTCGGCCGATTATCGCTAAAAGTCGGGGATCGACCGAAACACGAAACCCAATGCAAGTCAATGGGGAAGCATAGTCGGCAGTGAGTGGAGGCCAGGAAAACACCTACAGTGCCCATTTTAATGCCAAAAACATCCATTCTTGTTTCTGAAGCTTGCCAATCTTAATTAACTGTATAATAATAGTTGGGCATAGGGAATTGGGGGAAAGTTGTGGGGGGAGTAGGGCTGGCTCAAGTTTTTCGTGGGCCCAGGAAATGCGGACTACGTCACGGCGGTGTTGCAGGGAAAGGTAAGTATTTAAAAGTTGCAAGTGCTGTGATCCTGAGCAAGCAGGGGGGGGGGGCCCACTCGTTCGCATTGCCACTGGCACAGGGCCCCTCAAAGTACGGCGGTGTGTTTGCATGGCGGGGGCGCCTCCCACCAGCAGCGACACTTTTGCGTACTCTGAGGGGCCCTGTGCCAGTGACGTCGCCAACGAGTATGCCCCCCCACCTGATGAAGGAACCTGCACTTTCATCTGCACCTTCCTCTTTGTCCCTGTGTAAGGTGGTATAACATGCGGGAAGGGGAACCTTACTTTCAGCAGGGACAGATTCTGGCTGTGTAGAGTACAAGGGGAATGTAGTGGTCTAGGTCAATGTACCAGCAGACTCATTTAGCAGTGGCTGGGCAATGGGCAGGATGAGGAGGAAACAGATATAGGGCCAAAGAATAAAGTAGGCTACATGCAGTTCAAAATTGGTAACAGGACTAAACAGGCGGCATTGCTTTGTTCAGTGGAGTAGCAAACCCAAGAGCAGCAGACACTGTTTCAAGGGCCTAACCACACTAGTAGGCCAAATGCAGTTTAATATCTGATAGTATAGGGCGAAAGCCAGAATGTGGAAGCTCAGCTTTGTTCAGTTGAGGACAACACCAGGGAGGGGCAGACACCTTTAGTAGGCCGGAAAAGCCTATTGCATTTTTTAAAATGGTAATTTGGAGCAGAAGGTTGAAGCTCAGCTTTATTTAGTTGAGGGCAACACCAGGCAGGGGCACACAGACAGACACCTTTAGTAGGCCGGAAAAGCCTATTGCATTTTTCAAAATGGTAATTTGGAGCAGAAGGTTGAAGCTCAGCTTTATTTAGTTGAGGGCAACACCAGGGAGGGGCAGAAGCCGTTAGTAGGCCCTAACCACCATTTTTTTTTTTAAAACCACATAATGAGAGCCGGAAGGTTGAAGCTCAGCTTTATTTAGTTGAGGACAACACCAGGGAGGGGCACACAGACAGACACCTTTAGTAGGCCTGAAAAGCCTATTGCATTTTTCAAAATGGTAATTTGGAGCAGAAGGTTGAAGCTCAGCTTTATTTAGTTGAGGGCAACACCAGGGAGGGGCAGAAGCCGTTAGTAGGCCCTAACCACCATTTTTTTTTTTAAAACCACATAATGAGAGCCGGAAGGTTGAAGCTCAGCTTTATTTAGTTGAGGACAACACCAGGGAGGGGCACACAGACAGACACCTTTAGTAGGCCTGAAAAGCCTATTGCATTTTTCAAAATGGTAATTTGGAGCAGAAGGTTGAAGCTCAGCTTTATTTAGTTGAGGGCAACACCAGGGAGGGGCAGAAGCCGTTAGTAGGCCCTAACCACCATTTTTTTTTTTAAAACCACATAATGAGAGCCGGAAGGTTGAAGCTCAGCTTTATTTAGTTGAGGACAACACCAGGGAGGGGCAGAAGCCGTTAGTAGGCCCTAACCACCATTTTTTTTTTTAAAACCACTTAATGAGAGCCGGAAGGTTGAAGCTCAGCTTTATTTAGTTGAGGACAACACCAGGCAGGGGCACACAGACAGACACCTTTAGTAGGCCTGAAAAGCCTATTGCATTTTTCAAAATGGTAATTTGGAGCAGAAGGTTGAAGCTCAGCTTTATTTAGTTGAGGGCAACACCAGGGAGGGGCAGAAGCCGTTAGTAGGCCCTAACCAAAGTTGAAGGCCAAATGCAGTTTAATTTCTGATACTATAGGCCGAAAGCCAGAAGGTGGAAGTTCCGATTTAGACAGTGGAGGACAATTTGAATTAGGGACTGCAGACAGACTTAGTAGGCTGTCCCCTGTGGACCATGCATCCACCACATTAACCCATTGCGCCGTAATGGACACGTAATCTTCCGTGGCCATGCCTACAGGTCCATGCGTCTGTTGTCAGGTGCACCTTTGTACTCACAGATTGCCAGAGTGCATGGACAATGCGGTCTTCTACATGCTGGTGGAGGGTTGGGATGGCTTTTCTCGCAAAAGAAGTGTCGACTGGTTAGCTTGTAGCGTGGTACAGCGTAGTCCATCATGGCCTTATTAATAGTAAATAAAATATATAACTAGGCTCTATGAACTTTTAAATAGGTTCCAGGGGTACACGGGCAGCATTGGTGTGGTCAGTGGAGGAGTATTGCAAGTAGGGGCTGCAGACAGGCTATCAAAGGCCTAAAATAACAAACAGTAGGCAGTCATGGCAGTTTTACATCGGTTACATGGATACACAGGCAGGCACTCCAGGCAGCATTGTGGTCAGTGGAGGAGTATTGCAAGTAGGGGCCGCAGACAGGCTATCAAAGGCCTAAAATAACAAACAATAGGCTCATGGCAGTTTCACAGCGGTTACATGGATACACGGGCAGGCAGCTTGGTGGTGGTGAGTGGAGGAGTATTTAAAGTAGGGACCGCAGACAGGCTTCAAAGGCCTAACATAAGAAAATGGGCTGGCTGTAGGCACTTTATAATTGGTTCCAGGGGTACACGGGCAGCAGTGGTCTGGTCAGTGGAGGAGTATTTAAAGTAGGGACTGCAGACAGGCTTCAAAGGCCTAACATAAGAAAATGGGCTGGCTGTAGGCACTTTATAATTGGTTCCAGGGGTACACGGGCAGCAGTGGTCTGGTCAGTGGAGGAGTATTAAAAGTAGGGACCGCAGACAGGCTATCAAAGGCCTAACATAACAAACAATAGGCTCATGGCAGTTTCACAGCGGTTACATGGATACACGGGCAGGCAGCTTGGTGGTCAGTGGAGGAGTATTTAAAGTAGGGACCGCAGACAGGCTATCAAAGGCCTAAAATAACAAACAATAGGCTCATGGCAGTTTTACAGCGGTTACATGGATACACGGGCAGGCAGCTTGGTGGTCAGTGGAGGAGTATTGCAAGTTGGGGCCGCAGACAGGCTATCAAAGGCCTAAAATAACAAACAATAGGCTCATGGCAGTTTTACAGCGGTTACATGGATACACGGGCAGGCAGCTTGGTGGTCAGTGGAGGAGTATTTAAAGTAGGGACCGCAGACAGGCTATCAAAGGCCTAAAATAACAAACAATAGGCTCATGGCAGTTTTACAGCGGTTACATGGATACACGGGCAGGCAGCTTGGTGGTCAGTGGAGGAGTATTTAAAGTAGGGACCGCAGACAGGCTATCAAAGGCCTAAAATAACAAACAATAGGCTCATGGCAGTTTTACAGCGGTTACATGGATACACGGGCAGGCAGCTTGGTGGTCAGTGGAGGAGTATTTAAAGTAGGGACCGCAGACAGGCTATCAAAGGCCTAAAATAACAAACAATAGGCTCATGGCAGTTTTACAGCGGTTACATGGATACACGGGCAGGCAGCTTGGTGGTCAGTGGAGGAGTATTGCAAGTTGGGGCCGCAGACAGGCTATCAAAGGCCTAAAATAACAAACAATAGGCTCATGGCAGTTTTACAGCGGTTACATGGATACACGGGCAGGCAGCTTGGTGGTCAGTGGAGGAGTATTTAAAGTAGGGACCGCAGACAGGCTATCAAAGGCCTAAAATAACAAACAATAGGCTCATGGCAGTTTTACAGCGGTTACATGGATACACGGGCAGGCAGCTTGGTGGTCAGTGGAGGAGTATTTAAAGTAGGGACCGCAGACAGGCTATCAAAGGCCTAAAATAACAAACAATAGGCTCATGGCAGTTTTACAGCGGTTACATGGATACACGGGCAGGCAGCTTGGTGGTCAGTGGAGGAGTATTTAAAGTAGGGACCGCAGACAGGCTTCAAAGGCCTAACATAAGAAAATGGGCTGGCTGTAGGCACTTTATAATTGGTTCCAGGGGTACACGGGCAGCAGTGGTCTGGTCAGTGGAGGAGTATTTAAAGTAGGGACCGCAGACAGGCTATCAAAGGCCTAACATAACAAACAATAGGCTCATGGCAGTTTCACAGCGGTTACATGGATACACGGGCAGGCAGCTTGGTGGTGGTGAGTGGAGGAGTATTTAAAGTAGGGACCGCAGACAGGCTTCAAAGGCCTAACATAAGAAAATGGGCTGGCTGTAGGCACTTTATAATTGGTTCCAGGGGTACACGGGCAGCAGTGGTCTGGTCAGTGGAGGAGTATTTAAAGTAGGGACCGCAGACAGGCTATCAAAGGCCTAACATAACAAACAATAGGCTCATGGCAGTTTCACAGCGGTTACATGGATACACGGGCAGGCAGCTTGGTGGTCAGTGGAGGAGTATTTAAAGTAGGGACCGCAGACAGGCTATCAAAGGCCTAAAATAACAAACAATAGGCTCATGGCAGTTTTACAGCGGTTACATGGATACACGGGCAGGCAGCTTGGTGGTCAGTGGAGGAGTATTGCAAGTAGGGGCCGCAGACAGGCTATCAAAGGCCTAAAATAACAAACAATAGGCTCATGGCAGTTTTACAGCGGTTACATGGATACACAGGCAGCTTGGTGGTGAGTGGAGGAGTAGTGCAAGGAGTGTCTGTCCCAGTACTCCCAAAATATAAATAGATGTTAATGTCTCGCAAAACAACCAAAACAAAAAAAAAAGGTGGCATACTTAGGTACAGGGGTGGGCTCATCTACTGAGTTTCTGACATAGTAATTTGGCAGTAACTATTTAATGGTGCCAATATAGGACACAGACACAGACTACTTTAAGTTGCATCATAGATGTCTACAAATTTGTATTGTCAGTGCCAGACATTGAATGATGTCAGCGAATAGACTAAAGATTGGTGGAGCTGTGCGACATAATTTTGCACGTGGTAGAGCACATTTTGAGCTGGGGTAGGGGGGAACTCTCTTGAGGCCGGCGGGACCGCCCCAGGGCCCCTCATGTTACAACGGTGTGTCTGACGTTGGGTGCGCACCACCACCGCCAGAGACACTACATTGTACTATGAGGGACCCAGTAGCAATGCCGTCAACCAAAAGCGAGCACACCCACCTCTTCAGACAAACAGCAGTCTCACGGGTGCTTGCGCCAAGTCGCGATACCACGGCCCCGTGTGGGGAGTTTGGCCATTTAGGGAGGTGTAAACATGTCGTATGCTGTACAATCAGCTGCAGCAAATTAGACATTAGAAAAGTAATTCACAGGCAAGAGCTTTTCATAGGAAAGCTAGGTGTCGGCCGGGCAAGGTGGGGCAAAAGATTTCGAAATCCAGTTGTGGTTCATTTTAATGAATGTTAGATCGTCAACATTTTGGGTAGCCAGACGAGTCCTTTTTTCGGTTAATATTGAACCTGCAGCACTGAATACTCTTTCTGATAGGACACTTGCTGCCGGGCAAGCAAGCTCCTGCAATGCATATTCTGCCAATTCTGGCCAGGTGTCTAATTTGGAGGCCCAGTAATCAAATGGGAATGACGGTTGAGGGAGAACATCGATAAGGGATGAAAAATAGTTAGTAACCATACTGGACAAATGTTGTCTCCTGTCACTTTCAATTGATGCAGCAGTACCTGTCCTGTCTGCGGTCATAGCAAAATCACTCCACAACCTGGTCAGAAAACCCCTCTGTCCAACGCCACTTCTGATGTGTGCACCCCTAACACTCCTAGTCTGCTGCCCCCTGGAGCTCGTGTGAGAACGATCACGTGCGCTGTGTGCTGGGAATGCCTGAAGCAAACGGTCAACAAGAGTTGATTGTTTGGTTGCTAATATTAGTTCCAAGTTCTCATGTGGCATAATATTTTGCAATTTGCCTTTATAGCGTGGATCAAGGAGGCAGGCCAACCAGTAATCGTCATCGTTCATCATTTTCGTAATGCGTGTGTCCCTTTTTAGGATACGTAAGGCATAATCCGCCATGTGGGCCAAAGTTCCAGTTGTCAAATCTCCGGTTGTGATTGGTTGAGGGGCAGTTGCAGGCAAATCTACGTCACTTGTGTCCCTCAAAAAACCAGAACCCGGCCGTGACACGCAACCAAATTCCTGTGCCCCCGGGAAAGGTTCGGCATTAAAAATATACTCATCCCCATCATCCTCCTCGTCCTCCACCTCCTCTTCGCCCGCTACCTCGTCCTGTACACTGCCCTGACCAGACAATGGCTGACTGTCATCAAGGCTTTCCTCTTCCTCTGGTGCAGACGCCTGCTCCTTTATGTGCGTCAAACTTTGCATCAGCAGACGCATTAGGGGGATGCTCATGCTTATTACGGCGTTGTCTGCACTAACCAGCCGTGTGCATTCCTCAAAGCACTGAAGGACTTGACACATGTCTTGTATCTTAGACCACTGCACACCTGACAACTCCATGTCTGCCATCCTACTGCCTGCCCGTGTATCCTCCCACAAATAAATAACAGCACGCCTCTGTTCGCACAGTCTCTGAAGCATGTGCAGTGTTGAGTTCCACCTTGTTGCAACGTCTATGATTAGGCGATGCTGGGGAAGGTTCAAAGACCGCTGATAGGTCTGCATACGGCTGGCGTGTACAGGCGAACGTCGGATATGTGAGCAAAGTGCACGCACTTTGAGGAGCAGGTCGGAGAACCCAGGATAAGTTTTCAATAAGCACTGCACCACCAGGTTTAAGGTGTGAGCCAGGCAAGGAATGTGTTTCAGTTGGGAAAGGGAGATGGCAGCCATGAAATTCCTTCCGTTATCACTCACTACCTTGCCTGCCTCAAGATCTACTGTGCCCAGCCACGACTGCGTTTCTTGTTGCAAGAACTCGGACAGAACTTCCGCGGTGTGTCTATTGTCGCCCAAGCACTTCATAGCCAATACAGCCTGCTGACGCTTGGCAGTAGCTGGCCCATAATGGGACAACTGGTGTGCAACAGTGTCATCTGCCGATGGAGTGGTTGGCAGACTGCGTTCTGTGGAAGAGCTGTAGCTTCTGCAGGAGGACGAGGAGGAGGAGGAGGAGGGGGTGCGAACGCCTACAGCCAACTGTTTCCTAGACCGTGGGCTAGGCACAACTGTCCCTAAATTGATGTCGCCTGTGGACCCTGCATCCACCACATTCACCCAGTGTGCCGTGATGGACACATAACGTCCCTGGCCATGCCTACTGGTCCATGCATCTGTAGTCAGGTGCACCTTTGTACTCACAGATTGCCTGAGTGCATGGACGATGCGCTGTTTAACATGCTGGTGCAGGGCTGGGATGGCTTTTCTGGAAAAAAAGTGTCGACTGGGTAGCTCGTATCGTGGTTCAGCGTACTCCATCAGGGCTTTGAAAGCTTCGCTTTCAACTAACCGGTAGGGCATCATCTCTAACGAGATTAGTCTAGCTATGTGGGCGTTAAAACCCTGTGTACGCGGATGCGAGGATAAGTACTTCCTTTTTCTAACCAGAGTCTCATGTAGGGTGAGCTGGACTGGAGAGCTGGAGATCGTGGAACTTTCGGGTGTGCCGGTGTACATGGCAGACTGAGAGACGGTTGGAGACGGTATTGTTTCCGCCGGTGCCCTAGATGCAATATTTCCTCCTACAAAACTGGTGATTCCCTGACCCTGACTGCTTTTGGCTGGCAAAGAAACCTGCACAGATACTGCCGGTGGTGCGGAAAATGGTGGCCTTACAGTGACGGAAGGGATGTTGCGTTGCTGACTAGCTTCATTGGCCGAGGGTGCTACAACCTTGAGGGACGTTTGGTAGTTAGTCCAGGCTTGAAAATGCATGGTGGTTAAGTGTCTATGCATGCAACTAGTATTTAGACTTTTCAGATTCTGACCTCTGCTTAAGCTAGTTGAACATTTTTGACAGATGACTTTGCGCTGATCAGTTGGATGTTGTTTAAAAAAATGCCAGACTGCACTCTTCCTAGACTCGGATCCCTTTTCAGGGATTGCAGACTGAGCTTTAACCGGATGGCAACGCTGTGCTCCAACAGGTTTTGGCTTTGACACGCGTTTTGGTCCAGATACGGGCCCGGCAGATGGAACCTGTTGCGATGTTGATGCCTGCTGCGGCCCCTCCTCCACCTCCGCTTCTGAACTACTGCCGCCTGCACCCTGTTCCCCCAATGGCTGCCAATCGGGGTCAATAACTGGGTCATCTATTACCTCCTCTTCGAGCTCGTGTGCAACTTCGTCTGTGTCACTGTGTCGGTCGGTGGTATAGCGTTCGTGGCGGGGCAACATAGTCTCATCAGGGTCTGATTGTGGATCTGTACCCTGAGAGGGCAATGTGGTGGTCTGAGTCAAAGGAGCAGCATAGTACTCTGGCTGTGGCTGTGCATCAGTGCACTCCATGTCAGAATATACTTGTAATGGGCATGGCCTGTTAAATGTTTCACTTTCTAAGCCAGGGACGGTATGTGTAAAGAGCTCCATGGAGTGACCCGTTGTGTCGCCTGCTGCATCCTTCTCTCTTGTTGTAGTTTTTGCTGAGGAGGACAAGGAAGCGACTTGTCCCTGACCGTGAACATCCACAAGCGACGCGCTGCTTTTACATTTACCAGTTTCGGAAGAGGAGGCAAAAGAGCTAGAGGCTGAGTCTGCAATGTAAGCCAAAACTTGCTGTTGCTGCTCCGCCTTTAAAAGCGGTTTTCCTACTCCCAGAAAAGAGAGCGTTCGAGGCCTTGTGTAGCCTGACGACGAAACTGGCTCCACAGCTCCAGACTTAGGTGGAATATTTTTATCCCCACGACCACCTGATGCTCCACTACCACTACCATCATTACCAGCTGACAATGAACGCCCACGACGACCTCTTGCACCAGACTTCCTCATTGTTTTAAAATCTTAACCAAAGTAACTTTATTTGTTGCTGTCAAACAACTTACACGGTGAGCTATAACTTCAGTATGATTTCAATATCCCTTAACAGGTTGGTGAGACCACAAGGAAAATCAGGCACAATGTTACACACTCTGTTTTCTGTGGCACAAAATCACAGAGATGACACACACGCAGGACTGTCACTCAAGCACTAATGTCAATATTAATCTCCCACCTAATTTATTTATTTTTTTTTCTCAGGGAGACTTTAGAAACCAAATAATATTAAAAAAAAAAAAAAAAAAAGGCTTTCTATGGCCCACAATTAGAGAGAGAGAGGTGGCACAACCAGGAGTCAAGACTGGCGCACAAGCTGAAAGGGCAATATTACTCTCCCACTGTTTTTTATGTTTTTTTTGTTTTTTTCAGGGAGACTTTAGAAGCCAAATAATATTAAAAAAACCCCAAAAAAAAAAGGCTTTCTATGGCCCACTGAATGAGAGGGAGAGAGGTGGCACACCCAGGAGTCAAGACTGGCACACAAGCTGAAAGGGCAATATTACTCTCCCACTGTTTTTTTAGGTTTTTTTTTTTTTTTCAGGGAGACTTTAGAAACCAAATAATATTAAAAAAAAAAAAAAAAAAAAAAAAAATAGGCTTGCTATAGCCCACTGAATGAGAGATAGCACACACAGCAGTGGCACACAAGCCCTGACTGAGGCCAATATTTTTCTCCCACTGATTGATGTAGTGTTTTTGTGTTGAGGTAGAATTTAGAACACAAATCACGGAAAAAATAAATAGGCTTTCTATGGCCCACTGAATGAAAGGGAGAGAGGTGGCACACCCAGGAGTCAAGACTGGCACACAAGCTGAAAGGGCAATATTACTCTCCCACTGTTTTTTTATGTATTTTTTGTTTTTTCAGGGAGACTTTAGAAACCCAATAATATTTTTTAAAAAAAATAAATAGGCTTTCTATGGCCCACTGAATGAGAGGGAGAGAGGTGGCACACCCAGGAGTCAAGACTGGCACACAAGCTGAAAGGGCAATATTATTCTCCCACTGTTTTTTTAGGTTTTTTTTTTTTTTTTCAGGGAGAATTAGAAACCAAATAATATTAAAAAAAAAAAATAAATAGGCTTTCTATGGCCCACTGAATGAGAGGGAGAGAGGTGGCACACCCAGGAGTCAAGACTGGCACACAAGCTGAAAGGGCAATATTACTCTCCCACTGTTTTTATAGGTTTTTTTTTTTTTTTCAGGGAGACTTTAGAAACCAAATAATATTAAAAAAAAAAAAAAAAAAAAAAAAAATAGGCTTGCTATAGCCCACTGAATGAGAGATAGCACACACAGCAGTGGCACACAAGCCCTGACTGAGGCCAATATTTTTCTCCCACTGATTGATGTAGTGTTTTTGTGTTGAGGTAGAATTTAGAACACAAATCACGGAAAAAATAAATAGGCTTTCTATGGCCCACTGAATGAAAGGGAGAGAGGTGGCACACCCAGGAGTCAAGACTGGCACACAAGCTGAAAGGGCAATATTACTCTCCCACTGTTTTTTTATGTATTTTTTGTTTTTTCAGGGAGACTTTAGAAACCCAATAATATTTAAAAAAAAAAATAAATAGGCTTTCTATGGCCCACTGAATGAGAGGGAGAGAGGTGGCACACCCAGGAGTCAAGACTGGCACACAAGCTGAAAGGGCAATATTATTCTCCCACTGTTTTTTTAGGTTTTTTTTTTTTTTTTCAGGGAGAATTAGAAACCAAATAATATTAAAAAAAAAAAATAAATAGGCTTTCTATGGCCCACTGAATGAGAGGGAGAGAGGTGGCACACCCAGGAGTCAAGACTGGCACACAAGCTGAAAGGGCAATATTACTCTCCCACTGTTTTTTTAGGTTTTTTTTTTTTTTTTCAGGGAGACTTTAGAAACCAAATAATATTAAAAAAAAAAAAAAAAAAAAAAAAAAATAGGCTTGCTATAGCCCACTGAATGAGAGATAGCACACACAGCAGTGGCACACAAGCCCTGACTGAGGCCAATATTTTTCTCCCACTGATTGATGTAGTGTTTTTGTGTTGAGGTAGAATTTAGAACACAAATCACGGAAAAAATAAATAGGCTTTCTATGGCCCACTGAATGAAAGGGAGAGAGGTGGCACACCCAGGAGTCAAGACTGGCACACAAGCTGAAAGGGCAATATTACTCTCCCACTGTTTTTTTATGTATTTTTTGTTTTTTCAGGGAGACTTTAGAAACCCAATAATATTTTAAAAAATAAATAAATAGGCTTTCTATGGCCCACTGAATGAGAGGGAGAGAGGTGGCACACCCAGGAGTCAAGACTGGCACACAAGCTGAAAGGGCAATATTATTCTCCCACTGTTTTTTTAGGTTTTTTTTTTTTTTTCAGGGAGAATTAGAAACCAAATAATATTAAAAAAAAAAAATAAATAGGCTTTCTATGGCCCACTGAATGAGAGGGAGAGAGGTGGCACACCCAGGAGTCAAGACTGGCACACAAGCTGAAAGGGCAATATTACTCTCCCACTGTTTTTTTAGGGTTTTTTTTTTTTTTTCAGGGAGACTTTAGAAACCAAATAATATTAAAAAAAAAAAAAAAAAAAAAAATAGGCTTGCTATAGCCCACTGAATGAGAGATAGCACACACAGCAGTGGCACACAAGCCCTGACTGAGGCCAATATTTTTCTCCCACTGATTGATGTAGTGTTTTTGTGTTGAGGTAGAATTTAGAACACAAATCACGGAAAAAATAAATAGGCTTTCTATGGCCCACTGAATGAAAGGGAGAGAGGTGGCACACCCAGGAGTCAAGACTGGCACACAAGCTGAAAGGGCAATATTACTCTCCCACTGTTTTTTTATGTATTTTTTGTTTTTTCAGGGAGACTTTAGAAACCCAATAATATTTAAAAAAAAAAATAAATAGGCTTTCTATGGCCCACTGAATGAGAGGGAGAGAGGTGGCACACCCAGGAGTCAAGACTGGCACACAAGCTGAAAGGGCAATATTACTCTCCCACTGTTTTTTTAGGTTTTTTTTTTTTTTTCAGGGAGACTTTAGAAACCAAATAATATTAAAAAAAAAAAAAAAAATAGGCTTGCTATAGCCCACTGAATGAGAGATAGCACACACAGCAGTGGCACACAAGCCCTGACTGAGGCCAATATTTTTCTCCCACTGATTGATGTAGTGTTTTTGTGTTGAGGTAGATTTTAGAACACAAATCACGGAAAAAATAAATAGGCTTTCTATGGCCCACTCAGTGAGAGATGGCACACACAGGGATGGCACTGTAGCAGAAATGCCAATCTTAATCTCCCACAAAAAAAAAACAAAAAAAAAAAAAAAAAAACTGTCCTACAATTACTATCTCCCTGCAGTAATGTAAGCCAGGTATGGCAGGCAGCAATAGGAGTGGACTGATGCACAAATTAAATAAAAAGTGTGGACAAACAAAAAAGATAGCTGTGCAGAAAGGAAGGAACAAGAGGATATGTGCTTTGAAAAAAGCAGTTGGTTTCCACAGTGGCGTACACACAGCAATACAGCTATCACGGAGCCTTCTAGGGCAGCCCAATGAGCTACAGCGCTGAGGGGAAAAAAAAAAAAAAATAGCTTCCACAGTCCCTGCACACCGAAGGTGGTGTTGGACAGTGGAAATCGCTGCAGCACAAGCGGTTTGGTGGTTAGTGGACCCTGCCTAACGCTCTCCCTGCTTCTGACGAAGCGGCAGCAACCTGTCCCTAAGCTCAGATCAGCAGCAGTAAGATGGCGGTCGGCGGGAACGCCCCTTTATAGCCCCTGTGACGCCGCAGACAGCAAGCCAATCACTGCAATGCCCTTCTCTAAGATGGTGGGGACCAGGATCTATGTCATCACGCTGCCCACACTCTGCGTTCACCTTCATTGGCTGAGAAATGGCGCTTTTCGCGTCATTGAAACGCGACTTTGGCGCGAAAGTCGCGTACCGCATGGCCGACAAGCACAGGGGTCGGATCGGGTTTCATGAGACGCCGACTTAGCCAAAAGTCGGCGACTTTTGAAAATGATCGACCCGTTTCGCTCAACCCTAGTGAAGACAATTGAAGACAATTTCACTGATTTAAAAAGAGTAGGACCAAATCTTTATATAAGCTTCTATTATCTCTAACTGTAGGAGGATGGAAATTGGCCTTCTAGCATCATGATTGACTCACTCTCTGAGTCAACCTTTGATGGCTTGATGAACCACGAAAAACTTTGTGACAGCTACTCAATCCAATATTTTTAAATGGAATGCCACTCTGTCTTTGCAATGCCACCAAAGGCAGAAAGGCTGAAGCATATAAACCAAGGAGATATTGTGAAGTGACCTTTAAGCAAGCAGCCTCATTTTAACCCATTAACTACGGTGGTGAGAAAAAGTATTTGCCCCCTTCCTCATTTCCTATTTTTTTGCATGTTTGTCACACTTAAATTTTTCAGATGGATAGAACACACTGGCAACCCAGTAGTCAGCACTATTTTGAATCATAACTATACGGGTAACGATCATGTTGCAGATAGTGCTGCAAGAAGGTGATCATAGGTTGGCCTCAACTTTACAAGGTCCAACTGCACAGTATGTTGGTGGTGGGATAACACTCAATCTTTCTTCCTCCATCCCCTCCTGACAACCACGGACAACAGAGAGGGAATCATTATCGTCTTCATCTCCTAACTGTTGTGCGTCCATCACCTCTTCCTTCTTGTCCTTTTCATGGTCCTTTTCCATTTGTCCCTCCCATGGCAACCGCCTGTGAGATGACAGACCTGAAATTATAGATATTGTTAAACCTAAAGGCATCCTCCTCTGCTTCCTCTTCTTCCCCCAGGACCATCACCTCCTCACCCAGACTATTTAAAGCATGTAGATCACAGTAATAGTGATGCTGATGATGGCATCGTCACCACTAACCATCTTAGTAGCCATTAAGAAAACATTCAGAAGGGGGAAGAGTGTTATGATCCTTAGTGGTTGAGGATCACAAATTACTGCAGCTAAGTAACAAACATAGGACAAGCTCTAGGGAGGTGGCAAACTGGACTGACCGCAAATCTGAACCTATCCAAACACACTAGAAGTAGCCGGTGAACGTGCCTAAAAATCCTAGACGTCTCGAGCCAGCCTGAGGAACTAACTACCCCTAGAGAGAAAGAAAGACCTCTCTTGCCTCCAGAGAAATAATCCCCAAAGATATAGAAGCCCCCAACAAATAATAACGGTGAGGTAAGAGGAAGGCACATACACAGGGGTGAAAGCAGATTCAGCAAATACTAGATAGCAGAAAATAGAAAAGGGAATCTATGCGGTCAGTAAAAAACCCTTACAAAATATCCACTCTGAGATTTCAAGAACCCCCACACCAACTAACGGTGTGGGGGGAGAAACTCAGTCCCCTAGAGCAACCAGCAAGCGAGGAAATCACATTTTAGCGAGCTGGACTAAAAACATAATGAACGCTGATAATAAAAAAATGATCAAACAAAAACTTAGCTTGTCTTGGAGAGACTGGGAGCAAGGTAGCCACAAGGAATCTGAAGAGCACTGAATACATTGATAGCAGGCAAGGAACTGAGTATCCAGGTGAGCTAAATAGGAAACCAACTAAGGATAACGAACCAGCTGATGCTGCAACCTGCAGAAAGACAACACTACACAGTACCGCTTGTGACCACTAGAGGGAGCCCAAAAATAGAGTTCACAACAGAAGAGGTCCTTCATCTGTGTCCACTATGCAAGTGTGAATTGCATAAAGTCTGTACTGCGTTGTGCCAGGCTATGAAAAATCTCATGCTGCATCAGGTCTCGGCGCTGCTGCCAACGTGTGCAGAGTTGAATTCCACGGAGTGGTCACATTGCATATCAACTGGTTAACCAATAGTCGGAAAGATCTCTATACCAACTAAAGTGGAATGGTGAAAGTGAGCACACAATGACAGTGGTTTCTGCAGCAGCACATCCATGCTGGGACAGTGGCGGAGGAATTGCTGTACCATCAGGTTGAGTATTCAAGTCATGCAAGGCACATGAGTAAGGTTGGCCCAGCATAGGGCCACCACCAGGTTGCACCATTATCACACATGGCTTTCCCTGGTTCCAGGTTGAGTGTAGACAGCCATTGCTCAAACTCGGCATGGATAGCTGGCCACAACTGTTGATTTATATGACTGCGATCTCCAAAGCATCATAATTTAAACACTACCTGATTGCAGTGAGCACTGGCTGCGCAGTACGGAGGTGGAAGCATTCTCTGCAGTGTTGGAACGTGTGTTTCATTAAGGCAGGGGTTGAGGGTGCCTGTGGGTGTCTGAGAGGAGGTGGAGAATGTATAAGCACTGGAGGAACTGTTACATGCAGAGGTTTATTCTGCAAGCCCTGGGGATTCCAAGACTTGGTATGTAATCACACCTTGGTGTTTAGTGGTTTAGTTCTCCATCTCCTGGTGTGTCATAGTTTAGTTCTCCAACCCAAGCAGTGCAGTAGTTTAGTTCTCCAACTCCTGTTGTCTAGTAGTTTGGTTCTCCATCATATGTTGTGTAATGGTTTAGTTCTACAACCCTAGCTGCTTAGTACTTTAGTTCTCCAACCCCTGTTGTCTATTAGTTTAGTTATCCATCTTATGGTATGTAATGGTTTAGATCTACAACCCTGGCTATTTAGTAGTTTAGTTCTCCAACCCCTGTTGTCTAGTAGTTTAGTTATCCATCTTATGATGTGTGATGGTTTATTTCTCCATCCCCAAGTGCCCTGCAAGCCTTGGGGATTGCAAGACTTGTGTAGCAGCCCCTTCCCCGAATGCCCCCACAGCCACCCAGCACACAGTCGTCGAGATGTACAGTGGGGAAAAGTATTTAGTCAGCCACCAATTGTGCAAGTTTTCCCACTTAAAAAATGAGAGAGGCCTGTAATTGACTTCATAGGTAGACCACAACTATGAGAGTCAAAATGAGAAAACAAATCCAGAAAATCACCTTGTCTGATTTGGCAAGACTTATTTTGCAAATTATGGTGGAAAATAAGTATTTGGTCATTAACAAAAGTTCATCTCAATATTTTGTTATATATCCTTTGTTGGCAATGACAGAGGTCAAACGTTTTCTGTAAGTCTTCACAAGGTTGGCACACACTGTTGGTTTTAAGTTGGCCCATTCCTCTATGCAGATCTCCTCTAGAGCAGTGATGTTTTGGGCCTGTCGCTGGGCAACACAGACTTTCAACTCCCTCCAAAGGTTTTCTACGGGGTTGAGATATGGAGACTGGCTGGCCACTCCAGGACCTTCATATGCTTCTTATAAATCCACTCCTTCATTGCCCTGGCAGTGTGCCTGGGATCATTATCATGCTGAAAGACCCATCTACATTTCATCTTCAATGCCCTTGCTGCTGGAAGGAGGTTTACATTCAAAATCTCATGATACATTCCCCCATTCATTCTTTCATGTGAATGGATCAGTCGCCCTGGTCACTTTGCAGAGAAACAGCCCCAAAGCATCATGTTGCCACCCCCATGCTTCACAGAAGGTATGGTGTTCTTTGGAGGCAACTCAGCATTCTGTCTCCTCCAAACATGACGACTTTTGCTTCTATCAAACAGTTCTACTTTGGTTTCATCAGACCATATGGCATTCTCCCAATACTCTTCTGAATAATCCAAATGCTCTCTAGCAAACTTCAGACGGGCCCGGACATGTACTGGCTTAAGCAGGGGGACACGTCTGGCACTGCAGGATCTGAGTCCCTGGTGGCGAAATGTGTTACTGATGGTAGCCTTTGTTACGGTGGTCTTAGCTCTATGCAGGCCATTCACTAGGTCCCTCCATGTGGTTCTGGGATTTTATCTCACCGTTCTTGTGATCATTTTGACCCCATGGGGTGAGATCTTGCGTGGAGCCCCAGATTGTGGAAGATTATCAGTGATCTTGTATGTCTTCCATTTTCTTATTATTGCTCCCACAATTGATTTCATCACACCAAGCTGCTTGCCTATTGCAGATTCAGTCTTCCCAGCCTGGTGCAGGGCTACAATTTTGTTTCTGGTGTCCTTTGACAGCTATTTGGTCTTCACCAGTGGAGTTTGGAGTGTGACTGTTTGAGGTTGTGGACAGGTGTATTTTATACTGATATTACAAGTTCAAACAGGTGCCATTACTACAGGTAATGAGTGAAAGACAGTGTACCCTCTTGAAGAAGAAGTTACAGGTCTGTGACAGCCAGAAATCTTGCATATTTTTAGGTGACCAAATACTTATTTTCCACCATAATTTGCAAAATAAATCTTGCTAAATCAGACAAGGTGATTTTCTGGATTTGTTTTCTCATTTTGACTCTCTCTACTTATGATGTCAATTACAGGCCTCTCTCATCTTTTTAAGTGGGAGAACTTGCACAATTGGTGGCTAGCTAAATAGTTTTTCCCCACTGTAACACCCCTGCCCATTCTTGCTCATCCAGGTGTCAGTGTTAAAATGCACCCTGGCAGATATAGAATTTTTCAGGGAATGTGTGATGTCTGCGACTTGCTGCTGTAGCGCAAGCCCATCTTTTTTAGAGAAGTAATGTTGACTGGGCAATTGGTACTGGGAGACTGCGACAGCCATCAGCTTTAGGAAACCATCTGTATCCACAAGGCAGAAAGGCTGCATTTCCGTGGCCAACAGATTGGAATGGCCGTATAATAATCACAGAGATCACAGGCCGTGAGTCAGGCAGAAACAAGCGCTGTGATCTATGTAGCGAATAACTCTCAGCGGGCCCCTATCGTCCTGACAATGACACGATTGGGCTCTGATCATCCGAGGAGGCCGCAGACTGTTCACAATAATTAGTTCTCTGAAAAGTAATAGTGAGCATACGGCTTAACCACCTCCGGATTAGAATGCATTGAATATGTGTATATCCTGCTGTATGATCACTGCTAACTCCACAATATCTCTACACTTCTCGCTGCCAACAACAATCCTGTTTTTGACCAAATAAATAAATACAGGCCGATTGGAGACCATTCTTCTTTTGAGGTTCACACGATCAGGGTGTTCCATCCCCTCTCCCTCAGAGTAGCAGTCATATACCATCCCCCAGGTTCACCAACCCACTTCCTTGACCACTTTTATGCGTTGCTGCCACACTTTATGTCCTCAGGATTGCCAACCCTTTTCCTGTGAGACTTCAACAACCCCACCTCCCCAACTGCATCCCAGCTTCTATCTCTAGCCACTTCTTGTGGCCTCTCACAACTTTCAATCTCTCAGACACACAAAGACGGTAAAACCCCTGATCTGGTCTTTGTATGGCTCAGTTCAATCTCCTACCTAGATTACTCACCTCTTACCCTTTGTCCCCCATGAAATTAGGAGTATAACCACAACTTAGACATTTTTAGGTGCTCCCTAAGAGCTCATCTGCTTAGGGTGGCCTATTACGTACCCTAATCAAAGTTATATATATATATATATATATATATATATATATATATATATATATATATATATAGCTTATGCTCTACTTCTTTGAACATAATTCGCCATCAAACTCAACCATGAAAAGTGAGCTCTAGAATAAAATAAAAATTAGGTAAATGTTATTTTCATTTTTCAGCAAACCCCTTTAAATTGTCTTTTAACCCCTTTCTGTCATTAGACGTACTATTCCGTCCATGTGGGGTGGGCCCTACTTCCCAAGGACGGAATAGTACGTCATACGCGATCGGCCGCGCTCACGGGGGGAGCGCGGCCGATCGCGGCCGGGTGTCAGCTGCATATCGCAGCTGACATCCGGCACTATGTGCCAGGAGCGGTCACGGACCGCCCCCGGCACATTAACCCCCGGCACACCGCGATCAAACATGATCGCGATGTGCCGGCGGTGCAGGGAAGCATCGCGCAGGGAGGGGGCTCCCTGCGGGCTTCCCTGAGCCCCCCGCAGCAACGCGATGTGATCGCGTTGCTGCGAGGGTCTTACCTCCCTCCCTGCCTGCTCCAGACCCGGATCCAAGATGGCCGCGGATCCGGGTCCTGCAGGGAGGGAGGTGGCTTCACAGAAGCCTGCTCAGAGCAGGCACTGTGAAGCAGCCTGCACTTCTCGCAGATCGGTGATCTGTCAGAGTGCTATGCAAACTGACAGATCACCGATCTGTATTGTCCCCCCCTGGGGCAAAGTAAAAAAGTAAAAAAAAATTTTTCCAAATGTGTAAAAAAAAAAAAAAAATTCCAAAATAATGAAAAAAATATATATATATTATTCCCATAAATACATTTCTTTATCTAAATAAAATAAAAAAAACAATAAAAGTACACATATTTAGTATCGCCGCGTCCGTAACGACCCGACCTATAAAACTGGCCCACTAGTTAACCCCTTCAGTAAACACCGTAAGAAAAAAAAAAAAAAACGAGGCAAAAAACAACGCTTTATTATCATACCGCCGAACAAAAAGTGGAATAACACGCGATCAAAAAGACAGATATAAATAACCATGGTACCGCTGAAAACGTCATCTTGTCCCGCAAAAAACGAGCCACCATACAGCATCATCAGCAAAAAAATAAAAAAGTTATAGTCCTGAGAATAAAGCGATACCAAAATAATTATTTTTTCTATAAAATAGTTTTTATCGTATAAAAGCGCCAAAACATAAAAAAAATGATATAAATGAGATATCGCTGTAATCGTACTGACCCGACGAATAAAACTGCTTTATCAATTTTACCAAACGCGGAACGGTATAAACGCCTCCCCAAAAAGAAATTCATGAATAGCTGGTTTTTGATCACTCTGCCTCACAAAAATCGGAATAAAAAGCGATCAAAAAATGTCACGTGTCCGAAAATGTTACCAATAAAAATGTCAACGCATCCCGCAAAAAACAAGATCTCACATGACTCTGTGGACTCAAATATGGAAAAATTACAGCTCTCAAAATGTGGTAACGCAAAAAATATTTTTTGCAATGAAAAGCATCTTTCAGTGTGTGACGGCTGCCATTCATAAAAATCCGCTAAAAAACCCGCTATAAAAGTAAATCAAACCCCCCTTCATCACCCCCTTAGTTAGGGAAAAATAAAAAAATTAAAAAATGTATTTATTTCCATTTTCCCATTAGGGTTAGGGTTAGGGCTAGAGTTAGGACTAGAGTTAGGGCTAGGGTTATTGCTAGGGTTAGGGCTAGGGTTGGGGCTAGGGTTGGGGCTACAGTTAGGGTTGGGGCTAAAGATAGGGTTAGGGTTTGGATTACATTTACGGTTGGGAATAGGGTTGGGTGTGTCTGGGTTAGAGGAGTGGTTAGGGTTACTGTTGGGATTAGGGTAAGGGGTGTGTTTGGATTAGGGTTTCAGTTATAATTGGGGGGTTTCCACTGTTCGGGCACATCAGGGGCTTTCCAAACGGGATATGGCATCCGATCTGAATTCCAGCCAATTCTGCGTTGAAAAAGGAAAACAGTGCTCCTTCCCTTCCGAGCTCTCCCGTGTGCCCAAACAGGGGTTTACCCCAACATATGGGGTATCAGCGTACTCAGGACAAATTGGACATCATCTTTTGGGGTCCAATTTCTCCTGCTACCCTTGGGAAAATACAAAACTGGGGGCCAAAATATAAGTTTTGTGGGAAAAAAAGGATTTTTTATTTTCACGGCTCTGCGTTGTAAACTGTAGTGAAACACTTGGGGGTTCAAAGTTCTCACAACACATCTAGATAAGTTCCTTGGGGGGTCTAATTTCCGATATGGGGTCACTTGTGGGGGGTTTGTACTGTTTGTGTACATCAGGGGCTCTGCAAATGCAACATGACGCCTGCAGACCAATCCATTTAAGTCTGCATTCCAAATGGCGCTCCTTCCCTTCCGAGCTCTGTCATGCGCCCAAACAGTGGTTCCCCCCCACATATCGGGTATCAGCATACTCAGGACAAATTGGACAACAAATTTTGGGGTCCAATTCATCCTGTTACCCTTGTGAAAATACAAAACTGGGGGCTAAAAAAATCATTTTTGTGAAAAAAAAAAAAGAATTTATTTTCACGGCTCTGCGTTATAAACTGTAGTGAAACACTTGGGGGTTCAAAGTTCTCACAACACATCTAGATAAGTTCCTTGGGGGGTCTAGTTTCCAATATGGGGTCACTTGTGGGGGGTTTGTACTGTTTGGGTACATCAGGGGCTCTGCAAATGCAACGTGACGCCTGTAGACCAATCCATTTAAGTCTGCATTCCAAATGGCGCTCCTTCCCTTCCGAGCTCTGTCATGCGCCCAAACAGTGGTTCCCCCCCACATATCGGGTATCAGCATACTCAGGACAAATTGGACAACAAATTTTGGGGTCCAATTTATCCTGTTACCCTTGTGAAAATACAAAACTGGGGGCTAAAAAATCATTTTTGTGAAAAAAAAAAGGAATTTATTTTCACGGCTCTGCGTTATAAACTGTAGTGAAACACTTGGGGGTTCAAAGCTCTCAAAACACATCTAGATAAGTTCCTTAGGGGGTCTACTTTCCAAAATGGTGTCACTTGTGGGGGTTTTTAATGTTTAGGCACATCAGGGGCTCTGCAAACGCAACATGGCATCCCATCTTAATTCCAGTCAATTTTGCATTGAAAAGTAAAATAGCGCTCCTTCCCTTCCGAGCTCTGCTATGCGCCCAAACAGTGGTTTACCCCCACATATGGGGTATCGTCGTACTCAGGACAAATTGCACAACAACTTTTGTGCTCTAATTTCTTCTCTTACCCTTGGGGAAATTAAAAAATGGGGGCGAAAAGATCATTTTTGTGAAAAAATATGATTTTTTATTTTTACGGCTCTGCATTATAAACTTCTGTGAAGCACTTGTTGGGTCAAAGTGCTCACCACACATCTCGATAAGTTCCTTAGGGGGTCTACTTTCCAAAATGGTGTCACTTGTGGGGGGTTTCAATGTTTAGGCACATCAGGAGCTCTCCAAACGCAACATGACGTCCCATCTCAATTCCAGTCAATTTTGCATTGAAAAGTCAAATGGCGCTCCTTCCCTTCCGAGCTCTGCTCTGCGCCCAAACAATGGTTTACACCCACATATGGGGTATCAGCGTACTCAGGACAAATTGCACAACAATTTTTGGGGTCCAATTTCTTCTCTTACCCTTGGGAAAATAAAAAATTGGGGGCAAAAAGATCATTTTTGTGAAAAAATATGATTTTTTATTTTTACGGCTCTGCATTATAAACTTCTGTGAAGCACTTGTTGGGTCAAAGTGCTCACCACACATCTAGATAAGTTCCTTAGGGGGTCTACTTTCCAAAATGGTGTCACTTGTGGGGGGTTTCAATGTTTAGGCACATCAGGGGCTCTCCAAATGCAACATGGCGTCCCATCTCAATTCCTGTCAATTTTGCATTGAAAAGTCAAATGGCGCTCCTTCCCTTCCGAGCTCTGCCCTGCGCCCAAACAATGGTTTACACCCACATATGGGGTATCAGCGTACTCAGGACAAATTGCACAACAATTTTTGGGGTCCAATTTCTTCTCTTACCCTTGGGAAAATAAAAAATTGGGGGCGAAAATATCATTTTTGTGAAAAAATATGATTTTTTATTTTTACCGCTCTGCATTATAAACTTCTGTGAAGCACTTGTTGGGTCAAAGTGCTCACCACACATCTAGATAAGTTCCTTAGGGGGTCTACTTTCCAAAATGGTGTCACTTGTGGGGGGTTTCAATGTTTAGGCACATCAGGGGCTCTCCAAATGCAACATGGCGTCCCATCTCAATTCCAGTCAATTTTGCATTGAAAAGTCAAATGGCGCTCCTTTCCTTCCGAGCTCTGCCATGCGCCCAAACAGTGGATTACCCCCACATATGGGGTATCAGCATACTCAGGACAAATTGTACAACAAATTTTGGGGTCTATTTTCTCCTGTTACCCTTGGTAAAATAAAACAAATTGGATCTGAAATACATTTTGTGTGAAAAAAAGTTAAATGTTCATTTTTATTTAAACATTCCAAAAATTCCTGTGAAACACCTGAAGGGTTAATAAACTTCTTGAAAGTGGTTTTGAGTACCTTGAGGGGTGCAGTTTTTAGAATGGTGTCACACTTGGGTATTTTCTATCATATAGACCCCTCAAAATGACTTCAAATGAGATGTGGTCCCTAAAAAAAAATGGTGTTGTAAAAATGAGAAATTGCTGGTCAACTTTTAACCCTTATAACTCCGTCACAAAAAAAATTTTGGTTCCAAAATTGTGCTGATGTAAAGTAGACATGTGGGAAATGTTACTTATTAAGTATTTTGCGTGACATATGTCTGTGATTTAAGGGCATAAAAATTAAAAGTTGGAAAATTGCGAAATTTTCAAAATTTTCGCCAAATATTCGTTTTTTTCACAAATAAACGCAACTTATATCGAAGAAATTTTACCACTATAATGAAGTACAATATGTCTCGAGAAAACAATGTCAGAATCGCCAAGATCCGTTGAAGCGTTCCAGAGTTATAACCTCATAAAGGGACAGTGGTCAGAATTGTAAAAATTGGCCCGGTCATTAACGTGCAAACCACCCTTGGGGGTGAAGGGGTTAAATGAAGGATTACACAATACTACATAATTTACTCCAAACTCGTCTTCGTCTGATGTTATTTAAGAGCACTGGAAAGAAACAATTATTCCGTGCTCTCTGAATATCATCTGCAGAACACTTGCATAAATAATATTTTTTATTATTATTTTCAGTATATCATATAATGTACAACCAAATCAATAGACAGTAAAATCCATTAGTTCCTGTAAAAGAATCCAAGGGGATTACAAGAAAAGATATAAAATGGTCAAATATTTTAGAACAGAGGGGAAAAATGGTTTGTTTTATAAAGAAAAAATTAAAATGTAGCAAAATTGGCATTCCTTAAGACTGTAGGAGCAAAGACTTAATGTGATGTAATGTACTGCTACTAAATGGCCAATTTACGGTAGAATAGTGAAAATGCTTTGTGTTATTACAATAGACATTAATTCCACCAGAGGGAGCACTTTACAGGATGAGATTTAGGAATGGAATGAGGTTTTGTAGTATTGGGATTACATAATATCATCATATGAATAGTTAAAATTATGTGGTTTGTTATTGAAACGATCCTCTCGATTGCCACAACGTACACTGATAGAAAGAAATAATAGTGAGGAAATGCATGTAAATTTTCATAAATGATATAATAAGCCATCATTTAATAGATACTAATAATAGTCATTAAGGGAGTAAAGCATCTGTTCTTCTCCAAGCCCTGAGAACAATTCCCGAGCAAAGTCATACGACGCATGCAATAATGTCTTGCAACCCTCGAGCAGCAATCTCTGTACAGAATTCAAAATCTCCAGATTAAGGGTAAGTTCACACAAGGCATTTTTGTTGCTTTTTTTCTGCAGCAAAACCTGATCTTCTTGGCAGGAAAGAAGCTGCTCCAAAAACGCAGGTTGAGGTGCGTTTTTTTCATGTTTTTTTTTCTCATTGTGCATGCCAATAAAGTTGAGTGCACACAGAGATAAAAAAACTTCCTGTAGATAGAATGAATAGATAGATAGATTAGATTGATTGATAGAATAGATAGAATGAATAGATTGATAGAATAGATAGATTGATAGAATAGATAGAATGAATAGATAGATAGAATAGATAGATTGATAGAATGAATTGATTGATAGAATAGATAGATTGATAGAATAGATAGAATGAATAGATAGATTGATAGAATGAATAGATTGATAGAATAGATAGATTGATAGAATAGATAGAATGAATAGATAGAATAGATAGATTGATGGAATAGATAGAATAGATAGATAGAATGAATAGATAGATTGATAGAATGAATAGATTGATAGACTAGATAGATTGATAGAATAGATAGAATGAATAGAATGAATAGATAGAATAGATAGATTGATGGAATAGATAGAATAGATAGATAGAATGAATAGATAGATTGATAGAATGAATAGATTGATAGAATAGATAGATTGATAAAATAGATAGAATGAATAGATAGAATTAATAGATAGATTGATAGAATGAATAGATTGATAGAATAGATAGATTGATAGAATAGATAGAATGAATAGATAGAATAGATAGATTGATGGAATAGATAGAATAGATAGAATGAATAGATAGATTGATAGAATGAATAGATTGATAGAATAGATAGATTGATAGAATAGATAGAATGAATAGATAGATAGAATAGATAGATTGATAGAATAGATAAAATGAATAGATAGATTGATAGAATAGATAGAATAGATTACCTGCGGTAACCTCTTCACTGGCATTTTCCCACGGTCCAGAGGTTACCTCAGGTCAGGCTGTGAGGGAGCGCATGCTCAGTGACGTCGCCCCTGGTCATTGAAGCAAGCGCCAGCAGCATCTCCTCATTCCCCAGTAGTTTACAGCCGGGAGTGGTCGCATTAGCAGAGCTCCCGGTTGTACATTTTCTCTCCCCAGATATGGATTACAGCGTGAGACACTCGTTATATTGGACTGCATCGGAACAGGGAGTATTTGTGTTGGTTTATTATTTTATTTTTATTTCAGGAGA
Source organism: Ranitomeya variabilis (assembly GCF_051348905.1). Taxonomy (NCBI): domain Eukaryota; kingdom Metazoa; phylum Chordata; class Amphibia; order Anura; family Dendrobatidae; genus Ranitomeya; species Ranitomeya variabilis. The sequence goes on along the minus strand of NC_135233.1, from coordinate 323,282,202 downwards.
TCGATGGCTTGGTTTGGAATGGCAGACTAATAAAGATGGCAAAACTGTGTGGTGTTTTATTTCATTAAAAGACATTTTTCTTGCTATGCGTGTGTTTATTTAACCCTTTAACTACTATAGGAATAGTAATGGATAGGTGTCTTATTGACACCTCTCTATTACTTAGCTGGCATAATGTCACCTTACAATAGGAAGGTGACATTAACCGCTCATTACTTCCCTTGCCACTGCTACAGGGCAAGTGGGAAGAGCTGGGCAAAGTGCGAGAATTGGTGCATCTAATAGATATGCCTTTTCTGGGGGGCTGCGGGATGCTATTTTTAGGCTGGGGGGGCCTACATCAATTTCCCCTTACCAGCCTAAGAATACCAGCCCCCAGCTGTGAGCTTTAGCAAGACTGGTTGTCAAAAATGGAGGAACCCCACGCCGTTTTTTTAAATTATTTATTTAAATTACGGTATTTAAAAAATGCGAGGACCCCTCTATTCTTGATAACTAGCCTTGCTGAAGCTGACAGCTGAGGGTTGCAGCCCCCAGCTGTGAGTTTTGTTTGACTGGTTATCAAAAATAGGGGGGAACCCATGCCATTTTTTATTTTTATTTATAGTGCCGGAACGGCAGATGAGAACTCCCATCAGCCACTCCTGCTGTCACTGTGATTAGCGGCTGAAGGTGTCAGATGATGGGATCAGTAGTCCCATCAGCTAACACCAGTGACCGGAGGTAAAGTTTATACCTCCGATCACAGCTCAGCGCTCCCTGCTGTCTTCTGACAACGTGAGAACCGTGGCTCTCTGTCTACTTTACATCAGCACAATTTTGGAACCAACTTTTTTTTTGTTAGGGAGTTATAAGGGTTAAAAGTTGACCAGCAATTTCTCATTTTTACAACACCATTTTTTTAGGGATCACATCTCATTTGAAGTCATTTTGAGGGGTCTATATGATAGAAAATACCCAAGTGTGACACCATTCTAAAAACTGCACCCCTCAAGGTGCTCAAAACCACATTCAAGAAGTTTATTAACCCTTCAGGTGTTTCACAGGAATTTTTGGAATGTTTAAATAAAAATGAACATTTAAGTTTTTTTCACACAAAATTTATTTCAGCTCCAATTTGTTTTATTTTACCAAGGGTAACAGGAGAAAATGGACCCCAAAGGTTGTTGTACAATTTGTCCTGAGTACGACGATACCCCATATGTGGGGGTAAACCACTGTTTGGGTGCATAGCAGAGCTCGGAAGGGAAGGAGCGCCATTTGACTTTTCAATGCAAAATTGACTGGAATTGAGATGGGACGCCATGTTGCGTTTGGAGAGCCCCTGATGTGCCTAAACATTGAAACCCCCCACAAGTGACACCATTTTGGAAAGTAGACCCCTTAAGGAACTTATCTAGATGTGTGGTGAGCACTTTGACCCACCATGTGCTTCACAGAAGTTTATAATGCAGAGCCGTAAAAATAAAAAATCATGTTTTTTCACAAAAATGATCTTTTCGCCCCAATTTTTTATTTTCCCAAGGGTAAGAGAAGAAATTGGACCCAAAAGTTGTTGTGCAATTTGTCCTGAGTACGCTAATACCTCATATGTGGGGGTAAACGACTGTTTGGGCGCATGGCAGAGCTCGGAAGGGAAGGAGCGCCGTTTGACTTTTCAATGCAAAATTGACTGGAATTGAGATGGGACACCATGTCGCGTTTGGAGAGCCCCTGATGTGCCTAAACATTAAACCCCCCCACAAGTGACACCATTTTGGAAAGTAGACCCCATAAGGAACTTATCTAGATGTGTTTTGAGAGCTTTGAACCCCCAAGTGATTCACTACAGTTTATAACGCAGAGCCGTGAAAATAAAAATTCTTTTTTTTCACAAAAATGATTTATTAGCCCCCATTTTTGTATTTTCCCAAGGGTAACAGGAGAAATTGGACCCCAAAAGTTGTTGTACAATTTGTCCTGAGTACGCTGATACCCCGTATGTGGGGAGGAACCACTGTTTGGGCGCATGGCAGAGCTCGGAAGGGAAGGAGCGCCATTTGGAATGCAGACTTAGATGGATTGGTCTGCAGGCGTCACGTTGCATTTGCAGTGCCCCTGATGTACCCAAACAGTAGAAACCCCCAAGAAATGACCCCATATTGGAAACTAGACCTCCCAACGAACTTATCTAGATGTGTTGTGAGAACTTTGAACCCCCAAGTGTTTCACTACAGTTTATAACGCAGAGCCGTGAAAATAAAAAATATTTTTTTTTCCACAAAAATTATTTATTAGCCCCCAGTTTTGTATTTTCCCAAGGGTAACAGGAGAAATTGGACCCCAAAAGTTGTTGTCCAATTTGTCCTGAGTATGCTGATACCCCGTATGTGGGGGGGAACCACTGTTTGGGTGCATGGCAGAGCTCGGAAGGGAAGGAGCGCCTTTTGGAATGCAGACTTAGATGGATTGGTCTGCAGGCGTCATGTTGCATTTGCAGAGTCCCTGATGTACCCAAACAGTACAAACCCCCCACAAGTGACCCCACATTGGAAACTAGACCTCCCAAGGAACTTATCTAGATATGTTGTGAAAACTTTGAACCCCAAGTGTTTCACTACAGTTCACAACGCAGAGCCGTGAAAATAAAAAAAAACTTTTTTTTCCCACAAAAATGATTTTTAGCCCCCCCAATTTTTATTTTCCCAAGGATAACAAGAGAACTTGGACCCCAAAAGTTGTTGTCCAATTGGTCCCGAGTATGCTGACACCCCATATGTTGGGGTAAACCCCTGTTTGGGCGCACGGGAGAGCTCGGAAGGGAAGGAGCACTATTTTACTTTTTCAGTGCAGAATTGGCTGGAATTGAGATCGGACGCCATGTCGCGTTTGGAGAGCCCCTGATGTGTCCGAACAGTGGAAACTCCCCAATTCTACCTGAAACCCTAATCCAAACACACCCCTAACCCTAATCCCAACGGTAACTCTAACCACACCCCTAACCCTGACACACCCCTAACCCTAATCCCAACCGTAAATGTAATCCAAACCCTAACCCTAACTTTAGCCCCAACCCTAACCCTAACTTTAGCTCCAACCCTAGCCCCAACCCTAACCCTAGCCCTAACCCTAGCCCTAACCCTAGCCCTAACCCTAGCCCTAACCCTAACCCTAGCCCTAACCCTAGCCCTAACCCTAGCCCTAACCCTAGCCCTAATCCTAATGGGAAAATGGAAATAAATACATTTTTTTAATTTTATTATTTTTCCCTAACTAAGGGGGTGATGAAGGGGGGTTTGTATTACTTTTATAACATTTTTTTATATCGGATTTTTATGATTGGCAGCTGTCACACACTAAAAGACGCTTTTTATAGCAAAAAAGTTTTTGCGTCTCCACATTTTGAGAGCTATAATTTTTCCATATTTTGGTCCACAGAGTCATGTGAGGTCTTGTTTTTTGCGGGACGAGTTGACGTTTTTATTGGTAACATTTTCGGGCACATGACTTTTTTTATCGCTTTTTATTCCGATTTTTGTGAGGCAGAATGACCAAAAACCAGCTATTCATGAATTTCTTTTGGGGGAGGCGTTTATACCGTTCCATGTTTGGTAAAATTGATGAAGCAGTTTTATTCGTCAGGTCAGTACGATTACAGCGATATCTCATTTATATCATTTTTTATGTTTTGGCGCTTTTATACGATAAAAGCTATTTTATAGAAAAAATAATTATTTTGGCATCGCTTTATTCTGAGGAATATAACTTGTTTATTTTTTTGCTTATGATGCTGTATGGCAGCTTGTTTTTTGCGGGACAAGATGACGTTTTCAGCGGTACCATGTTTATTTATATCCATCTTTTTGTTCGCGTGTTATTCCACTTTTTGTTCAGCGGTATGATAATAAAGCGTTGTTTTTTTGGCTAGTTTTTTTTTTTTCTTACGGTGGTTAACTAGTGGGACGGTTTTATAGGCTGGGTCGTTACGGATGCGGCAATACTAAATATGTTTACTTTTATTGTTTTTTTTTTATTTAGATAAAGAAATGTATTCATGGGAATAATTTTTTTTTTCTTTATTTAGGAATTTTTTTATTTTTTTTTTACACATGTGGAATTTTTTTTTTAACTTTTTTACTTTGTCACGGGGGGGACATCACAGATCGCTGATCTGACTGACAGCGCTACAGGCTTACCAGCGCCTGCACTGGACCCGGAAGTAATCCCTGCAGGACCCGGATGCAGCGCCGCGGCCATTTTGGATCCGGGGCCTGCAGGGATAGGAGGTAAGAGATGCTCGAAGCAACGCGACCGGGGGTCTCAGGGAAGCACCCAGGGAGCCCTCTCCCTGAGCGATGCTTCCCTATACCGCCAGAACACTGCGACCATGTTTGATCGCAGTGTGCCGGGGGTTAATGTGCCAGGGGTGGTCCGTGACCACTCCTGGCACATAGTGCCGGATGTCAGCTGCGATAGTCAGCTGACACCCGGCCACGATCGGCCGCGCTCCCCTCGTGAGCACGGCCGATCGCATATGATGTACTATCCCATCGGTGGGAATTAAGGCCCACCCCACCTCGATGGGATAGTACGTCATATGGGATTAAGGGGTTAAAGAAGAATAGGGCCCAGCCATATAGCATCCCCGGTCTGGACCACATCAGGAGAAGCAACAGCAACAGAGCTAGCAGTGCAGTGTTAGTGGGACTGCAGTTGCTAGAAAAGGCTAAGCAGTACGGGCAGGTCACTCATCATGTGGCAGCTTATTGCATGGGCTACCTTCCTCAGAACCAGTGCGAAACGGCCGAGGGAGTCCCCAAATGGATTAAGGCTGAGCAGAGAGGACGCTGAAGGATTGAAAGGTGTAGTCCTTCCCGGAAGCGAGCTTAGTGATGGAGAAAAAAGGACAGGGACAGAAGAGTTATTGCCTGTTGTGAAACTTGATGTGTAAGCTGGAAATAACTTGGACGTGCGGTGTAAAGAACTAAGTAAAGCAGTTGTTGTTAAAGTTGAGCTGGACTATCTCTCTCTTTGTGTGATACAGATGACAAGGAGCCTTCAGTGTCGCAAAAGAGAACCTGACGATGCTGGACCTGAAGACACAGGTATGCTGACTAAGGAGCACCGTGTTTATGTGAGGGGAGGCATGGGAGCGAGGGAGTCCTCAGCCACGACTATCGCTGGTATAGATGAATTGGTTACAGAGTCCAAGACAAAGCTCACAAAGTTGTATTGCAGAATTGCCTAGTGATGTAGCAGAGCTGAGTTTTTCACAAAATCCAAGGCAGAGTTGGGTTTGTAAGAAAATCTTTGAACATCAGTCCATGGTAGTGGTTTGGAAGCCAACTGCCTGAGACAGCATGTAAGGCCTAGAATCATGACATCAGAGTTTCACATGGGATTGTTGTGATACAGATTGATGGCGGAAGGAGCACAACCTAGCTCTGGATCCCGCAGAGGGGAGTAACAAGTTTGGTACTGGCCATTGGTTTGTGTGTTCATACATTACCACATGAATATCTGAACTTGGTATAGTTACATCCTTGATATAGCGCCATAGTTAAACATTTATTGGATACAATAGGTCAACTATGATAGAACTGTTGCAAACATTCCCGTACAGTGTGGAAGCGTCTATTGGGTTGACAGGTCAATTTGAAGTTCTCTCAATGCATGGAAATGCTCACAAATGTATATAGCAGCCAGAAGCCTTTTTTTCAGATTGAAACAGCTGATGCTACACATTGAGCGACCCTGGGGGGATGTCACATAATATGGATTGCTCTAGCTGAAATAAAATAAACTACTCTGTCCGCAGCAATGCATTACAACCCTGTCCTCGAACCCAAAGCTGTCAGCACTTTGACAGGGAACATATTTGCTAACATAATCAAACTATCGAGATGCAACCGATCAGCAATTCAATTTAACTGACCTTGTGCAACTTAAACCTTTAAAATCCAAATTCTGATTGATTTCTATGGCTGACTGCTCCCTAGTGAATCCACAGAAAATAATCCCCATTGCTGACAAAGAAGAAAATATTTTTTTAAATTTTTTTAAAAATTTTTCCCATCACATTGAATAAATATCATCCGGATAAAGTCTTTTCTTTCCAGTCAATAGAAATGATTTTCACCCAAGGTTGCACTGTATCCTAACTTACAATTACTAACACTTAACAAGAGTATCTTTATGGGCAATTACACAATTTAATTATATTCTTCAAGTGGTAAAATAAATTTGCAGTTAAGAATGTAATTGCACTTTGCGCTGATTTAACTGACAGTAATTAGATCATTATCTAAATTTAATTGGACCTAGGTCATTACTTTATGTTTTTTTTTCATATTATATATAATTTTCACAAACAACGTGTTTGAATTTTGACTTAAAAAAAGCGTTTGGTTGTAAAAGCTGCATGTAACCACCAGGTGGCAGTAGAACATTATTCATTTTTGAAGCCTCAGTCCATTGCTTGCAATATATTTTTCCGAGCTTTATATACTTTGGAGGTTGGAAATCTTAAGTCTTGATTCCTTGGTTGCTTGGACACAGACAGCAGAGGTGTATATTGACCTGCGAGCGGAGCAGTGTAATTCAGAAGCTTATTGCTATTCTTGTGATAACCGCTTTAAAAAAAAAATACTTTTTTTTTTCCCTCTACTGTGCTTAAAGAAATAACAATAGCAACAAAGAAAATGCAAATCAAAAAGCTGGCATTTTAAGAACTAACAGGCTACTGATGAGGACAAAGAATGGAAATGTTCTGCGTCGGAGGTATTAATAATATACCATTAGCTCAATTATGTTTGTCAAAGGGACAAAGCTTTTGAATGCGATATCCCTGTGACAAAGAAAGTTTTATGACAAAAAGTGCTCATGTTCTTCCATAATTGCTTTGATAGAAGATGTACAAGGTAATTTTAGGTCAGAGGTTATATAAATATATATATATATATAATATAGAGAGCCCTAATGACAATCGTTAGCCGGGGTGAGGGGGGGTCACTTGGCTACTTATGAATCCCCTCTGTAGTTTTTAGCCTTTGAGCAGAAAGTTATATTTCCAAGGCTTTACTGCAAACACTTTAATTAAGGTCTTGCAAATGCAACTTTCAGTATATGGTTTTATGATCATGCAAGGTCTTGCCAAGACCTCTACGTAAAATATATTAACGGAGTGGTAAAATACTGGACAAGGACACCAGGGATGAAATAAAAGAAGACGTAATTCTTTAGAACAGATGAATAATAGTAGGACATATTTTTTTTACCATCTTGTGGGAATAAAGGAAGAGTTATAGTCTTGTCTGAATTCGTCAGATTCTCTCAAATTCACCCATGAAATTTGAATCACGTTTAATGTCTTAAATGAGTCACATGAGTCCCGATTGCTGTTTAGAAAAGTCGTTCATTATGTCCTGACCCCAGAGAATAATAAATGGATGGGCAGGGAAGGGGTTAAAGAACAATAAAAAAAAATCCTTTTCGATCACAGCTCCCCACCGGTCCACCACCCACTCCCTAAGAGCTCGTGCACACGACCGTATTTTCAGTCATGGTGCTGTCCGTTACAAAATCGGATTGCACTCAGACAAATTGTATGCCAAGTGGAGCCACAGTATAGCATCCGGTGGATACAGTCAAATTCTGCAGGTGTGGATTAGGGTAGCTAGGGCCCTGGGCTGTTCAGACACTGTGGGCCCCCCGGTCATGTGACGGGGTCATGTGATGGGGTCATGTGACGGGGTCATGCGACGGGGTCATCATATACCTGAACCAGATTATTCCAGAAAAATAGTTGCTGTGTGAAACTGTAACCTGTCAAACATCCATTGATCGAGTCAATTTACCCTTCAGTTCAGTATATAGTATACAGTGTATAGTGTCAGTGTATAGGTAACACTGACTCACCAGTGATGTCCCTAGGTGAAGTCCTTCATCTTTCATCCAGCACAGACCGCCATCACGTCTTCCAGCCGGGACTCGTCTCTGCAGGAAATAACACAGTTTTCTCGAGCTCCGCTAGTAGAACACATTACTTAATTTTTCCCAACTTCTACATTACACCACATGAAGAAAAAGAGGCGACATAGTGTCACTCTACACAGTAACAGGACCGCCCACCATTTAAAACAGTGTCCTAAAAAAATAAAATAAATACATCACTGCAGTAATAATATCCCTTAATTAACCCTTATGGTAATAATAATATCCCCCATCCAGGCCCCCTTGTGTCTCATTCCTGGCTTCAGCCATATGTTCTCCCTTCCTGCCCTCATGAGTATCGATCCTGCCCCATATGATCTACCCATCCTGCCCCATCAGTCTCCATCGTATCCATCCTGCCCCATGATCCTGCACGATCTGTCTCCAATCCTGCCCCATGTCTTTCATTCTGCCCCGTGTCTCCAATCATGCCCCGTATGTACATTCTGCCCATGTCTCCAGTCCTGCCCCCAGTGTGTCCAGCATATTGCCCCCAGTGTGTCCAGCATATTGCCTCAGTGTGTCCAGCATATTGCCCCCAGTGTGTCCAGCATATTGCCCCCAGTGTGTCCAGCATATTGCCCCAGTGTGTCCAGCATATTGCCCCAGTGTGTCCAGCATATTGCCCCCAGTGTGTCCAGCATATTGCCCCCAGTGTGTCAAGCAATCTGCCCCAGTGTGTCCAGCATATTGCCCCCAGTGTGTCCAGCATATTGCCCCCAGTGTCCTGCATTCTGCCCCCAGAGTCTCCAGCATATTGCCCCCAGTGTGTCCAGCATTCTGCCCCAGTGTGTCAAGCATATTGCCCCCAGTGTGTCCAGCATATTGCCCCCAGTGTGTCCAGCAATCTGCCCCAGTGTGTCCAGCATATTACCCCCAGTGTGTCCAGCAATCTGACCCATTATGTCCAGCATATTGCCCCAGTGTGTCCACAAATCTGCCCCAGTGTCTCCTCTCCAGCATTGCCCCCAGTGTGTCCAGGATTCTGCCCCAGTGTCTCCAATGTTACCCCCAGTGTGTCCAGCATATTGCCCCAGTGTGTCCAGCAATCTGCCCAGTGTCTCCTCTCCAGCATTGCCCCCAGTGTGTCCAGCAATCTGCCCCAGTGTGTCCAGCATTGCCCCCAGTGTGTCCAGCAATCTGCCCCAGTATGTCCAGCATATTGCCCCAGTGTGTCCAGCAATCTGCCCCAGTGTCTCCTCTCTAGCATTGCCCCCAGTGTGTCCAGCATTCTGCCCCAGTGTCTCCAATATTACCCCCAGTGTGTCCAGCATTCTGCCCCAGTATGTCCAGCATATTGCCCCAGTGTGTCCAGCAAACCGCCCCAGTGTCTCCTCTCCAGCATTGCACCCAGTGTGTCCAGCAATCTGCCCCAGTGTGTACAGCATTGCCCCCAGTGTGTCCAGCAATTTGCCCCAGTGTGTCCAGCATATTGCCCCCAGACAGTGTTCAGCATTCTGTCCCGGGCCCCCCGGATTGCCATTCGCAAAAAAACCCAAAAAAACGAGTTCTCCTCACCTGACCTGCCCTCCAGCAGCGCACACTCACAGGCGACTGACAATGACGTCAGACGCCGGCTACGTGTGCGCTACGCCTGCGGCTGACTTCAGCTGCCAGCCTCCAATTGGCTGGCTGCTGTTGTTAACTATTGATGTGCGGGCGCGCTCCCGCAAGTCAATAGGTGAAACTGCCGCAGCGCCGGTAGGGGCCTGGTGAGCAGATGAAACAGTAATGTCCTGATGGCGGCGGGCCTATTATAATAGGGTCAATCTGAGCAGTAGCCCAGGGCCCCCCCACACCACTGGGCCCTGGGCTACCGCCCAGATTGACCCTATTATAATCCACCCCTGAAATTCTATAACAGGAAACTGTAAATCAGGGGTCTCAAGCATGCAGCCCACTGTTCACATATGACCCCCGTGGCTTCTTTGTGTGACCCTTTGTCCCAGAGACAATAGGGCCCAATCTAGGGACCACCGATATCAGCCTTCCTTTTCAACTGAATGTGTGTCCTCGGATGCACATTCAATTGAAATATATTGAGGAGCAGAGAGCAGCTCTGTGCACCACAATGCCAATACCGGCCACCAGCCAATCAAAAGCCACATGTGACGTCACTGCCACGTGGAGGAAGAAGAGAACCCTGCCCACCAAGGGAGGGACGTCAGGTGAGAAGAATTTTTCCTCATTTGCGTGTAAACAGCGACAGAATGTGGGACATTGTTACAAGTACAAGATGGTGAAAATTATTGTAGGACAAGAAACATTATTACAGGATGAGGGCCATTATTACAGGACAGGGGACACTATTAAAGTATGGGGGACAGTATTACAGAATTGGGGACATTTTTACAGGATGAAGCACATTATTACAGGACAGGGGACATTATTATAGAATTGAGGGCGTTATTACATGACATGGGATATTATTACAGGACAGAGACCATTATTACAGGATTTGCATCAGTATTACAGGGCAGGGGATATTATTACAGGACAGGAGATATTATTTCAGAAAGGGTACCATTATTACAGAATTGGGGACATATTACTGGATGGGGAACATTATTACAGGATGGGGACATTATTACAACACAGAGACCATTATTACAGGACAGGGACATTATTACAGGACAAGGGACATTATTACAGTACCAGGACATTATTACAGGATGGAGACCATTATTACAGGAAGGGGACATTTTTACAGGGCAGGGGACATAATTACAGAATGGGTACCATTGTTACAGGATTGGGGACATTATTACAGGATTGGGGGACATTATTATAGAATGGAGACATAATTACTGGATAGGGGACATTATCACAGGATGGAAACCATTATTACAGGATTGGGAACATTATTACAGGACAGGGGACATTATTATAGGACAGGAGACATTATTACAGTATGGGTACCATTATTACAGGATGAGGACATTTATACAGGACGGGTATCATTATTACAGGATTGGAGACATTATTAGAGGACAGAGACCATTATTGAAGGATTTGGGACATTATTACAGGATTGCAGACATTATTACAGGACAGGTACCATTATTACTGGCTTGGGGACATTATTGCAGGGTGGGGACATTATTACAGGATGAGCGACATTTTTATAGGCTGAGGGACATTATTACAGGATGGGGACATTATTACAGGCTGGGGGACATTATTACAGGCTGAGGGACATTATTACAGGACAGGGAACATTATTACAGGATTACGGACATTATTACAGGACAGGTACCATTATTACAGGCTTGAGGACATTATTGCAGGGTGGGGATATTATTACAGGATGAGGGACATTTTTATAGGCTGAGGGACATTATTACAGGATAGGGACATTATTACAGTCTGAAGGACATTATTACAGGACAGGGGACATTATTGCAGTATGGGGATATTATTACAGGTTTGAGGGCATTAATACAGGACAGGGATCACTATTACAGGACAGGAGACATTATTACAGGATGGGTACCATTATTACAGAATTATGACAATTATACAGGATTGGTATCATTATTACAGGATCGGAGACATTATTACAGGATTGAGGACATTATTAAAGGATGGGGGCTGGTATTCCTATAAGGGGCTATTTGTAAAACAATATGACTGTATGGGGCCGATTTGGAGACAAAAAAAGGTAAACTTTTTTTCATTCAAAATAAAGTATGAAAAAATTGTGAAAAAAAAATATTTGGCCACAAAAAATACTGTTTTATTTAACAACTGAAGTAAAAAAAGAAGACCTGTACCATAAGTCATATGATAAACACCATTAAAAATAATAAAAAACATGTCAACAATGTAAAAAAATGATAATCAAAAAGTCATAGAGGTATCACTGAAAACTTAATCTTTTCCCGTAAAGAATGCTGCCCTTCATATTCCAATTTTTTTTGTATGGCCCATTTACTGAGTTTGAGACCGCTCCTCTAAATGGTCTTGTAAAATTATTACTAGCTGCTGCTGTAAAAAAAAAATGGATTATACAAGGATGACAAGTGAGAAATCAATCATCCCACATTTCTGGATGAAACGCTGAGTGATTTTTTATACTGCCAGGTGAATTTACCCTAAGGCACCAACGACAGCTATTCTCCTCCATCTTTGCCAGCGCTTCTAGCACCGGCCATGCCCAAGTGGGCTCATTGAGCCATGTAACTGCGTGGGTTGACACACTTTATGATTTTAGAATGTATGTCAAGACCTATCTGGTGCCCAAAGTGCCAGCAAAAAAGTAAAGGCTAGACCAGAGCCAGAGCAGGTCCTTAGGAAATTAGGAGTTAGAGTTGGAGGGACAGGTGAGGGGCAAGTTCAGTTTGGTGTTTTGTTGTGTTTTCGATCCCTTTCTAGCCCTTAGGAATCCAGTAAAACGGCCTACTGGATGATGAGTGTCCTGGAGTTACACAAATCAAGTGTAAAAAAAAAAAATGTAAAACTGTAAATCAGATTTCCTAATTTTGGGAAATTATAAATACATTTGATTTGTTAAAAAATAATTTGCTCGTGCCCCCCCTATTAAAGTAAAAGAGCCACCTTCAGCAGCACTAAGGCTGCATTCTGTGAAGGTGGCTCTTAGGTTTATTATCCCTAGGAACGCTGAAATATTCACTTTTATAAATTTCCCGCTATTCCTCTATTGAGTCAGGGAGGTATGTTTTCTCCCCCTGATTCAACTGCCTCGCCGCCGTCCATTATCCCCTTTGGCCTCCGGGCGCCGCCTCCTCGCTTTGTCGTGACGTCACCGGTACCTTCGTGTAGCGGGGGCCCCAGATCCCACCCCGCAGTGTGTTATGATGTATTTACACTGCGGGGCTGGGAATCTGGTGCCTGCGCAGTGGAGCGGGTCACGGTGCTCCATTGAAGAAAGTGCCGAAGTCTCGCGAGATTTGTGAAGTCTCGCGAGACTTCGGCACTATCTTCAATAGAACTGTTTTTTAAATTTTTGCATAAATTTGACCTAAATCTACATTAGGTTTTCACGCAAGTCATAACAGCAAATAAAGAAAACCCAAGCATACAGATAACTCAAAATATTAACTGTATCATTTTTTATATGAGGATAGTGATGAAAAATCACATCTGTGGGTGAAAAAAATATGTGAACCTTTGCTGTAAGTATTTGTGTGACCCCCCTTGTGATGCAATAGTTGCATCTCAATGTTTCCAGTATTATGTTAAATTATTGCATAAATATGAACAATTCTGAAGGTTTTATAAACTTTCCACAGTCTTATAAGATTCTGACATTTTCTTATGCATTTATTTTTCTAAATCTCTTCCATCTTCTGCTCAATATTCGGTGCACTAAACAGATAAATGAAACTTGACCAGGAGATGGCGTCAGTGAGCTCCATTAGGATCTTGTGTTACTTGATATTTCATGTTGGAAGTTTTACTGTTTCGTAACAGGAACATGACTATTCTATCATTATTTCATATGATTTTAGTCTAAATTATTAAATGTGTTATTCCCTATAGGGGCACGGAGGAGCTGGCACTGAAGAATCCACCATCTAATTATCAAGTATTTGTCTCTCCAAGATTAGCAAGCTTTCACTTCCACTAATCTAAAGATTTGGACTTCTGCAAATTTTAGACTTAAGGATAAAGGATACCTTTCTCAGAAGAGACTGAGCTTATGCAAGGTGTAAGTAAGTCACTTACTTTACTGCTTCTTTACTCAGACTTTTACATTGCTCATTATTAGAGGTGAGCAAAGAAACTCGAATGGAGAAGAATTATACTCGAACGTTACAAAAATCCGTATTTGCCAAAAGATGTATTTTTTGTAATTCACTTTCGCAAAATGGTGGCCTCTGACCAACATTTTTGTCAACTACTAAAAGTCCACTTAAATGTTGAAAAAAAATGTAAAAAGCTAATACTGACCTCTCCGGCCTCTCCGGGTCCTTGTTGCATTTTTGGCTTCGCGTCTGCAGCGATAAAATCCTCAGAGCCTCGGTCGCTAAGTTGAGTGTTCTGGGTTTGCTATACTTGGGAGGGTTCTGCACATGCACTCACAAAGGACTCGGTCCATGCCCAGACATATGATGTCACTGCGTGCATTGCAGGTGCATGCCTAGGAATATCCCGAGCCTAGCGACTGAGTGCTGGGGATTTCACCGATCTGAACATGCGTCGAGCACCGGACGGGTGTTAATGAATAGTGGAGGGGACAGAGTGATCAGCTGTGAGTTGAGTAGTAGGATTTCTTTTTTTCATATTATGTTTATTATGCCCTAGGGACTGGAAAGACCCCATAGCAGAATAAGGGACTATAAATTCAAAGAAAATGAAAACTTTTCAGTGAATTGATTTGACCAGGAAAACAACGGAAACAATTGGAATTTAGTCTGATCTGCTCATCTTTTGCTCACTATCAGTTTAGCACTGGATAAAAACTTGTGGATTTCAGAATGGAAGTGCTGTGGATTTACTTCACTTATTTTAACCTTTGCATTGAAATCTACAGCCTAAATTGACATCCATAGTTCTGGCCAATTTCCAATGTGAATTTTCTCCACAACATGTTGATGACACGTTGCAAAAAGCTCCCCGCAGAGCTTCTACTGCAATACGCTTTCACTTTTCTGTGCAGTAAACCAGATGGAAAGCCTGACACATATGAGACTACTCTAAAAAATTACATTTCTTCTTTTTCTTTGCCTTCTTTTATATTCTTATTCTGAAACCCTAGAATTTACTGGAGCGGTAAACAAATAAAATATCTGATAAAAATTATCGGACCTTTATTATTTTTAATTAAAATGATTTGTATTCATAATGCCCTTTGTCTTGTAATTTCTCCCAGAGCACAATCAAGATCTCTATTTGTTGTCAGTGAATGAAAAAAATCTCGTTTAATTCCAGAAGCTGAAAACCTGATCAGATCTACTCATGCTCTCAGCGGAAATGCAATTGTATTCAGTGTAAGCAATTATCTGAGAGCAAAATATACCAGCAGCAGAAATCTTTCTCCAGTCCTGATAGTTTGCTCCACTGGATCGATGAATTGCTGTCTTGCTTGCAGAGGATTGCTCAGACCACTATTTCTAAGCGTTCCTGAGCCCCGCACACCCTACTCAAATAATTTATCTTCTAAGAAGGACTAAGGCTATGACATGCACTGTGCCACAGTTATAAAAAACTTAGGACGAGGAAAGTGCAAATTCTACTGTGTCAATGGACCACCTTAGGAACCTAGGGCCTGATTCATCAACACTTTCATGAAAGAATTCTGGCATGAAAGCCATAAAAATAATCGCACAATGTATACGCAATTTGGAGGTGCTCCTACATTTTGTGACTTTTGATATCAGTTTCTTTCAAGTCCAGCAATGTGGGAGGAATTGGGGTGGGACAGGACGCAGCAGGGGAGGGGAGCCATAGCTCGTGTAATTCATGATGAGCTGTTGTGTTCCCTACACCATAAATAATTCCAGTACCCCATTCTCCATTACCGGAGGGGGAATGGGTAGTCATATGACCGCAAGTATACGATTTGCATACTTGCAGCCACATTCCGACTATACGTATTCAGGTTCGCTCAATAGACTTGTAAAGAGCAAAGTCTAGTCGGCACATGACCGAATGGATGCATGCTCCCAGCTCTGTCACCTGAAAATCCTCACAATATGCGCAATGTAATGATTAGCAAATCTGCAGTCACATTGAGTGACTGTAAACTTGTACCTTAAGGCTGTACAATCTCTTTAATAGAAAATTATTTGCATAGAGCAGGATGATAAGCATGTATAAAGAAGACATGCCTGCGTAACAAGTACAGTAAGTGCCTAACAGTGATTTCTAATCTTATCATTAGGAACTTTCACATCCAAAGAAAAATGAGCACACACAAATGTTCACTTTTTTTGTGCACCGTGCATGCCTATCCTCTTCTCCCAGTAAATTACCAACTACTATCAATTTTACTGACTAGTAAATTAGCAGAAAAAATGGCAGCTGTATTTACCAGCACAGGTCATAAAACGAATGCATTGCAGGATGCAGCAGCCCCCCCTTGATAATGGCGGAGGCAACATAGGTGCAAATACTGATAAAACAGCCAAACTAATGACTAATAAAGGGTAAATTAGGGTGTCTGAACTTGTGAATTGCATTTATATAGTGCAGGGCAGCCCACCTGATCCAATAGTAATGGCGCCATCAACAGTCTGTAAGTCTGAAAATGTGCACAACATCTGTGTGACTAGTGCCCCATACTAGGCTTATCCGTGACCAATTTTAATACCAGTTGACCACCACCTCTAGGAACATGTATATAGATTGTAAGTGGTTGTTTCATCAATATTTGCACTTATTTTGCCTTAAGCTTTATCAAGGGAGCCTGCTACATTTGTCCATGCATTAGTTTATGACTTGTATTGGTGCATACAGCTGCCATCTTTCTGATATGTTTTTAAGAAGTTAAGTACTAAAACAACTGTCCTTTTTCTTGGAAACACCTAAAGGCCTCATACAGACAAATGCAAAAAATAAACCAGAATATTGAAATGTTGTTGTAGTGCAGCATGTACTGCATGGTGTAGTATCTATGCCTTTTTTGTGTCTTGAATGTGAAAGACATATGATAATTAGTTAAGTGTATTCCAATCACTTGTAACACAGTTTGTAATTATCCGGGTCTGGATTGAAATCTTATTACTGCAACCACTAGGAGTAGCACAGGCAGGTGGATGGCCAGAAGTCGGTAAATGGGAACAGTGGTAGAATATGAAAGAGCAGCAGGTAGAGTAGTCAGTGGATAGCTAGAGGTTGGTAAACAGAAACAGCGGTAAAATCTGGAGGAGCAGCAGGAAGTTTTGTCAGTGGATAATCAGAGGTTAGTACATGGCAACAGCAGTATGATGAGGAGGAGAAACAGCAACAAGTGAAAGTGTTAGACTAAAGGCTGGGAGCACTATAATCTCAAAAGGATGGAAGTACAAGGCTAGGGTTAACTAGGGCGTCCAATCAAGAAATCACAGGATGGAGCCAATCAGGAACAAAACAGGTAGTGGTAGCTGAACACGCAAGGAGCTGGTCAGAGCTGAATAGCTCAAAGAAAAGAGCTGCTGCCTGGTGCACAGGAAATCACTGGGTTCAAGTCCCAACACAGTAATATAAATGCAGTGGCATGTAAAAGTTTTGGTTACGCCTGGTCCAAATTACTGTTATTTTGAACAGTTAAGCAAGTTGATGATGAAATGATCTCTAAAAGGCCTAAAGTTAAAAATTACACATTTCCTTTGTATTTTAGGATTTTTTATTTTTTTTTTACATTTTAAAAAATTGCAACAAAAAAATGGGCCAATGCAAAACTTTGGGCACCCTTGGAAATTTGTGTGCTCAGCTAACTTTGACCAAGGTTTCAGACCTTAATTAGCCTGTTAGAGTTATAACTTATTCACTAACATCATTAGGAAAGGCAAGGTATTGCAAATTTCCCAGCTTTATAAAAATCCAGCCTCCTTTAAAGTTGTGCCAAAAACAGCAACCATGAGTTCTTCTAAGCATCTGGCTAGCACTCTGAAAATTAAAATGGTAGGGGCCCACAAAGCCGAAGAAGGATATAAGATGATAGCAATGCAAATGTATCTAAGAAATGCCAGTTAACAGAAACAGTGGAGGTCAAGATAAGGTCTGGAAGACCAAGCAAAATTTCAGTGAGAGCTGTTCATTAGATCACTAGAGACCAAGTCAGAACCCCCCACTTGACTGATAAAGACCTTCAGAAAGATTTAGTAGACTCTGGAGTTGTGGTACATTTTTCTGCTATTCAGAGACACCTGCTCAAAATGGCCTTCATGCAAGAGTCATTAGAAGAAAACTTCTCTTGCATCCTCACTACAAAAATTCAGCATTATAAGTATCCAAAAGAACATCTAAACAAACCTTATGCATTTTGGAAACAAGTCATGTGGACCAGTGAGGTTAAATTAGAACTCTTTGGCCACAATGATCAAAGGTATTTGTGGAGAAAAGAAAGGGCACAGAATTTCAGGAAAACAACATCTCACCAAATATTAAGCATGGGGGTGTTAGGGCTGACGGAATGCACCAAGTAAATATAGATGTTATTATTGGTGCGTTCGCTGCCTGGGGTCCACTGTGCAGGAGGAGAACCTGCTGCTAGCAAATGGCACTATATGGCGGTATAAGCGAGCTCTGTCACTTCACAGAGTCTCCGTGATAGAAAAGCACTGTGTCCTGTTAAGCTCACAGGAGTACACAGCTAACTGCTGAGCTGATAGCAGTCAGGGCCCAGGGTCATGCAGTCAGAGAAACACGCAAACAATTCCTCACCGGAGGTGTCGGTATTCTAGAGGCTTATTTCAGCCGGGCCCTGAATACATGCAAACAAACTCCTCACTGGAGGTGCCGGTATTTTAGTGGCTTATTACAGCCGGGCCCTGACCACAAGCATACATGACCACACTGGCGCAAAGCTCATGACAAAGTTTGATACTAGCGCAGGGCCGTGTGCCATTTGAACCTTTTATAGTTGCAGCAACTTCAGGACCTTCCTAGAGGACCAATGGGAGTTGCTTCAGGACCTGAGCGTGTGACCCCTGACCTCCAATGAGAGGTCTTCCTTTGGGCATGCTCAGAAGGGAGAAAGCAGGACTTAGTCCCAGAAGCGAGTCCTCGCCGCTGACCAGTACTAGCTAAAATGGCAAAGCCTAGAAGAACAGCAGTAGCCAGATGCAGAGTATCTGCCTGAGCCAGATGCTGGGACCGACTTCTTCGCTGAGCAGGCTCCACTGCGGCTGGAGAAGAATGGGAGACCACAGTGGAGATGGCTCGAGATTCGCCCTGTGTAGAGGCGGGAACTCGAGCCCTAACAAGGGGTTGATCAATCATGCTTTGTGGTTGTGATGCAGCCAATGGCACCTGGAACAATTCACGGTTAGAGGGAAGAATGGATTCAATGAAATTTCATCAAATTCTTGATGCAAACATAACACCATCTGTAAATAACTGAAGTTGCAAAGAGGATGGCTCCAACAAATGGATAATGATCCAAAACACACATCAAAATCCACAATAGACTAACTCAAAAGTTGCAAGCTGATGGTTACAATGACCCTGGTAGTCCCTTGATCTGAACATCATTGAAAATCTATGACTAGACCTGAAAATAGCAGTGCATGCAAGACGACTCAGGAATCTCACAGAACTGGAAGAATTTTAAATGGATGAATGGATGAATATCCCTCAAAAAAGAATTGGAAGACTCTTGACTGGCTACAAAAAACTTTTACAAGCTGTGATACTTTCAAAAGGAGGTCCTACTAGGTACTAACCATGCAGGGTGCCCAAACTTTTCATCTGCACATTTTCCTGTTTGTAATTTTTACAATGTAAGATGAAAAAATATATTTTTTTGCCTAAAGTACAAAGGAAATGTGTCATCTTTAGCTTTCGGCATTTTAGAGATCATTTCATCTTTAACTTGCTTAACTGTTCACAATAACTGTAATTTTGACAAGGGGTGCTCAAGCTTTTACATGCCACTGTGTGCAAACTTTACTGAATATAGAAAACTTAATCATAAACGCAAACTATTAAAAATAACACGTTAAAACCCCATAAACACATTGTGATCACAAAGCTAATATCCACAAATAATATCAATAAGCAACAATTAACCCCTTCATGACCCAGCCTATTTTGACGTTAATGACCTGGCCATATTTTGCAATTCTGACCAGTGTCCATTTATGAGGTAATAACTGAGGAGCACTTCAATGGATCCTAACGATTCTGAGATTGTTTTTTCATGACATATTGGGCTTCACGTTACTGGTAAATTTAGATAGATAAGTTTTGCATTTATTTGTGAAAAAAAAGGAAATTTGGCAAAAAATTGAAAAATTTCGCAATTTTGAAATTTTGAATTTTTATTCTGTTAAACCAAAGAGCTATGTGACACAAAATAGTTAATAAATAACATTTTCCACATGTCTACTTTACATCAGTACAATTTTGGAAACAATTTTTTTTTTTACTAGGAAGTTATAAGGGTTAAATTTGACCAGCGATTTCTAATTTTTACAACAAAATTTACAAAACTATTTTTTTAGGGACCACCTCACATTTGAAGTCAGTTTGAGGGTTCTATATGGCTGAAAACACCCAAAAGTGACACCATTATAAAAACTGCACCCCTCAAGGTGCTCAAAAGCACATTCAAGAAGCTTATTAACCCTTCAGGTGTTTCACAGCAGCAGAAGCAACATGGAAGGAAAAAATGAACATTTAACTTTTTTGTCACAAAAATGATCTTTTAGCAACAATTTTTTTATTTTCCCAAGGGTAAAAGGAGAAACTGGACCCCAAAAGTTGTTGTCCAATTTGTTCTGACTATGCTGAAACCCCATATGTGGGGGAACCACTATTTGGGTACACGGCAGGGTTCGGAAGGGAAGGAGCGCCATTTGACTTTTTGAATGAAAAATTGGCTCCAATCTTTAGCGGACACTATGTCGCGTTTGGAGAGCCCCTGTGTGCCTAAACATTGGAGTGGCCCCATTTTGGAAACTAGATGCCCCAAGGAACTTATCTAGATGCACAGTGAGCACTTTGAACCCTCAAGTGCTTCACAAATTGATCCGTAAAAATGAAAAAGTACATTTTTTTTCACAAAAAGTTTTTTTTAGCCTCAATGTTTTTATTTTCACATGGGCAACAGGATAAAATGGATTATAAAATTTGTTGGGCAATTTCTCCTGAGCACACCGATACCTCACATTTTTGAATGAAAAATTAGCTCCAATAGCTAGCAGACACCATGTTGCGTTTGGAGAGCCCATGTGTGCCTAAAGATTAGGATAAAATGGATTATAAAATTTGTTGGGCAATTTCTCCTGAGCACACCGATACCTCACATTTTTGAATGAAAAATTAGCTCCAATAGCTAGCAGACACCATGTTGCGTTTGGAGAGCCCATGTGTGCCTCTGTGGAGCTCCCCCACAAGTAACCCCATTTTGGAAACTAGACCCCCCAAGGAACTTATCTAGATGCACAGTGAGCACTTTAAACCCCCAGTTGCTTCACAAATTGATCTGTAAAAATGAAAAAGTACTTTTTTTTTTATTTTCACATGGGCAACAGGATAAAATGGATCCTATAATTTGTTGGGCAATTTCTCCTGAGTACACGATATCTCACATGTGGGGGTAAACCACTGTTTGGGCGCACGGCAGGGCTTTGAATGGAAAATTAGCTCCAATCTTTAGCGGACACCATGTCGCTTTTGATGAGCCCCTGATGTGCCTAAACAGTGGAGATCCCCAACAAATGACCCCATTTTGGAAACTAGACCCCCAAGGAACTTATCTAGATGTGTGGTGAACACTTTGAACCCCCAAGTGCTTCACAGAAGTTTATAACGCAGAACCGTGAAAATAAAAAATCATTTTTTTCCAACAAAAATAATTTTTTAGCCCCCAATTTTTTATTTTCCCCAGAGTAACAGGAGAAATTAGACCCCAAAAGTTGTTTTTTCTGAGTACGCTGATGCCCCATATGTTTGGGTAAACCACTGGGCGCACGTTGGGGCTCGGAAGGGAGGGAGCACCATTTGACTTTTTGAACGCAAGATTGGCTGGAATCAATGGTGGCGCCATGTCGCATTTGGAGACCCCCTGATGTGCCTAAACAGTGGAAAACCCTCAATTCTCACTCCAAGACTAACCCAACACACCCCTAACCCTAATCACAACCTTACCATAACCCTAATCACAACCCTAACCCCAACACACCTCTAACCCTAACCACAACCCTAACCCAAACACACCCCTAATCCCAACCATATCCCTAATCACAACCCTAACCCCAACACACCCCTAACCCTAATCCCAACCCTAACCATAACCCTAACCACAAGCCCAACCCCAACACACCCCTAACCCTAATCTTAACCCTAATTCCAACCCTACTCTAATTCCAAACCTAACCCTAAGGCTATGTGCCCACATTGCAGGTTCATGTGCAGATTTTTCAGCACCATTTTTTAAAAATCCACAGGTAAAATGCACTGCGTTTTACAGCGGATTTCCTGCATTTTTTGTGTGGATTTCACCTGCGGTTTTACACCTGCGGATTCCTATTGAGGAGCAGGTGTAAAACGCTGCGGAATACACACAAAGAATTGACATGCTGCAGAAAATATTACTCAGTGTTTCTGTGCAGCATTTTCTGCACCATGGGCACAGCGGATTTGGTGTTCCATAGGTTTACATGGTACTGTAAACCTGATGGAAAACTGCTGCGAATCTGCAGCGGCCAATCTGCTGCTGATCTGCAGCCAAATCCACACCATGTGCACATAGCCTAACCCTAACCCTAATTCCAACCCTAACCCTAATTCCAACCCTAACCCTAATTCAAACCCTAACCCTAATTCCAACCCTAACCCTAATTCCAATCCTAAAGCTAACCCTAACTCTAACCCTAATTCTAACCCTAACCCTAGTGGAAATATAAACATAAATATATTTTCTTTATTTCATATTCCTTACCTATGGGGGTGATAAGGGGGGGTTATTTATAATTTTTTTATTTTAATCACTAGGTTCTATCACAGTGATCAAAATGTACCTGGGAGTACCACGTGACCAATCACAAGCTGTGACGTCATTACAGGTCCTTCACTCGCTCATTCTTAGGAACAGAGGCTCCCGGTTACGGCGGTAAGGTCCAGGGGCCGCCGGAGAGGTGAGTATATCCATATATATATATCCATATACTCACCTCTCCGGCGGCCCCTGGACCTTACCGCCATAACCGGGAGCCTCCGTTCCTAAGAATGAGCGCGTGAAGGACCTGCGATGACCTCGCGGCTTGTGATTGGTCGCGTGAGCGGTCACATGAGCGCTTATGCGACCAATCAGAAGCCGCGACGTCATCGAAGGCCCTTCACGCGCTCATTCTCATTCTTAGGAACGGAGGCTGTCGGTTACAGTGGTAAGATCCAGGGGCCGCCGGAGAGGTGAGTATATCCATATTTTTTATTTTAATTCTTTATTTTACACATGAATATGGTTCCGATACCGATTCCCGATATCACAAAAGTATCGGAACTCGGTATCGGAATTCCGATACCGCAAGTATCGGCCGATACCCGATACTTGCGGTATCGGAATGCTCAACACTACTCATAAGCCAATATAATATTCATCAAATAGCAATTAAAAGTTCATGAAAGTGATAGAAATGAATAATGGAAGTAATGGATATATAAAAACATCAAAAGTATTATGTATATCAGCTTTATAACAATAATAGATGGTAGCCCGATTCTAATGCATCGGGTATTCTAGAATATGTATGTAGTTTATTTACGAAGATTTTAGAATAATACATTGAATACACAGGATTGGGCCGGCCGCGACCAATTAGCGAAGCATGGATCAAATCCTACGCCAATTCACGGCCGGACTGCGCCTGTCGCTGATTGTTCACGGCCGTCCACACAGTATATAGCACAGCCACGTAGTATATAACAGCCCATGTAGTAAATATCAGCCATGTAGTATATTGCACAGCCACGTATTATACAGCACAGCCACGTAGTATATAGCACAGCCACGTAGTATATAGCACAGCCACGTAGTATATAGCACAGCCCACGGAGTATATTGCACAGCCCACAGAGTACATAGCACAGCCACATAGTATATAACACAGCCCACAGAGTATACTGTATAGCACAGCCACGTAGTATATAGCACAGCCCACAGAGTGTATAACAGCCCACATAGCATATAAGACAGCCACGTAGTATATAACAGCCCATGCACGCAGTATATAACACAGGCCACATAGTGTATAACACAGGCCATGTAGTGTATAACACAGCCCACGTAGAATATAGCACAGCCATGTAGTATATTGCACAGCCCAAGTAGTACATTGCACAGCCCATGTAGTACATTGCACAACCCATGTAGTATATTGCACAGGCCATGTAGCATATTGCACAGCCCACACAGTATATTGCACAGCCCACGCAGTATATGGCACAGCCCATGCAGTGTATAACACAGCCCACGCAATATATCGCACAGCCCATGCAGTATATTGCACAGCCCACACAGTATATAGCACAGCCCACGCAGTATATAGCACAGCCCATGCAATATATCGCACAGCCCACACAGTATATCGCACAGCCCACGCAGTATATAGCACAGCCCATGCAGTATATTGCACAGCCCACGCAGTATATTGCACAGCCCACACAGTATATTGCACAGCCCATGTAGTATATTGCACAGCCCATGCAGTATATTGCACAGCCCACGCAGTATATAGCACAGCCCACGCAATATATCGCACTGCCCATGCAGTATATCGCACAGCCCACGCATTATATAGCACAGCCCATGCAGTATATTGCACAGCCCACGCAGTATATAGCACAGCCCATGTAGTACATTGCACAGCCCATGCAGTATATTGCACAGCCCATGTAGTATATTGCACAGCCCATGCAGTATATAGCACAGCCCATGCAGTATATTGCCCAGCCCACGCAGTATATCGCACAGCCCACGCAGTATATCACACAGCCCACGCAGTATATCGCACAGCCCACGCAGTATATCGCACAGCCCATGTAGTATATCGCACAGTCCACGTAGTATATCGCACAGCCCAAGCAGTATATCGCACAGCCCATGCATTATATAGCACAGCCCATGCAGTATATCGCACAGCCCACGTAGTATATCGCGCAGCCCACGTAGTATATTGCACAGCCCATGCAGTATATTGCACAGCCCACATAGTGTATTGCACAGCCCACATAGTATATTGCCCAGCCCATGTAGTATATTGCGCAGCCACATAGTATATTGCATAGCCCACGTAGTATATTGCACAGCCCACATAGTATATTGCCCAGCCCACGTAGTATATTGCACAGCCCACGTAGTATATTGCTCAGCCCACGTAGTATATTGCACAGCCACGTAGTGTATTGCACAGCCCATGTAGTATATTGCACAGCCCACGTAGTATATAGCAATGTGGGCATCATATCCCTGTTAAAAAAAAGAATTAAACTAAAAAATAGTTATATACTCACCTTCGGCTGGCCCCCGGATCCAGGTGAAGTGGTTACCGACGCTCCTCGTGCGCACCGGTCTCAAGAGTGCATTGTGGTCTCGCGAGATGATGACGCAACGATCTCGCGAGACCGCTATGTCATGATCTCGCGAGACCGCTATGTCATCATCTCGCGAGATCGCAATGCATGGAGCGGTCACCGGAGCATCGCGAGGAGCGGGAAAGGACTGTTTTGGATACGGGGGCCGACGGACGGTGAGTATATAACGATTTTTTATTTTTTAATTATTTTTAACATTAGATCTTTTTACTATTGATGCTGCATAGGCAGCATCAATAGTAAAAAGTTGGTCAAACAGGGTTAATAGCAGCGTTAACGGAGTGCGTTACACCGCGGCATAACGTGGTACGTTAGTGCTGCTATTAACCCTGTGTGAGCGCTGACTGGAGGGGATTATGGAGCGGGCACTGACTGCGGGGAGGAAGGAGCGGCCATTTTGCCGCCGTACTGTGCCCGTCGCTGATTGGTCGTGGCTATTTTGCCATGACCAATCAGCGACTTGGATTTCCATGACAGACAGAGGCCGCGACCAATGAATATCTGTGACAGACAGACAGACAGAAGGACAGAAAGACGGAAGTGACCCTTAGACAATTATATAGTAGATCCTGAGCAACTAATGAAACTCCAACGTAGACGCAAAGTCAAAAAAGTAAATTAAAGCAGCATCTACAGCACACCATAATAAGTGGACCAAGTGACTCACACTGCCCAGTACTGTAAGCTATTATATTATTAAATGAAAAACACACAAGTAATCCAAGCTGATATTGCTGTAGGTAGGACTTGAACTCAGGACCCAGAATAATAGTAGTACCATTAAGTCATCATACTGTGCTTTGCAACCAACTTTTTTTCCATTACCCATAGAGTAATTGTGCGGATCACAGCCATGCAATGGTGCAATGGTAAGCAAGAAACAAATTCTTAACAAAACCATGTAAACCTATGAGTTTTCCAAAGTAAATACTGTATATACACAGGCATCAGGGAGAAATACAACTGACATTTCTGAGCTAGGGAAGAATTCTATTTCCAGCTGAGGGACAATTGGTTATGGCATCAGCAATGTTTGTGTTAATCTTCTTCTGGATCAACGCAAAACATGTTGGACAAAATCTACATTTGATGGATTTTCGTCTTTTCGGTTCTGACCTGAGTAATTACACATTTTCTAAGACGGCTCATTATTTTGTGACTTAATGTTGCACAAATGATAATCAGTTTTCCTCCTATAAACCAAGTTTCCGTTAAAAATATTGCAAGAGTTGTTCAGGGAGATAAATATTTCTACAAATAAATGAAAGACTTTCATTACATTTTTCTTCCCAAGAAGCAGAGGGATAGGACGCAGTATAGCAGAGTTCTAAATGAAATTACTGCTTCTTGTTTACACACATTGCCTTCCAGTTTTAATAATTTCTTCTGTTTCTAATCCTTAAATACTTTATTTTCTGTGTACTTTTTATACTCTTATGGATTCGCCTGCCTTGTAGATACACATTTTTAGGATTATTTTTAATTCCAAACAAACTTGCACATTTCCTTACAAGAGACTGAATTCAGCAGCACGGACTAGATTTACATAAAGTATATGCAACAAGTTCTATATATCTATTTGGTAAATATGGGAATGAAGAACAGTTGCTAATTGCTTTAGATGAGAAAAAAGGACTTTTTTTTCTGCCAGTGGTTTGTAAACTACAGGGACTGAATATTATAGCACTTTCAATCATCCATTTATCTGTTAGCTACAGAAACTCAAGACAAACATGGGACATAAACCAGACAGTTTTACATTAGATTTATTGTATAATGTTATGATGTGGCATATAAAAGGGGTCATCCACCACTAGGACAACCCCTTCTCGATCTAAATGTTTGGCCCCAATAAAATAAAAAAGCCTATACTCACCTCCCGTGCCAGTTCTTTTCCAGCAGTGTCAGCATTTGCATTCTGGGGCTCTCATGTGGTTGTTATGACATGTAAGCCTGGCACCCAATCAGCGCCTGCTTCACTATGTCTGAATTATGACAAATCGAACATAAAGAGGAAGTCAGAGATCGGCCTCAGCCTGAACTTCCTCTTGATATTTTATTTGTCCGAAGGCGGGGACAGTGACACCAGAGCTGATTGGGCATCGGGGTGACGTGTCACAACAACTACATGAGTGTCCTGCCGACACCTCTGAAACAACGCCAGCATGGGAGGTGAGTGTAATCTTTTTTTATTTTATCAGGGCCAAATGTGCGGTATGAGTAGGGGTTGTCCAAGTAGTGGAGAACTTCTTTAAGTCCTTAGTCTATGAGTGAGTTCTTGTCAGTTAGTGTATCACTAAGGTAGGTTTAAAGGAAATCTGTCCATAGGATCGTCCCTCCTAAGCTGTCTATATGGTCTGCAGGTCATAGGAAGCCAGATAAAATGAAACCTTTATATGTGCAATTCAATGTCTTATTCACATTTTTCTTAATAGGTAAAGGAGCTGTTAAGATCTATGGGCCGGACATTGATCTACATGAGAATCTCCCTACAGAGTTTATATTATATTTGCATATTAAGAAAAAAGTGAATTTCTCTGGAATAAGACATCAGATTGCAGATATCAAGGTATTATTTTATTCAACTTTCTATCACCAGCAGCAAATATAGATGGCTCAGGAGGGCTAATCCTACTGAAAGATTCCCCTTAAACTTTGAATAGTTTTTTTTGTGCCTTCTCAAAACACTCTGGCTTTCTACCATGCTCTTAAATCATACTATGAAAGTGCCCCTACCTAGCACATTGATATAAGTCAAGGGAAATTAGACCATGGACAATGAGAGGTGTTGAATATGTCAGCATTCTAAAAGTAATGGGAAAAAAATAAATATCAATTATACCAGCTTCCATGGTGCCCATTGAAAGCTCCAGTTTCCCGTTTTCTGGCAATGAATTATTTTGCAGCATCTGTGTCCTAGATCTGATTACCTCGGTTTCCCATGCATATATTTGGCTCATGAAGCTAGCTGATAAACATAGTATTATTTACTGTGTTCATAAATTGAAGTGAATGCAATCAGCTTTTTATAGCCATGTTTGTATAAGCTTTGTCTAGCAATTGATGCAAAAGTGCTGTAAATATTTTCTGTTATAATTGGTCTTTCACTTTTAAATGAGCTCAATATTTCATAAAACCTCGGGAGAACTATCGCATGACAAAACATGCGTTCCTATGACTTCTTCTCACCATTTCATCTGTTAATCTTAATGTCGATCTAGAAAGCTTCATTGAATTCTGTATTTGTTATGCAAAGAAGAATTTTACTGAGCGCTCAATTCTCCATGGACAATTTTAGGAGTAATAGTTTTAAAATACACCCATGGTTGTAAACCTGAGCATATTAATGTTCACAAACTAAGGGTATATATTTATATATAGACATGCACACAATACAGGCAGCCAAAGTAGTAAGGTGTCTGGAATTGATTGGCCAAGTTGCTTTTTGTAATAGATGATGAAGACCAGTATAGAGATTAAATGGTTATTTCCAAGATAGCAAGTTATTATAGGGAGCAAGGGGTCTGGAAATAGCCAAACACTTTCCTCAACTTCTTCCAGCAGCCCCATAGACAATGAATAGATTGGAGCTTGAGCACAATATGGAAAATTTGGAAAAGCCTCACCATGTGCTAAATGTAGCATTGCTCCATGTTAACACAGCATGGATCCATTACTGTTGACCACCGGAGAAAATTGGCAAAAGAAGGAAGAAAAGGATCCACATGGCCATATGGATAAAAATATGTAACTTTATTACGCATGGTTAAAAAAGGGGTGACCAGACAATTAACAAACTGTGCCCATTCTTACAATTGTTTCTGGCCGAAGCCCTCAGTCATAAGGGTTTCGGCCAGAAACCTTCTTCAGAATGGGAGTGTTTTTTTAATTGTTTGGACACCCCTTTTTTAACCATGCGTAATAAAGATACATATTTTTATTCCTATGGCCATGTGGATCCTTTTCTTCATTTTTTGTCTCTTAAAGATTGAGCATGAGAACTTCCACTTCATTCAAGATGAGGTTCTGCAGGGCCCAGTACCAAGGGTCCAGAGTCCTATTCTTGGTGTTTTTGTTACTTGGACCCCCGATGATTAACAAGTTATTCTCTATCCTATAGATAGTGGATAATTTATTGTCTTGGAAGCCTTTAAATGTCTACAAGATATAAAATGTTGAGGGAATTGAAAAAAAACTGAAAAAATACAGCGCAACGCCTAAGAAAATTTCAGTACCTCCAAATGATCTAAAATAGTCAATGATTTGGGTGCTTTACTGGTATGCAAAATATTAGTAGAAAAAGAGACTACAATCCTGATCTGATAAGCACACCAACAAATACAAGCGGATACATGATTAATTAATGAGTATAAATGTTATCATTAGTGATGGCAAGCATGCACTGCACTGCTCGGTACTCGATCCAGCTTTGGAGTGCTCGATTGAACAGTCAGCAGTGCCGAGTATCGCGTGGTGCTCGAATGCTCAGATCCCCATCAGTGAATTATATGAGCTGGGCACAGAAAGAGGTAGAGGAGAGAGAAAGAGGGAATGTAATAGTCCTCCAGAAAAATGCTCGAGTTTGCTATTCTCTTCCATTATGCTTGATAGTCGAGTCGAGCCTGTTCTAGCATCCGACCTGCTCGTTTCGACTACCGAGCACTTGAGCATTTTACTCCTTGATCAACACTAGTTACTAAATACAAAATTTCAACTCTTCAAACATTAAATGCTTTGGTGGAAAAATTGTTCATATAGAAAAAAATAATAAAATTAAGCCTAAAAATATTGAGAAGTATTAGATGGTCACTGCTCAATGAGGAAACGAAAACGATGGCAAAAATATAATATTGTGCATGTAGTAAATAGATGCACACAGAGATTTACAAACTAGCTGATTTTAGTGCTTGAATCGTTATGAGCTGAAATAGTCATCAACTATTGGAATTTTTTTATGCAATAAAATTTTTACTAAATAATTAATCATTTATCCTCTTGTATTTATTGGTGTGCTTATCAGTTCTGGATTGTTTGTGATCCTTTTATCTCAAAAATCATGAAATAGAGATGAGGGTAAACAAGTAGCAATTGTGTAAACCAGTACATGATGGACACCCCGATTTCATCTTAAGAGGAAATAATTCTAATCATTCACAACTCATGCACCACTCTATACTGGTCCAGCATCTATGCATTTTTATTGGTTTTGCATAGGTTTTCCTAGCACATGCAGCAATTTTGACATAACTATTGTTATGTTAAGATATTCCATGTTGAGCGACATTCATTAGTTCTATTCAAGTGTTTAAGCAGAAATTCAACATTTTACCGTGATGAATATTTGCCTTGATATGTTTTTTAAAATGCATTACAGAACATTTCTATATAGTCGTGTGAACTAAATTTTTCAAGCACAAAGCTCCCAATTCTCACAATAACATACAGACAAAATATATAATTGTTGCTGCCTTCAGTCAGCTCTGGGGGGGTCTTAATGGAGTTTCACAAGGTAATAAAAAATTTGGATCAAATAATAAAAGATACATTACTCACATAATAAATCTGACACATTCCAGTGTCCCTGACTATACACGATACCTCTGAAGTCAATCACTAAGTTCTGCAACAAAAGTACAGATGAAACAAATGGACAGGTTTGATACCCATGCTTCTGTGAAAAGTATTTTCAAGCAAAAGCTTAATGCTTGAATAATATATTTTCACCTTCAAAACAAATAGCTTATAGTCATACCATCAGGAGAATGCTGAAAAAATAAAGCCTTATGGCGCAGTCAGATAATACGAATGACAATAACGTTGCAATTCTTGGACTCACTGGTGGATCTCCTGACCCTAGCGTGACAGCATGCACATCAGATTCCCTTTAATGATCCATGTAAAATAACTCCTTATTAAGATCATTTAACGTGCTGAGATAATCAAACACCATATAGAGTGAGGGGCCATTCTTGTTGCACAACCAAGTTGACACGGGTTTACCACAGAAGACTGCAGCATCTGATTTCCCGCACTCCTGCACTGATTAAAAGCACATCACCATCATATTAAACGGTGCAGGTTTCTTCTAGCTGTGCATGGGTTAAACTATTCAGTTGCGCGCTTCTAGTGCATTCTTGATTTGATGGTCTCAGCTGTTCAGTGTTGTCCACTCCCCTCTCCTATATATACTCGCCTCTGGCTATCAGGGATTCCATTGTTAATTCCATGTTGTTTGACTCTGCAGCTGGAGGAGTTGTTTGCTTGAGGAAGTGTTCGGATAGTTCATCTAAAGACTGTTGCTTGGTTATACAGTTGTGTGCAAATCCTCATTCTTTCCTATTTGTTATTTCCTTCCTTCACTCCCTGGTGTTCCATTCTGTTGTTTGTGAGTGCATATTTGTGTGACTGGTAGTTTCCTTTATCCCTGTACCTTTTCCCCTGTTAGTCTGGTTTGTGCATCTATATAAACTTCTACTCCCCACTTTCCTGGGTGGGGATGTTAAAGAAATAGTTAATTTCTGTTCCATTCCTTAAATTGAAGAAAATATGAAGAAAATAGTCTTATATAAGAATTACCTGTGTCCCATTTTGGCTATCGTTAGTGATGAGCAAATAGCATTGTTGCTCGGGTGATCTCCGAGTATTTGTTAGTGCTCAGAGATTTAGTTTTCATGGCCTCAGCTGTATCATTTACAGCTGCTAGACAGCTTGAATACATGTGAGCAATGCCTGTTTGTTAGGGAATTCCCACATGTATTCAGGCTGTCCAGCAGCTGTAAATCATGCAGCTGAGGCAATGAAAACTAAATCTCTGAGCACTAACAAATATTCGGAGATCACCGGAGCAACAATGCTATTCGCTCATCACTAGTTATCATATGTGTCTATGCATACACATTCTTATGGCCTGATGTTCTATTCACAATTCCCTGAAACAATCAAGGACAAGTTGTTTATTCCAAATTTTATCTTGATATATGATGACAACCCAAAATTTTGTGGATTCAGCCTAATTCTTCCTGAGAACTTCAAATTTTGAACTGGGTCATTCTGACATATGGAAAGTTCCCCCACTTTCCTCCATGTAATCCATTTTGTGTCCCAGGATGTGTTTGACAAGCAATTGTATAACTCACAATTCTGCCAAACTATTATGTTATATCTCAATTCCTTTTGATCTTGCCCTATAAAAGAGGACCACATCCGATAATAAACAGAGATTATTCAGACAGACAACTGTGTGTCTTGCTGTTTTATTCTTCATTGCTTGGGTAGCTAAGACAGAGAAAGCCTTAGTAGGAATAGAAATCCCATCTCTAACAACTTGGAGGCCCAGATTAAGGACCTCAGCAATGTACATAGCCCTGGCGTCTTCACCATTAGAAGTCATCCGGGGAGCAGGGATAGCTAAGGCGCCCCTAGCGCTAGGGACTGGGAAGGAGCCCTTGGTCCATTTTATCCGACAACAGTCGTGACACAAGCTCTAATCTGGTTTCTAAAAAAACCCCCAAAGAAATAAAACAAAGACACCTTTTCTTCCAAAAATAACAACCTAATTGCATAAAATATGTTTTTTTGTCACAAGCGTGAATTTTAGTAGCTTTCTTGCTACAATAAAGTTTAAGTGTTACGTAGGCTTGGTTTAACTTTCTAAGAACTCTCTCCGTGGTTACAGAGTAGAAAATAATTGAAATTTCTTTCCAGAACATTCCACTGACCTGTGAAATAACTTATTTACAGCTCAGATATGTCAACATCTATAATTCATTTTACATTGGAAATAGGAAATGATGCTTTACTGCTGTGTATAAATATTGTAGTTATTAAGGCATATCTATCTATCTATCTATCTATCTATCATTTATCTACCTATATTATTAGTCTATAATTTTTAGGATTTTTTTTCTTTTTTCATGATATAGCTACTGCACTGGCATTGCTAATTTCTGTGCCAGGTCTGTTGTGGAATGCTAGGTAAAGGGTAATTTGACTTTAATGACTATTGAATGCTTGTCTCCTTATCCAGCAGAGGTCATACTTGTTCCACTCACCATGAATTTGAATAAGTACAATCGAATATATGATTTTTTTTTCTAAAAATGGGTTTCTTAGTCTTCTGTGTATTCAAACACGCACGATTCTTGTAATAGCTTACTGAGTTCATATAAGGTAAATAAGCTTTCAGCAAATAATGCAAAATCTGCATGAAATAGAAGTAACCTATTTTTATACTTCTTATATTAATACAATTATAATTACAGTATCTTTCATTTATATAGCATTGGAGGTACTTTACTCTTGTATATAACAGCATATCACAGCAGAGATCTGATCAAATATGGTGTGGGGGCTACTACTATATGTATATATATAATTATATACACTCTGTATGCAATCAATATATACAGTAGCATGTAAAGATTTGGGCACCCCTGGTCAAGATTACTGCTAATGTGAACAGTTAAGCAATTTGAAGATTAAATGATCTCTAAAAGGCCTAAAGTTAAAGAATGCAAAAAGAAAAAAAGGTCGATGCAAAGGTTTGGGCATCCTGCATGGTTAGTACCTAGTAGCACCCCCTTTTGAAAGTATCACAGCTTATAAACGCCTTTTGAAATAAGACAAGAGTCTTTCAGTTCTTGTTTGAAGGATTTTCATCCATTCTTCCTTGGAAAATTCTTCCAGTTCTGTGAGATTCCTGTATTGGCTTGTATGCATTGCTATTTTAAGGTCTAGCCACAGATTTTCAATGATGTTGAGATCAGGGGGTTGTGAATGCCATTGTAAAACCTTCAGCTTGCACCTCTTGTGGTAGGCTGTTGTGGATTTTGAAGTGTATTTAGGATCATTATCCATTTGTAGAAGCCATGCTCTTTTCAACTTCAGATGGTATAATGTTTGCATCAAGAATTTGTTAAAATTTCATTGAATCCATTCTTCCCTCTTCCCGTGAAATGTTCCCTGTGCCATTGGCTGCAACATAATCCCAAAGCATGTTCTTTTCCTAAAATTCTGTGCCCTTTTTTCTCCACACATACCTTTGATCATTGTAGCCTGAGTTCTATTTTAACCTTATCGATCCATGGGACTTGTTTCCAAAATGCATCAGTCTTCTTTAGATTCTCTTTTGCATTCTTCTGATGCTGAATTTAATGGTGAGGGCGCAGGAGAGGTTTTCTTCTAATAACTATTGTATGAACACCATATTTGTGTAGGTGTCTATCAACAGTAAAACAATTTACAACAACTCCAGGGTCTGCTAAATCTTTCTGAAGTTTTTTTGCAGTCAAGCAGGAAGTCTGATTTGCCTCTCTAGCAATCCTACGATTGCCCTAGCACTTCCCCTGGCTTATTAACCCTCCAAATTTTGCGATCACAACATTTGAAAGGTTGTGAGAGGGAGGGGGCTTTCTCTTTCATCCCCTATCGGCACCCCTGTGAGGAAATCTAGTGGAGCTGATGGTTGCCATGGCACCCAGAGGTCAAACAGACACTGGAATACTTGATTCAGACGGAATCCCCAATGAAAGATTCCATGTATTGAGGCAGATTGAAACACTGTGGAAGCCACCTGGCTTATGATCTGGTAGTGTCTGTCTTACATGTGTATAAATGCGTCATCAGTCACAGTTTTGTGCACATCTGAAATGCCGGATACCGCCAAACAGAAGCCAGACGGAGTCCAGGGTAACACTGCTGCCTCTTTATAGTGAAAGGCTCCCTTGTTGGTTTCAGTCAAATCTTGTATTTTGTAGATTTAGATGGAAACCCCAATGTAATCGCTCAACGTAGAGCACAGAATAAATATGAA
Source organism: Ranitomeya variabilis (assembly GCF_051348905.1). Taxonomy (NCBI): domain Eukaryota; kingdom Metazoa; phylum Chordata; class Amphibia; order Anura; family Dendrobatidae; genus Ranitomeya; species Ranitomeya variabilis. The sequence goes on along the minus strand of NC_135233.1, from coordinate 323,247,218 downwards.
CTAATCCAAGATGTTCTGTAACCTAAAATGGCACCAATAAAAGCTTCTACTCAGCCCACAAAAAATAAAATCCTCACTCAAATTTGTCAACTGTTAACAGAATTTTAAGGGGCTTCCATATCACTGGTAGCACAAAGGCTCTGGAAAAGTGACATGGCATCCACCAAACGAAATCAAGCAAAATATGCTCTCCCAAATCCAAATGCCCCCTCCTCCAGAGTATCACAGTGTGCCTAAACTACAGTCAGCATCCACACCTATCACATTACTGTAGCAAGGAGAGCCCACTTAATTTACAGGGTGCATATCTCCAGAAGCATTAGCCGGGTGCAATGTACGGGCACTACAATATATGGGCACTACAATGTGCTAGGCACTACAATGGGATATTTGCATTTTCACTTAGCAACAACCATTGTTGCTTGTTTCTGGAAAACACCCATGGAGTCAAAATCATCACTACACATGTAGATAAATTCCCAGAGGGATGTAATTTCCAAATTGGGGTTAATTGAGGGGCATTCTGCTTTTCTGGCACTTAAGGACTCTGTTAATGGAGTTCACAAACTATTCTATGAAAATTTGTTCTCCAAGAGTCAAATAGCGCTCCTTCCCTCACGAACCTCGCCATGTGGCCACACACTATTGTACAGCCACATATTGGGCATTGCCTCATTCAGCAGAAATTGTTTAACAAATTATGTGGTCATTTTTACATATTTCTCCTTGTGAAAATGCAAAATTTGGGGCTAAAACATTATAGCGGTAAAAATGTAATATTTCTTCTTCACTGCTCAATGCATTAACATCTTGTGAAAAACACACAGTGCAAATATAATCACCGCTCTCCTAGATGATTTCATGAAGAGGTGTAGTTTATAAAATGGGGTCACTTATGGGAGTACTGCTGTCCAGACACCTCAGTGGCTCTGCCAATGTGACATGGCATCCGCAAACCTTTACAGGCAAATCTGCACTTCTTCCCTTCTGAGCTTTCCACTCTGTCTAAAAAGTAGTTTTAGACTACATATGAAGCATTGTCATACCCAGGAGACAATGTGTAACGCATTTTGCCATCTATTTTCTCCTGTTATCTTTGTGAAAATTAAAAATTGAGGCTAAACCAGCATTTCTGGGGAAAAAAATGTTGTGTTGTGTTTAATTTTCATGGTCTAATGTTTTAAAATTTTCCTACAGCATCTGTGAGTTCAAGATGCTCACCATGCCTCTAGATAAATTCCTTGAGGGTGTGTAGTTTCCACAATATGGTCACTTGTGATGGGTTTCCACTGTTTAGGAACATCAGGGGCTCTGCAAACACGACATTTTGTCCACTATCTACTCCAGACAATTTTGCACTCCAACAATCAAATAGCGGTCCTTCCCTTCCAAGCCCTGTCGTGCACCTAAACAGTAGTTTTTCATCACATATGGGATATCGGCGTACTCAGGAAAATTGCATAACAAATTGTAAGGACCATTTTTCTTCTGTTACTCTTGTGAAAATGAAGCAACATTTTTGTGGGAATTTTTTTTTTCATTTTTACAGCTCAACATTATAAAATGCTGTAAAGAATCTGTGGGTTCAAGGTACTCAATACACCACTAGATATGTTCCTGGAGGGATGTAGTTGTTGGGGGATTCTACTCTTTTGTCACTTCAGTGGCTCTGCAAATGTGACATGGTGTCTGCTATCTATTCCAGACAATTTTTCATTCCAAAAGTCAAATGACGCTCCTTCCATTCCAAGCCCTGCTGTGCTCCCAAACATTAGTTTTCCACCACATGTATGGTGGATGTACTCAGGAGAAATTGCACAATAAATTGTATGGTCCATTTTAACTTTTTACCCTTGTGAAAATAAAAAATATTAGGATAAAACAACATTTTTTGGGGAAAATGTATTTTATTTTCACAGCCCAACATTATAAGATTTTGTGAAGAACCTGGGGAATCAAAGTACTCACAATATATGTACGTAAATTCCTTGAATGGTCTAATTTCCAAAATGGGGTCACTTGTATGGGGTTTCTACTATTTAGGTACATCATCGGCTCTCCAAATGCTACATGGCGCCCATTCTCGAATCCAGACAATTGGGCCTTCCAAAAGTCAAACTGTGCTCCTTCTCTTCCATGCCCTGCCGTGTGGCCAAACAGTAGTTTTCCCTCACATATGCAGTACTGTCAGAGAAATAGACAGTTAAAGAGAATCTGCCAACTGGATTTCATACACCAAACTATTTAAAAGCACATGTAGGTATTTCAAAGACAATTCCAGCAATACCTTTATGTGTCCAGTCTATTGCTATGTTACTGAGAAATTGAATTGATATGCAAATTGGGCTGAAGAACTATTGTAGATCTGATGACAGTCAATCCAGCTCAATTCCCTATCCAGTGTCTCCTCCTGCTTGAGTGGCGGCTACTTTACCTGAAGTCACACAGCATAGAGGCTATAAGTAAAGCAGGTGGAGGCATAGATTCTCAGGAAATAAATCTGGTGTGACAGAGGTTTCAGGGGTACAATAGCTGTTCAGACTCGTTTGAATGTCAAATCAAGCACCAATTTCTCAGTAACAAAGGAAGAGACTGGTTATGTAAAAGTAATACTGGATTTGTCTTTGAAAAAGCTACATACATAGTTTATGCTCACAATGGTTTGATGGGTGATATCTTTCTGACAATTTTCCTTCAAATCTGGCAGAATCGTTTCATTCTCAATCTCTAAAGCCAAGTGAACAGTATTTTTACAATTTTTGTTACATTCGTTTAGATTTTTGTTGCACTATTTGGCTAATATTTATTCATAAATATGTGCTTTTATGCAGGTTTCATGTAATGAATGTGTTGTGCACTTTCATCACTTTTCCATTGGAATTGCTAATATTAAAATTCAGTCTTATTGCGTAAACATGTAGCAGCAAATTTATATTAAATCCTCCTGTAATAGACATTTGTTCATGCCATTGAATGTGATTAATGGATATCATCAATTCTGGAATTTCAGAGTAGGAGCTGCAGTAATATGATTATCTATGTCAGGCTGGGCAGCTGCATATGATTAAAACAGCCATAAAACCCTCTTTGGTTCTATGCCATTGGAGCTTTGATGGTCTTATCAGAGATGTTTCCATCTTACCTCTGCCTTATCTGCCATTATTTAATTTTTCTATTTTTGACAAATACTAAAATGATATATTTTGACCATTTAATAAGAAGTCTTAGGCAGATTCATCAAGACTGGTATTTTTCACTCTGATCTTGATCAGGGAGTTGGGTGGAATGTGAGGCCTCTGATTCATTATAAGGCAAATGGCTCTTAAAGAATCATGTGAGGTGCAAAGTGTCATGCCCATCTATGTGCGCCAAACCATAAATCTTACTCCAGTGCCCACTGACATAGCAAAAGCTGCTGCTCTTCAAGAAATTGAAGAGCGGGGGTCCCCATGTCTAGTCAAGCCCTCGCCGCTCAGCAGCACCATCCACTTTGTGGGAGATAGACTAAAATGGAGTGAAAATGAATCATAGAATCATAGAATCATAGAGTTGGAAGGGACCTCCTGGGTCATCTGGTCCAACCCCCTGCTCAAAGCAGGATTCACTAAATCATCCCAGACAGATGTCTGTCTGTCCAGCCTCTGTTTGAAGACTTCCATGGAAGGAGAACTCACCACCTCTCGTGGCAGCCTGTTCCACTCATTGATAACCCTAACTGTCAAAAAGTTTTTTCTAATATCTAATCTGTGTCTCCTCTCATTCAGTTTCATCACATTGCTTCTAGTCTTTCTTTGTGCGAATGAGAATAAAGATGATCCTTCTACAAGCCCTTGAGATATTTGTAGACAGCTATTAAGTCCCCTCTCAGTCGTCTTTTTTGCAAGCTAAAAATTCCCAAATCCTGTAACCGTTCCTCATATGACATGGTTTGCAGACCGGTCACCATTCTGAATGCTCTTCTCTGAACTTGCTCCAGTTTGTTGATGCCTTTTTAAAAATGAAATGTGGTGCCCAAAGCTGGACACAGTATTGTAGATGAGGACCGACCAAAGAGGAGTAGAGGGCAATAATGACTTTGCGTGATCTAGACTGTATGCTTCTGTTAATAGATCCCAGAACTGCATTTGCCTTTTTGCTGCTGCATCACACTGTTGACTCATGTTTAGTTTATGATCTATTAGTATACCCAAGTCTTTTTTCACATGTGCTGTTGCTTAGCCCTATGTCTTCCATTCTGTGTATGCTTTTCATTTTTATTGCCCAGATGTAGTACTTTGCATTTTTCCTTGATAAAAACCCATTCTGTTAGTTGCTGCCCACTGCTCCAGTTTATTTATATATTTTTGAATTCTCTCTCTTCTCTAGTATTAGCTATCTTTCCTAGCTTTGTGTCATCAGCAAATTTAATCAGTGTACCCTCAATTCCTTCATCTAAATCATTTATAAAGATGTTGAACAATGCAGGGCCCAGGACAGAACCCTGTGGTACCCCACTTGAGACATTATCAGACCACTCTTTGGGTCTGATAACTAAGCCAGTTATGAATCCACCTAGCAGTTGCCTTGTCCATTCCATACTTAGTCATTTTTTCAATAAGGATGGTGTGAGATACTTTGTCAAATGCTTTGCTGAAGTCAAGATATACTATATCTACAGCATTTCTCTGATCCACCCAGTCAGTAATTCTGTCATAGAAAGAAATTAAGTTAGTCTGACATGAATTATTAGTTGCAAACCCATGCTGACTCTGGCTAATCACTTTATTCTTATCCAGCTACTTACATACATGTTGCTTAATAATTTATTCAAAGATCTTTTCCTGGTATAGAAGTCAGACTCACCAGCCTATAGTTCCCTGGGTCCACTTTCTTCCCCTTTTTGAAGATAGGAACAACATTTGCTCTTCTCCAGTCTTCTGGGACTTCTCCTGTTAGCCAAGAATTTTCAAATATTATAGAGAGTGGTTCAAAAATGTCTTCTGCTATCTCCTTCAGTACTCTGGGGTGTAATTCATCTGGACCTGGAGACTTGAATTCATATATGTTAGCTAAGTGTTTCCTCACTATCTTTCTGTTTATAGATATCCTGGATTCTTCTATTCCTTTAATAGGACAGTGAAGATCAGTTGATGTTACATTTCCTTTCTGAGAGAAAACAGATGCAAAATAGGAATTTAAAAGTTCAGCCTTTTCAACATCCTTTCTTACCATTTCATCATTTTCATCCTGTAAAAATCCTATAGCATCTTTGACTTTTCTTTTACTTTTGACATATCCCCAAATCCTTTTTTATTGCTCTTGCAAGCCTTAATTCATTGTCCACTTTAGATAATCTGATTCATGCCCTGCAGGTTCTGCATATAGCATTATATTCTTCTTTAGATATGCCTCCCTCTATCCATTTGATAAACATTTCTTTCTTCCTTTTTAGCATGTGTATAAGTTCTTTGTTCATCCATCCTGGATTCCTTAAATGCTGTATATTCTTCCCTCTTTTTGGAATTGTTAACGATTGTGCTTTGAGAAACTCATTTTTCAAGATTTCCCATCCTTCCTGTACATTTTTGTCCTTAAGGATTTAAACCCATGGGATCCCTCCAATTCTCTTTCTGAGTCCCTTAAAATCTGCCTTTCTGAAATCTAACCTTGAAGTCTGAATCTTCTCAGGTCTTCCTCCTCAAGTTATCCAAAATTCTAAAATAGCATGGTTGCTACCTCCTAGGGTCCCAGCCACTCTTACCTCCTCAACCATTTTCTCCCAGTTCATAAGGATTAGATCCAAGGTAGCAGATCTCCTTGTTTTCTCCCCTTCCTTTTGGAAGATAATGTTGTCAGCAAGAGAGGATAAGAATTTGCTTGACCTGTAGGTTTTGCCTGAGAGAGATTCCCAACAAATGTCTGGATAGTTGAAATCTCCCATGACCAATATGTGATATTTTTTGGAGAACTTGGCCTTTTGATGCATGAAGAGTTCATCCATATCTTCAGCATGCACAGGCGTTCTGTAGTAAATGCCTACAATGGTGTCCTTTCCGTTGTTCTCTCCTTGTATTCTTACCCAAACAGATTCCACAGAACTCCCAGTCTCTGAAGCTTCAATCTCTGTGCAGATATACGCTTTTCTAGCATACAATGCGACACCTCCTCCTCGTTTATCAAGTCTGTTTTTTGCAAATAAGTTGTATCCTTCTAGCCTTGTATTCCAATCATGCGTATCGTCCCACCAAGATTCAGTGATTCCAATTACATCATATTTCTTCTCCTGTGTTACTAGTTCCAATTTTCCTTGTTTGTTGCCCATGCTTTGTGCATTTGCATAGAAACATTTTAGGTTGTGATTGGTTTCTCTTCCTGCGATATTTTTACTATTTAAATTTTTTTTGTCTTTGTTCTTTCTTTCCACTTCTAATAGCAGAGTTCTCAATAGTATTTGTCAGGTGTATGGCTTATTTCTGGCCTTTTGCTTCCCTTCCCACATTGTTCTAGTTTAAAGCTCTCCTGATGAGTGTAGCAAGACAACTTCCAAATACATGTTTTCCAGTCTTCAGAAGGTGCACTCCATCTCTAGCAAGCAGTCCATCACACAGGTAATTCACTCCATGATCCAGAAATCCAAATCCTTGCTGATGGCATCATCAACAAAGCCAGTTGGACTCCTTCCCTGGTTTGCCGATGTCCTCCTTTCAGCTGCAACGGCCAAAGCCCAGTGATCTTTGAGCTCGTGGAGACTCTTCACTTATCCCAGAATGCACTAGGCATATGCAAATTCTCTCCTCAGAACTCCTCCCCTGGTTTACTGATGTCCTCCTTTCAGCTGCAATGGCCAAATTCCAGTGTTTTTTGAGCTCGTGGAGACTCCACTTATCCCAGAATGCACTGTGAATAGGCAAATTCTCTCCTCAGGACTCCTCCCCTGCTTTACCGATGTCCTTCTATCAGCTGCAAAGGCCAAAATCCAGTGTTCTTTGAGCTCATGGAGACTCTTTACTTATCCCAGAATGCACTGTGAATAGGCAATTTCTCTCCTCAGGACTCCTCCCCTGCTTTACCGATGTCCTTCTATCAGCTGCAAAGGCCAAAATCCAGTGTTCTTTGAGCTCATGGAGACTCTTTACTTATCCCAGAATGCACTGGAAATATGCAAATTCTCTCCTCAGGAATCCTCCCCTGGTTTACCGATGTCCTCCTTTCATCTGCAACGGCCAAAATCCAGTGTTCTTTGAGCTCAAGGAGACTCTTCACTTATCCCAGAATGCACTGGGAATATGCAAATTCTCTTCTCATGACTCCTACCCTTATTATGAAGAATGTTAGATATAAACAATAGGTTACTCAGGGAGTCTCCATCTTTCTGGTACAGGGCCACATGGGTCAATGTTACCCCGTGCTCACTGCACCCTAACTGCACGCTGTTAATGGTGCAAGAGAGCTCTCACTAGCTACCACCATACCGAAGTGCCTCAGTCTGGCTGATCCTGTATTCTTTCATCAATACCTCCATGAATTCTTCTTGCATAGGTGCCCTAACTTGCCTGCTATGAGAAAAACTGCTCACACTGTAGATTGCTTGCCTTAGTGTGCTCCCTTGTAGGTCTGTTTCTTCACACACACCCAATGATGGCAGAACTCTAGATGGGTGTCCTTTCTTTCTATCCATCTTTCTTCAGACTAAAATAAAAACCAGGAATGAAAGCACTAGCGCCCATTAGTGATGAGCGAATGTGCTCGTATAGCGTCTTATCTGAGCATGCTGGGGTGTTATTCAAGCATCATGGCATGCTCATATATTATGTTTGAGTCTCTGCGGCTTCATGATTTGTGGCTGTTAGGCAGCCTCAATACATTGGAATTGCCTATTTGTTACGCAAATGTTGACATTGTCCCTTGTGCACATGAAACTCTAAAGAATCTCTGAATAGTTTGATGATATTATGTATTCTAGATGGAGGGATATTCAAAGTCTTTGCATTTTTATGTTGAGGAAATTTTTCTCAAAATGTTCCATAATTTGTAGACATGCTGCCTCCCAGGTGTGAAGATCAAGGATATGACTGATAGGATACCAAAGCTCATCAGTAGTGTTGAGCGATACCGTCCGATACTTGAAAGTATCGGTATCGGATAGTATCGGCCGATACCCGAAAAGTATCGGATATTGCCGATACCGATACCCGATACCAATACAAGTCAATGGGACACCAAGTATCGGAAGGTATCCTGATGGTTCCCAGGGTCTGAAGGAGAGGAAACTCTCCTTCAGGCCCTGGGATCCATATTAATGTGTAAAATAAAGAATTAAAATAAAAAATATTGATATACTCACCCGTCCGGAGACCCCTGCACCTTACCGCTGTTAACCGGCAGCCTGCTTTGCTTAAAATGAGCGCGTTCAGGACCTTTCATGACGTCACGGCTTCTGATTGGTTGCGTGCCGCTCATCTGACCGCCACGCAACCAATCACAAGCCGCGACGTCATTCTCAGGTCCTAAATTCCTAGAATGAGGAGTTTAGGGCCTGAGAATGACGTCGCGGCTTGTGATTGGTCGCGTGGCGGTCACATGAGCGGCACGCGACCAATCAGAAGCCGTGACGTCATGGAAGGTCCTAAACGCGCTCATTTTAAGCAAAGCAGGCTGCCGGTTAACAGCGGTAAGGTGCAGGGGCCGCCGGAGAGGTGAGTATATCCATATTTTTTATTTTAATTCTTTATTTTACACATTATTATCGATCCCGATACCGATTCCCGATATCACAAAAGTATCGGAACTCGGTATCGGAATTCCGATACCGCAAATATCCGACGATACCCGATACTTGCGGTATCGGAATGCTCAACACTACTCATCAGTTCCAAGGACGTCCACCTATTTCTTCTGATACATGTTGGCACCAATGACACGGCAAAGAAGGACCTACCGACAATCTGCAAGGACTTTGAAGAGTTGGGGAAGAAAGTAATGGAACTGGATGCACAGGTAGTTTTTTTTCCCATCCTTCCAGTAGACGGGCATGGCACCAGGAGATGGATCAGGATTCTTGATGCGAACAACCGACTAAGAAGATGGTGCAGTCAACAAGGATTCAGATTCCTGGACCATGGTGTGAATTACCTGTATGACGGACTCCTCACCAGAGATGGACTACACCTCAACAAACCTTGGAAATACATATTCGCCAGAAAATTCGCTACACTCATCAGGAGGGAGTTAAACTAGAAGAAGAGGGGATGAGAAGAAAAACATTGGACTCGAACACGAAGCCAGAAATAATACTGATGAAGAATATGAGGTGCAGCAAAGAAGAAACAAGACAACATACTTGGAAGGGAGGTAGGAAAGTTTCTAAAACAATCCACAGGGAGGAGACTGGAACAAAACAAAATCATCTAAATTGCATGCTCGCAAGCACCAGAAACCTGACAAACAAGATGGAAGAACTAGAAGCAGAAATATCTACAGCTAACTATGACATAGTGGGAAAAACCAAGACATGGTTAGATGAAAGCTATGACTGGGCAGATAACCTACAGGGTTACAGTCTGTATAGAAAGGATCGTAAAAATTAGAGAGGACAAGGGGTTTGCCTTTATGTAAAGTCTTGTCTAAAGTCCACTTTAAGGAAGGATATTAGCGAAGGGAATGAGGATGTCAAGTCCATATGGGTCAAAATACATGGAGGGAAAAAGAGTAACACGATTCTCATTGGGGTCTGTTACAAACCCCCAAATATAACAGAAATCGTAGAAAGTCTACTACTAAGGCAGATAGATGAAGCTGCAACCCATAATAAGGTCCTTGTTAATGGAGACTTTAATTACCCGGATATTAACTGGGAAACAGAGACCTGTGAAACCCATAAAGACAACAGGTTTCTGCTAATAACCAAGAAAAATTATCTTTCACAATTGGTGCAGAATCCAACCAGAGGAGCAGCACTTTTAGATCAAATACTATCTAACAGACCTGACAGAATAACAAATCTGCAGGTGGTCGGGCATCTAGGAAATAGCAACCACAATATTGTACAGTTTCACTTGTCTTTCGCTAGGAGGACTTGTCAGGGAGTCACAAAAACACTGAACTTTAGGAAGGCAAAGTTTGACCAGCTTAGAGATGCCTTTAATATAGTTGACTGGGACAGTGTCCTCAGAAATAAAAATACAGATAACTAGTTGGCCCGTGCGAAATTTTAGCACATTGGTTGTCGGGGGTGCAAGCAATTTCAGGAAAATTAAGCTGGTCAAATGTAAATGTACTTAATGAGTTGATGAACACAGAGAGGTATGTGTGTCACTGATATATATATATATATATATATATATATATATATATATATATATATATATATATATAGTTATATGAAAAAGTTTGGGCACCCCTATTAATCTTAAGCTTAATGTTTTATAAAAATTGTTTTTTTTGCAACAGCTACAGTGGGGCAAAAAAGTATTTAGTCAGTCAGCAATAGTGCAAGTTCCACCACTTAAAAAGATGAGAGGCGTCTGTAATTTACATCATAGGTAGAACTCAACTATGGGAGACAAACTGAGAAAAAAAAATCCAGAAAATCACATTGTCTGTTTTTTTTATCATTTTATTTGCATTTTATGGTGGAAAATAAGTATTTGGTCAGAAACAAAATTTCATCTCAATACTTTGTAATATATCCTTTGTTGGCAATGACAGAGGTCAAACGTTTTCTGTAAGTCTTCACAAGGTTGCCACACACTGTTGTTGGTATGTTGGCCCATTCCTCCATGCAGATCTCCTCTAGAGCAGTGATGTTTTTGACTTTTCGCTTGGCAACACTGACTTTCAACTCCCTCCAAAGGTTTTCTATAGGGTTGAGATCTGGAGACTGGCTAGGCCACTCCAGAACCTTGAAATGCTTCTTACGAAGCCACTCCTTCATTGCCCTGGCGGTGTGCTTTGGATCATTGTCATGTTGAAAGACCCAGCCACGTTTCATCTTCAATGCCCTTGCTGATGGAAGGAGGTTTGCACTCAAAATCTCACGATACATGGCCCCATTCATTCTTTCATGTACCCGGATCAGTCGTCCTGGCCCCTTTGCTGAGAAACAGCCCCAAAGCATGATGTTTCCACCACCATGCTTTACAGTAGGTATGGTGTTTGATGGATGCAACTCAGTATTCTTTTTCCTCCAAACACGACAAGTTGTGTTTCTACCAAACAGTTCCAGGTTGGTTTCATCAGACCATAGGACATTCTCCCAAAACTCCTCTGGATCATCCAAATGCTCTCTAGCAAACTTCAGATGGGCCCAGACATGTACTGGCTTAAGCAGTGGGACACGTCTGGCACTGCAGGATCTGAGTCCATGGTGGCGTAGTGTGTTACTTATGGTAGGCCTTGTTACATTGGTCCCAGCTCTCTGCAGTTCATTCACTAGGTCCCCCCGCGTGGTTCTGGGATTTTTGCTCACCGTTCTTGTGATCATTCTGACCCCACAGGGTGGGATTTTGCGTGGAGCCCCAGATCGAGGGAGATTATCAGTGGTCTTGTATGTCTTCCATTTTCTAATTATTGCTCCCACTGTTGATTTCTTCACTCCAAGCTGGTTGGCTATTGCAGATTCAGTCTTCCCAGCCTGGTGCAGGGCTACAATTTTGTTTCTGGTGTCCTTTGACAGCTCTTTGGTCTTCACCATAGTGGAGTTTGGAGTCAGACTGTTTGAGGGTGTGCACAGGTGTCATTTTATACTGATAACAAGTTTAAACAGGTGCCATTACTACAGGTAATGAGTGGAGGAAAGAGGAGACTCTTAAAGAAGAAGTTACAGGTCTGTGAGAGCCAGAAATCTTGATTGTTTGTTTCTGACCAAATACTTATTTTCCACCTTAAAATGCAAATAAAATGATAAAAAAACAGACAATGTGATTTTCTGGATTTTTTTTTCTCAGTTTGTCTCCCATAGTTGAGGTCTACCTAGGATGTAAATTACAGACGCCTCTCATCTTTTTAAGTGGTGGAACTTGCACTATTGCTAACTGACTAAATACTTTTTTGCCCCACTGTATTTCAGTTTCATATATCTAATAACTGTTAGACACAGTAATGTTTCTGCCTTGAAATGAGGTTTATTGTACTAACAGAAAATGTGCAATCTGCATTCAAACAAAATTTGACAGGTGCATAAGTATGGGCACCCTTATCATTTTCTTGTTTAAAATACTCCTACCTACTTTTTACTGACTTACTAAAGCACTTTTTTTGGTTTTGTAACCTCATTGAGCTTTGAACTTCATAGCCAGGTGTATGCAATCATGAGAAAAGCTACTTAAAGCGGCCACATCAACTTGCTGCAGATGGTGTCACTGTGCATCGGTCAACTATACAACGCACTGTGTTTTTTTGCTGCCATGCATAACGCCTTTTTGTATGACCAAACAACTCAATCTTGGTTTCATCAGTCCACAGGACCTTCTTCCAAAAAGAAATTGGCTTCTCCAAATGTGCTTTTGCATACCTCAGCCGACTCTGTTTGTGGCGTGCTTGCAGAAACGGCTTCTTTCGCATCACTCTCCCATACAGCTTCTCCTTGTGCAAAGTGCATTGTATAGTTGACCGATGCACAGTGACACTATCTGCAGCAAGTTGATGCTGCAGCTCTCTGGAGGTGGTCTGAGGATTGTCCTTGACTGATCTCACCATTCTTCTTCTCTGCCTTTCTGATGTTTTTCTTGGCCTGCCACTTCTGGCCTTAACAAGAACTGTACCTGTGTTCTTCCATTTCCTTACTATGTTCCTCACAGTGGAAATTGACAGGTTAAATCTCTGAGACAGCTTTTTGTATCCTTCCCCTGACCAACTATGTTGAATAATCTTTGTTTTCAGATAATTTGACAGTTGTTTTGAGGAGCCCATGATGCCACTCTTCAGAGGAGATTCAAACAGGAGAACAACTTGCAAGTGGCCACTTTAAGTAGCTTTTCTCATGATTGCATACACCTGGCTATGAAGTTCAAAGCTCAATGAGGTTACAAAACCAAAAAAAGTGCTTTAGTAAGTCAGTAAAAAGTAGGTAGGAGTATTTTAAACAAGAAAATGATAAGGGTGCCCATACTTATGCACCTGTCAAATTTTGTTTGAATGCAGATTGCACATTTTCTGTTAGTACAATAAACCTCATTTCAAGGCAGAAACATTATTGTGTCCAACAGTTATTAGATATATGAAACTGAAATAGCTGTTGCAAAAAAAACAATTTTTATAAAACATTAAGCTTAAGATTAATAGGGGTGCCCAAACTTTTTCATATAACTGTGTATATATATATATATATATATATATATATATATATATATATATATGTTTTCACAAATATTTGAGCCCATGGATCCATTATATGTCTATTTTGCAAGCTTGCGAGAAAATCTGCCATACGGATGTCATATGGATGTCACATGGATGCTTACATGCGAGAAAATCGCATCTTCGCATTGCACTCGGATGACATACGGATCACTGTTCAGGGAACACTTCCGTGATTTTTGTCCTTGTAAAACAGGCTGATTTTTTTATATGTTCTGTGTGACTCCAGCCTAAAGGAGATCCCCCAACATTAAACATAATGGTATTTTACTTACTGGTCAGAAGGGGTCTGATTGTCAGGACCTTGCAAAAGAACAGGGACAGCAGCATTTTTTCCCCTCCACAGCAGCACTGCCATCTATCTGCAGTAAGAAAAATCCAAAAAGGAAAAACAGTCATATATAATCAAAATTAATAAATGTGCAAAAAGCTTTATTGACAAATAACAGGTAAAGGAGCACAGCAGGTAAGGAGATTCTTTGGGCCAAAATTCAACATACACAGCGGGACAGGTAGAAACATGTGGGCCATGTAGTACGCACTATCACTTTCAGTACAAAAACTATGAACAATTATTAGTCATGTGGAAGTGTAAGTATAATAAGCTAAAAATGTGAACACTTCTGGTATGGTATTCGGTGAAAATGCAAAAAGTGGACATACCAAAGATAAGATGTCAAACCACACATGCAGCCCCTGTCCACCCCCATCTACCTGCAGTGTAGGCAAGTGAAACACAGCCCTATGAATGTGAATGGAGCAGCTCCCTGTACAGCAGTGCCACTTTGAAAGTAAAAATGATGAAGGAGAATTGACCCTATAACTGAGTGTATTTACACCATTGTATAATTGGAAATATCCCTTTAAAAAAAAGTAATATCTGCAGATTATTTTACCTTTTTTTCCCTGTGGTTGGATTTTTATTCAATTTTTGCAAGGTTGTTTTCACCAATCTCTCCCATCGGGAAACAACGTACAGTCTGAGTTATGTCAACACTGCAGTTTTTTACTTGGAAACAGAGGTGACTCCAGGTCACCTATAAGCTGCAACCTTAGAAGGAAGATAGACTTTTCAATGACTGTCCAATAGTACGGAAAATCTGATGGTTCAGAACCTGTCCGGTCCCTTTCAGGCTGCATTCATTTATATCTTCAGATTTAAAGCTGAAGTCTTAAACAGGTAAAGCTTTACTTTTATTCTACTTCCACATATGTAGCAAATATTTTATATGTACCTGCCTGAAATCGGCTGGGCAAGGAGTTCGGCAAGCTGGAAAGCCCCCAAGACAAATGTTAGGATTTTTTCAGCTTTGTATTAGTATGCTTTGGGGTAGCGTGGTGCAACCTGCAGGTCATTTTTCCTTACTACAGGTTTATGAAAATTAATGTTTAAAGTGTATTTTGTGACCACATCGTGGATGTGTGGTTTGTTTGGCTATTTTCTTGCTGAAAGGGGCGTTTACCTTTCAAATGGTGCATCATTTGTGTGTGTGGGTACAGTATGAACGGAGATACAAAGTGATCCCCGAAAAAGAGTGTTTTGAAATAATATAGAAGGATAAGTCGGAAATGTGTAAGAGCATCCTAAACAGGCACTGTAAACGGTTTATACCTTGTGGGAATAAAATGACAAGAAATAGGAAAAACCCAATGTGGCTAAACACAAAGTAAGAGGTAACATTAAAAAGAAAGCATTTAAACAACTAACTCAGGATGGCACTGTTGAAGCTCTAAAAAACTATAGGGAGAAAAATACTTTATCAAAAAAACTAATTAAAGCTGCCAAAAACGAAACAGAGAAGCACATTGCTAAGGAGAGTGAAACTAATCCCAAACTGTTCTTCAACTATATCCAATAGTAAAAGAATAATAAGTGAAAGTGTAGGCCCCTTAAAAAATTGTGAGGAAACAGTGGTTATAGGTGATGAGGAAAAAGCTAATATATTAAACATCTTCTCCACAGTATTCACGGTGGAAAATGAAATGCTAGGTGAAATGTCGAGAGACAAAGAAAACCCTATATTAAGGGTCACCAATCTAACCAAAGAAGAGGTGCGAAACCGGCTAAATAAGATTAAAATAGATAAATCTCTGGGTTCGGATGACATACACCCACGAGTACTAAAAGAACGAAGTAATATAATTGACAAGCATTATTTCTTATATTTAGTGACTCTATAGCAATGGGGTCTGTTCCACAGGACTGGCGCATAGCAAATGTGGTATCAATATTCAAAAAGGGTTCTAAAAGTGAACCTGGAAATTATAGGCCAGTAAATCTAACCTCTATCGTTGGTAAAATATTTGAAGGGTTTCAGAGGGATGTTATTCTGGATTATCTCAATGAGAATAACTGTTTAACTCTATATCAGCATGGGTTTATGAGGAACCGCTCCTGTCAAACCAATCTAATCAGTTTTGATGAAGAGGTAAGCTATAGGCTAGACCACGGTGAGTCATTGGATGCGGCATATCTTGATTTTTCCAAAGCGTTTGATACCGTGCCACACAAGAGGTTGGTACACAAAATGAGAATGCTGGGTCTGGAGGAAAATGTGTGTAAATGGGCAAGTAACTGGCTTAGTGATAGAAAGCAGAGGGTGGTTATAAATGGTATTGTCTCTAACTGGGTCGCTGTGACCAGTGGGGTACCGCAGCGGTCGGTGTTGGGATTTATTCTCTTCAACATATTTATTAACGATCTGGTAGAAGGTTTACACAGTAAAATATCGATATTTCCAGATGATACAAAACTATGTAAAGCAGTTAATACAAGAGAAGATAGTATTCTGCTACAGATGGATCTGGATAAGTTGTAACCTTGGGCAGAGAGGTGGCAGATGCAGTTTAAGAATGATAAATGTAAGGTTATACACATGGGAAGAAGGAATCAATATCACAATTACACACTGAATGGGAAACCATTGGGTAAATATGACATGGAGAAGGACTTGGGGATCCTGGTTAATGATAAACTTACCTGGAGCAGCCAGTGCCAGGCAGCAGATGCCAAGGCAAACAGAATCATGGGGTGCATTAAAAGAGGTCTGTATACACATGATGAGAGCATTATACTGCCTCTGTACAAATCCCTGGTTAGACCGCACATTGAGTACTGTGTGCAGTTTTGGGCACTGGTGCTCAGGAAAGATATAATGGAACTACAGTGATTACAAAGGGCAACAAAATTAATAAAGGGGATGGGGAAGTACAATACAAAGAGATTAGCAAAATTAGGATTATTCAGTCTAGAAAAAAGAAGACTGAGGGGCGATCTAATAACCATGTATAAGTATATAAGGGGACAATACAAATATCTCGCTGAGGATCTGTTTGTACCAAGGAAGGTGATGGCCACAAGGGGGCATTCTCTGCGTCTGGAGGAGAGAAGGTTTTTCCACCAATATAGAAGAGGTTTCTTTTCTGTTAGGGAAGTGATAATCTGGAATTCATTGCCTGAGGAGGTGGTGATGGCGAACTCAGTTGAGGGGTTCAAGAGAGGCCTCGATGTCTTCCTGGAGCGTAACAATATTGTATCTTACAGTTATTAGGTTCTTTAGAAGGACGTAGATCTGGGGATTTATTCTGATGGAATATAGGCTGAACTGGATGATCAAATGTCTTTTTTCGGCCTTGCTAACTATATTACTATGTTACAATGTTAACTGATAGCAGGTTGGTGAACATCTGACCATGTTTGTTTTTGAAAGACTGTCTCTCCAACATGCTCATTTTATACACAGTCATGTGATTTAGTGGAAAATTTACCCTCAAGATGTCTTCCTTTAGTACCACTTACCTTTCCATGCTTTGGGTGGGTTATAATATTGTTACTGTGTTATTTTTCATAGATTTGGGCTTAATACCCTCTTTGTGGATTATGTTACAGTAACCCTGCCTGAACATTAATGAGATGTGTTTCCGCTGTTGCTGCTATCGATCTCTAAATTAGTTTCTTTTTTTAAATTAAATGAAAAATGGTCCAATTTTCAATTTCTGAAGAAGCATGGTGGAGGCTCCTTGCAAGTTTGGGCTACATTTCAGCAACTGGATTTGTGGATTTGGTCAGAATGAAAGGTCTCTTCAATGCTGAGAAAAACATGCAGATACATACCCGTTATATAAGAACATAAGGGAGACATTTGACTGGTTCAATTAATGACATCAAACATTCAGCCAATGTTATTAGGAACTATCTTCAGCATAACGAAAAAGGATTCCTGGAAGTGATGGTATGGTCTTCAAAATCAAAGAGACTGTCTATGATTCCATGAAGAAACAGAAAGGTTTACAAAAGCCTACATCCACAAATCTGTACTTATTTTTCCAAGATGTTTGGAAGAAATTATTACTTCATAAACTGGTTCCAAGGGTACGTAGAAGGACTGGTGTTGTTTTAAAGACAAAGAATGGGCACATCAAATACAAATCTGATTCAGATTTCTCTTTCATTCTAGAACTTTGTGTTTTGTTAGCTGATAAATAAACTGTTGACACTTCTATGTCTGAAAGCATTTTTACTTTGTTCCATTTTTTCCACACCTGACAAAATATATTGCTGTAGTGTGTAGTGTTGAGCATTCCGATACCGCAAGTATCGGGTATCGGCCGATATTTGCTGTATCGGAATTCCGATACCGAGATCCGATACTTTTGTGGTATCGGGAATCGGAATCGGAAGTTCCCAGTGTATGGTTCCCATGGTCTGAAGGAGAGGAAACTCTCCTTCAGGCCCTGGGATCCATATCCATGTAAAAAAATAAAGAATTAAAATAAAAAATAGGGATATACTCACCCTCTGACGCGCCCTGGTAGTAACCGGCAGCCTTCTTTGCTTAAACTGCGCGCGTTTACTGCCTTCCGTGACGTCACGGCTTCTGATTGGTCGCGTGCCGCCCATGTGACCGCGACGCGACCAATCACAACAAGCCGTGACGTAATTTTCAGGTCCTGAATGCCGAATTCTAGGCATTCAGGACCTGAAAATTACGTCACAGCTTCTGATTGGTCGCGTGCCGCCCATGTGACCGCGACGCGACCAATCACAAGAAGCCGTGATGTAATTTTCAGGTCCTGAATGCCTAATTCTAGAATTCGGCATTCAGGACCTGAAAATTACGTCACGGCTTGTTGTGATTGGTCGCGTCGCGGTCACATGGGCGCCACGCGACCAGTCAGAAGCCGTGACGTCACGGAAGGCAGTAAACGCGCGCATTTTAAGCAAAGAAGGCTGCCAGTTCCCTCGATAAGGTGCAGGCTGCGTCGGAGAGGTGAGTATATCAATATTTTTTATTTTAATTCTTTATTTTACACATTAATATGGATCCCGGGGCCTGCAGGAGAGTTTCCTCTCCTTCAGACCCTGGGAACCATCAGGGATACCGTCCGATACTTGAGTCCCATTGACTTGTATTGGTATCGGGTATCGGTATCGGATTAGATCCGATACTTTGCCGGTATCGGCCGATAATTTCCGATACCGATACTTTCAAGTATCGGACGGTATCGCTCAACACTAGTAGTGTGTAATGTCGGATTTCTTTAGACATCCTTTGGACAGTTGGAGTGACAGTTTGCATTTCTATAAATGTATGGGATGAATACAACACTTAATATGTGCAAGTCAAACAGATACATCATTCATTGATACACAGTATACAGAATAAACATGCTCTTCCTTGACAAAATACGTAGTAGTTTTCTTCATAATGGAATTGGACTATTTCTTATAGATATGTTTCATTTATTAAAGGGTTTTCCACTTTTGTTTTTAGAAAATGCTGCGAGTACATGTTGTGATGGTTTCCACCAGAGATTACTTATCTGTCTCCACACTGAGGTGAATAGAAATCTTAGCAGTTTTTATTTGCATTTCTAGGATACAAGGATTTCCTACCAGTGACAAACACAACATTCTTACCACAGTGTATGAATCCTGTCCCTTGAACTACTCCAAGTAGACACTGAAAAAACAAGAGCGTAACTAGCTAGTTGTTAGATAATGTAACATGTACACAAAAAAGGACAGTTGTTGAGTGCAGCTCCATTCCTGTACATATTTCTTTCTAGGGTTTCATAATAAAATGACTTTTTTATTTCAAAAATACGTCACTAAACAATTTCATGTCTGGATCTGCACTAGAAAGAGAGAGTCCAAATTGGCCTTACAGACAACAGCCATGCCCTAAAATACGGTACAGAAATCAGACTACTAATGAACATATGCACATTTTATGATTTAAGGTACCTTCACACGAAGCGACGCTGCAGCGATAGCGACAACGATGCAGATCGCTGCAGCGTCGCTGTTTGGTCGCTGGAGAGCTGTCACACAGACAGCTCTCCAGCGACCAACGATGCCGAGGTCCCCGGGTAACCAGGGTAAACATCGGGTTGCTAAGCGCAGGGCCGCGCTTAGTAACCCGATGTTTACCCTGGTTACCAGCGTAAAAGTAAAAATAACAAACAGTACATACTCACCTGCGCGTCCCCCGGCGTCCGCTTCCTGTACTGTGTGAGCGCCGGCCCTAACAGCAGAGCGGTGACATCACCGCTGTGCTTTTACTTTCACTTTATGGCCGGCGCTCAGTCAGAGCAGGAAGCGGACGGCAGGGGACGTGCAGGTGAGTATTTACTGTTTGTTTTTTCTACTTTTACGCTGGTAACCAGGGTATACATCGGGTTACTAGCGCAGCCCTGCGCTTAGTAACCCGATATTTACCCTGGTTACCAGCGTAAAACATCGCTGGTATCGTTGCTTTTGGTGTCAAACCTGATGATACACGCCGATCTGACGACAAAATAAAGTTCTGAACTTTATTCAACGACCAGCGATATCACAGCAGGATCCTGATCGCTGCTGCGTGTCAAACACAACGATATCGCTAGCCAGGACCTGCAACGTCACGGATCATTGTCGTTCTCGTTGTAAAGTCGTTTCGTGTGAAGGTACTTTTAGTCAAAAGTACACTTAATCTGATTAAGTTTTCCTTATGAAGCATGTATGTTTATGGGGAATGCAGTGAAGCTAGTTATAGGCTAAATGGGCTTTTTGCTCACAGATACTGTATCGATAGTGACATTATATGAACTTCTAGTCTCAATAATGAGCTTCTAAGTCAATGAGATATGAATTGGATATTATAATGTAGAAGGGGGATTCTTTTTCTTTTCTGCATCAGGCATTTTTAATATCCATTGCTCCTAACATCTTCTAATGTAAAGTAGGATGATTTATTGGTTTTGCTAATGATGGCCAATAAATAATGCACCATATCCAAAAAAAAGTTCTTTCATTTAACTTCCAAAAATTACAAGAGCCCATAGATCAATGAAAATAGATAGTTGTATAAATATCAATATAGTATTTAGAAGTATTCATATTACAGAAATGTCTCAGAGTTCTTCAACCCTTAAAGGGGTTGTCCGGTCTAAAGCTACTAATGTGCAGTCACTTTATGTGACGACAGACTTGTAAATCCTCACATTGCGTGCACTGTGCGCTGTGAGGATTCTCCGGTGCTGGCACTGGGAGCAGTGGGCACGTGACCTCTAGGACGTGATTTGCATGCGGTCACATACCAATTAGACTGTATTGAGTCTCCCTCAATGCAAGAGTATTGAGCGAGGCCACATACAGTCGGAATGTGACCGCATGTATGCAAATCACGTCACGTGCATTATGGCAGTCATGTGACTGCCGGCTTCTGGCTATAGCACCAAAGAATGCTCAGATAGGGCTGTGCACGAGATGTGAGCATACAGTGACAGCAGGCTTGCAGCTTAAGACTGAACAACCCCTTTAAAGAATTAACTTTGCTGGGCCTTAAAGGACCTTTGCAGAAATAGAGAAAAATAATTGCTTAAAGTAAACTCTACATAAGTATATTCCTAAATACTAGAGCTCGTGCAAATTGATTTGCAGGACCGGATCCAACAGCTACGTCAGTAATTTGTGGTTGATGGTCAGGAGTTCTGTGATCAGTCATCAAGCTCCAAGCTAAGGACCACCTCTGGAGAGCCAAAGAAAGAAATCAGTAGATAGAATTGTTTGAAAGAAAACAATGAGTAATACCCTCAACTTCCATGGCCTCTATGCACATTCACTACGCAATCCTCCATTGCTGAACACAAAAGCATGTTCAAGTGCTTTTAAAGTTTGCTAAAAAATATTTAGACAAGCCTGTGAAATAGTGGGAGAATACAATCTGATCAAATGAGACCAAAATTGAACTCTTTGGATGCCATAATATACACAATGTTTGGAGGCCAAAAGTCACTGCATATCACCCCAAAAACACCATACCAACAGTGAATTTTAGAGGTGAGAACGTCATGGTATGGGGATGTTTTTCAGCATGCGACACTGGCAAACTTCATATGATTGAAGGAAGGATGAATGGACAAAAAATACTGAGACATTCTTGAAAGAAATTCTGCTGCCATCTACTAGGATGATGAAGCTGAAATGAGAGTGGACATTTCAGCAAGACATTGACCCCAAACACACGGCCAGGGAAACTCTCAACTGGTTTCAGAAAAAGAAAATAAAGATAATACAGTGACCCAGCTAATCACCTGCCCTGAATCCAATAGTAAAAGTATGGAAGGAACTAAAGCTCAGAGTTCATAGAAGGAGCCCATGGGACTTTCATGATTTGATGAGTGTTTGTGTGGAGGAATGGGCCAAAATCACACCTTAGCAATACATGCGACTAGTTTTTCCATACAGGAGGCATCTGAAGCTGTCATCACCAGGAAAGGCTTTTATACAAAGTATTAAATATCAGTAAGCATGTTCAATACCTTTTCCCTGCATCATTTCTCATTATTGTATGTAACTTAATTTATGGACATCAGTGGTTTGATTTCTTTGCCTGTGTGGATTGAATGGATTGTTACTGACATCTGGTGGGAATTTCATGTCAACAGCACCTTTAGGAATATATTTACTTAGAAAATTGATGATTTGTTCAATAGAGATGAGTGAAATTGATCAGGTTCCTGCTTATTCGACAAGCTATAGCACTTACCAAATAAGTTGCAGAGGGAACCTGGCTTCCTGGATCACTCCGAGTGATCAGCTGCTCAGCTCCGCAACTGTGTGACAGTCATGGGACATGCATGGACAGCCTGTTTGTTGGGGTCTCCATGCATGTGTTGTGACTGTGAAACATACAGCTGTGGAGCCGAACAGCTGATCAGCCGGAGTGATGCAGGAAGCCAGGTTTCCTCTGCAGCTTATTCAGTAAGTGCTCTATCTTGACGAACAAGCACAAACCCGATCAAATTCTCTCATCTCTAGTGTTCAATAATTATTTTACCCACTGTATAATCATATTCTGCTTAGTACATTTTTTTCTTGCCTTTTCTTAATCACGCTACTCGAACTCGGTCAACCCCTTTCTCAGTAACTATATTTTCGAATGTAAAATAAAAACAGGTACTGGCGTTGTTTTAGCAATGTCAATGGCAGGTTATATCAGGGGTGTCATTGAGGTGACTCATAGGTCTTCCCTATGCCGCTCTGCTCACCACGCCATTTTTCCTCATGACTGGCCATCCCACTGAGGCTGCTTCATGCAGCTCTTCTGCTTCATGCATGTGTCTTCCATGTATCCTTCAGGGGGCGTGGCCTGTCTCTGCAGGAATTTAACCCTCCTGTGTCCAGCAGAGATTAGCTTCCCCATGCTAGCAGGGTCTATACCAGGCAGCTCCACCTACCACTTGTAACCCTACTCGGCAGTGGAGCATACCCATAAGCCATAGAATAAGATCGTAAGTCAGACCAAAATGAGGAGCTCTGGGTTGCCAGATTCTAAGCAAATATCAATAAGTTCTAAATTATAGAGCATAAAACAGAATCCAGCTGAAAGGGTTTAGCAAAAAATATAAAATTTTATTAAGCATAAGTGACTAACAGAGACAAGTAATAAGGTGAGGGAAAAAGCAGCTAAAAAACCAATGTGGAAAAAGAAGGAACAATGTGTATCACATCGGTGAGATAACATAGGAAAACACCTGCATGTACATGTGGAAATAATAATATGCTGGTATGAGGAGATGCAAGTATCAGTGATCTGAACCAGTTGCATCAGACAGCAGAATAGATTTAACTGCAGAAAACTGCAGAAGGAGTTACTGCCTTGTAAGGGGCTCCTGTTGTAGAGAGCATCTGAAATAGGTGCTAGATCTTAATGTAACTACTAAGAACTAGGTATCAGAATCCCAGCATAAATGTCTCAGGGCAAAAGGTTTGTTTAGGTAAATGTCAAACAATATAAGATAATATTACCTTGAGTCATGTCGTAACTAAGGTGCCATGTCTCCTGACAAAGCCAAGGCGATGAAACGCGCGTCGAGGCTTCAACGTGTCCCACCTGCACTCCTGCACCTTATATAAGTAAAGTTCAGAGGTGGCTGACATTATACTGGGATACATGTACATACAGTGGGGCAAAAAAGTATTTAGTCAGTCAGCAATAGTGCAAGTTCCACCACTTAAAAAGATGAGAGGCGTCTGTAATTTACATCATAGGTAGACCTCAACCATGGGAGACAAACTGAGAAAAAAAAATCCAGAAAATCACATTGTCTGTTTTTTTATCATTTTATTTGGATTTTATGGTGGAAAATAAGTATTTGGTCAGAAACAAAATTTCATCTCAATACTTTGTAATATATCCTTTGTTGGCAATGACAGAGGTCAAACGTTTTCTGTAAGTCTTCACAAGGTTGCCACACACTGTTGTTGGTATGTTGGCCCATTCCTCCATGCAGATCTCCTCTAGAGCAGTGATGTTTTTGGCTTTTCGCTTGGCAACACGGACTTTCAACTCCCTCCAAAGGTTTTCTATAGGGTTGAGATCTGGAGACTGGCTAGGCCACTCCAGGACCTTGAAATGCTTCTTACGAAGCCACTCCTTCGTTGCCCTGGCGGTGTGCTTTGGATCATTGTCATGTTGAAAGACCCAGCCACGTTTCATCTTCAATGCCCTTGCTGATGGAAGGAGGTTTGCACTCAAAATCTCACGATACATGGCCCCATTCATTCTTTCATGTACCCGGATCAGTCGTCCTGGCCCCTTTGCAGAGAAACAGCCCCAAAGCATGATGTTTCCACCACCATGCTTTACAGTAGGTATGGTGTTTGATGGATGCAACTCAGTATTCTTTTTCCTCCAAACACGACAAGTTGTGTTTCTACCAAACAGTTCCAGTTTGGTTTCATCAGACCATAAGACATTCTCCCAAAACTCCTCTGGATCATCCAAATGCTCTCTAGCAAACTTCAGACGGGCCCGGACATGTACTGGCTTAAGCAGTGGGACACGTCTGGCACTGCAGGATCTGAGTCCATGGTGGCATAGTGTGTTACTTATGGTAGGCCTTGTTACATTGGTCCCAGCTCTCTGCAGTTCATTCACTAGGTCCCCCCGCGTGGTTCTGGGATTTTTGCTCACCGTTCTTGTGATCATTCTGACCCCACGGGGTGGGATTTTGCGTGGAGCCCCAGATCGAGGGAGATTATCAGTGGTCTTGTATGTCTTCCATTTTCTAATTATTGCTCCCACTGTTGATTTCTTCACTCCAAGCTGGTTGGCTATTGCAGATTCAGTCTTCCCAGCCTGGTGCAGGGCTACAATTTTGTTTCTGGTGTCCTTTGACAGCTCTTTGGTCTTCACCATAGTGGAGTTTGGAGTCAGACTGTTTGAGGGTGTGCACAGGTGTCTTTTTATACTGATAATAAGTTTAAACAGGTGCCATTACTACAGGTAATGAGTGGAGGAAAGAGGAGACTCTTAAAGAAGAAGTTACAGGTCTGTGAGAGCCAGAAATCTTGATTGTTTGTTTCTGACCAAATACTTATTTTCCACCATAAAATGCAAATAAAATGATAAAAAAACAGACAATGTGATTTTCTGGATTTTTTTTTCTCAGTTTGTCTCCCATAGTTGAGGTCTACCTATGATGTAAATTACAGACGCCTCTCATCTTTTTAAGTGGTGGAACTTGCACTATTGCTGACTGACTAAATACTTTTTTGCCCCACTGTACGTAAAAGGTCAGAGGTTGCTGGGATTACGGAAGTAATGGAGCAGACTATGCTGCAATGTTTTCTTGCATATAAAGAAATGCCTGTAAACAAAAGAGGTCAGAGGTAGCTGAGATTACGGAAACAACAGAGCATATTGTCCTATTCACTTTTCTTACTTCCTATTGGAAAGAATAGAGGCAGGCTACATTATTTCTGTAACTCAGGAAAGTTCTTTTCTGTAAAATATGTGAGTCTATGTACATTGTGCTACATTGATTCAACATAAACCTATAACTGGCAACTGGTTGTTCTAAAGCAAATCTTTGTTAAAAGTTATTGCACATGATTCTTTTTCTAAGACCTGCCAGGACACATAACAGTGCAATTGTCCATGCTAGTTACTGCTGGTTTTATAGGCATTTTCATTTGTTAGTGACAGTAAATGACATAGACTTGGTGAGAATATGTCATGGCAAATCTTTGTGAGTAATATAGATTTACACAACAGCATCTGCTCTTTGGTCTGTGTCTTTCCTTCTGCTGTTTGCTGATGTAAGGAAGCTAATCAGCAAACATAATTATTTATTTGTTCTCTGTGCTGGAACAGTGACCTTGTGAAGAAAGATGTAAGGCCTGAGAGCTGACAGTGTATGATCACATCTGTAGCAATGACAAATAAATAGTTTTTTATTGATTAGTGTGTAAACTATATAGATATGCTAAATCAAACCTGGAAAAAAGCAGCCTTCCCGCTCCTTGTAATCATCATATCTTTCTTCTTCATTACTAGATCCAGAATTGGTGCACAGGCTCAAAAAAGCTCTTGTTAAACTATAAACGCCAACAAGGATCACCAGTGATTATCCAAAGAATGTTTTTTCATTAGTGATAATAAAATGTGCAATTATTACATAGTTCCGAATAAGTGATGTTATGTGTCATTGACAAAAAATATAATTTGGAAAACAGCTCTTCATTTGTTAAAAGGAAAAATATTTTTAGGACAATATCTATCTATCTATCTATCTATCTATCTATCTATCTATCTATCTATCTATCTATCTATCTATCTATCGTGGATACGGAAAGTATTCAGACCTCTTTACATTCTTCACTTTTTAATTCATTGCAGCCATTTGGTAAATTCAAAAAAGTTCATTTTTTTTCTCATTAATGTACACTCTGCACCCCATCTTGACTGAAAAAAACCAAAAATGTAGAAATTTTTTCAAGTTTAATAAAAAATAAAAACTGAAATATGACATGGTCATAAGTATTCAGATCCTTTGCTCAAACACTCATATTTAAGTCACATGCTGTCCATTTCCTTGTGATCTTCCTTGAGATGTTTCTACTCCTTCATTGGAGTCCAGCTGTGTTTAATTTAACTGATAGGACTTGATTTGGAAAGGCACCCACCTGTCTATATAAGACCTCACAGCTCACAGTGCATGTCAGACCAAATGAGAATCATGAGGCCAAAGGAAATTGCCAAGTAGCTCAGAGACAGAATTGTGGCACAAGGCACAGATCTGGCCAAGGTTGCAAAATAATTTTAGCAGTACTCATGGTTCCTAAGAGCACAGTGGCCTCCATAATCCTTAAATGTAAGAAGATTGGGACCACCAGAAGTCTTCCTAGACCTGGCTGTCCAGCCAAAGTGAGCATAAAGTAAACAACCTTGCGCTCAACTTAATGCTCATGTGAGATTTTTTAATGTAGTACTCAAAACGTTTCGGTCCAACAAACAGGACCTTCATCAGTTACTACAGGAGGTGAAACACAAAATATATACATAAATACAAAAAAAGTGAAAAGAACAAAAGTATATACAACAACTTGCAATAGTATAATGCTTCAGAGCCAGAAAAAATAGGTCATGGTGAGATAACAAGTTTCTAGACATTGTGTCCAGCAGAAAGAGATATACATATTCATGCCTCTAGTATTGTGTGCCGATGCGAATAGAAAGTGGGGATAGAAGGGAATATATCATAACGTACCGTACTGTAAGTGAACTTGTGGAAAAAAGAGACATTCGTGTCTCTGGGCACACAATAGACAGCGTCTGTGATAGAAAAAAGTATGGGGGTGACCCTGACTGTCAGTATAGCGTGTCCGTGTGCTAAATAGATTCTGTTGGGAGGCATACCTGTAATTATGTTGGATAAGTGACCAGACCAACTAGGAGAAGATAAATGAATTAAGTTAAAGTAACCAAAAGGAATCACAGCAGAGGGTATTAGGCTAGTGAGGTGCATCACTAAACGTTGTTACCTGGTGAATGATGTAGCAGCGGTATATGCCCGGATCAGACGCGGTATCCCCCGCTCGTCTGATGAACGCAGTGAGAGTGTGCGTTAAACTAGAAGGGGGCGTGTCCAAATGGTGCCTCCCAACGAATAGGGAAGCGTTCACTGTGGGCGGAAGTGACGTCGTTGGAAAACATCCTAGCGCGCCACTAAGGAAGCGGTGTGTGTTACACCTTTTGATTGCCCAACCAGCGGAAGTGACATCACTGGATGTGAAACGTCCGTGTAGTTCCTACTGCGGCGGTATATGTTCCACCTATAGTGGGACCGGGTACGTGTATGATAGGGGGGAGGTTCCTAGAAGGGGAGGTACATAGCGGCAGATTAGAACAGACAAATCCGTGGTACACAAGTAATCCTATTGTGGATCCAGACGTGTAAGGCATAGCAGGTGAAAGTGAGCTATGTCCTGTGGACCGATATTCAGGCAAAGAGGTGACAACAGGAGTGGTGCAAAGAGAAACTTCAATAAAGACGACTCTATAATAGAGAAAAGAAATGTTAGAAAATGAAGCTTATACAAAATACACCATGTCACATACAGTGGTATGGGAGAGCCAGGCATAAATATGATAATGTATAATTCTTATATAATCCTTATAAACAGATTTATGGTGTTTACAGATACATAACATCAATGATAGATAAGGAATAACAAAATGTCAGTGAAACCAGTAGAAATACAGGTGTAACAGAACTGTAATTGGCTACTGATGGTGTTAGGCAGGTAAATAATGGAGAAACCACACTGTATGAACGTAGTACCTGAATATGGGAAATAGGATATATAGGTGCCGGAGACCTGTGGGAATCAAGAGCCCTTTACTTCAACGATACTAAAATTGATGCATTATTATAAAAAGGATGCCAAGTCGTAATCCCTGTTGAGGCCCTTCGGATGCAAGGTTTCCAGATTATGGATCCAGAAGGCCTCCCTACTAGGGTTGAGCGACTTCTATTTTTATAGGATCGGGTCGGGTTTCACGAAACCCGACTTTCTCAAAAGTCGGGTCGAGTGAAATTTGCCGATCCTATAAAAAAGTCGGGGTCGGGGTCGGCCGAAACACGAAACCCAATGCAGTGCAATGGGATACTATGGTTTCCAGGGTCTGAAGGAGAGGAAACTCTCCTTCAGGCCCTGGGATCCATGTTAATGTGTAAAATAAAGAATCAAAATAAAAAATATTGATATACTCACCCTCGGACGCGCCCTGGTACTAAACGGCAGCCTTCCTTCCTAAGAATGAGCGCGTGAATGACCTGCGGTAACGTCGCGGCTTGTGATTGGTCGCGTGAGCGGTCACATGGGCGGTCACGCGACCAATCACAAGTCGCGACATCATCTAAGGTCCTTCACGCGCTCATTCTTAGGAAGGAAGGCTGCCAGAAAGAAGCAGGGCGCGTCCGAGGGTGAGTATATACCTAATAGGAATATACTCACCCTCGGATGCACCCTGCTTCTTTCCGGCAGCCTTCCTTCCTAAGAATGAGCGCGTGAAGGACCTTAGATGACGTCGCGGCTTGTGATTGGTCGCGTGAGCGGTCACATGGGCAATCACAAGCCGCGACGTCACCGCAGGTCATTCACGCGCTCATTCTTAGGAAGGAAGGCTGCCGGTTAGTACCAGGGCGCATCCGAGGGTGAGTATATCAATATTTTTTATTTTGATTCTTTATTTTACACATAAATATGGATTCCAATACCGATTCCCGATATCGCTAACATATCGGAACTCGGTATCGGAATTCCGATACCAGATTCAGAAGATCGCCGACCTCATGGCCGACCCCACACAGGGGTCGGGTTTCATGAAACCCGACTTTGCCAAAAGTCGGCGACTTCTGAAAATGGCCGACCCGTTTCGCTCAACCCTACTCCCTACGCTTAAGGAGGGTTATCCTGTTCCCTCCCTGTCTTAATGGGGTATGTGCTCAATAACCTGAAATTTGAGCTGTGAAATACTATGGCCCTGGGTGGTGAAATGTAAGGGGATGGGTAGCAACAGATTCTTGCAACGTATGGTGGATTTGTGCTTGGAAATTTGGTCTCGTATAGCTTGCGTAGGTTCCCCCACGTACAGCAAGCCACATGGACATTTGATTAGATAAACAACCCATGATGTGTCACAGGTAAAGAAATCTGGAATATGAAATATTTTGCCCGAATGTGGGTGGTGAAACGATGTGCCTTTGAGGACATTGTGACACTGGGAGGAATGGAGACAGGGTAAAGTCCCAGTTTGAGGATTTTGTAGGAACCGTTGGCGTGGTATAGATTTGTTGGTGCCTATATCTGCTCTCTCCAATGAGTCCTTGAGGTTGGGGGCCCGTCTGAAACGGAAGAAAGGGTTCCTGAAATTCAGGGACCTCCGGATGGGCACTTGCCAACGGGTGCTAATGTCTGCGTATAGATTTATGCAGGACATAGGCAAATGGGTGGAAAGAATGGACAAATGGAATCCGGTTAGAGGATCTGTTGGGTCTGGGTGGGGAAGGTACTAGTGCGTTTTGGAGTACTGTAGTCGGATAGCCACGTTGAGAGAATTTGGATGCCATTTCTTGCAATCTGCCAGGACGGAGATCTGGGTCCGACACAATTCTGGAAACTCTATGAAATTGAGATTTAGGTATGGACCATTTTGTGGAGGGGGTGAAAACTAGTGAAGTGTAGCAGACTATTACTGTCGGTGCTTTGGTATACAGATCAGTAGAAATGGAACCATCCGGTTTGAGTATTACCATTGTGTCCAGGAAATTTATTGTGTGGGTCATGTGACATCGTGAAATAAATGCCTGGCCAGGCAGTATTGAGCCATTCAAAGAAGGAGGCGAGGGCTTCCAATGTGCCCCCCCAATATGCAGAAGACATCGTCTATGTAACATCTCCATAGGAGAATGTTAGAGTTAAAGAGCGGACTCTGGTAAATGGTGCTCTCCTTGAAGTCCGCCATGTAGCAATTTGCATAGGGGGGCGCTACATTGGAGCCCATCGCGGTGCCACGGACCTGAAGATAGAAATCATCCTGAAACATAAAGTGGTTGAAGGTAAGGATAATGGTTAAGAGTTCTATGCATAAGTTAACCTGGTCTCCATGTAGGCCGGAATGGGTTAGCAACATGTGTATCGAGTTAATACCCTCTATGTGTGGGATTGACGTATATAGGTCCTTGACGTCCATTGTGACAAGGACTGTGTTGGGTGGGATGTTGTTCAGATCTTTCAAGACATTAGGGAAAGCCCCTGTGTCAAGGATGTAAGATTTGGATGTCTGTATTAAGGGCATCAAAATTTTCTCCAGATGCACTGCTAAAGGGGAAAGTATAGAATCACTGGAGGCCACAATGGGCCTCCCTGGTGGTTTCTCGAGGTTCTTGTGTATCTTGGGAATGGTGTAAAACACCGGGATGACAGGATGGGAGTTGGTAAGAAAATCACATGTCTTTGTGTCCAAGATACCGTAGTGATGTATACCTCTGAAGAATATCCGAGATTTTCTGACGTATGGTTGCCGTGGGGTCCCTTGGAAGCTTATGATAAATAGACGTGTCACTTAATTGTCGGGAGATCTCACTTAAGTAGTCGGTTTTATTCATTACCACTAGGGCACCACCCTTGTCTGCTGGTTTTATCACTATATTATTGTCTTCCTGAAGGCCTCATAGGGCCTGCTGTTCGGTGGTTGTTACCGTGTTTCCCCGATAGTAAGACACCCCCAATAGTAAGACGTAGTGGGGGTTTTAGTGGGGTCGGCTAATGTAAGACGCACCCCGAAAGTAAGACAAAGTAAACTGTACGTTGGAAAAATATAAGCCATAGTACCGGTACCTTTTGCTGCATTACCGTATTTTTCCGCTGCCTGGAATCAGAGCTGGGAAACCAGGTGGTCCCGATGATTAAGTGCAGTGAATATTCATTAGTGGCTCCCCGCCCACCGATCAGCTGAGCGGTGAGCTGGGAGCAGCAAATGAATGCTGCACTTAAGCAGGGACACACATGGCTTCCTCAGCTGCTAATTCCTGCTGGGGAGATTTGTGTGTCCAGGGGAGGAGGAGGCAGCAGCAGGGGCCAGGAGATCGCTGCATACCTGCCTGCCATGCTTGGATGCCGAGTGTTGTGCACACACAGGACCTGTGATGATGTAAGAAGTGGGCGGGCTGGAGCGTCACATGGCAGCTCAGAGCCCTCCCTCTTCTTGACATCATCACAGGTCCTTCAGGCTCCCCACTAGAATCTGCAGCTTCCTCATAACCTGTGCTGTGGAAAGGCAACAAGAGGGAGGTCCAGGGGCCGCCGGAGAGGTGAGTATATCCATATTTTTTATTTTAATTCTTTATTTTTTACATGAATATGGATCCCAGGGCCTGAAGGAGAGTTTCCTCTCCTTCAGACCCTGGGAACCATCCTGGATACCTTCCGATACTTGTGTCCCATTGACTTGCATTGGTATCGGGTATCGGTATCAGCGATATCCGATACTTTTTGGATATCGGCCAATACTATCCGATACCGATACCTTTGAGTATCGGAAAGTATCGCTCAACACTACTTACGGCGCAATCGCAATATACAGCGCAATTTTCCAATATAAGACATACCCCGAAAGTAAGACATAGTGGGACTTTTGAGTAGTAAAAGAATGTAGGACACTGTCTTACTTTCAGGGAAACACGGTAGATTCGGGGGGGTAGAAGAGTTTACCTCTATTGATGTCATCCCTTAGTAGATGAAATGAGTCTTGGACAAACCCAATAAAGGTCTCCATTGCGTGTGAACCGTGTGGGGGCCTAAAATGGCTTTTTTTGTGTAACCCCAGATTACGTGATGAAAGAATGTTGGGAGAGATAGCTGTATGAGAAAGAGCTGGGGTTGTGTCTGGGATGTTAGAGAAATATGCTTTCAGCCTAAGTGTATGAAAAAAGCGTTGAAGATCCATCTCCAGATCAAAGGTGTGACATCGGTAAGTAGGGCAAAAGGACAACCCCTTTTGTAAAACATTATACTCCGCCACCCCCAAAGTTCTGTCCGAAATATTGATCACCAATGGATTGGTACCTGAGATCTCGTGACTAGGGTTGAGCGACTTTTATTTTTATAGGATCGGGTCGGGTTTCACGAAACCCGACTTTCTCAAAAGTCGGGTCGAGTGAAATCGGCCTATCCTATAAAAAAGTCGGGGTCGGCCGAAACACGAAACCCAATGCAGTGCAATGGAATACTATGGTTCCCAGGGTCTGAAGGAGAGGAAACTCTCCTTCAGGCCCTGGGATCCATATTAATGTGTAAAATAAAGAATCAAAATAAAAAATATTGATATACTCACCCTCGGACGCGCCCTGGTACTAACCGGCAGCCTTCCTTCCTAAGAATGAGCGCGTGAATGACCTGCGGTGACGTCGCGGCTTGTGATTGGTCGTGAGCGGTCACATTGGCGGTCACGCGACCAATCACAAGCCGCGATGTCATCTAAGGACCTTCACGCGCTCATTCTTAGGAGGGAAGGCT
Source organism: Ranitomeya variabilis (assembly GCF_051348905.1). Taxonomy (NCBI): domain Eukaryota; kingdom Metazoa; phylum Chordata; class Amphibia; order Anura; family Dendrobatidae; genus Ranitomeya; species Ranitomeya variabilis. The sequence goes on along the minus strand of NC_135233.1, from coordinate 323,214,031 downwards.
GCCGGAAAGAAGCAGGGCGCATCCGAGGGTGAGTATATTCCTATTAGGTATATACTCACCCTCGGACGCGCCCTGCTTCTTTCCGGCAGCCTTCCTTCCTAAGAATGAGCACGTGAAGGACCTTAGATGACGTCGCAGCTTGTGATTGGTCGCGTGACCGCCCATGTGACCGCTCGCGACCAATCACAAGCCGCGACGTCACCGCAGGTCATTCACGCGCTCATTCTTAGGAAGGAAGGCTGCCGGATAGTACCAAGGCGCGTCCGAGGGTGAGTATATCAATATTTTTTATTTTGATTCTTTATTTTACACTTAAATATGGATTCCGATGCCGATTCCCGATATCGCAAACATATCGGAACTCGGTATCGGAATTCCGATACCAGATTCAGAAGATCGCCGACCTCATGGCCGACCCCACACAGGGGTCGGGTTTCATGAAACCCGACTTTGCCAAAAGTCGGCGACTTCTGAAAATGGCCGACCCGTTTTGCTCAACCCTACTCCCTACGCTTAAGGCGGGTTATCCTGTTCCCTCCCTGTCTTAATGGGGTATGTGCTCAATAACCTGAAATTTGAGCTGTGAAATACTATGGCCCTGGGTGGTGAAATGTAAGGGGATGGGTAGCAACAGATTCTTGCAACGTATGGTGGATTTGTGCTTGGAAATTTGGTCTCGTATAGCTTGCGTAGGTTCCCCCACGTACAGCAAGCCACATGGACATTTGATTAGATAAACAACCCATGATGTGTCACAGGTAAAGAAATCTGGAATATGAAATATTTTGCCCGAATGTGGGTGGTGAAACGATGTGCCTTTGAGGACATTGTGACACTGGGAGGAATGGAGACAGGGTAAAGTCCCAGTTTGAGGATTTTGTAGGAACCGTTGGCGTGGTATAGATTTGTTGGTGCCTATATCTGCTCTCTCCAATGAGTCCTTGAGGTTGGGGGCCCGTCTGAAACGGAAGAAAGGGTTCCTGAAATTCAGGGACCTCCGGATGGGCACTTGCCAACGGGTGCTAATGTCTGCGTATAGATTTATGCAGGACATAGGCAAATGGGTGGAAAGAATGGACAAATGGAATCCGGTTAGAGGATCTGTTGGGTCTGGGTGGGGAAGGTACTAGTGCGTTTTGGAGTACTGTAGTCGGATAGCCACGTTGAGAGAATTTGGATGCCATTTCTTGCAATCTGCCAGGACGGAGATCTGGGTCCGACACAATTCTGGAAACTCTATGAAATTGAGATTTAGGTATGGACCATTTTGTGGAGGGGGTGAAAACTAGTGAAGTGTAGCAGACTATTACTGTCGGTGCTTTGGTATACAGATCAGTAGAAATGGAACCATCCGGTTTGAGTATTACCATTGTGTCCAGGAAATTTATTGTGTGGGTCATGTGACATCGTGAAATAAATGCCTGGCCAGGCAGTATTGAGCCATTCAAAGAAGGAGGCGAGGGCTTCCAATGTGCCCCCCCAATATGCAGAAGACATCGTCTATGTAACATCTCCATAGGAGAATGTTAGAGTTAAAGAGCGGACTCTGGTAAATGGTGCTCTCCTCGAAGTCCGCCATGTAGCAATTTGCATAGGGGGGCGCTACATTGGAGCCCATCGCGGTGCCACGGACCTGAAGATAGAAATCATCCTGAAACATAAAGTGGTTGAAGGTAAGGATAATGGTTAAGAGTTCTATGCATAAGTTAACCTGGTCTCCATGTAGGCCGGAATGGGTTAGCAACATGTGTATCGAGTTAATACCCTCTATGTGTGGGATTGACGTATATAGGTCCTTGACGTCCATTGTGACAAGGACTGTGTTGGGTGGGATGTTGTTCAGATCTTTCAAGACATTAGGGAAAGCCCCTGTGTCAAGGATGTAAGATTTGGATGTCTGTATTAAGGGCATCAAAATTTTCTCCAGATGCACTGCTAAAGGGGAAAGTATAGAATCACTGGAGGCCACAATGGGCCTCCCTGGTGGTTTCTCGAGGTTCTTGTGTATCTTGGGAATGGTGTAAAACACCGGGATGACAGGATGGGAGTTGGTAAGAAAATCACATGTCTTTGTGTCCAAGATACCGTAGTGATGTATACCTCTGAAGAATATCCGAGATTTTCTGACGTATGGTTGCCGTGGGGTCCCTTGGAAGCTTATGATAAATAGACGTGTCACTTAATTGTCGGGAGATCTCACTTAAGTAGTCGGTTTTATTCATTACCACTAGGGCACCACCCTTGTCTGCTGGTTTTATCACTATATTATTGTCTTCCTGAAGGCCTCATAGGGCCTGCTGTTCGGTGGTTGTTACCGTGTTTCCCCGATAGTAAGACACCCCCAATAGTAAGACGTAGTGGGGGTTTTAGTGGGGTCGGCTAATGTAAGACGCACCCCGAAAGTAAGACAAAGTAAACTGTACGTTGGAAAAATATAAGCCATAGTACCGGTACCTTTTGCTGCATTACCGTATTTTTCCGCTGCCTGGAATCAGAGCTGGGAAACCAGGTGGTCCCGATGATTAAGTGCAGTGAATATTCATTAGTGGCTCCCCGCCCACCGATCAGCTGAGCGGTGAGCTGGGAGCAGCAAATGAATGCTGCACTTAAGCAGGGACACACATGGCTTCCTCAGCTGCTAATTCCTGCTGGGGAGATTTGTGTGTCCAGGGGAGGAGGAGGCAGCAGCAGGGGCCAGGAGATCGCTGCATACCTGCCTGCCATGCTTGGATGCCGAGTGTTGTGCACACACAGGACCTGTGATGATGTAAGAAGTGGGCGGGCTGGAGCGTCACATGGCAGCTCAGAGCCCTCCCTCTTCTTGACATCATCACAGGTCCTTCAGGCTCCCCACTAGAATCTGCAGCTTCCTCATAACCTGTGCTGTGGAAAGGCAACAAGAGGGAGGTCCAGGGGCCGCCGGAGAGGTGAGTATATCCATATTTTTTATTTTAATTCTTTATTTTTTACATGAATATGGATCCCAGGGCCTGAAGGAGAGTTTCCTCTCCTTCAGACCCTGGGAACCATCCTGGATACCTTCCGATACTTGTGTCCCATTGACTTGCATTGGTATCGGGTATCGGTATCAGCGATATCCGATACTTTTTGGATATCGGCCAATACTATCCGATACCGATACCTTTGAGTATCGGAAAGTATCGCTCAACACTACTTACGGCGCAATCGCAATATACAGCGCAATTTTCCAATATAAGACATACCCCGAAAGTAAGACATAGTGGGACTTTTGAGTAGTAAAAGAATGTAGGACACTGTCTTACTTTCAGGGAAACACGGTAGATTCGGGGGGGTAGAAGAGTTTACCTCTATTGATGTCATCCCTTAGTAGATGAAATGAGTCTTGGACAAACCCAATAAAGGTCTCCATTGCGTGTGAACCGTGTGGGGGCCTAAAATGGCTTTTTTTGTGTAACCCCAGATTACGTGATGAAAGAATGTTGGGAGAGATAGCTGTATGAGAAAGAGCTGGGGTTGTGTCTGGGATGTTAGAGAAATATGCTTTCAGCCTAAGTGTATGAAAAAAGCGTTGAAGATCCATCTCCAGATCAAAGGTGTGACATCGGTAAGTAGGGCAAAAGGACAACCCCTTTTGTAAAACATTATACTCCGCCACCCCCAAAGTTCTGTCCGAAATATTGATCACCAATGGATTGGTACCTGAGATCTCGTGACTAGGGTTGAGCGACTTTTATTTTTATAGGATCGGGTCGGGTTTCACGAAACCCGACTTTCTCAAAAGTCGGGTCGAGTGAAATCGGCCTATCCTATAAAAAAGTCGGGGTCGGCCGAAACACGAAACCCAATGCAGTGCAATGGAATACTATGGTTCCCAGGGTCTGAAGGAGAGGAAACTCTCCTTCAGGCCCTGGGATCCATATTAATGTGTAAAATAAAGAATCAAAATAAAAAATATTGATATACTCACCCTCGGACGCGCCCTGGTACTAACCGGCAGCCTTCCTTCCTAAGAATGAGCGCGTGAATGACCTGCGGTGACGTCGCGGCTTGTGATTGGTCGTGAGCGGTCACATTGGCGGTCACGCGACCAATCACAAGCCGCGATGTCATCTAAGGACCTTCACGCGCTCATTCTTAGGAGGGAAGGCTGCCGGAAAGAAGCAGGGCGCATCCGAGGGTGAGTATATTCCTATTAGGTATATACTCACCCTCGGACGCGCCCTGCTTCTTTCCGGCAGCCTTCCTTCCTAAGAATGAGCACGTGAAGGACCTTAGATGACGTCGCAGCTTGTGATTGGTCGCGTGACCGCCCATGTGACCGCTCGCGACCAATCACAAGCCGCGACGTCACCGCAGGTCATTCACGCGCTCATTCTTAGGAAGGAAGGCTGCCGGATAGTACCAAGGCGCGTCCGAGGGTGAGTATATCAATATTTTTTATTTTGATTCTTTATTTTACACTTAAATATGGATTCCGATACCGATTCCCGATATCGCAAACATATCGGAACTCGGTATCGGAATTCCGATACCAGATTCAGAAGATCGCCGACCTCATGGCCGACCCCACACAGGGGTCGGGTCGAGTTTCATGAAACCCGACTTTGCCAAAAGTCGGCGACTTCTGAAAATGGCCGACCCGTTTCGCTCAACCCTACTCGTGACCCTCATTTGGTCTAGAGTTTGTCCTGCGTCCATGGCCCCGCCTCGTGGTCTTCTTTGTGGGGGACGTTGTCGTTGTCCTAAAAAACGGGAAGGGCCAGCCGGGGTTGCGTTTCGCTCCTGTTCCGAGCCAGAGGTAGAATAGTCGAGAGAGGAACGAGGAGTAGGGCGAGATGGATTTCGCCGATTGGAGGAGCTGTCTTGCCATCTGTAAATCTGATTCGACTCGTAATCCTCTGTATCTCTGTTAAATTTGATCCGTTTCCTGTCCTCCGTCTCGCGTCGATGTTTTTCTATATTCTTGGAGATCTGTTCCTTTAAGGAGCTGAGTTCCTCGGGAGAACCGGTCGATGTTAGCTGCGCCTCGATGGATTTAATGCGCTCCGAACTTGTCGTGATGGCCTTCTGTAAATGCTCAATTGTCAAGGTGATTATATCGAAAGAACATTTATTGAGTATCTGTTCGTATTTAGTACAATAATCAGAAGAGTCCCAAAAGAATGTGGGACGGAGTGGTACCCGGAGACCCCTAGGGAACCTTTGTACCCGAAGATATTCAGTGAGTGTGGCACAGTGAAGCTCTATATTAGTAAAGTGACGGAGCTCACATTCCAGGTCACGTCCCCGTGTTTCCCTTGGTGGGGCTTTCAGAAAGTCACAATTAAGAGTAGATTGTGCCAAAATATTAGAGGTCTCTTCTGCATTATACGAAAAGGTGGTCATGACCAGCTAGTGTGCTCCACGTAAGGGGAGAAGATTGGGACCATCAGAAGTCTTCCTAGTCCTGGCTATCCAGCCAAAGTGAGCATAAAGTAAACAATCTTGCGCTCAACTTAATGCTCATGTGAGATTTTTTTATGTAGTACTCAAAACGTTTCGGTCCAACAAACAGGACCTTCATCAGTTACTACAGGAGGTGAAACATAAAATATATACATAAATACAAAAAAAGTGAAAAGAACAAAAGTATATACAACAACTTGCAATAGTATAATGCTTCAGAGCCAGAAAAAATAGGTCATGGTGAGATAACAAGTTTCTAGACATTGTGTCCAGCAGAAAGAGATATACATATTCATGCCTCTAGTATTGTGTGCCGATGCGAATAGAAAGTGGGGATAGAAGGGAATATATCATAACGTACCGTACTGTAAGTGAACTTGTGGAAAAAAGAGACATTCGTGTCTCTGGGCACACAATAGACAGCGTCTCTGATAGAAAAAAGTATGGGGGTGACCCTGACTGTCAGTATAGCGTGTCCGTGTGCTAAATAGATTCTGTTGGGAGGCATACCTGTAATTATGTTGGATAAGTGACCAGACCAACTAGGAGAAGATAAATGAATTAAGTTAAAGCAACCAAAAGGAATCACAGCAGTGGGTATTAGGCTAGTGAGGTGCATCACTAAACATTGTTACCTGGTGAATGATGTAGCAGCGGTATGTGCCCGGATCAGACGCGGTATCCCCCGCTCATCTGATGAACGCAGTGAGAGTGCGCATTAAACTAGAAGGGGGCGTGTCCAAATGGTGCCTCCCAACGAATAGGGAAGCGTTCACTGTGGGCGGAAGTGACGTCGTCGGAAAACGTCCAAGCGCGTCACTAAGGAAGCGGTGTGTGTTACACCTTTTGATTGCCCAACCAGCGGAAGTGACATCACTGGATGTGAAACGTCCGTGTAGTTCCTACTGCGGCGGTATTTGTTCCACCTATAGTGGGGCCGGGTACGTGTATGAAAGGGGGAGGTTCCTAGAAGGGGAGGTAACACACACCGCTTCCTTAGTGACGCGCTCGGACGTTTTCCGATGACTGGTGATTTTAATTAGCAGGAGACTGCAAAGTAAGGGGTCTAGCCCATTTTGGCTCTCACTGAAGAGCTGGAGGAAGGTGAGTTTAAATGCTCCCTTCATTTTGGTGCTGGTGCTGTGTGGCGGCCATTGTTGCTGTGGCTTTGTGCTGGTGGGGCGGCGCGGTCTGGAGTCTTGGGGACTCAGTCTCGCAGCATGGGTGCTGTGGGGCAACAGGCCGTCCGCCCTGCTGGTGCATGGCCGCTGCGGCGGTGGTCGCCGCACGGCTCCGCTCCGTTAGGGCATTAGGACCCACTACGAGGTTTGCCGTGAAGGGGCAGTGGGCTTCATACAGTCTGATCAGAATGTTAAACTGAAAACCTCATGTTCAGTATTTAAATTTTTGCCTAGCGGCTTTAGATCAACGTATGATTTTGGGATGTGCGGTTCATGCTCTTTTTTTTTCTTTTTGCACATAGCATGTACTTGTCTCTTTTTTTGGACCAGCACTCCTCCCATTTGGCTCAGGTGATTTTAATTAGCAGGAGACTGCAAAGTAAGGGGTGTAGCCCATTTTGGCTCTCACTGAAGAGCTGGAGGAAGGTGAGTTTAAATGCTCCCTTCATTTTGGTGCTGGTGCTGTGTGGCGGCCATTGTTGCTGTGGCTTTGTGCTGGTGGGGCGGCGCGGTCTGGAGTCTTGGGGACTCAGTCTCGCAGCATGGGTGCTGTGGGGCAACAGGCCGTCCGCCCTGCTGGTGCATGGCCGCTGCGGCGGTGGTCGCCGCACGGCTCCGCTCCGTTAGGGCGTTAGGACCCACTACGAGGTTTGCCGTGAAGGGGCAGTGGGCTTCATACAGTCTGATCAGAATGTTAAACTGAAAACCTCATGTTCAGTATTTAAATTTTTGCCTAGCGGCTTTAGATCAACGTATGATTTTGGGATGTGCGGTTCATGCTCTTTTTTTTCTTTTTGCACATATCTGTGTTTGCTATTTTTAAATAAAATGAAAAACTGTGTTTAGTCCTATTTTTAATAAAGGACTTTATTTTGACTGTGCCTTTATTTACCATGTAACTATAGGATTTGTAATGGATAGGTGTCTTATAGACACCTCTCCATTAGTAATCTGTGGGTTTGTTGTCACCTGACAATACGAAGGTGACATCAACTCCACAAATATGAGCCCCACTTGCCACCGCTACAGGGCAAGTGGGAACAGCCAAGCAAAGTGCCAGAATTGGCGCATCTAATAGATGTGCTTTTTCTGGGCGGCTGTGGGCTGCTATTTTTAAGCCGGGGGGGGGGGTCAATATCAGTGGCCACTTACCAGCCTGAGAATACCTGCCTCCAGCTGTCTGCTTTAGCAATGCTGGTTGTCAAAAATGGGGGGGCCTCATGCCATTTTTTTAATTATCTATTTAAATAATTAAAAATATGCTGTGGGGATTCCTCTAGTTTTGTTAACCAGCCTTGCTGAAGCTGGCAGCTGAGGGTTGCAGCACCCAGCTGTGAGTTTTGTCTGGCTGGCTATCAAAAATACAGAGGAACCCATGCAGGTTGTTTTTAAATTATTTATTTACATAGCAGGAGCGGCTAATGAAGAACGACGTCACACTACCATAGATTATGGGCGAGTGCTATGCAAGAAAACATCACATGGCACTCGGCCCAGTGCTAGCCTATGATCTGGTCTGATGAGTCCAAATTTGAGATCTTTGGTCCCAACCACTGTGTCTTTGTGCGACGCAGAAAAGGTGAACGGATGGACTCTTCATGCCTGGTTCCCACCGTGAAGCATGGAGGAGGAGGTGTGATGTTGTGGAGGTGCTTTGCTGGTGACCCTGTTGGGGATTTATTCAAAATTGAAGGCATACTGAACCAGCATGGCTACCACAGCATCTTGCAGCGGCATGCTATTACATCCGGTTTGCGTTTAGTTGGACCATCATTTATTTCTCAACAGGACAATGACCCCAAACACACCTCCAGGCTGTGTAAGGGCTTTTTGCCCAAGAAGGAGAGTGATGGGGTATTACGCCAGATGACCTGGCCTCCACAGTCACCAGACCTGAACCCAATTGAGATGGTTTGGGGTGAGCTGGACTGCAGAGTGAAGGCAAACGGCCAACAAGAGCTAAGCATCTCTGGGAACTTCTTCAAGATTGTTGGAAGACCATTCCCGGAGACTACCTCTTGAAGCTCATCAAGAGAATGCCAAGTGTGTGCATTTTTGCATTGAAGTAGATCTGTCTGCATGACTTCAGACTACAAACTTTTCATATGTGCATGTAGCTCTTAAAAAGACAAGTCCTCTATGTGAAGCCTCTTTCACTCCAGCTCTATTTCCTGCCCAGGGCTGCCTCCACCTTCTTATTTGACAACCTCTATGCGTTTGTGTTAATTCGGGCAAAAGAGTCTTCAGTCAAGCATGAGAAGATGGAACTGGGTGAGGAATAGAGCTGTAGTCACAGAGGTTTCAGGTCTACAGCCTCATTTGCATATCAATTCAAATACTGATTTCCCAGTAACTGAGTATTGGATTGGCCATGCAAAGGTATTGCTGGACTTTTCTTCGAAATAACTACAATAAATATACACATAAATAGTTTGGAGTTTAAAGTCCTGCTGATAAATTACCTTTAAACGAAACCAGCTCTGCCGATCTATAGCTGTTAAGTAAAGATGTTGGCAGTGCTGGTTTAGCTCAATATCTTGCGCTTTTACTGCAAAGGGGGCTACAGAGGGTTGTGAGATTCCGTCTGAGAGACTCTTTGCTGCTGTAAACAGGCCAGCATTGAAGCCATTTTTAATTGCAGATTGTTTGCTCTTTATGCTAGATTGTAAACTGATTTGCATGTGTGTTATGGTCTGCAATCCTCCCATACGTACAGTGCGGCCGTCTAAAAACAAATGCTACTGGTAATAATGTCCTGGGGTATTCTTATGGAAGAGAACGAATAGTAAGCTCATCTTAGACACCTCACTGTCTGGTGCACATGGTGGGCAGCTGTGAAGGCAAGTTTCACTGTTTCATGGAAACAGGAGGAAAGACTGTGTGAAGGGAAAAGAGTTCACATCAAGCGGTTAATTCGTTTTATGACTTCTTCAAGATCCTCTACACACACTTCAAAAGTATTTTTCGCCTTGATGAAGTGAGTCCTTGAATGATATCTGGAGGCTGTGGTAATTTAAGGCAGTATAACTCATGAGATAGCATATAAAAGAGAGCAGACGCAGCACTGCAGGGCTCTTGTTAAAAAAGGGAATCCGCAAACAGCCGTCGGCAAGATAACAGTGGAGCAATGTACATAAGAGTTAACACATTTTTTAAATTGGTTTTCTGTTCTTGGTGTAACCCAGAGTTTAGAATGTGAAAGAGGACATAACTATTTGTCGTAATGTGTGAATGATAAAGTCTACGGTCCGATAAATGTTTTATTATTCATTCTCCTTTTTATATTCCTAATGAAATACACATATATAAGAAACTAATGTCTCTACAAATTTTATGATAAATACATTTATTCAGTGATTATTGAAAATAATTTCACTTTTTATATTGATATACAGTATCTAGTTGGATGGCCATTAGTAAACTATGTAAAAAGTTTTTTTATGTGCCCTATTAATACAATTGGATTGACAAGTTTCTTAATTTGTGCATGTTGTTTTCTAATGAGAAATGATCAGTTGTGATATACTCTTTATTTGATGCGCTCTTCTTACACTCATACAAGGAAGGGTACTGCTATTATATTTATGCCTTTTAAATTCTACTATTATGATCATTTATCTTCTTGGAGGGTGGAGTTATGGCATATTGTGGACAAATCTATAGATGGTCTTGTACTGTAAAATGTTTTTAATATTTTTTGTGCCTGTTTGTCATTTATGTAATGGAGAGAAATGTTTTAGGGAATCGTTGCTGCATTACAAACTTATTATTTTGCCTTTTACCATTTGTTTTTTAGCTTGAATTTATATCTACCTTGTTTACACAATAGATTTAAAAGACAACAAAAAATAGAAATACATGTTAAAATTAGAGGGGTTGTCCTTTACTTTAACACTTATGGCCTATCATTAGGATATCTGATCAATACCAGGTGAGTGGAGTGCGAAACCTGTCACCCCAGCAGATCAGTTGTTCAAAGTGCTGGTAACAGCCGGATATGCTCAGCTGTGAAGCAGAACAGCATATCTCCATCAACTGCCAAGTGGCTCAGTGAGATACTGCAGATCTAGTGTCCATGAACACGATGTACTTGATGGAGCTGAACTATGCAGCTCCACAATTGAAGAACTCTAGCTTACATCAGCACTGGGAACAGCTAATCGGTTACATAACTGTCCAGGGTTCTCTATTATCTTATGCCTTCACCTCATTTTGCTGCCCTCTCAATTCTGCACCACATTGGTTTTTGCAGGCTGCCTGGTGAGGCTCAGTGCTGTCATCTTCCTGGAGCCCATTAGGACATACACCCTTTTCTTAGGATTGAAACTCTAGACTTGGTGTGAGATGTGTGATAATCAATGGGTTTGGTTATCTGCAGTAATCTTATTATTCAGACACAAGATGTCTCTTTTGCCTACGCATTACTAAAAAATTGTAAGATACATATAGAATGTCAGAGGTGGACCTACAATCTGAGGTAATGTGAAACACAGGAAGAGGAAGTGTGGCCATCTTAGGGATAGCCTGCAGTTATTGAGAACAGTAAGATGCCTAAGGGGAATCCAATGACAACCTCTAAAGGAAGCATCCCACCGAGGCCAGAGCAGGGGCAGAGTAGAGATGATCGTGTCTGTGACCAGAACTTGTCCACATGTGAGGAGATTTTTGCCAGGAAAAGGCCGGGACCTAGAGTCAGAAGTGTTGGATGTCACTGAAGAGTTAAGTTACAGTCATCAACTGATGCCATCTGAGTGCAGTCCAATGTTTTCCACATACTCATTGATTTACATGGCTAAGAGCGATTCAAATATCTCAACAAACTTGAGCATGCAATGATTTTTTTTCCCTATCCAAGGAAAAAGTCAGACTTGTGCATGGCCCCATAGAATAGCATTGGGATGAGTGTGATCCGTCAAAACGATGGATAGCGCTCATCCAAATATATGACAGCCGTCTACACGAGCTTTAATAGTGATGAGAAATGTGTCAAAAAGTAGAATTGGCAGTAAAATTAAATTTGACCCCAAAATTTGGCTGATAACAAATTTACTTGACGTGAATCAAATGTACTTTATTATGTTTGGGGGGTCTTTCGCTGCTCAACTGATATATAGCCATCACTCTGTGCCGGTGCTTCCTTGCTGAATATGCTTTGCGCGTCTGTTTTATTCAGACTTGTCAATCCTGATGTGCAGCAAGATGACTAACATTTTTTTTAAACCCTTTCTCAGCCCTCTGCAATAGAGAAAAATGGCAAGTCAGGTGGCCGAAGCAAATCACAAACAAAAATCCGATTTTGGAAATCTGGAGTATAGCAAAATATTTGGCCCATTTGATTTGCTTCAAACCGATTTGCTAATCTCAAATAATTACTGAATATACTGAAAAAAATGTACTACAAGTAATAACATGAGATTAAGAGCCAAAATGTTTTGGAACATTTTTAAGCATCCAGTAATGTTATAAATGTGACAAAACTTGCATAATTATAAAATATGTTCAGAATTAATATTCTTGCGAAAAGCAAAGCTGGATCATTTCTGCCACCGGTCTTCCAATTAAACAGTTGCATGCTAGAACATCTGTGCCTTAAATGTACCAATATTGTGTGCCTCTATCATCTGTCAAAAATTATATTTCTCAGCTAATAGGATATTATGAAGAGTATCAAGGTTAATGCATGTGTGCAGGCCAGTTTCCTTGTGCCAATTTAGGAATAAAAATCCCTTTTGCAACGCTTGATGCTTAAGCACCTATGTGACCTATTTAGAGGAAAATGCCACGTACAACCTCCCCACTTGCTGTTAATTAAGCAGCTGCTTCCAGGATAAGTCATGACTTTAGACTAGAGGATGCAGTATTCTATTTGTTTGCTGCTTAGACATGCATAGATTAAAGTATAGAGATGGAGAAGTTTGCTGGCTTAGCTACAATTTAACAGCAAGATTCCAAAAATGTTGCAGAACAAGAAATCCTCCTGAGAGGATTAATAGATCTAGTATTCTTATCTTCATTCTGAAATTAATTCTAGTGCAGTACATGAACCTGACAAGGCATGCTGATTATGACTGATGTGAAACCTATCACTGTTTGGCCTGATGCACATGGTCATCTTGGTGCCTGTGTCCTCTTCAGTACCTCTATATGTCTTTGATTTCATACAAAGGCATAATAATATTTCTTCTATTAGAATTTATAAATTGTATTCAAATATGATAGAACATAAATGTGATATGTTTCATTGTATGATATACTGTAAGTCCAGGATCAGGAGCCTAAGGCTCTTCAGCTGTTATGAAACTGGATTTTTAATGCAGCCCATCAGTGGAATGCTGAGAGATGTAGTTTCATAACAGTTGAGGTAGTGAAGTCTGGTGACCCTTCCTATGTGAAAAAAAGAGATATTCCCTTAAAGGAAGCATGCTATCAGGATTTTATTCCCCAAAGTAATGGCATATGTGTAAAGGTGCTTTAATGCTGATTGAATCCTTACTTGACTTGTAGAAATACGTATCGCCATTATTGAGAAATCCATTGTTGAAATTGAATGCTAATGAATTGCAGTTAGAGTGGGCAGGCACTGCACTTACAGTTCTCCTGTCTCTTTCGCTATTCCCCACCCACCACTTTCTCTGACTGGCAGGTCATTCCGGTTTCAGTGATCTGCCTCTCCTACCCAAGATCTGTCAATCAGAGACAGGATTAGGCAGGGAATTGGGAGAGTTGCAAGTGCAATGTTACACCTTGCAACTGGAATTTTGGACCATTCTTCTTTCGTAAACTTCTCCAGGTCTCTCATACTTGAAGGTGCCTTCTCCCAACAGCAATTTTAATATCTCTCCACAGGTATTCAATGGGATTTAGAGCTGGGCTATGGCATGCTTTACTGGTGTCATGATCCAGTCCGGGTTTTGAGTCCTGTCTGCCCTTTTCCCGGGCTGATCATGTCAAGGGTTAACTTTGCTCTGCCTCATTCTGGGTTCAGGTTTGCTATTTAGCTGCGCTGCATCCTGCCTTCGGTGTGTAGTATCTGACTCAGGTAGTACTCTGATTGGTCCTGCTGCGCTTTCTGACCTTGCCTGTGTCTACTCCTCCTTTCCTACCCATTCTGTCTTAGCGTTTCCTGATTGCTTTTGGATTTCCAGGTGTTTGACTCAGCTTTGACTCTGACTTGACATTGCATCTGGGCCCTGGTACTTCTGCCTTTTGTCTGGTATTGACCCTTTGGCTCTCCAATGACTCTGTGCTTGTTTTTCCCTTTGTACTGCATGACAGTCTAAGTTTTGACTGGGCTTGTTTGACTATTCCGCTGCCACCTGGTGGTAGCTTTGCTGCAACAGTGCAGGTCTTCCCTTGCAGACTTGTTACTATCATTCCACTCTATTGCCATCTAGTAGTAGTTGCAGTTACCGGCATAGCTGCAGTGTGACAACTGGCTTTCATTTTACAGACGTTTTCCCTCCACACGGAGTAACCATAAGGCAGCACACAGCTTTGTCATAAGGAATTGTATGTGCCATAGTGCATAGTCGGTGTGTTTGAGCTCTATTGCAGCACTGCATATGTAAGGTGAAAAATGTTATTAAATTAAAATGAAATGAAATTAAAGTAGATGTTAAAACACATGAAGAGGTGTCTGGTATTGATCTGGCATACTTTGATGTTGTGCTGTTAGGCTGAGTGTAAGTTTGTGGATTTTTTAATTAAAAATGTTATTAATGATTGTATATCGGTCAACAAGTTCTGTATGTTGCTATGTCAAAAAAAATTGTGAAACACAAGTTACAGGTTTGTGTTACGAGAGGATTCTATGCTGCTGGTAACTGTGCACGATTCACTGCAATTACAGTATATATGAATAGTTCTTGGTGCAGTATGTCACATGAGGGCAAACTATTTGGCTGTTATATATTTTTTAACTAATAGGGCAGATGCAGACAACTTTTTTTTGGTATGAGTGCAAACCACCTAAGTATCATATCACACTTGGACCAATTGTTAGCCTATGGGGCCGTGCACATGTAATATGTTTTGATGCGGTCCGAGAAAGATAACGATGCATACTCGAGTTTGATCTGATATTCTGCCATAAAAGTCAACAAGTCTGAGGAATTCATGTCACTTGCATGGCTTCTATGGTCATCATGGTCATGATTTCCATGGACTGACAGAATAGAGAAGATGGAGACATTTTTTTCTCGACCTTCTCATCTGAGAGAATCGGATCACACTATGCTCATACTCTGTTCATACTCTGACCAGAGTTTGATCAGAGTGTGATTTGCAGGATCAATCAGATTCTCCAGGATGAGAGACTATACGGTCGTCTCCACCTAGAGCTATCCAAGGTGGTATTCTACCTTGATACGTCTCAAATTTCATACAAAGGCCTGCGGTTTTACCATGGGCGGACGCAAACAGAACAGGGCCCCTGTGTAAAAACAATGTAGGTGTCTCCCTCTTTTTCTAGAGCTTATCATAAAGCCCCTCATTATTTATTTCTAACATTCCACTAGTAATCCTGATTTATCAAGATAATTAGCTCAAGTCTTCATATCTACATGACAGCAGAAAAATGCCTTATAGATGCCAGTAGACGCCCTACCCTACTGGGCCTCTGTGCAGTTGTGCCTACTGCATCATTGCAGTGCACCCCTGAGTTTTGCAGAGACATGGACCCAAGAACTGTACAAACTTCATGCTTGTATTTTATTTAACATGGAGCAAAAAAGCAATGAGACACAAAAAAATGTTTTGATTAAATCAAAATATGCAAATGACTAAAAACTTTGTTCGAAACGCATCAGGCATTTAGGGGTTGCGTCACCGCACAATGTTTTTTACCTTGTCATGAAAATAAAATATTGAAGATTTTATGAAGAGACACCTGGTGCTGGGACTTTTTTTTCTCCTCTTTTGCTGTTGCTATTGAGTGGTATTCAGCCACTTGTTCATGGCAGCCGTGTTCATCTGGATTCCAGTGAGGCACCACTAATCCCTTTCCATGTTCCCAGTATGATGTTTTATAAAAAATGTACACAGTATTAAAAACATTTATCAAGTTTCTGTTGAATGGCATGATATGTAAAAAGCATTTCTGAAATTCTTTTTTTTTCTTTAATATTTAACATGCAATGCCAACTTCAGAATTACAATTTTTTGAGAAAAACACAAGAAGGTGTTTGTATATGAGAACTGGAAAGATGACTGTTAAGTATGAAAAAAAAAGTTAAGGCTGTAGGATGACTCTGAACGCTTGTTATTGCTGCCTGGAATGCTGCATCTTATAACGAAGCTTTCGAGATGGCTTTTCTATTGCTGGAATGTACTGGATGGATACAATTATTAAGCCTGTGATAATTACAGCCACAATATAAACAGCAGCACCGGAAACATCTACATGAAGGTATTAAAGCAATCTAATATTAATTTGTCCCATAATTACGAGCAATCAGTATTATGTATGAGATAATGGCTTATCCAATCTTTAGAATGCACTTCACAGTTCAGCATAAATGGGACATTTGATTTTACTATTTAGAGAACATTTGATGAGAAGAACATTTTGTTTTTCAAGTATTTCAACTCGAGAACATTCCTGTTGTGTTTCGTGGCAGGTGGTCACTTGATTGATGTATGGTAACAGAATCTCAACCTTTCCCTTTGGTATCTCAGGTCCCCTGTGTCTTACTTCTAATTTTCAGACTTTACGGTAAGATGTGTGAATGAAAGACACGCTCAGTGATGGAGAATCTGTTCTAAGAAAAGGTATGGGAAATATTTGACGTTGGTTCCTCTATATTGATCATCCACAAAATAGTCCTTCCAAGGATCTCCAAACCACAGATATCGTTATGGCAAAAAAAATTCATTATTATCATTATTATGTGGATTTTTGTATAATAATTTTGGTACTCACATGTGAAAAAAAGCTAAAAAACAATGGCAACTTATCGCAGATGTATTAGTCACTAATTGTAGAACACATTAGGGACATCTTTTTTTCTCTAAAAACTGTCTGACTTGAAGGATGTAGTTAAATGCTATTAACCCCAACTGATTTAACATTTTTTTTTATTTACTGAAAGTTAAAAGGATTCTATATACCTGATATAGCCAAAAGTGGGAGGCAAAATGGGAAGGAAGAAGATTTGATTGCTGATGAGTAGGAACGTTTGGAATATGCCAGAATCTGAAAATAGCTGAATGATAATAGAGCGTAGGATGATTATCATGGCTGCATAGAAACAGAAGAGCTACAATGGGTCACCTGCCTACACTATTGAGAACAACATTAGTGCCATAAATAATACCTATTAGTAGGAAATTACACAGCACATGTAAAGATGGATACAACATAAGCGACTCCTGTGCAGCTGGAAAGGGTTTTTTGAGGTTGTACAGAGGCCCAGTGTCATTTTCATTGTAATTGTGAACCATGAAATTCATCTTTTAATTTTATCTGCTTCACAGTTTCCGAACCCTAAAGCCGGTAAAAGAAGTAACAAAAGACTGAAAATTTGCACTCATTGTTGTTTTTTGATATTACGTTCATTTTTTCAGCAGTTATTTTAGCCTTTTAACCCCATCAACTCCCGGCCATTTTCTGTTTTATACGTTTTTATTTTTTTTCTTCCTTCTTCCAAAAGCCACAATTTTTTTTATTTTTCCATCAATATAGCCAGATGAAGTCTTTTTTGCGGAATGGGTGGTACTTTTAAATGGCATTAATTTTACCATATTGTGTACTGGAAAACAAGAAAAAAATTCCAAGTGCGGTAAAATTGATTACAAAGTGCAATTCCACTATTGTAGAATTTTTACTTTATTTAATAGTCCCCTTGGGAGACTAGAAGTCACAATCATCTGATCCCCTGTGCTATATGTAGCTGTGCATCAGCAGAAATCATAATCTCCTGTGAGCTGGTGTTCACACGAGCATCATAAAGACAGGCACATGGGTCATCAGTAGACCCCCAGCTATCATGACAACCCATCAGCGCCCAGCGATCACATGACAGTGGTGATGATGGGAGGAATGAACAACACACTTCTGGCCAACACATGTTAAATCCTGCTGTCAGTGATTAAACTGGTTAACATCCGTGGCCGGAGCACAGCTCCATCTGCAACTATGGTTGTATAAGGAGATAGACCGGACCTCAGGTACCTTCATGCCGGGCCCGGAATTAGAAAGGCTGCATCCTCTGTTACCGGGGGGAAACCTGAGGGGGCAGAAGAAAAGAGGAAAAAAGCGCACGAAGCAGAGCAGTGTGGGGCCAGCACAGAGCAGTGAGGAGCGTGCTCTGCTTCCCCCTCCAGAGAGTGCTGCAGCAGGCCTGAAGGACAAGGGCTGCAGCATTGAGGGGTGTAGTGTGCTCAGCTGCAACCAGGAGAGTGAGAGCCAGGCACAGCAGAGCCATATAGAGCAGAGCTAGGCAGAGCAGAGCTGTATGTGTCCATAAAAGAGATAAAGCGAAGCCGCACAGCTGTTCCACAACCCAAAGTCAGCTGCGGTCCATCCAAGGTGTGTAAAAAAGGAGCCCGATATTCAGGTAGAGGTGCTCGCATGAAAAAAGTATGCAACTGTAGAGAATATTGTGACGGGGTGTACGGCAGAGCAAGAAGGGACAACAGGCCAAGGGATGATTCCACAGATTTATTATCCAGAACGCTGGAACAACACATGCAGGTAGATCTACAGAGTCCACAATTAGTCCAACGGAACAGGTTCGGGGGCACCTCCCGATAATCCTTGTGCCAGCTAACAAAACAATAGTCCACACGAGTCCAAGGGATCACAAAACAATCCCACGAACGACAAGATATGTCCTCAGCTCAAGTCTCGCCCCGTTCGCTTCCGCAGTCACAGATGGACATGGGGTCTTGCCTCAGCTAAGAATCCCCACTCCTTCTCCTTCAAAGGTCAACTCACATCTGATCTCAAAATAAGAATGGATTGTCTGAGCTCCTGGGATCCGCCCATGAAGGGGGGTAGGGGTCACACCTTCTATTCAATGGTTGGGTCCATCAGAAGATTCTAGACTAGTCGGCTCCACTTAGTCTAAAGGCCCCGTCTCACATAGCGAGATCGCTAGCGAGATCGCTGCTGAGTCACTAGTTTTGTGACGCAACAGCGACCTCAGTAGCGATCTCGCTATGTGTGACACGTACCAGCGATCAGGCCCCTGCTGTGAGATCGCTGGTCGTGTCGGAATGGCCTGGGCCATTTTTTGGTTGTTGAGGTCCCGCTGACATCGCTGAATCGGTGTGTGTGACACCGATCCAGCGATGTCTTCACTGGTAACCAGGGTAAACATCGGGTTACTAAGCGCAGGGCCGCGCTTAGTAACCCGATGTTTACCCTGGTTACCAAAAAAAACAAACAGTACATACTCACCATCTGATGTCCGTCAGGTCCCTTGCCGTCTGCTTCCCACACTGACTGAGCGCCGCAAAGTGAAAGTGAAAGTACAGCACAGTGGTGACGTCACCGCTGCGCTCTGCTCTCACTGTACGGCGGCACTCAGTCAGAGCGGGAAGCAGACAGCAAGGGACCTGAGGGACATCAGATGGTGAGTATGTACTGTTTGTTTTTTTTGGTAACCAGGGTAAACATCGGGTTACTAAGCGCGGCCCTGCGCTTAGTAACCCGATGTTTACCCTGGTTACCCGGGTGCTGCAGGGGGACTTCGGCATCGTTGAAGACAGTTTCAACGATGCCGAAGTCGTTCCCCTGATCGTTGGTCGCTGGAGAGAGCTGTCTGTGTGACAGCTCCCCAGCGACCACACAACGACTTACCAACGATCACGGCCAGGTCGTATCGCTGGTCGTGATCGTTGGTAAATCGCTATGTGAGACGGGGCCTTAAGTAGTATGTACATTTGACTAGCCACCTGCTGTGAGGAAGAATGGCTATTCTGCACTAGTGGTGTTTACAAAGCTTAATTACATTATAGCTTAGGGCTGCAAGTATTGGGGGAAGGAGACATTGTTACAGGTAAACTCTCCAGCACAAGAAAATACATATATTACAGCTAATAGAAACCAGAGAACAGTTACATACATCAAATGGCATATTATTCAAATACAGGACAGGGCAAAATTACATATCATGACAAATATATAGAACAAAGCGGCAACACTCACCAGTCCAAGTGTGGTCTGAATCCTTTTATTGAGACATATCAAACAGCACCGTCATCTTCATGGCTCGGGATGGTGAAACAGGGAAGGAGGTGAGCAGGATGTGACGACGGCCATTTCGCGCCTACAATAGCGCTTCCACGGGTCTAAGGTGCAGGTGAGTGACGCAGACTTAAAAAGGTGAGTAGGAGTAAAAAACCCCACTCACCCCACGCCCCTTACCCCTGGCACCTTAAGACAAAATACAACATGTGCGTGACATAAAACATATTAAAAACCGGAAAAAACATCCCGGAATAAATACCAAACCTAATATCAGCTCAAAAACCAGAACCTTATAAAGCGTCCGGGGAGATCATAATAATGTAGGAGATATCCACCCACCCTCAAGAGCAGCATGCATACCATAACCCCACATATAATCTCATAAACATTTTTTTACCGCAGAGTTATTTGAAATAGAGAGGGAACAAATGACTTACCAACACATATGAATATGTACCTTAAACAAGGAGTCAGGATCACTCAGAGTCATAAGAAGACGGACATATCGATCCTATCATTCAAGCCAGCTGGACCCATCGCGAATGTGCGCATGATCCACCTGGCTTCCTGTCTCAACAGCAACCCACCTGGCTTCCTGTCTCAACAGCAACTTCTGTATGTCGCCCCCCCCTGTACAGGTAAGGCTACCCTCTCAATCCCCGCGAACGTGAGAACCTCTGGATCCCCTTGATGCGAGTCCCTGATGTGATCAATCAGCCTTGGTACACCCTTACCTGTCCGAATCAATCTTAAATGTTCCCTGAAACGGACACACAGTTGGCGTATGGTCTTCCCTACATAAATCCTTTTTCAAGGGCAAAACACCACATAAACCACGTAATCAGTCTTACAAGAAATGAACTGCTGAACAGTGTGTCTGATGGGACCTACATTCAGCACCTGCCCAGATACATGATATTTACAAGAAAGACAATGGCCACAACGATAGTTACCCTTAGGGACTGAGTGTTCCAACCACGTTGTTCTTGGATTAGATATATGATTACGGACCGGAACATCCCTCACCCGCGTACTCCGTCTGTTAGAAATAAGTGGCCCTCCAGCCACCCTTTCTGAGAGATCCTTATCTCTTGCCAAAACATGCCAGTGCCTTCTAATCGATGCCCTTATCTCCTGGTCCATCGGACCATAAGGGAAACAAAAGGTAAAACGTTGCCCTAAGGGTAACTATTGTTGTGGCCATTGTCTTTCTTGTAAATATCATGTATCTGGGCAGGTGCTGAATGTAGGTCCCATCAGACACACTGTTCAGCAGTTCATTTCTTGTAAGACCGATTACGTGGTTTATGTGGTAACATAGTAACATAGTTAGTAAGGCCGAAAAAAGACATTTGTCCATCCAGTTCAGCCTATATTCCTATATTCCATCATAATAAATCCCCAGATCTACATCCTTCTACAGAACCTAATAATTGTATGATACAATATTGTTCTGCTCCAGGAAGACATCCAGGCCTCTCTTGAACCCCTCGACTGAGTTCGCCATCACCACCTCCTGAGGCAAGCAATTCCAGATTCTCACTGCCCTAACAGTAAAGAATCCTCTTCTATGTTGGTGGAAAAACCTTCTCTCCTCCAGACGCAGAGAATGCCCCCTTGTGCCTGTCACCTTCCTTGGTATAAACAGATCCTCAGCGAGATATTTGTATTGTCCCCTTATATACTTATACATGGTTATTAGATCGCCCCTCAGTCGTCTTTTTTCTAGACTAAATAATCCTAATTTCGCTAATCTATCTGGGTATTGTAGTTATCCCATCCCCTTTTTTAACTTTGTTGCCCTCCTTTGTACTCTCTCTAGTTCCATTATATCCTTCCTGAACACCGGTGCCCAAAACTGGACACAGTACTCCATGTGCGGTCTAACTAGGGATTTGTACAGAGGCAGTATAATGCTCTCATCATGTGTATCCAGACCTCTTTTAATGCACCCCATGATCCTGTTTGCCTTGGCAGCTGCTGCCTGGCACTGGCTGCTCCAGGTAAGTTTATCATTAACTACCCAGTGGTTTCCCGTTCAGTGTGTAATGGTGATATTGATTCCTTCTTCCCATGTGTATAACCTTACATTTATCATTGTTAAACCTCATCTGCCACCTTTCAGCCCAAGTTTCCAACTTATCCAGATCCATCTGTAGCAGAATACGATCTTCTCTTGTATTAACTGCTTTACATAGTTTTGTATCATCTGCAAATATCAATATTTTACTGTGTAAACCTTCTACCAGATCATTAATGAATATGTTGAAGAGAACAGGTCCCAATACCGACCCCTGCGGTACCCCACTGGTCACAGCGACCCAGTTAGAGACTATACCATTTATAACCACCCTCTGCTTTCTATCACTAAGCCAGTTACTAACCCATTTACACACATTTTCCCCCAGACCAAGCATTCTCATTTTGTGTACCAACCTCTTGTGCGGCACGGTATCAAACGCTTTGGAAAAATCGAGATATACCACGTCCAATGACTCACCGTGGTCTAGCCTATAGCTTACCTCTTCATAAAAACTGATTAGATTGGTTTGACATGAGCGATTTCTCATAAACCCATGCTGATATGGAGTTAAACAGTTATTCTCATTGAGATAATCCAGAATAACATCCTTCAGAAACCCTTCAAATATTTTACCAACAGTAGAGGTTAGACTTACTGGCCTATAATTTCCAGGTTCACTTTTAGAGCCCTTTTTGAATATTGGCACCACATTTGCTATGCGCCAGTCCTGGGGAACAGACCCCGTCGCTATAGAGTCCCTAAAAATAAGAAATAATGGTTTATCTATTACATTACGTGGTGTTTTGCCCTTGTAAAAGGTTTTATGTAGGGAAGACCATACGCCAACTGTGTGTCCGTTTCAGGGAACATTTTAGATCGATTTGGACAGGTAAGGGCGTACCAAGGCTGATTGATCACATCAGGGACTCGCATCAAGGGGATCCTACTCACCTTTTTAAGTCTGCATCACTCCCCTGCACCTTAGACCCATGGTAGCGCTATTGTAGGCGTGAAACGGCCGTCATCACATCCTGCTCACCTCCTTCCCTGTTTCACCATCCCGAGCCGTGAAGATGATGGTGTTGTTTGATATGTCTCAATTAAAGGATTCAGACCTCACTTGGACTGGTGAGTGTTGCCGCTTTGTTCTACATATTTTCTAGAGCAGAGCTGTATGGAGCAGAACAGAGGTGTGCAGAGCCATGCACACAGAGCGGAGCCGAGCCGCGTGTCACAGTAGCCACAGAGAAGAGTGCTCCGACCGGGAATATTAGCCCCAAGCAGTTCAGTGTCACCCGCCGCCAACATCGGGGGCCCAGGAGAGCGGGACATGTGGTGTGAGCCCAGTGACTGCCAGAGAGAACCAGGTGCCGTACATTATGTGACTTTGAGTACTGCACACGCGCTGCCCAAGAGAGACCACATGCAGAACTGACATTTGCACCCTGATGTGGACACAGAATAGTTGTCCTGACCCTTGGAATCTGACCACACCAGTTAAGACAGTTAAGGTACCTTTATTAGCCCCATCAGTATATGGACAAGGGGCAGTGGAAGGTACCGGAGACTGACCACTGTCACCAGAAGATGAGGTATTGTTGTGTGCTGAACCCCATTAGTAAGGACGGACACCGAGCCCGTCATTGCCGACACTATAGAGTATGCAGCAGGACCTGCAGTGTTTGGACTTCCTATAACCCTTGCTACTGCATTGTCGTTATTTGTCCTGTTGTACTTCAGTTTGCCACTTATACTGTTTAACTCTTACCTCCCTGAGTGGAGTTCTTCCCCTGTAAATAAACCTGTTAACCCTTGCTCTGCCTCCCATCTGTCACTGCATCCCACATTCCTGCTTGTTATCTTAGGCCATGTGCACACGTTCAGGATTGTTAGCGTTTTTTTCGCGTTTTTTCGCTATAAAAACGTGATAAAAACGCGAAAAAAACCGCTTACATAAGCCTCCTATTATTTACAGGGTATTCCGCATTTTTGGTGCAAATGTTGCGATTTTTTCTGCGAAAAAATCGCATAGCGGAAAAAAAAGCAACATGTTCATTAAAAATGCGGAATTGCAGGGATTCCGCACACCTAGGGGTCCATTGATCTGCTTACTTCCCGCACGGGGCTGTGCACACCATGCGGGAAGTAAGCAGATTATATGCGGTTGGTACCCAGGGTGGAGGAGAGGAGACTCTCCTCCACGCACTGGGCACCATATAAGTGGTCAAAAAATAAGAAATAAAATAATAAACAGTCCTATACTCACCCTCGATGTCTTGCCGCCTCCTCGCACGCTGCCGTTCGGTTTGCGCTGAAGGACCTCGCCGAATGACGTCACTGTCCTGTGATTGGTCGTGAGCGGTCATGTGACCGCTCACGTGACCGTGACGTCACGGGAGGTCCTGTGCGCACAGACCAGCTATACGGAACGGACGCCGGTGAGATGTCTGGGTGAGTATAAGCATTTTTTTATTTTTTTTATTATTTTTAAACATTCTATCTTTTACTATAGATGCTGCATAGGCAGCATCTATAGTAAAAAGTTGGTCACACTTGTCAAACGCTATGTTTGACAAGTGTGACCAACCTGTCAGTCAGTTTTCCAAGCGATGCTACAGATCGCAGGGAAAACTTTAGCATTCTGCAAGCTAATTACGCTTGCAGAATGCTAAAAAAACGCGAAAAAAACGGAAAAAAAACGCAAAAAAAAAAATGCGGATTTCTTGCAGAAAATTTCCGGTTTTCTTCAGGAATTTTCTGCAAGAAATCCGCAACGTGTGCACATACCCTTACAGTTGTATAGTACAGTTGTGACAAGCATACAACCTCTTTAACCCCTTCATGACCGTGGGATTTTTCGTTTTTCCGTGTTCATTTTTCACTCCCCTCCTTCCCAGAGCCATAACTTTTTTATTTTTCCGCCAATTTGGCCATGTGAGGGCTTATTTTTTGCCGGACAAGTTGTACTTTTGAACGACATCATTGGTTTTACCGTGTCGTGTACTAGAAAACGGGAAAAAAATTCCAAGTGCGGTGAAATTGCAAAAAAAAGTGCAATCCCACACTTGTTTTTTGCTTGGCTTTTTTGCTAGGTTCACTAAATGCTAAAACTGACCTGCCACTGTGATTCTCCAGGTCATTACGAGTTCATAGACACCTAACATGACTAGGTTATTTTTTACCTAAGTGGTGAAAAAAATTCCAAACTTTGCTAAAAAAAAAATAAAAAAAAAAATTGCGCCATTTTCCGATACTTGTAGCGTCTCCATTTTTCATGATCTGGGGTCGGTTGACGGCTTATTTTTTGCGGCTGAGCTGGCGTTTTAAATGATTCCAATTCGGTGCAGATACGTTCTTTTGATCGCCCGTTATTGCATTTTAATGCAATGTCGCGGCGACCAAAAAAACGTAATTCTGGCGTTTCGATTTTTTTCTCGTTACGCCATTTAGCGATCAGGTTAATGCTTTTTTTTATTGATAGATCGGGCGATTCTGAATGCGGTGATACCAAATATGTGTAGGTTTGATTTTTTTTTTATTGATTTATTTTGATTGGGGCGAAAAGGGGGGTGATTTAAACTTTTATATTTTTTTTATTTTTTTCACATTTTTTTTTTTTTTTTTTTTTTTTTTTTACTTTTGCCATGCTTCAATAGCCTCCATAGGAGGCTAGAAGCTGGCACAGCACGATTGCCTCTGCTACATAGCAGCGATCTGCTGTTCGCTGCTATGTAGTAGAATTGCAGGTGTGCTGTGAGCGCCGACCACAGGGTGGCGCTCACAGCTACCGGCGATCAGTAACCATAGAGGTCTCAAGGACCTCTATGGTTACTGTCCTGACACATCGCCGACCCCCAATCATGTGACGGGGGTCGGCGATGATGTCATTTCCGGCCGCCTGGCCGGATGCGGTAGTTAAATGCCGCTGTCTGCGTTTGACAGCGGCATTTAACTAGTTAATAGCGGCGAGTGAATCGCGATTTCACCCGCCGCTATGGCGGGCACATGTCAGCTGTTCAAAACAGCTGACATGTCCCGGCTTTGATGCGGGCTCACCGCGGAGCCCTGCATCAAAGCAGGGGAGCTGACATCGGACGTACTATCCCGTCCGATGTCAGTAAGGGGTTAAGCATTATTTAATGTAATGACCATTTTAGTGTAAGAAAGATCACATTCAGTTGGGAACAATTCTGATTACATGTGAAAATTCTGTCTAATAAACAAAATTAGTAGTTTTCTATACGTTCCCAAACATTCTCTTGTCTGAGTAAAGATTAAATATTAGCAGATCTTTTGCCGACTTTTCCCAAAAAATTTGATTAGTGGTGAATAAATTAGTGCAAATCTCAGTACTGGAAAGCTTGTTATTGCTCAGAAAATACATGTAGGGGAGAGGAGAGAAAGTCCAGCTGACCATAATAGCTTACACATTACCACCAAGAGAAAGAGAAGACTCTGCTGAGCTTAAGAGCTTACACTCTACAGGAGAAAAAGAGGACCCTGCTGACCTTAAGAGCTTACACTCTGCAGGAGAGAGAAAGGATCTTGCTGACCTTAAAGGGAACCTGTCAGCAGGATTGTGCACAGTAACCTACAGACAGTGTCAGGTTGGCGTTGTTATACTGAATAAAATAATACCTTGATTTATGAAATAAATCTTATGGTTGTTTAATCTTCATTTTCAGTTTTGAGTTAATCACATTCTCATGCTCCGGGGCGGCCTGTGGGGTGGGGTCTTCATGTGGTGCTCTGTTTAGCTATTCATGTATGGCTTCTGACAGGTCACTGATCCCTCGGTGACTTGCCCCCTAGTTTAAATAATGAATATTATATATATCTTGGAAAAAAAGGACCTTCTGCAGGCAGGTGCAAGCGGTGGTGCGTGCGCTGCAGCATGGTCACATATGTAATGAATTATATTCACATTTGTTTGACATAATCCTGAAGTTCCTAAAAAAAATAAAATCAGTTTGAAAATGGTGCTGGCTGTACCTGCAGAGTAGCAGCTATTGGTGTATATAGAGGTGATCTGACAGCTGCTACTGCGCAGGTGGCGCCATCTTGGAGGAAGAAACTTTTTTTCTCTAGCAAGATGGAGCCCCTGGTGGCTAGGCAGTAGTAGCTATCAGATCACAGATAGATGCTACTGCGCAGGCATGACCAGCACCATTTTCAAACAGATTTTTTTAGGAACTTCAGGATTACATTACACAATCATGTATATAATTCAATACATGTGCGTTCATGCTCCAGCACAGGCACCACCACTGGCCCCTGCCTGCAGGACGTTTTTTTCCAAGAAAACCATTATGTAAACAAGAGGGCAGGTCACGGAGGGATGAGTGACCTGTCAGAAGCCATATACATGAATACATAAGCAGAGCACCACATTAGGACTCCTGCGCAGCCCCGCCCTGGAGCACGAGTATATCATTAACTCAAAACTGAAAATAAAGATTAAACAACAACTATAAGATGGATTTCATCAACCAAGGTATCACTGTAATCAGTATAGCAGCGCTGACCTGACACTGTGTGTAGGTTACTCTACACAATCCTGCTTACAGGTTCCCTTTATGAGGCTCCCTTTTACAGAACAAGGAAATAGAGGACCCCACTAACCATAAGAGCTTATACTCTACAAAAGAGAGAAACTTATATATTGATTTTGGATATGTAAAAAGGCTCTGCTGTACAAACCGTGCTCCACTGGTAACCGCTGATCTCTGATGTCCCACTGTACTAGGTATAATAATTAATAAGATGTCATTGCTTTGGGGCATTATGGGCTGGCTTATAAAACAATGAAAAATGATTTGAGCCAGCTCCCTCTTGATTCAGCAGTGTGGAAAATTGTGCCAGGCAAGTTTCTTTTTTTGCATACGTCAAATCTCAAAATGTTTGAATTTGCATGAAACTTCAAATTTCAGGATATTTGACTCAGATTGATCCTCTCGTTTCTAATAAAAATGATCAAATGTGCCAAGATTCAAATTCATGAACTGGCACAGATTTTTCAGCAAAATTTGATCTGCATCAAAGTTATTTGCTGTGAATTAAATGTTTCTTATTATGCTCTGGTGTCTCTCCAGACCTTAGAGCATAATAAATGTTGATTGTAAAAAAAAAAAATCACCTGATTACTCATTTGATCTGCCGTCCCACAGCTGGTTGTCCAAGCCTATTCTTTTAGCCTTTCCCAGTCACACGCTTCTTTACCAACCTTCTTCACTTTGGTGCAAGATCTTTTGGCTTGATCAGGGCTCTACTGTCACTGAACGTCGTGCTGTCGTGGCTCACATTGTGATGCTGCAATGTGCATTACCTGAGGCCTAGTCAGCACACCTTCAAATGCTGAGCACAGTGAAGGAACAATGTGTCAGTGTGGTCAGTGTGACAGACATGTTCAGACTGAAACACCTGTCACAAAATGAAGAAGGCTCAAGAAGACAAGCGTGACCGAGAAAGGTGAAAAAAAGGAAAACTGAGGATCAGACATTGGCTGCAAGGGCCGCTAGACTTGTGAATGGTAAGAATTTATTAAACAATTGCCGGTCCTCTATTTTTCAGCAAAATGGTGGCCGCAGCTACCCACCACATTGCCGAAATTGTGCCGATCAAACTGCAAAAAATGCAGAATCCGTAGAAAACTATTTTTTTCTAAAATTCATGGAGAATTCAATTTCACTTGAATACATTTGCTGATCTCAATATCTGAGCCATCATGTGTCTACCACATATGTTTTCTAGTAGTCGTAATGGGAACAACCATGATATCATCAGAATCTGGACCAATCTCAGCTACAGCTGCATTTGTCAAAATTTTGCGTTATGATTCAGGTGGAGGGACATAAGGAATCGACCCTGGTAAGGCGTATGCTCAAAAACCTAAAGGATTTTGTAACCACCTTAGCTCTTTTTTTTTCTTTGCATTACTGAGGTAGAAAACACACAAACTCAAGAAGACTCGGCACAAGAATAAGGCACTTAAGTCAGGTCCAAATTTAGGCAGCTAATATGAAGCTGAATGAATAATATATTTTGTGGGAAATTTCTCATTTGTTTTATGATTTTATTCCAACTAGAAATATTTATAGTAATTTGAAAAAAGGGAGATTTGTTGTCTGCTACGCATTTATGCCATGTGTCATACTTAATTCTCACATATTTTAGACTTCGGGTATGCATATCAATATGAGACATGAATTCACTCTATCTTCCAGAGCCTAGAATAGAAAGCAAGCCTGTCAATCTCATGTATGATGGAAGCTACATTTCAAGCTAAGATTAGCCTATTTTGCAAGCATTTATTAATATAGTGTTAGATATTATTTTCCAATTTTCATTCTTTAACTATTCCTCAAGAGTATTTTATAAGAAAATAGTTTCTTTACTTTGGAAATTGCTTTTTCTGAATTGTAAAAGTATATTTGAATATAAGATTTTAAATAATGAATTTCCTCAATTTATTTAAATATATTATATTACACCCTTGCAATTGTCGTACCATCCTAATCATTAAGCAAATAGATAATTTATTTCTTCTGTGATTGGAAATGCTGTTTGTATCTAAGAGTCTATCCAAAAGTGAACTATTTATTAGAACAAACAGAAAGTTTTATTTTAGTGACTTAAAGAAATCACCACACAATGTTGCCAGGATATTATAATAATAACATGGGAGTCAGGATAGTTGAGCTGCAACTAAGATGGATCGTATATATCAGAATTGGCATGGATTTATCATGAGCGCATAGCACGTAGTTTAGTATGCAGACAATTCACTTTAAACAGGTTGTTTTGATAAATATTATATTTTATCATTTTAACTGCTTATGACATTCTAAGACTAAATATTAAGTGGATTATCATTCTTAAGCCGTAATAGCTTATTAGGATGGTATAGCATGGCTTGTCACAACTGTACTATACAACCATTTTCCTGATGCAAAGGCTGGGGTCAAAGATAACTCAGATACTGGAAGTTTCAACCCAAAGGATATTTGTGCATGATGTATTTTTCAGGCTGATTCTGTCTGTAATCCACCTCTATCCCTTCACGACATGTGACATATATTTACATCATACGTTGTGTCCCTGACTTTGGTACAGGCTCACATGCTGAGCCCGCATCTTTCCCCTCATATGATGACTGATTTAATCAGTCATCATGTGCCTTTAATAGCCGCAGATGGAGCAGTGCTCTGCCCGCAGCTGTTAGCCAGTTAAATCACTGACAGTGGGATTTAACATGTGCTGGCTGGAAGTGTGTCATTCATCCCTCCCATTATCATCACTGTCATGATCACTGGGCACAAATAAGTTGTCATATCAGCCGCGGATCTACTGATAACCAATGTGCCTGTTATTATAATACTCCTGTGAACGCTGGCTCTTGGCCGGTGTTCATAGGAGATCATGATTTCTGCTGATGCACAGCTATATATAGCACAGGCAATCGGATGATCACAACATCAAGTCTCCAAATGGGACTTTTAAATAAAGTTTTAGTTTTGAAAAATATGAAAAAAATAAAAAACACAAAAGTTCAAAAGATCCCATTATGCCCCATTGAAAATAATATTAAAAATACACATATTTCGCATCGCTGAGTTCAGAAATGTCCGATCTATCAAAATATAAAATAAATTACTGTGATCGATAAATGACATGATGAGAAAAAAATTTAAATGCCAGAATTATGTTTTTTGGCCTTCGCAACATTGCAATAAAATGCAATATGAGCGATCAAAACATCGCATCTACTCCAAAATAGTGTCAATAACTATCAACTCAGGGCATAAAAATTGAGCCCTCACCCAACCCCATGTTCTGCAAAATGAAAAACTACCGGATCTTGGAATATGGCGAAAAAAGCAAAAAAAAAAAAATTTCTTGCAAATTTCTAATTTTTTTTTCACCACTTAAATAATAACACTATGTAACAAATTTGTATTTATTTTTTGTTCCTGGGTACAAAGTGTGTTTTCCTAACCCGTTATGCCTAAAACAAATAGAAAATAGTTGTTCCACAAAAACTTTGCTTCTGTGATCAGGACAATGAAATTTTGAAATTTGCCTTCGGGAAAATTCTCAATTCGTATTCAATACTGAGTAGTCCTAGAAAATTGTTGAACTGCTAGAATTGTGCAGAATTTTCTACAATTTTCCAGAATTATCTAGAAGTTTCTAGAAACTTTTAGAACTTTCTAGAACGTTCTCGGACTGTTCAATAGTAGTCATACAAGTATAAAAGCCCAGGTGACTCGAACCAACATTACAGTTGATGTTATTGCTTAGTAAGAGAATAACGAATCAAAGTTAAAGAGCAATTATTTGTTTTAGATGGCATCAAGAGGTTGTTTGCACCCAGCAGATGCATTTTGCTATGTGTGTGGACAATTTATAAAGGCAAGAGCAAGAAAGTATTCCATGAAAGCATGTCGTATGATGTGCGATGCCTGCAAGGCATGTTGGGGATCAAGACAAGTCCTGGGCACCTCATTTCACATGCGAATATTGCAAGAAAACTCTTGAAGGGAAAGTGAACAATTTCTGCTTGTTTAGATGGCAGTGCTTTATTTTGTAGAATTTCAATGCTTTATATCTAGTACAGTTTAAGGAGTTGCAATTGACAATTTTCACATATGTCAATGCACTATAGTCAAATATCTATTAAGTAATGTGTAAAATGTCCTGCTTTTAAATTTATATAATTAATTAAATCTGCTAAGTAACAGGTTGGTACAGGGGAGAAAAGAGAGCCATGAAGTTTGCTATCCTGCAAATTTGGCGGCAACTGACCAGCTACTCAAGCAACTGCTACTACTGCATGGTGGATCCTGCCAAATGTCGCACAGGCAAGAATGCGCCTCAAATCGTTTATCCAGACATTCCCTCTTCCATTGCCCCAGTACCACACTGCCCCGAGATGCCTGTTCCAACTCCCCCGAAGAGGGATCAGCCATCTTCACGAAAAAGCTGCAAGTCAGACAGCGAGGAAGATATTGGGGATCAAGATTACACTTACACAGATGCGGTTGAGGAGAGAAGTTCATACTTTCCTAACCAGAAAGCCGTCAACGATCTCATCAGAAACCTTCGTCTTACCAAGTCCAATACTGAGATTCTGACATCCAGGCTCAAGCAGTGGAACTTGGATGAAAGCGTGCAAGTCACAGATCAGAGAAAGCGTCACTAAACATTTGTCAACTTCTTCATTTGGGAAGATGGGTTGTGCTTCTGCAACAATGTGGCCGGTCTTTTTGAGGCTATAGGTATCACCTGTAACCCGAGTGAATGGTGCCTATTCATAGACAATTCATCCCAGATCCTCAAAGCCATGCTGCTTCACAACGAAACAACTACCCGTCTCTCCGTATGGCTCACTCTGTGCATCTCAAAGAGGACTACACCAGTGTTAAGATGTTGCTGAGTGCCTTGAAGTATGACGACTATGGATGGGAGGTCATCGGAGACTTCAAAATGGTGTCATTCCTTATGGGCCTTCAAGGCGGTTTCACAAAATTTCCTTGTTTCCTTTGCCTCTGGGACAGCCGTGACACTAAGGCACACTATCACAGAAAGGACTGGCCACAGCAGACCAAGTTCTCTTTTGGGAAGAGCAACATCAAGTGGGAGCCGCTGATGGAACCTCTGAAGGTGCAGATGTCCCAACTGCACATCAAATTAGGCCTCAAACAATTTGTCACGACTCTTGACAAGAGTTGGCAGCTTTCAAGTACCTCCAAGATCTCTTTCCAAAGATGTCCTAGGCAAGGCTGGTGTCTTTGTCGGACCGCAGATCAAGAAGATCATAGAATATGATCCTGCTGAACAGGATCGAGAAAGCGGCTTGGAAAAGTTTCGTTGCAGTGGTTCATGGCTTCCTGGGTAATCACAAGGCTGAAAACTATGTGCAGTTAGTTCAGACTCTCATAAAGAATTATGCCATAATGGGATGCAGAATGTCTCTCAAAGTCTATATCCTTGACACTCATCTTGACAAGTTCAAGGAGAACATGGGAGCTTACTCAGAGGAGCTCTGTCACATCTAGAATTTGCGAATATGACTGGCACAAGTTTTAGTATGACCATCTAAACCCAACTTACTCTAGATATGGAATGAAAAACAGTCACTTGGCCATTTCTTAGCTTTGTTGGAACGTGAATCACTGCAGCCATTTAGAAGTCTAGTTACAATAGTAGCAGTATGGATGTGCTGTGGGGTGAGTTTCTGTTTATTTTTTATTTTAATTTTAATTCACAAATAATTTGACAAAGATTTCATGATTGTCCCATTAGAGGTTGATTTTTAAGTAAGGAAGTTATGAGATCAATTCAAGGTGACTTTACTTAAACTCTTTTTTCAAGCTGCAAATCATTTTAAAAAGGAATGCTTTAAAGTTTTAACAGAGCTATGCAAGAGTGCATACAGCGTGTAAATCAAGCCTTGGAATTCTAAAGTAGATCTCCGCATTGTAGGCTATATTAAGTCAAATATGAGAGATTAGAGTATTGTAGGAGGAAAGCATGCAGAATGGAAAGTGCAGACTTGTTCATTAAAACAGAGCACATAGCACAAGACGATAAGCCATCGTCGTTGGTAATGCCTAATCAAGTTTCAGAAACTTGTTAATTTAGAAATCCAACTTTAATATTCAAGAGGTGGACATCCATTTGTTAGAACCGATGTCTTCGAATATATTTACATTTTGGACTGAAATAAGAAAGTATATAATCCAGTGAATAAAAATACATTTATAAGTCTAATCTTGAAAGAAGTACTTTGTATTTGACCTTAGCGAACCACCAAAGAGCAGAAAGAACTTAAATAGGAAATTCAAACTTAAATGACACCACAAACCGCAAAGAGTCTAATGACTCAGTTATGGCTCCATTAGATGTATTGAGTTTATGGCATTATGCTGGAAAACTGCTGTTGAATTCATAAACAGAAAACTTTTATTAGCCATGTCTTAAGACTAAGTCTAATTTCACGCATTTTCAGGTAGTGTTTAATTGATTTTTATGCTAACTGTGCCCTTTCCCACATTGCAATAGTTTCCCAGCAACAGCAAGATGTCATGTAAGCTTGTCACCAATGTTGGCCACATTTATTGTAAATGAATTGAATACTACTCAAATTTTACAAAAATCCGTGTACACCAACATTTTTTTTATAATTTGCTCCACAGAACTTAGCAGAATGGTGGCCAGCTTAATCATATGAGGTCAGCAAAAGATTAAAAAATAAAAATGAAGAAATACTCACCTAACCTCTCTTTTTACCTGTGCTGCTCGCACTCCTGTGTAGCTCTTCATGCTGGGTTGAGACATCCTTATCATATCCCTGCACATATGCACCTAAACCTTAGGATGTGCATGTGCTGGGATGTCCCAGTTCTAGTCATTGTGGGAAGTCTTGGTCTAGGGACATGACTGAGGTTTCAGAGCGGGATGATGGTAAGAATATGCTCTGAGGGAGACATTGAATAGCAGAGATTAGTAGTAAGATATAATTTTTTTTCTAAATTTTATATTTCTTATGCTCAGGGGTCTCAGAGAATAATTTGACAATTCAATTTGAAGACAATAAATTTGCAGCAGATTATATTTCTTGGTAAAATCAACGACATTCGGCAAATTCTAATTTCCTCAGATCTGCTCATTTCTACTTGACATATGCACAAGAAATCATACTTTTTTTGGAAGTCTTTACAAACTGTTAATACTATTGAACTGATTTTTATTATTAATTTGATTCCTATTACTCGACTAATTTGCAGCTGCAGGGTCTATAAATCCTTTATACTGCTGTGTGCTTTGCAAAACTGTTAGAAATTGAGTAAACCTCTTGATTTTGGTTCTGATGGCTCTCTGTTATGCTAGTTTAGCATCTCACTTAGTATAATAGGTAAAGCTAAAAACTGCACCTGACTCTGCCAGTTCCTGTGCAAACTACAGATCCTGACCCCAAAATCCCTAATGGGTTCCTGCATGAGTTGAGATGGCCCTAACCACAGACTAGAAGATGGCATCTCAGACCTATGCTGCCTGAAAGACAGTTGAGCTTTTTTTGTTCCTCCTAAAGAAGCAGAGGACACAGCAGAGTGTAAATTACCTACAAAAGGGAAAGTGGGCTGAAAAAAAAGAAATACCCCAGAGTGAGTAAAATTAACCACAAAATACTAAATAAATAAAGTATAAAGTACATACTTTTAGACATTATGCCGCCTGTTTCCTATAAAGAACAGTTGCAGAGTAAAGAACAGAAACATCAACAAGGTAAATCCTAGATAGAATTTCACCGACTGGCTTTAAACTACAGCAGAATGGAGTAAAAAATCCAAATGAGACCATCATCAGCAGGAAATTCCAACAAAAGGAAAGAATATGAAATTACACCCAAAGATGTTAGGACAGACAAATGAAAACACCCGTGTCATGATAAAGACTGCAGCCAGAATAACAGAACCTAAACACCAGGAGAAACAGTGTCTGCAGTGGCTTGATGGACAGATGAAGCTGAAACACAGGTTCAAGGGTTCGAACCCAGGAGTATGACACTCTCTCTGTTCTTAGCTCCATTTTTCTTTATGTTAGAAACAGCAGCAAAGAAGGGGAAGGTATTGTACACTTATCTCCACAATGTAGAGAATGGAGAAAGCATATATAGTTTCCAAGAGGGCAGAGAAAGCAGACTACATAAAACGAGGGCAAAGCACATGAAAATGAATTAAGTGAGGAATAGAAGTTATGCATGAAAGCAGTGGAAAACAGCAGCATCCTGAATATACATATACTTCATATCTTACCTATTTTACTGGGAGAGGCATGAGAAAAGAATCCCAAAGCAGGATCAGGCTGAAAAATACACATTAAGGAGTTTGAAAATTAATTAATGAAGATTGCAGACTTGAGCTTATGCTGCATTTACACAGGCCAAGAGTAGCCAATAAATGACCACTATTAGCTACATGCAATCCAAACCCAAAGCCTTAGAAATTGCTTTATAACTTTTTCCAGACTGATAGATCTCAATTACTATTTTTCTCATTTGTTCCAGAATTTCTTTGGATCGCTGCATGCTGTCTAACTTTTGAGGATCTTTTGGTCTATTTCACTTTGTCAGGCAGGTCCTATTTAAGTGATTTCTTTCTTGAGAATAGGTGTGGCAGTAATCAATCCTGGGTGTGGTTAGGGAATTTGAATTCAGCTACCCAAAGATATGATAAACCACAGTTAATTTATGTTTTAAGGGGCAATCACTTTTTCACACAGAACCCTGTAGTTTAGGATTTATTTTTCCCTTATTAATAAAGACCTTTATTTAAAAACTGAATTTACTCGTGTTATCTTCATCTAATATTTCAATTTGTATTGTGATCTGAAACATTTAATATGCAAGAGAATAGGAAATCTGGAAGTGGGGCACACACTTTTTCACAGAATTGCATGTATATATATATATATATATATATATATATATATATATATATATATATATATATATATATATATATATATATATACAGTGGGGCAAAAAAGTATTTAGTCAGTCAGCAATAGTGCAAGTTCCACCACTTAAAAAGATGAGAGGCGTCTGTAATTTACATCATAGGTAGACCTCAACTATGGGAGACAAACTGAGAAAAAAAAATCCAGAAAATCACATTGTCTGTTTTTTTATCATTTTATTTGCATTTTATGGTGGAAAATAAGTATTTGGTCAGAAACAAACAATCAAGATTTCTGGCTCTTACAGACCTGTAACTTCTTCTTTAAGAGTCTCCTCTTTCCTCCACTCATTACCTGTAGTAATGACACCTGTTTAAACTTGTTATCAGTATAAAAAGACACCTGTGCACACCCTCAAACAGTCTGACTCAAAACTCCACTATGGTGAAGACCAAAGAGCTGTCAAAGGACACCAGAAACAAAATTGTAGCCCTGCACCAGGCGGGAAGACTGAATCTGCAATAGCCAACCAGCTTGGAGTGAAGAAATTAACAGTGGGAGCAATAATTAGAAAATGGAAGACATACAAGACCATTGATAATCTCCCTCAATCTGGGGCTCCACGCAAAATCCCACCCCGTGGGGTCAGAATGATCACAAGAACGGTGAGCAAAAATCCCAGAACCACGCGGGGGGACCTAGTGAATGAACTGCAGAGAGCTGGGACCAATGTAACAAGGCCTACCATAAGTAACACACTACGCCACCATGGACTCAGATCCTGCAGTGCCAGACGTGTCCAACTGCTTAAGCCAGTACATGTCCGGGCCCGTCTGAAGTTTGCTAGAGAGCATTTGGATGATCCAGAGGAGTTTTGGGAGAATGTCCTATGGTCTGATGAAACCAAACTGGAACTGTTTGGTAGAAACACAACTTGTCGTGTTTGGAGGAAAAAGAATACTGAGTTGCATCCATCAAACACCATACCTACTGTAAAGCATGGTGGTGGAAACATCATGCTTTGGGGCTGTTTCTCTGCAAAGGGGCCAGGACGACTGATCCGGATACATGAAAGAATGAATGGGGCCATGTATCGTGAGATTTTGAGTGCAAACCTCCTTCCATCAGCAAGGGCATTGAAGTTGAAACGTGGCTGGGTCTTTCAACATGACAATGATCCAAAGCACACCGCCAGGGCAACGAAGGAGTGGCTTCGTAACAAGCATTTCAAGGTCCTGGAGTGGCCTAGCCAGTCTCAGAGATCTCAACCCTATAGAAAACCTTTGGAGGGAGTTGAAAATCCGTGTTGCCAAGCGAAAAGCCAAAAACATCACTGCTCTAGAGGAGATCTGCATGGAGGAATGGGCCAAAATACCAACAACAGTGTGTGGCAACCTTGTGAAGACTTACAGAAAACGTTTGACCTCTGTCATTGCCAACAAAGGATTTATTACAAAGTATTGAGATGAAATTTTGTTTCTGACCAAATACTTATTTTCCACCATAAAATGCAAATAAAATGATAAAAAACAGACAATGTGATTTTCTGGATTTTTTTTTCTCAGTTTGTCTCCCATAGTTGAGGTCTACCTATGATGTAAATTACAGACGCCTCTCATCTTTTTAAGTGGTGGAACTTGCACTATTGCTGACTGACTAAATACTTTTTTGCCCCACTGTATATATATATTTATAAAAACATTTGAAATGCACTCATATATACCATATTTTTCAGATTATAAGGCGCACTTTGTTCCTCTAAAATTTTGGAGGAAAGTGGAGGGTGCATCTTATCGTCCAGATGTAGTATATATATACATACATATATATAATATATATATATATATATATACATTATATATATATTTAGAAATATTTACATACAGTACAGACCAAAAGTTTGGACACACCTTCTCATTTAAAGATGTTTCTGTATTTTCATTACTATGAAAATTGTACATTCACACTGAAGGCATCAGAACTATGAATTAACACATGTGGAATTATATACTTAACAAAAAAGTGTGAAACAACTGAAAATATGTCTTATATTCTAGGTTCTTCAAAGTAGCCACCTTTTGCTTTGATGACTGCTTTGCACACTCTTGGCATTCTCTTGATGAGCTTCAATAGGTAGTCACCGGAAACGGTTTTCAATTCACAGGTGTGCCCTGTCAGGTTTAATAAGTATGATCTCTTGCGTTATAAATGCGGTTGGGACCATCAGTTGTGTTGTGCAGATGTCTGGTGGATACACAGCTGATAGTCCTACTGAATAGACTGTTAGAATTTGTATTATGGCAAGAAAAAAGCAGATAAGTAAAGAAAAAAGAGTGGCCATCATTACTTTAAGAAATGAAGGTCAGTCAGTCTGAAAAATTGGGAAAACTTTGAAAGTGTCCCCAAGTGCAGTGGCAAAAACCATCAAGTGCTACAAAGAAACTGGCTCACATGAGGACCGCCCCAGGAAAGGAAGACCAAGAGTCACCTCTGCTTCTAAGGATAAGTTTATCTGAGTCACGAGCCTCAGAAATTGCAGGTTAACAGCAGCTCAGATTAGAGACCAGGTCAATGCCACACAGAGTTCTAGCAGCAGACACATATCTACAACAACTGCTAAGAGGAGACTTTGTGCAGCATGCCTTCATGGTAAAAAAGCTGCTAGGAAACCACTGCTAAGGACAGGCAACAAGAAGAAGAGACTTGTTTGGGTCAAAGAACACAAGGAATGGACATTAGACCAGTGGAAATCTGTGCTTTGGCCTGATGAGTCCAAATTTGAGATCTTTGGTTCCAACCACCGTGTCTTTGTGCGACGCAGAAAAGGTGAACGGATGAACTCTACATGCCTGGTTCCCACCGTGAAGCATGGATTAGGAGGTGTGATGGTGTGGGGTTTTTTTTGCAGGTGACACTGTTGGGGATTTATTCAAGATTGAAGTCATACTGAACCAGCATGGCATGCTATTCCGTCTGGTTTGGGTTTAGTTGGACCATCATTTATTTTTCAACAGGACAATGACCCCAAACACACCTCCAGGCTGTGTAAGGGATATTTGACCAAGAAGGAGAGTGATGGGGTGCTACGCCAGATGACCTGGCCTCCACAGTCACCAGACCTGAACCCAATCGAGATAGTTTGGGGTGTGCTGGACCACAGAGTGAAGGCAAAAGGGCCAACAAGTGCTAAGCATCTCTGGGAACTCCTTCAAGATTGTTGGAAGACCATTCCCGGTGACTACCTCATGAAGAGAATGTCAAGAGTGTGCAAAGCAGTCATCAAGGCAAAAGGTGGCTTCTTTGAAGAACCTAGAATATAAGACATAAAATCAGTTGTTTCACACTTTTTTCCACATGTGTTAATTCATAGTTTTGATGCCTTCAGTGTGAATGTACAATTTTCATGGTCATAAAAATACAGAAAAATCTTTAAATGAGAAGATGTGTCCAAACTTTTGGTCTGTTCTGTATATATATATATATATATATATATATATATATATATATATATATATGTATTCCCTTTGGCTGTGGATGGGAAATAAGCATCAGCGGCAGAGGAGCAGGTCACAGGAAGCAGGAGACAACTGCTGCGGCTAACACTGTGCCCGCTGTTAAAGAAAATGAATATTCATTGCTCATCACGCCCATAGTCCTTCTCACCTCCATGCACTGAAACCAGCCCTGAGAGGTGGGAGGGACTATGAGATTGTGGAGTAGTGAATATTCATTTTACATAACAGCGGGCACAATGTTAGCTGCAGCAGGCACATGTTCTCACCTAGTGGCTGCAGCTAACACTGTGCCTGCTATCAAAGAAAATGAAAATTCACTGCTCTCCGCTTCCATAATCCCAGGAGTGGAGTACAGTGAGTATTCTGGCAGCTGACCTCAGCATGTGAGGGCCCATGGCCGTGACATAATGCACTGTTAAATGCTGAAATCAGCTGCTGGCATTAGAACAGGATGCCGCTGTGAGTCCATGTATACTAAGGGTGGAGGGCCATATATGTATAGAGGGATGGGGATGAAGGGATTATGTACATCACGATGGTGTATGGAGGCCATGTATACAAGGATGGGGAAGGTGGCCATATATAGCAGGGTGGGGATGAGGCCATATATACCAGGATGAGGGGACCATATATACCAGGATGGGGATGATGGCCATGTATACCAGGATGGTGGCCATGTAACAAAGATTGCGATGATGGCCATTTATAGCAGGATGGGGAAGGGGGCCACATATACTGTTGTGATCCTAATGGCAAAGGATCTCAGGGTCTACAGCAAAGTCTGCAAACATAAAGACTAGCTCTTAAAACTAGCTCTTAGGGAGGTGGTAACTGAGCTGACCACATACCTGATCCTAGCCCACAACTAATAGCAGCCGGGGAACGTACCTACGTTGGTTCTAGACGTCTCGCGCCAGCCGGAGATCTAACTAACCCTTTCAGAGAAAATACAGACCTCACTTGCCTCCAGAGAAAGGTACCCCAAAGCAGATACAGGCCCCCAACAAATAATAACGGTGAGGTAAGAGGAAAGGACAAACGTAAGTATGAACTAGATTCAGCAAAGAGAGGCCCACTAAATAATAGCAGAAATATAGAAAGCGGACTTATGTGGTCAGCGGAAAACCCTACAAAAATATCCACGCTGAATATCCAAGAACCCCCGTACCGACTAACGGTATGGGGGGAGAATATCAGCCCCCTTAGAGCTTCCAGCAAAATCAGGAATCACATTATGAACAAGCTGGACAAAAAACAGAATAATACAAATAACAAAAAAACAAGAAAGCAGGACTTAGCTTATGTTGCAAAAATCAGGACCAGTAGACAAGAGCAACCAGACAAGGACTGATTACATGGATGCCAGGCAATGGACTAAGACTCCAGGAAGTTTAAATAGAAACACCCAGAGTGTTAATGAACCAGGTGACTACCAAACTGGGGAAAGAGTATACAAGAGCCATACCGCGAGTGACCACAAGAGGGAGCCCAAAAGTATAGTTCATAACAGTACCCCCCCTTTAAGGAGGGGTCACCGAGCCCTCACTACGACCACCAGGGCGATCAGGATGGCCAGCGTGAAAGGCACGAACCAAATCGGCCGCATGAACATCAGAGGCGACCACCCAGGAATTATCCTCCTGACCATAGCCCTTCCATTTGACCAGATACTGAAGCCTCCGTCTAGAGAGACGAGAATCTAAGATCTTCTCCACCACATACTCCAACTCGCCCTCAACCAAGACCGGAGCAGGAGGGTCAACAGCAGGAACCACAGGCACAATGTACCGCCGCAACAAAGACCTATGGAACACATTGTGAATGGCAAACGACACAGGAAGATCCAAACGAAAAGACACCGCATTAAGGACCTCCAAAATTCTATAAGGACCAATAAAGCGAGGCTTAAACTTAGGAGAGGAAACCTTCAGAGGGACAAACCGAGAAGACAACCAAACCAAATCCCCAACACGAAGTCGGGGACCCACACCGCGGCGGCGGTTGGCAAAACGCTGAGCCTTCTCCTGTGACAACTTCAAGTTGTCCACCACATGATTCCAAGTCCGCTGCAACCTATCAACCACGGAATCCACCCCAGGACAGTCAGAAGGCTCAACATGACCCGAGGAGAAACGAGGATGAAAACCAGAGTTGCAGAAAAATGACGAAACCAAAGTAGCGGAACTAGCCCGATTATTGAGGGCAAACTCAGCCAATGGCAAGAAGGTCACCCAATCATCCTGATCCGCAGAAACAAAACATCTCAAATAAGCCTCCAGCGTCTGATTAGTTTGCTCCGTTTGGCCATTAGTCTGAGGATGAAAGGTAGACGAGAACGACAGATCAATGCCCATCTTAGCACAAAAAGATCGCCAGAATCTGGACACAAACTGGGATCCTCTGTCAGACACGATATTCTCAGGAATGCCGTGTAAATGAACCACATTCTGAAAAAACAAAGGAACCAGATCGGAAGAGGAAGGCAACTTAGGCAAGGGCACCAAATGGACCATCTTGGAAAAACGATCACACACCACCCAGATGACAGACATTCCCTGAGACACCGGAAGATCTGAAATGAAATCCATGGAAATGTGTGTCCAAGGCCTCTTCGGGATGGGCAAGGGCAAAAGCAACCCGCTGGCACGAGAACAGCAAGGCTTAGCCCGAGCACAAGTCCCACAGGACTGCACAAAAGAACGCACATCCCGTGACAAGGAAG
This sequence comes from Ranitomeya variabilis, assembly GCF_051348905.1. NCBI lineage: Eukaryota > Metazoa > Chordata > Amphibia > Anura > Dendrobatidae > Ranitomeya > Ranitomeya variabilis. Next base: position 323,171,511 of record NC_135233.1, on the reverse strand, counting down.
GCCACCAAAAGGACCTAGCCACCAAATCTCTGGTACCAAAAATCCCAGGATGCCCTGCCAACACCGAGGAATGAACCTCGGAAATAACTCTGCTGGTCCATTTATCAGGAACAAACAGTCTATCAGGTGGACAAGAGTCAGGTCTACCAGCCTGAAATCTCTGCAACACACGTCGCAAATCAGAAGAAATGGCCGACAAAATCACTCCCTCTTTAAGAATACCAGCTGGCTCTGAGACTCCAGGAGAGTCAGGCACAAAGCTCCTAGAGAGAGCATCAGCCTTCACATTTTTCGAACCAGGCAGGTATGAGACCACAAAGTCAAAACGGGAGAAAAACAATGACCAACGAGCCTGTCTAGGATTCAGGCGTTTAGCAGACTCGAGATACATCAGATTTTTGTGATCAGTCAAGACCACCACACGATGCTTAGCTCCCTCGAGCCAATGACGCCACTCCTCAAATGCCCACTTCATGGCCAACAACTCCCGATTACCAACATCATAGTTCCGCTCAGCCGGCGAAAACTTCCTGGAAAAGAAAGCACATGGTTTCATCACAGAGCAACCAGAGCCTCTCTGCGACAAAACAGCTCCTGCACCGATCTCAGAAGCATCCACTTCAACCTGAAAGGGAAGTGAGACATCAGGCTGGCACAAAACAGGCGCCGAAGTAAACCGACGCTTCAGCTCCCGGAAGGCCTCAATGGCCGCAGGAGCCCAATTAGCGACATCAGAACCTTTCTTGGTCATATCCGTCAGAGGTTTAACAACACTAGAAAAGTTAGCAATAAAACGACGGTAGAAATTAGCAAAACCCAAAAACTTCTGAAGACTCTTAACAGACGTGGGTTGAGTCCAATCATGAATAGCTCGGACCTTGACTGGGTCCATCTCCACAGCAGAAGGGGAAAAAATAAAACCCAAAAAGGAAACCTTCTGCACTCCAAAGAGACACTTTGAGCCCTTCACAAACAAAGCATTATCACGCAAAACCTGAAACACCATCCTGACCTGCTTTACATGAGAATCCCAATCATCAGAAAAAACTAAAATGTCATCCAGATAAACAATCACAAATTTATCTAGATACTTCCGGAAGATGTCATGCATAAAGGATTGAAACACTGAAGGAGCATTAGAGAGCCCAAAAGGCATCACCAAGTACTCAAAATGACCTTCGGGCGTATTAAATGCAGTTTTCCATTCATCTCCCTGCCTAATGCGCACAAGGTTGTACGCACCACGAAGATCTATCTTGGTGAACCAACAGGCACCCTTAATCCGAGCAAACAAGTCCGACAATAGTGGCAGAGGGTATTGGAATTTAACCGTGATTTTATTCAGAAGCCCATAGTCTATACAAGGTCTCAAAGATCCGTCTTTCTTGGCCACAAAAAAGAATCCCTGTTATGACCCCAATGGCAGAGGGTCTCAGGAATAATGCTAAGTCTGTAAATACAGAAAACCAGCTCATAGGGCAGTGGTAACTGGGCTGACCATATAACTAATCCTAGCACCACAAATACCAGCAGCCGGGGAACGTTCCTACGTTGATCCTAGACGTCTCGCGCCAGCCGGAGAGCTAACTACCCCTAGAAGGGAAAAGAAAGACCTTTCTTGCCTCCAGAGGAAATACCCCGAAAGTTGGATAGAAGCCCCCCACAAATAATAACGGTGAGGTAAGAGGAAAAGACAAACATAAGAATGAGCTAGGTATTTAGCAAAGAGAGGCCCACTAGCTAATAGCAGAATATAGAAAGATAACTTATATGGTCAGCAAAAAATCCTATCAAAAATATCCACACTGGAAATTCAAGAACCCCCGAACCGTCTAACGGCCCGGGGGGAGAACACCAGCCCCCTAGAGCTTCCAGCAAGATCAGGAATCACATTTAGTACAAGCTGGACAAAAATGATAGCAAACAAATAACCCAAAAAACAAAGAAGCAAGACTTAGCTTAATTTTGCACGAACCAGGACCAGCAAACAGGAGCAAACAGAATGTGTCTGATAACACCGATGCCAGGCACTGGACTAAGGTTCCAGGAGGTTTATATAGCAACACCCCTGAAGTAACGACCCAGCTGGGTGCAAACTGAGGGAAGGAAATCCCAGTCATATCACTAGTAACCACAAGAGGGAGCCAAAAAAGTCTAATTCACAACAGTACCCCCCCCTTAAGGAGGGGTCACCGAACCCTCACCAAGACCACCAGGGCGATCAGGATGAGCAGCGTGAAAGGCACGAACTAAATCGGCCGCATGCACATCAGAGGCAACCACCCAGGAATTATCCTCCTGACCATAACCCTTCCACTTGACCAAATACTGAAGCCTCCGCCTGGAGAGACGAGAATCCAAGATCTTCTCCACCACGTACTCCAACTCGCCCTCAACCAACACCGGAGCAGGAGGCTCAGAAGAAGGAACCACAGGCACAACGTAGCGTCTTAACAAAGACCTATGGAACACGTTGTGAATGGCAAACGAAGCCGGCAGATCCAAGCGAAAGGACACTGGATTAAGGATTTCCAATATCTTGTAAGGACCGATGAAGCGAGGCTTAAATTTAGGAGAGGAGACCTTCATAGGAACAAATCGAGAAGACAGCCACACCAAATCCCCAACACGAAGTCGGGGACCCACACCGCGGCGGCGGTTGGCAAAACGCTGAGCCTTCTCCTGTGACAATTTTAAATTGTCCAACACATGATTCCAGATCTGCTGCAACCTATCCACCACAGAATCTACCCCAGGACAGTCAGAAGGCTCCACATGTCCCGAGGAAAAACGAGGATGGAAACCAGAGTTGCAGAAAAATGGCGAAACCAAAGTAGCGGAACTAGCCCGATTATTTAGGGCAAACTCAGCCAATGGCAAGAAGGTCACCCAATCATCCTGATCTGCCGAAACAAAACACCTCAAGTAAGCCTCCAGAGTCTGATTAGTTCGCTCCGTTTGTCCATTAGTCTGGGGATGAAAGGCAGACGAGAACGACAAATCAATGCCCATCCTAGCACAAAAGGATCGCCAGAACCTGGAAACAAACTGGGATCCTCTGTCAGACACAATATTCTCAGGAATGCCGTGTAAACGAACCACATTCTGAAGGAACACAGGAACCAGATCGGAAGAGGAAGGCAGCTTAGGCAAAGGCACCAAATGGACCATTTTAGAAAAGCGATCACATACCACCCAGATGACAGACATACCCCGAGACACCGGGAGATCAGAAATGAAATCCATGGAAATATGTGTCCAAGGCCTCTTCGGGACAGGCAAGGGCAAGAGCAACCCGCTGGCACGGGAACAGCAAGGCTTAGCTCGAGCACAAGTCCCACAGGACTGCACAAATGACCGTACATCCCGTGACAAGGAAGGCCACCAAAATGACCTAGCCACCAGATCTCTGGTGCCAAAAATTCCCGGATGACCTGCCAACACCGAGGAATGAACCTCGGAAATGACTCTGCTGGTCCACTTATCAGGAACAAACAGTCTGTCAGGTGGACAAGAGTCAGGTCTACCAGCTTGAAATCTCTGCAACACACGTCGCAAATCAGGAGAAATGGCTGACAAAATAACTCCTTCTTTAAGAATACCAACAGGTTCTGTGACTCCAGGAGAGTCAGGCACAAAGCTCCTTGTAAGAGCATCAGCTTTCACATTCTTTGAACCTGGTAAATACGAGACCACAAAGTCAAAACGGGAGAAAAACAATGACCAGCGGGCCTGTCTAGGATTCAAGCGTTTAGCAGACTCGAGATACATCAAATTTTTGTGATCAGTCAAGACCACCACACGATGCTTAGCACCCTCGAGCCAATGACACCACTCCTCAAATGCCCACTTCATGGCCAGTAATTCCCGATTGCCAACATCATAATTCCGCTCAGCAGGCGAAAACTTCCTAGAGAAGAAAGCACATGGTCTCATTACCGAGCAACCAGGGCCTCTCTGTGACAAAACGGCCCCTGCCCCAATCTCAGAAGCATCCACCTCGACCTGAAAGGGAAGTGAGACATCAGGCTGGCACAAAACAGGCGCCGAAGTAAACCGGCGCTTCAACTCCTGGAACGCCTCCACGGCTGCAGGAGCTCAGTTGGCAACATCAGAACCTTTCTTGGTCATATCCGTCAAAGGTTTAACAACGCTAGAAAAATTAGCGATAAAACGACGGTAGAAGTTAGCAAAACCCAAGAACTTCTGAAGACTCTTAACTGACGTGGGTTGAGTCCACTCATGAATAGCTCGGACCTTGACTGGGTCCATCTCCACAGCAGAAGGGGAAAAAATAAACCCCAAAAAGGGAACTTTCTGTACTCCAAAGAGACACTTTGAGCCTTTAACAAACAAGGCATTCTCACGCAAAACCTGAAACACCATCCTGACCTGCTCCACATGTGAGTCCCAATCTTCAGAGAAAACCAGAATATCATCCAGATAAACAATCATAAATTTATCCAGATACTTCCGGAAAATATCATACATAAAGGACTGAAATACTGAGGGAGCATTAGAAAGCCCAAAAGGCATCACCAAGTACTCAAAATGACCTTCGGGCGTATTAAATGCAGTCTTCCATTCATCACCTTGCTTAATGCGCACAAGGTTGTATGCACCACGAAGATCTATCTTGGTGAACCACTTGGCACCCTTAATCCGGGCAAACAAGTCCGACAAAAGAGGCAAAGGATACTGAAATTTTACAGTGATTTTATTCAGAAGCCGATAGTCAATACAAGGTCTCAAAGATCCGTCCTTCTTGGCCACAAAAAAGAATCCCGCACCAAGAGGGGAAGAGGATGGACGGATATGCCCCTTCTCCAGAGACTCCTTGATATATGAACGCATTGCGGCATGCTCAGGTACTGACAGATTAAATAATCTTCCCTTAGGAAATTTACTACCTGGAATCAAATCTATGGCGCAGTCACAGTCCCTATGAGGAAGCAGAGCACTGGATCTGGACTCACTGAATACATCCTGATAATCAGACAAATACTCAGGAACTTCCGAAGGAGTAGAGGAAGCAATAGACACCGGCGGGGAATCAGCATGAATTCCCTGACAGCCCCAACTTGACACAGACATTGCCTTCCAATCCAAGACTGGATTGTGGGTCTGTAACCATGGCAGACCCAAAACGACCAAATCATGCATTTTATGCAGAACAAGAAAACGAATCACCTCCCGATGTTCAGGAGTCATGCACATGGTCACCTGTGTCCAAAACTGCAGTTTATTTTCCGCCAATGGCGTAGCATCAATACCTCTAAGAGGAATAGGATTAACTAACGGTTCAAGAACAAAACCACAGCGCTTGGCAAATGACAGATCCATAAGACTCAGGGCAGCACCTGAATCCACAAACGCCATAACAGGGTAAGAAGACAAAGAGCAAATTAAAGTCACAGACAAAATAAATTTAGGTTGCAAATTACCAATGGCGACAGGACTAACAACCCTTGTTAGGCGTTTAGAGCATGCTGATATAACATGTGTAGAATCACCACAGTAAAAACACAACCCATTCTGGCGTCTATGATTTTTCCGTTCATTTCTAGTCTGAATTCTATCACATTGCATTAAATCAGGTGTTTGTTCAGACAACACCACCAGAGGATTAGCGGTTTTGCGCTCCCGCAAACGCCGGTCAATTTGAATAGCAAGCGCCATAGAATCATTCAGACTTGTAGGAATGGGGAAACCCACCATCACATTCTTAATGGCTTCAGAAAGGCCATTTCTGAAATTTGCGGCCAGAGCACACTCATTCCACTGAGTAAGCACGGACCATTTCCGAAATTTTTGACAATACACTTCAGCTTCATCCTGACCCTGAGAAATAGCCAGCAAGGCTTTTTCTGCCTGAATTTCAAGATTGGGTTCCTCATAAAGCAATCCGAGCGCCAGAAAAAACGCATCAATATTCGCCAATGCCGGATCTCCTGGCGCTAGCGAGAAAGCCCAATCCTGAGGGTCGCCCTGCAAAAAAGAAATAACAATTTTAACTTGCTGAGCTGAATCTCCAGACGAACGGGGTCTCAGAGAAAGAAACAATTTACAATTATTCTTGAAATTCCTAAACCTAAATCGGTCTCCAGAAAACAATTCCGGAATAGGTATTTTAGGTTCAGACATAGGACTACTGGTAACAAAATCCCTGTATACCCTGCACACGAGCTGCCAGCTGGTCTACACTTGTAATCAAGGTCTGGACATTCATGTCTGCAGCAAGCACAAGCCACTCAAAGGTAAAGGGGAGGAAGAGAAGGAAAAAAAAAAAAACTCAGAATTTCCTTTCTTATTATCCCACTTCTGCAATGCTTTAAACATTCAATGTCGGCCTGGCATACTGTTATGACCCCAATGGCAGAGGGTCTCAGGAATAATGCTAAGTCTGTAAATACAGAAAACCAGCTCATAGGGCAGTGGTAACTGGGCTGACCATATAACTAATCCTAGCACCACAAATACCAGCAGCCGGGGAACGTTCCTACGTTGATCCTAGACGTCTCGCGCCAGCCGGAGAGCTAACTACCCCTAGAAGGGAAAAGAAAGACCTTTCTTGCCTCCAGAGGAAATACCCTGAAAGTTGGATAGAAGCCCCCCACAAATAATAACGGAGAGGAAAAGACAAACATAAGAATGAGCTAGGTATTTAGCAAAGAGAGGCCCACTAGCTAATAGCAGAATATAGAAAGATAACTTATATGGTCAGCAAAAAATCCTATCAAAAATATCCACACTGGAAATTCTAGAACCCCCGAACCGTCTAACGGCCCGGGGGGAGAACACCAGCCCCCTAGAGCTTCCAGCAAGATCAGGAATCACATTTAGTACAAGCTGGACAAAAATGATAGCAAACAAATAACCCAAAAAACAAAGAAGCAAGACTTAGCTTAATTTTGCACGAACCAGGACCAGCAAACAGGAGCAAACAGAATGTGTCTGATAACACCGATGCCAGGCACTGGACTAAGGTTCCAGGAGGTTTATATAGCAACACCCCTGAAGTAACGACCCAGCTGGGTGCAAACTGAGGGAAGGAAATCCCAGAGTCATATCACTAGTAACCACAAGAGGGAGCCAAAAAAGTCTAATTCACAACAAATCCCGCACCAAGAGGGGAAGAGGATGGACGAATATGTCCTTTCTCCAAAGACTCCTTTATATAAGAACGCATCGCGGCATGCTCAGGTACCGACAGATTAAATAATCGTCCCTTAGGAAACTTACTACCAGGAATCAAATCTATAGCGCAGTCACAGTCCCTATGAGGAGGGAGAGCACTGGACCTGGACTCACTGAACACATCCTGATAGTCAAGCAAATACTCAGGAACTTCTGAAGGAGTGGAGGAAGCAATAGACACCGATGGGGAATCGCAATGAATTCCCTGACAACCCCAACTTGACACAGACATAGCCCTCCAATCCAGAACAGGATTATGAGCCTGTAACCATGGCAGACCCAAAACGACCAAATCATGCATCTTATGCAGAACAAGAAAACGAATCACCTCCCGATGTTCAGGAGTCATGCACATGGTCACTTGTGTCCAATACTGCAGTTTATTCTCCGCCAATGGCGTAGCATCAATTCCTCTAAGAGGAATAGGATTTTCTAAAGGCTCCAGGACAAAACCACAGCGCCTGGCAAACGACAAGTCCATAAGACTCAGGGCAGCGCCTGAGTCCACAAACGCCATAACAGGGTAGGAAGACAATGAGCAAATTAAAGTCACAGACAAAATAAATTTAGGCTGCAAGTTACCAACGGCGACAGGACTAACAAACTTTGTTAGGCGTTTAGAGCATGCTGATATAACATGTGTAGAAGCACCACAGTAAAAACACAACCCATTCTGACGTCTATGATTTTGCCGTTCAGTTCTAGTCTGAATTCTATCACATTGCATTAAATCAGGTGTCTGTTCAGACAACACCGCCAAAGGATTAGCGGATTTGCGCTCCCGCAAACGCCGATCAATCTGAATGGCCAGCGTCATAGAATCATTCAGACTTGTAGGAATGGGAAAGCCCACCATCACATTCTTAATGGTTTCAGAAAGGTCATTTCTGAAATTTGCGGCCAGAGCACACTCATTCTACTGAGTAAGCACGGACCATTTCCGAAATTTTTGGCAATACACTTCGGCTTCATCCTGGCCCTGAGAAATAGCCAGCAAAGCCTTCTCTGCCTGAATTTCAAGATTGGGCTCCTCATAAAGCAATCCGAGCACCAGAAAAAACGCATCAATATTCGCCAATGCCGGATCTCCTGGCGCCAATGAGAAAGCCCAATCCTGAGGGTCGCCCCGCAAGAAGGAGATAACAATTTTAACTTGCTGAGCTGAGTCTCCAGACGAACGAGGTCTCAAAGATAGAAACAATTTACAATTATTCCTAAAATTCCTAAATTTAAATCGATCTCCAGAGAACAGCTCAGGAATAGGAATCTTAGGTTCTGACATAGGACTGCTAGTAACAAAATCCTGAATGCCCTGCACACGAGCAGCAAGCTGATCCACACTAGTAATCAGAGTTTGCACATTCATGTCTGCAGCAGAGTTTCAAGCCATTCAGAGATAAAGGGGAAGGAAGAAAAAAAACAAAAAAACTCAGAACTTCTTTTCTTTGTATCCCACTTCTGCAATGCATTAACTATTCACTGGCCTGGCATACTGTTGTGATCCTAATGGCAGAGGATCTCAGGGTCTACAGCAAAGTCTGCAAACATAAAAACTAGCTCTTAGGGAGGTGGTAACTGAGCTGACCACATACCTGATCCTAGCCCACAACTAATAGCAGCCGGGGAACGTACCTACGTTGGGTCTAGACGTCTCGCGCCAGCCGGAGATCTAACTAACCCTTTCAGAGAAAATACAGACCTCACTTGCCTCCAGAGAAAGGTACCCCAAAGCAGATACAGGCCCCCAACAAATAATAACGGTGAGGTAAGAGGAAAGGACAAACGTAAGTATGAACTAGATTCAGCAAAGAGAGGCCCACTAAATAATAGCAGAAATATAGAAAACGGACTTATGTGGTCAGCGGAAAACCCTACAAAAATATTCACGCTGAATATCCAAGAACCCCCGTACCGACTAACGGTATGGGGGGAGAATATCAGCCCCATTGGAGCTTCCAGCAAAATCAGGAATCACATTATGAACAAGCTGGACAAAAAACAGAATAATACAAATAACAAAAAAACAAGAAAGCAGGACTTAGCTTATGTTGCAAAAATCAGGACCAGTAGACAAGAGCAACCAGACAAGGACTGATTACATGGATGCCAGGCAATGGACTAAGACTCCAGGAAGTTTAAATAGAAACACCCAGAGTGTTAACGAACCAGGTGACTACCAACCTGGGGAAAGAGTATACAAGAGCCATACCGCGAGTGACCACAAGAGGGAGCCCAAAAGTATAGTTCATAACAATATACCAGGAAGGGGATGAAAGGGCCATGGGTTTGGGATCCATGTATACCAGGATGGAGAGGGTGGCCATGTATACCAGGATGGAGATGGTGGCCATGTATACCAGGATGGGGATGGTGGGCATGTATGCAAGTATGGAGATGATGGCCATGTATACCAGCATGGGGATCTAGCATGCCAATATGGGGGATCATTTTTACCAGGATAGGGGACATATATGTTATGATCCTAGTGGCAAGGATCGCAAATCTGACTAGCTCAGAAACTGAACAGACAACTAGCTCTGGGGAAGTGGTAACTGAATTGACCGCAACCTGATCCTATCCTCAAACAACTATAAGTAGCCGTGGAACGTTACCTGGAAATCCTAGACGTCTCGTCACAGCCTAAGAAACTAACTATTCCTAGAGAGAAAGTAAGTCCTCACTTGCCTCAGAGAAATGACCCCCAAAGATATAGAAAAGCCCCCCACCACAAATATTAACGGTGAGTTAAGGGGAAAGCACATACGCAGAGATGAAATAGATTTAGCAAATGAGGCCCACTAACACTAGATAGCAGAAAATAGGAAGAGAACTGTGCGGTCAATGAAAAACCCTATTCAAAATATCCACGCAGAGATTGCTCGAGCCCCCACACCAACTAACGGTGCGGGGGAAGCAACTCCGTACCCCAGAGCTTACCAGCAGCAAGAAATCACATATTAGCAAGCTGGACTAAACTCATCATAAACAGAAATCATATTGCAGACAGATGAGCAAAAAATAATCAAACAGAACTTAACTTCTCATGAAGAGACAGAAAACCAAGATAGTCAGGAGTAATCAGAATAGCACTGAATACATCGTCAGCCAGCAACAAGTGGAGGTGAAGCAGAGCTAAATAGGAACCTCCCTAGAGAATAACGAGGCAGCTGATCCAGCCACAGACCCGCAAGATAACAAACAAAGCCACCAGGGGGAGCCCAAAAATAAAACTCACGCAATACCACCTGTGACCACAAGAGGGAGCCCGAAAACAGAGTTCACAACAGTACCCCCCCTTGAGGAGGGGTCACCGAACCCTCATCAAAACCCCCAGGGCGATCAGGGTGAGCCACATGGAAGGCACGAATCAAATCGGCCGCATGAACATCAGAGGCGACAACCTAGGAATTATCCTCCTGACCATAGCCCTTCCACTTAACCAAATACTGAAGCCTCCGTCTAGAAACACGAGAATCCAAGATCTTCTCCACCACGTATTCCAATTCACCCTCAACCAGCACAGGGGCAGGAGGCTCAACCGAAGGAACCACAGGCACCACATACCTCCGCAACAACGACCGACGGAACACATTATGAATAGCAAACGATGCTGGGAGGTCAAGACGAAATGACACAGGGTTAAGTACTTCCAAAATCTTATAAGGACCGATAAACCGAGGCTTGAACTTAGGAGAGGAGACCTTCATAGGAACAAAGCGAGAAGACAACCACACCAAGTCCCAACGCGAAGTCGGGGACCCACACAGCGACGGCGGTTGGCAAAGCGCTGAGCCTTCTCTTGTGACAGCTTCAAATTGTCCACCACATGATCCCAAATCTGATGCAACCTATCCACCACAATATCCAATATCCACTCCAGGACAGTCAGAAGGCTCCACCTGACCCGAGGAAAAACGAGGATGAAACCCCGAATTACAAAAAAAAGGAGAAACCAAAGTAGCAGAACTAGCCCGATTATTAAGGGCAAACTCGGCCAATGGCAAAAAAGTGACCCAGTCGTCCTGATCAGCAGAAACAAAACATCTTAAATAAGTTTCCAAGGTCTGATTAGTTCGCTCGGTTTGGCCATTCGTCTGAGGATGGAAGGCCGACGAAAAAGACAAATCAATGCCCATCTTAGCACAAAAGGTCCGCCAAAATCTAGACACAAACTGGGATCCTCTGTCGCATACAATATTTTCAGGGATCCCGTGCAAACGAACCACATTTTGAAAAAACAGTGGAACCAACTCGGAGGAGGAAGGCAACTTAGGCAAGGGCACCAAATGGACCATCTTAGAAAAACGATCACACACCACCCAGATGACAGACATTCTCTGAGAGACAGGGAGATCTGAAATAAAATCCATGGAAATGTGCGTCCAAGGCCTCTTCGGGACAGGCAAAGGTAACAACAAACCACTAACACGAGAACAGCAAGGCTTAGCCCGAGCACAAATTCCACAAGACTGCACAAAGGAACGCACATCCCGCGACAAGGAAGGCCACCAAAAGGACCTGGCCACCAAATCTCTGGTACCAAATATTCCAGGATGGCCCGCCAACACCGAAGAATGAACCTCGGAAATGACTCTACTGGTCCATCTATCTGGGACAAACAGTCTATCCGGTGGACAACGGTCAGGTCTATCCGCCTGAAACTTCTGCAACACTCGTCGCAAATCTGGGGAGATGGCGGACAAAATCACCCCTTCTCTGAGGATACAAGCCGGCTCTGAATCTCCAGGAGAGTCAGGCACAAAACTCCTGGAAAGAGCATCAGCCTTCACATTCTTCGAACCAGGCAGGTATGAGACCACGAAATCAAAACGAGAGAAAAACAACGACCAACGAGCCTGTCTAGGATTCAGCCGCTTGGCCGACTCGAGATAAATCAGATTTTTGTGATCAGTCAAGGCCACCACACGATGCTTAGCTCCCTCGAGCCAATGTCGCCACTCCTCAAATGCCCACTTCATAGCCAACAACTCCCGATTACCGACATCATAATTCCGCTCGGCAGGCGAAAACTTTCTTGAAAAGAAAGCACATGGCTTCATCACAGAGCCATCAGAGCTTCTCTGTGACAAAACAGCCCCTGCTCCAATCTCAGAAGCATCAACCTCGACCTGGAAAGGAAGAGAGACATCTGGCTGACAAAAGACCGGAGCAGAAGAAAACCGGTGCTTCAGCTCCCGAAAGGCCTCCACAGCCGCAGGAGACCAATTAGTAACATCAGAACCCTTCTTGGTCAAATCCGTCAAAGGCTTAACAACACCAGAAAAATTAGCGATGAAGCGACGGTAAAAATTAGCAAAACCCAAGAACTTCTGAAGACTCTTAACAGATGTAGGCTGAGTCCAGTCATGAATAGCCTGAACCTTGACTGGGTCCATCTCAATAGTAGAAGGAGAAAAAATGAAACTCAAAAAAGAAACCTTCTGGACTCCAAAAAGACATTTTGAGCCCTTCACAAATAAAGCATTGGCACGCAGGACCTGAAACACCATCCTGACCTGCTGAACATGGGACTCCCAATCATCAGAAAAAAACAGAATATCATCCAGATACACAATCATAAATTTATCCAGATATTCGCGGAAGATGTCGTGCATGAAGGACTGAAAGACAGAAGAAGCGTTAGAAAGTCCAAAAGGCATCACCAAGTACTCAAAGTGGCCTTCGGGCGTATTAAATGCAATTTTCCATTCATCACCCTGCTTAATACGCACAAGGTTATAAGCACCACGAAGATCTATCTTGGTGAACCAACTAGACCCCCTAATGCGAGCAAACAGATCAGATAACAGTGGCAAAGGATACTGAAATTTGACCGTGATCTTATTTAGAAGGCGATAATTGTTGTGAATTTGGATTCTGGGCTCCCCCGGTGGCCGCTTGTGGAATTGGACTTGTCATCCTCTTTCCTGTTTCACCTGGTTCCATCAGTAGTGGGTGTCGCTATTTAAGCTCATTTCTCTGGTGGTTTCTTGCCGGTCAACAATGTTATCTGATGCCTCTCAGTGCTTGTTCCTGCTTCTAGACTACTACTAGATAAGTTGGACTTTTGTCCTTGTTTTGTTTTGCCTATTTGTTCCAGTTCACAGCTGAAGTTTTGTTACTGTGTCTGGAAAGCTCTCGTTGATCAGGGATTGCTACTCTGGCGTTATGAGTTAATGCCAGAGTTTAAGGTAATCTCTGGATGGTGTTTTGTTAGTGTTTTTCTGCTGACCATGAAAGTATACTATCTGTCTTCTGCTATCTAGTAAGCGGACCTCAAATTTGCTAAGACTATTTTCCTGCTGCGTTTGTTGTTTCATCTGAACTCACCGTCATTATATGTGGGGGGCTACTGTCTTCTTTGGAAATATTTCTCTAGAGGTGAGCCAGGTCTTATATTTCCCTCTGCTAGCTATTTAGGTCTTAGGCCAGAGCTGGGCATCTAGCGATAAATAGGAAATGCTACCTGGCTATTTCTAGTTGCGCGGCAGGCTTAGTTCATGGTCAGTATAGTTCCATCTTCCGAGAGCTTGTCCCTCTATAGGCTTGCTATGATCTCTGCCTGCAGAGATCATGACAGTTTGACCGGCCAGTTAAAGTGTTAAAGACCCAGGTTTAGAAAGGAGAGTTATAAGAAGTCTGCTGGAATTTTTTTTTTTTTTTTTTTTTTTTTTTTTTTTTTTTTCCTCCAGTCAGCCTTGCTGCAGTCTTTTTTCTCTCTCTCCTCCTAATCTCTGTATGCTCTGTGTGCACCTGACAATAATGGATCTCCAGAGTGTAACTGCGGGTTTGAATAATCTCATCACGAAAGTACAAAATTTACAAGATTTTGTGGTACATGCTCCGGTATCTGAGCCGAGAATTCCTTTGCCGGAGTTCTTCACAGGGAATAGAGCTAGCTTCCAGAATTTCCGAAATAATTGTAAGCTTTATTTGTCCCTGAAGTCTCGTTCAGCTGGAGACCCTGCTCAGCAGGTTAGGATTGTGATTTCCTTGCTCAGGGGTGACCCTCAAGATTGGGCCTTCTCATTGCCTGCAGGGGATCCTGCGTTACGCGATGTGGATGCGTTTTTTCTGGCCTTGGGCTTGCTTTATGAGGAACCTCATTTGGAACTTCAGGCAGAAAAAACTTTGATGGCACTATCTCAGGGGCAAGACGAAGCTGAAGTTTTCTGCCAAAAATTCCGTAAATGGTCTGTGCTTACTCAGTGGAATGAGTGCGCCTTGGCGGCAACTTTCAGAGAAGGTCTCTCTGATGCCATTAAGGATGTTATGGTGGGGTTCCCTTTGCCTGCAGGTCTGAATGAGTCCATGACAATGGCTATTCAGATTGATAGGCGTCTGCGGGAGCGCAAACCGGTGCACCATCTGGCGGTGTCTATGGAAAAGACGCCAGAGAGTGTGCAGTGTGATAGAATTCTGTCCAGGAGCGAGCGACAGAATTTTAGACGGAAGAATGGATTGTGTTTCTATTGTGGGGATTCTACTCATGTTATATCGGCATGCTCTAGGCGTACAAAGAAGCTTGATAAGTCTGTTTCCATTGGCACCATTCAGTCTAAGTTTATTTTGTCTGTAACCCTGATTTGCTCTTTGTCATCCATTGCCACGGACGCCTATGTTGACTCTGGCGCCGCTCTGAGTCTTATGGATTGGTCCTTTGCCAATCGTTGTGGTTTTGATTTAGAGCCTTTGGAGACTCTTATTCCTCTGAAGGGGATTGACTCCACCCCATTGGCTAATAATAAACCACAATACTGGACACAAGTAACCATGCGTATCAATCCAGATCACCAGGAGATTATTCGTTTCCTGGTGCTGTATAATTTACATGACGATTTGGTACTGGGATTGCCATGGTTGCAGTCTCACAACCCAGTCTTGGACTGGAGAGCAATGTCTGTGTTGAGCTGGGGATGTAAGGGTATTCATGGGGACGTACCTTTGGTTTCTATTTCGTCGTCCATTCCCTCTGAAGTCCCTGAGTTCCTCTCTGATTATCAAGACGTCTTTGACGAACCCAAGCTTGGGTCGTTACCTCCGCACCGTGAGTGCGATTGTGCCATAGATTTGATACCGGGTTGTAAATATCCAAAGGGTCGTTTGTTTAATTTGTCTGTGCCGGAACATGCTGCTATGCGGGAATATATAAAGGAGTCTTTGGAAAAGGGACATATTCGTCCATCTTCTTCTCCCTTGGGAGCTGGGTTTTTCTTTGTCTCAAAAAAAGACGGCTCTTTGAGACCATGTATTGATTATCGGCTTCTGAATAAGATCACTGTTAAGTATCAATACCCATTGCCATTGCTTACTGATTTGTTTGCTCGTATAGAGGGTGCTAAGTGGTTCTCTAAAATTGATCTTCGTGGGGCGTATAATTTGGTGCGGATCAGGCAGGGGGATGAGTGGAAGACCGCATTTAATACGCCCGAGGGCCACTTTGAGTATTTGGTCATGCCTTTTGGTCTTTCTAATGCCCCTTCAGTTTTCCAGTCTTTTATGCATGATATCTTCCGCGATTTTCTGGATAAATTTATGATAATATATCTGGATGATATTCTGATTTTTTCTGATGACTGGGACTCTCATGTCCAGCAGGTCAGGAGAGTTTTTCAGGTTCTGCGGTCTAATTCTTTATGTGTGAAGGGGTCTAAGTGCGTTTTTGGGGTCCAGAAAATTTCCTTTTTGGGGTATATTTTTTCTCCCTCTTCCATTGAGATGGATCCCGTCAAGGTGCAAGCTATTTGTGACTGGACTCAGCCCTCCTCTCTTAAGGGTCTTCAGAGATTTTTGGGCTTTGCCAACTTTTACCGCCGATTTATTGCTGGTTTTTCGGATGTCGTTAAACCACTGACTGATTTGACCAGACAAGGCGCTGATGTTGCTAATTGGTCCCCTCATGCTGTAGAGGCCTTTCAGGAGCTTAAGCGCCGTTTTGCCTCTGCCCCTGTGTTGCGTCAGCCTGATGTGAATCTGCCTTTTCAGGTTGAGGTTGACGCTTCGGAGATCGGAGCTGGGGCAGTGTTGTCGCAGAAAGGTTCCGACTGCTCCGTCATTAGGCCTTGTGCCTTCTTTTCTCGCAAATTTTCGCCCGCAGAGCGGAATTATGATGTTGGGAATCGGGAGCTTTTGGCCATGAAGTGGGCGTTTGAGGAGTGGCGCCATTGGCTCGAGGGGGCTAGGCATCAGGTGGTGGTATTGACTGACCACAAAAATTTGATTTATCTTGAGACTGCCAGACGCCTGAATCCTAGACAGGCGCGCTGGTCTTTATTTTTTTCTCGCTTTAATTTTGTGGTGTCATACCTACCGGGTTCTAAGAATGTTAAGGCAGATGCCCTTTCTAGGAGTTTTGACCCGGACTCTCCTGGTAATTCTGAACCCACAGGTATCCTTAGGGAGGGAGTAATTTTGTCGGCCGTTTCTCCTGATCTGCGGCGGTCCTTGCAAGAGTTTCAGGCGGATAGACCGGATCGTTGTCCGCCTGATAGACTGTTTGTTCCGGATGATTGGACCAGCAGAGTCATCTCTGAGGTACATTCTTCTGCATTGGCAGGTCATCCCGGAATTTTTGGTACCAGGGATTTGGTGGCAAGATCCTTCTGGTGGCCTTCCCTGTCACGAGATGTGCGAGTCTTTGTGCAGTCATGTGACGTTTGTGCTCGGGCCAAGTCTTGTAGTTCTCGGGCTAGCGGACTGCTGTTGCCCTTGCCTATTCCTAAGAGGCCTTGGACACACATCTCGATGGATTTTATTTCAGATCTGCCTGTTTCCCAGAAGATGTCTGTCATCTGGGTGGTCTGTGACCGTTTCTCTAAAATGGTCCATTTGGTTCCTCTGCCCAAGTTGCCTTCTTCTTCTGAGTTGGTTCCTCTGTTTTTTCAGAATGTTGTCCGATTGCACGGTATTCCTGAGAATATTGTTTCTGACAGAGGTACCCAATTTGTGTCTAGATTTTGGCGGGCATTCTGTGTTAGGATGGGCATAGATTTGTCTTTTTCATCTGCTTTTCACCCTCAGACTAATGGCCAGACCGAGCGGACTAATCAGACCCTTGAGACATATCTGAGGTGTTTTGTCTCTGCTGACCAGGATGATTGGGTTGCTTTTTTGCCATTGGCAGAGTTCGCCCTCAATAATCGGGCCAGTTCTTCCACCTTGGTGTCCCCGTTTTTCTGTAATTCGGGGTTTCACCCTCGATTTTCCTCCGGTCAGGTGGAATCCTCGGATTGTCCTGGAGTGGATGCGGTGGTGGAGAGATTGCATCACATCTGGGGGCAGGTTATGGACAATTTGAAGTTGTCCCAGGAGAAGACTCAGCGTTTTGCCAACCGTCATCGTCGTGTTGGTTCTCGGCTTTGTGTTGGAGATTTAGTGTGGTTGTCTTCTCGTTTTGTCCCTATGAGGGTCTCTTCTCCTAAGTTTAAACCTCGGTTCATCGGCCCTTATAGAATATTGGAGATTCTTAATCCTGTTTCTTTCCGTTTGGACCTCCCTGCGTCCTTTTCCATTCATAACGTTTTTCATCGGTCGTTATTGCGCAGGTATGAGGTACCTGTTGTACCTTCAGTTGAGCCTCCTGCTCCGGTGTTGGTTGAGGGTGAGTTGGAGTACGTTGTGGAGAAAATTTTGGACTCTCGTGTTTCCAGACGGAAACTCCAGTATCTGGTTAACTGGAAGGGTTACGGCCAGGAGGATAATTCTTGGGTCAATGCATCTGATGTTCATGCTTCTGATCTTGTTCGTGCCTTCCATAGGGCTCATCCTGGTCGCCCTGGTGGATCTGGTGAGGGTTCGGTGCCCCCTCCTTGAGGGGGGGGTACTGTTGTGAATTTGGATTCTGGGCTCCCCCGGTGGCCGCTTGTGGAATTGGACTTGTCATCCTCTTTCCTGTTTCACCTGGTTCCATCAGTAGTGGGTGTCGCTATTTAAGCTCATTTCTCTGGTGGTTTCTTGCCGGTCAACAATGTTATCTGATGCCTCTCAGTGCTTGTTCCTGCTTCTAGACTACTACTAGATAAGTTGGACTTTTGTCCTTGTTTTGTTTTGCCTATTTGTTCCAGTTCACAGCTGAAGTTTTGTTACTGTGTCTGGAAAGCTCTCGTTGATCAGGGATTGCTACTCTGGCGTTATGAGTTAATGCCAGAGTTTAAGGTAATCTCTGGATGGTGTTTTGTTAGTGTTTTTCTGCTGACCATGAAAGTATACTATCTGTCTTCTGCTATCTAGTAAGCGGACCTCAAATTTGCTAAGACTATTTTCCTGCTGCGTTTGTTGTTTCATCTGAACTCACCGTCATTATATGTGGGGGGCTACTGTCTTCTTTGGAAATATTTCTCTAGAGGTGAGCCAGGTCTTATATTTCCCTCTGCTAGCTATTTAGGTCTTAGGCCAGAGCTGGGCATCTAGCGATAAATAGGAAATGCTACCTGGCTATTTCTAGTTGCGCGGCAGGCTTAGTTCATGGTCAGTATAGTTCCATCTTCCGAGAGCTTGTCCCTCTATAGGCTTGCTATGATCTCTGCCTGCAGAGATCATGACAGATAATCAATACAAGTCTCAGGGAACCATCCTTCTTAGCCACAAAAAAGAACCCCGCACCAAGAGGGGAGGGGGAGGGGTGAATAAGTCCTTTCTCCAAAGACTCCTTTATATAACTCCGCATAGCAGCATGCTCCGGCACTGACAAATTGAAGAGTCGTCCCTTAGGAAACTTACTACCAGGAATCAAATTTATAGCACAATCACAATCCCTATGAGGAGGTAGAGAACTGAGTTTGTGCTCATCAAATACATCCTGGTAGTCCGACAAAAACGCAGGGACTTCAGAAGGAGTGGATGAAGCAATTGACACCACAGGAGCGTCGCCATGAATTCCCTGGCAACCCCAACTTGACACAGACATTGCTTTCAAATCCAGGACTGGATTATGAGTCTGCAACCATGGCAGACCCAACACGATGACATCATGCAAATTATGCAGCACAAGAAAGCGAATCACCTCCTGATGAACAGGAGTCATGCACATGGTCACTTGCGTCCAGTACTGAGGTTTATTCATAGCCAATGGTGTAGCATCAATTCCCCTTAGTGGAATAGGGAATTTTAAAGGCTCCAAAACAAAACCACAGCGCCTGGCAAATGACAAATCCATCAGACTCAGGGCAGCACCTGAATCCACAAAAGCCATAACCGGGTAAGATGACAGGGAACAAATCAGGGTAACAGACAAAATGAACTTAGGCTGTAAAGTACCAATGGTGACAGACTTATCAATCTTTTTTGTGCGCTTAGAGCATGCTGAGATAACATGAGTTGAGTCACCACAGTAAAAGCACAACCCATTTTGCCGTCTATAATTTTGCCGTTCACTTCTGGTCAGAATTCTATCACATTGCATAGACTCAGGTGTCTGTTCAGAAGACACCGCCAAATGGTGCGCAGGTTTGCGCTCCCGCAAACGCCGATCAATCTGAATGGCCAGAGTCATTGACTCATTCAGACCTGCAGGCGTAGGGAACCCCATCATGACATTCTTAATGGCTTCAGAAAGACCTTTTCTGAAATTTGCAGCCAGGGCACACTCATTCCATTGAGTAAGCACCGACCATTTCCGAAATTTCTGGCAATACACCTCTGCTTCATCTTGCCCCTGAGAGAGGGCCAACAAAGCTTTTTCAGCCTGGTTCTCAAGATTAGGTTCCTCATAGAGCAATCCAAGGGCCAGAAAAGACGCATCCACACTGAGCAATGCAGGATCCCCTGGCGCCAATGCGAAGGCCCAATCTTGAGGGTCGCCGCGCAAGAAAGAAATAATAATCTTAACTTGCTGAACGGAATCACCAGAGGAACGAGGTTTCAAAGAACGAAACAACTTGCAATTGTTCTTAAAATTCAGGAACCTAGATCTATCTCCAGAAAACAACTCCGGAATAGGTATTCTAGGCTCTGACATAGGACTGTGAACAACAAAATCCTGAATACTTTGTACCCTTGCAGCAAGATGATCTACACTGGAGGCCAAACTCTGGATATCCATGTCAGCAGCTGAACTCAGAGCCACACCAAGATTAAGAGGAGGAGAGAGGCTAGACACACAGCAGCTAGACACACAGCAACAAAAAAAAACCTCAAGGCTTCTCTTCTCCTGCTTCTGCCATGCAATTAACACTTTATAGGCCGGCTGTACTGTTATGATCCTAGTGGCAAGGATCGCAAATCTGACTAGCTATGAAACTGAACTGACGACTAACTCTGGGGAAGTGGTAACTGAATTGACCGCAACCTGATCCTATCCTCAAACAACTATAAGTAGCCGTGGAACGTTACCTGGAAATCCTAGACGTCTCGTCACGGCCTGAGAAACTAACTATTCCTAGAGAGAAAGTAAGTCCTCACTTGCCTCAGAGAAATGACCCCCAAAGATATAGAAAAGCCCCCCACAAATATTATCGGTGAGTTAAGGGGAAAGCACATACGCAGAGATGAAATAGATTTAGCAAATGAGGCCCACTAACACTAGATAGCAGAAAATAGGAAGAGAACTGTGCGGTCAATGAAAAACCCTATTCAAAATATCCACGCAGAGATTGCTCGAGCCCCCGCACCAACTAACGGTGCGGGGGAAGCAACTCCGTACCCCAGAGCTTACCAGCAGCAAGAAATCACATATTAGCAAGCTGGACTAAACTCATCATAAACAGAAATCATATTGCAGACAGATGAGCAAAAAATAATCAAACAGAACTTAGCTTCTCATGAAGAGACAGAAAACCAAGATAATCAGGAGTAATCAGAATAGCACTGAATACATCGTCAGCCGGCAACAAGTGGAGGTGAAGCAGAGCTAAATAGGAACCTCCCTAGAGAATAACGAGGCAGCTGATCCAGCCACAGACCCGCAAGATAACAAACAAAGCCACCAGGGGGAGCCCAAAAATAAAACTCATGCAATACCACCTGTGACCACAAGAGGGAGCCCGAAAACAGAGTTCACAACACATATATAACTGGATGAGGAACCATGTATACCTGGATGGGGACATATATGTCCGGAGGAGGGGGCATATATGTACCAGAATGGGGGATATTACCCCTATAGCACTGTCAGCTGCAGCCCCCAATAACAGTGTGTCATGTGTTATGACCTGGTGGTTACGGAGAAGCACTGATATGACCTGGTGGGTAAAATGAATCATGGACAAGCTCTGAGGAGGTGGTAGCTTTACTGACCGCAGTTCCTAATCCTAACACCAACACTAGAAATAGCCGTGGAGTGTTCCTGACTCTCCCTAGACACCTCGTCACAGCCTAAGAACTAACTACCCCTAAAGATGGAAACAGAAAACTATCTTGCCTCAGAGAAATTCCCAAAAGGAAAGATAGCCCCCCCACAAATATTAACTGTGAGTAGAGAGGGAAATTACATACACAGAGATGAAAACAGATTTTTGCAAAGGAGGCCAATTTCTAATCTAGAAAGACAGAAATAGAAAAGGATACTGTGCGGTCAGTATTAAAAACTAAAAATCCACGCAGAGTTTACAAAAATGATCTCCACACCAACTCACGGTGTGGAGGGGCAAATCTGCTTCCCCAGAGCTTCCAGCTAGCCTGAATAATTCATAATGACAAGCTGGACAAAAAGAAACATAACTTAAACTGAGCAGTAAAGTCCAAAGCAAATGGAAAACCCAAGAACTAGCAAGAACTTATCTTATTCTGAAATGGACAGGCCATCAGAGAAATCCAAGGAGAGATCTGAATCCAACCCAGAGAACATTGACAGCTGGCATGGACTACAGACCAGAGCCAAGTTAAATAGCAAGACCAGGGAAGCCGATTAGTGAGAGCAGCTGCTGCGGCTAAACTCAAGGAGCAGCAGTTCCACTTGAAAGCACCAGAGGGAGCCCAAGGGCAGAACTCACAAAAGTACCATTCATAACCACAGGAGGGAGCCCAAGAATGGAATTCACAACAGTACCCCCCCTTGAGGAGGGATCACCGAACCCTCACCAGAGCCCTCAGGCCGATCAGAACGAGCCAAATGAAAAGCACAAACCAAATCGGCAGCATGGACGTCGGAGGCAAAAACCCAAGAATTATCCTCCTGGCCATAACCCTTCCACTTGACCAGATACTGAAGCTTCTGCCTCGAAAGACGAGAATCCAAAATCTTCTCCACCACATATTCCAACTCCCCCTCAACCAACAAAGGAGCAGGAGGGTCAACGGAGTGGACCATGGGCACTACATATCTCCGCAACAAAGATCTATGGAACACATTATGAATGGAAAAAGAAGCTGGAAGGGCCAAACGAAAAGACACCGGATTGATAATTTCAGAAATCTTATAAGGACCAATAAAGCGAGGCTTGAACTTAGGGGAAGAAACCTTCATAGGAACATTACGAGAAGACAACCAGACCAAATCCCCAACACGAAGCCGGGGACCAACGCACCAACGACAGTTAGCAAAACGTTGAGCCCTTTCCTGAGACAACGTCAAATTGTCCACCACATGAGTCCAAATCCGCTGCAACCTGTCCACCACAGAATCCACACCAGGACAGTCCGAAGGCTCAACCTGCCCCGAAGAAAAACGAGGATGAAAACCGAAGTTACAAAAGAAAGGCGAAACCAAGGTAGCCGAACTAGCCCGATTATTAAGGGCAAACTCGGCCAACGGCAAGAAGGTCACCCAATCATCCTGATCAGCATACACAAAGCATCTCAAATAGGTTTCCAAGGTCTGATTGGTTTGCTCCGTTTGGCCATTTGTCTGAGGATGAAATGCTGACGAAAAAGACAAATCAATGCCCATTCTAGCACAAAAGGACCGCCAAAACTTAGAAACAAACTGGGAACCTCTGTCAGACAAAATATTCTCCAGAATGCCATGCAAATGAACCACATGCAGAAAGAATAATGGAACCAAATCAGAGGAGGAAGGCAACTTATTATATCACAGAAACATATAGTAAGGTGCCAGAAAAAATTCAAAAATTCACAGCAAAAAGAACACCATATACAAATAGAATAATAAAATACTCAATAAAACTTAACATTTAATAATCCTCTATTTATAAAAACACACACCTCATACAACCTTAGACTGGTGCCAGTTGTTTGACAAACAGTAAGACAAAAGATACAAGGTGCACTCGATCCCTAGGTTCCAGACTATCTGTCCCCTACCTTGCTGCGGAGGTTAGCACCCTATGTATCCTGCGCAATGGCGCCCCCGCTCAACGTAGGCTACCCCTAATCGCCCTAATGGGCCCTAACGTGCAAGAAAATGAAAAAAGTTCAAACAACAGAGCTTTCACTCTTTAACAGTAGCTGATAATAAACAACTTATTGCACATGCCCAGATATACTAGTGCATATAATAATTATATTTGGCATACTTTTGATGTTGCACTGTTATGCAAAGCAACAACCTAGGGTCACCTATACGACAACCCTAGATGACTCTGCCTACCTGCGGGGGTTGGCACCCTAATAGTCCTGCGCAGAATGGCGCCCCCACTCCTCGTAGTCTCACCCTGATAACACCCTATACTACTTGCAAGGGGATATTTTATACTTAGTAGGGAGACAAAAAAAAACTAACACCATGAAAAAATACCATGAAAAAATACACGGCAGGCTCTCCTAGACTATGCCAAAAAGCACTAAGTAGTGTCAATAAATAGTTTATAAGCAAATAGAATACTCAAATAACAAATACTGTAATACTATAATCACTAAAGTATGTAATTCTCGACGCGTTTCCCTGAAATCAGTTCATCAGGAGACATACTTATACAATATTCAGAGAACTTATCTGAGTGACGATTCAGGAGGATACAGGTCATTAAATCATGTGCGGTGGGGAACAGAGTCAATCCAGTACCGCAGGTCTCTATCAGCCCTATGTTATAGAGATTATGACCAGCTTATATAGACACTACCTTCTTGCAGATTCCCCCGCTCATTCCGGCGTCCGCCGATATCAATACTTCCGGGGTAAAAGGTAAGCGGCTTAACATGTCATGTGACCGAAGATCCCAGTATTCTGACACGTCTATAAAAATATTAAGGCGATCAAGGCACCTAATATATGCCGAGCGCTAATGCGCTATTAATGCGACCATATATAATTTATTATACATATAAACCTGAGAACACTAAAATTTCGCCGCTGCTAACACTTCCGGAGTTGTGAACTCTGAGATCCAGTATACGGGGAATAATACTTTCAGTATGTTATTCACTGTTGCGGTTCACTGTTGCGTTCCACAGTGCGCAGACGCAGTGCAAAGTTGCGGAGCGTACAACAATGCTGTAAATAGCCAAAGGATATCACAGAATATGCGCTGAAATCCTTTCATTTTCTATATATACATGGTGAGAGTTCACTTAACCAAAAGAAAATAAATAAACAAAAAAGGTAGACTCCTCCTGACCTTACCACTAAGGTCATACCACCAAAATGTACACTGATATGATATACAAATAATGATAGCGATCAAAACCCCATTTGGGGCAATGGATCAGGGACATTATATCTATCCAGGATTTTCATAGGGACCCGGGTCCCGACACCTTTTATATAAAACATCCAAATTGCAGTTGGTCATTCAGACCTAATGGTTTAATGCTCTTTATACGGAAAATCCATTTAGCCTCCTTTTGGAGGATTAGACGATCCCAGTCTCCCCCTCGCTCTGACGGTTTAACCACTTCCATCACGGAAAAACAAAAACAATTAAGGTCACCTCCATGTATTTCCCTCACATGGTTAGAAATCGGAGTATCACGCTTATTTAGTATGTCTCCCACATGTTCTCCCACCCTTCTGCGTAGCTCCCTCCTTGTTTTGCCCACATAGTCTTTGGGGCAACTGCACTGAAAAAGGTAGACAACCCCCTCGGTTTTACAATTGGCAAAATGCCTAATGTCATACCTAGTGCCTGTATGGGAGCTAGCAAAAGAGCTGGTTTTGGAGACATACTTGCAAAACTTACACTTTCCACATTTAAAAGTACCAGTTTGCCTTTTTTCCAACCAAGTGGGAGTTTTCTTTAGGGGGTAAAAAGCACTATGGACTAGTTGATCACGAATCGACCTCCCCCTCCTATATGAGATCAACGGGGTGTCCGGGATAATGTCACATATATCAGGGTCCATTTTGAGGATTCCCCAATACTTTAGAATGGCCTTTCTTACTTCACCAGATTTATCATCAAAAGTACCTATGATCCTTAGATCATTACCATCATCCTCTTTCCTTTTATTTACTAATAGTGTGTCTCTTACTTTCTCATTAGAGGATTTAAAGGCCTCATTGAGAACCCCAGCCGGGTATCCTCTATCCTTGAACTTATCCCTAAGATCCCTAGCCTGGCGGTAAAAACCGGAGTCTGTCGAACAATTTCTCCTCACCCGTAGGTATTGTCCCCTCGGTATCCCCCTCCTCAGGCTAAGTGGATGATGACTCTCCCAACGCAATAAGTTATTTGTAGCGGTAGGCTTATAGAACGTCTCAGTAACAACCTGACCACTCTCACTCCTAGAGATTTTAAGATCCAAAAAATTAATGGACTCCCACTGGAATTCATAAGTTAACCTCAGGCCTATCTCATTATTATTGAGCTCATCCACAAACCTAGAGAAGGAGACACTATCACCGGACCAAAAGATCAGCACGTCATCAATATACCTACCCCAAAATAAAATATGGGGTTTCCACCAAAATGTCTCCTCCTCACCAAACACTGATTGGTCCTCCCACCAGCCCAGGAAAAGGTTTGCATACGTGGGGGCACAAGGGCTCCCCATCGCAGTACCCCTGAGCTGGTGGAAGAACCTACCACAGAAAGTAAAAAAATTGTGTTTGAGAACAAATTCAAGTAGCTCAACAATAAATTGATTATGGCGGGACAATTGTGTACCCCTTGACCTGAGGAAAAAACTTACTGCCTGTATTCCTTTCTCATGTGGTATGTTACTATATAACGATTCCACATCAATGGAAGCCAAATATACATCATCACTAAGAGTAACACCCTCCAGCCTAAGGAGGAGGTCCGAGGTGTCTCTAATGTATGAGGGTAATGAGGTTACAAATGGACGCAACACCCTATCCAAATATACACTTGAATTCTGTGTGATGGAATCAATCCCTGCCACTATTGGGCGACCTTTTAAAGGGCTGAGGCCCTTATGCACCTTAGGCAATGAATAAAACACTGCCAGCACTGGAAACCTGGGGTACATAAAATCAAACTCACTTTTTGATATTAAACCGATAGTGTTAGCCTCAGACAGCAGCAACTTAAGTAGATTCTGAAATTCTTCTGTAGGGTCCCCCCTAAGAGGTTTATAAGTCGTTACATCATTAAGGATACCCTCACACATAGATTGATATTGACTCCTGTCCAACACCACCAAGTTACCCCCTTTATCGGAGGGTTTAAAAACACAGTCCTTTTTAGTGGCCAATCCATCTAGTGCTTCCCTCTCACCTCTTGTTAAGTTAGAATAATAACTACCTCCCATAGTACCTATCTTCTCCAATTCTTCAACCACCAAACGTAGAAATATCTCGATACTGTCATGACCTTCCAGAGGGGGCATACGCCTACTCTTAGGTTTTAAATCTGTAAATGGGCCCGAATCAACTTGTCTTTCACTGTCCCTTAACAGGTCAGTAAGAATCCTGACACTCGGTAAGTCCTCCTCAGTCACTCCCAGTGATTCACAGTCCGCCCTGTCATGACTTCTAAAGAACTTCTTCCACCTCATTTTCCTAACAAAAAGGTTGATATCCTTTACCCAACCAAATTCATCAAACCGATTTGTAGGGACAAATGAGAGACCCCTAGACAGAACCGATCTTTCTACTGTTGTTAATGAATAAGAGGAGAGATTAATAATTCTGTTACTCTCAATTACTTCTTGGTTTTGATGACCTCTTTCTCTTTTGGGGGGTCTGTACCCACTACCCTTTTCTCTAAAAAAGATAAGGAGGAGGATGATGAAGAGGGTCCTGAGGGGAACGTTTCTGGGGACTGCTTTTTGTAGCTGTTCCTTGTCATCATATATCCCCTGCGTTCCTGTCTTTCCCATTTCTGTCTGTTATTCCTTCTCCGCGCCCCTCCAAAAAACCCTCTTCCTTCAAAAAAACCTCCCGCCCCCCTGTCCGTGTCTGATGAATCGATGTCTGAAGACGATATGTCAGTGGTGGCCTGAACTCTCCTGTCTTCCTGCAAAAAAGTGTACACTCTTTTCTCTTTAAAATCGTGTAAATCCCGAGTGAACTGTTCATGCTTTCTTGATTTGATCTCACTTTGAAACTGCTCCACAGTTGTTTGGAGGGAAGCTTCCCTCCTAGAGAAATCAGTATGGCTCTTAAATTTAAGTACCTCCTCCACCAAATCTGTTAATTTTTTGGAGGTGCTCTCTAACGATTTCTTTTCTTCCTCCAGAAGTATAGTCATAAACCTAAGAGAACTTTCTGTTAATTCTGTTTCCCACTTTTTTAAAAGCTCTGCAGATCTAGCTCTACGTGCTGGTGTAATGGAGATTCTCAGGCCTTTAGGCACTATCCTATTTTTTATATAATATTCCAATGATTGTGTTTCCCACCAGGAGCGAATGTTATCCTTATAACAAATAGTCAAGTTGTTAAAGAGACTTCTCAAATCAGTATTTTTTGCGCCACCCTCATCTTCCAATTCAGAGAAAGCATCCAAGGCATCAGCGGCCCATTGGTCCCTATTAATTGTCCCAGATAGAAAACCCGCCATACAGTAAACGTTTTATATCACAGAAACATATAGTAAGGTGCCAGAAAAAATTCAAAAATTCACAGCAAAAAGAACACCATATACAAATAGAATAATAAAATACTCAATAAAACTTAACATTTAATAATCCTCTATTTATAAAAACACACACCTCATACAACCTTAGACTGGTGCCAGTTGTTTGACAAACAGTAAGACAAAAGATACAGGGTGCACTCGATCCCTAGGTTCCAGACTATCTGTCCCCTACCTTGCTGCGGAGGTTGGCACCCTATGTATCCTGCGCAATGGCGCCCCCGCTCAACGTAGGCTACCCCTAATCGCCCTAATGGGCCCTAACGTGCAAGAAAATGAAAAAAGTTCAAACAACAGAGCTTTCACTCTTTAACAGTAGCTGATAATAAACAACTTATTGCACATGCCCAGATATACTAGTGCATATAATAATTATATTTGGCATACTTTTGATGTTGCACTGTTATGCAAAGCAACAACCTAGGGTCACCTATACGACAACCCTAGATGACTCTGCCTACCTGCGGGGGTTGGCACCCTAATAGTCCTGCGCAGAATGGCGCCCCCACTCCTCGTAGTCTCACCCTGATAACACCCTATACTACTTGCAAGGGGATATTTTATACTTAGTAGGGAGACAAAAAAAAAACTAACACCATGAAAAAATACCATGAAAAAATACACGGCAGGCTCTCCTAGACTATGCCAAAAAGCACTAAGTAGTGTCAATAAATAGTTTATAAGCAAATAGAATACTCAAATAACAAATACTGTAATACTATAATCACTAAAGTATGTAATTCTCGACGCGTTTCCCTGAAATCAGTTCATCAGGAGACATACTTATACAATATTCAGAGAACTTATCTGAGTGACGATTCAGGAGGATACAGGTCATTAAATCATGTGCGGTGGGGAACAGTGTCAATCCAGTACCGCAGGTCTCTATCAGCCCTATGTTATAGAGATTATGACCAGCTTATATAGACACTACCTTCTTGCAGATAGGCTGCAAGGGTGGAGGGTGTTACTCTTAGTGATGATGTATATTTGGCTTCCATTGATGTGGAATCGTTATATAGTAACATACCACATGAGAAAGGAATACAGGCAGTAAGTTTTTTCCTCAGGTCAAGGGGTACACAATTGTCCCGCCATAATCAATTTATTGTTGAGCTACTTGAATTTGTTCTCAAACACAATTTTTTTACTTTCTGTGGTAGGTTCTTCCACCAGCTCAGGGGTACTGCGATGGGGAGCCCTTGTGCCCCCACGTATGCAAACCTTTTCCTGGGCTGGTGGGAGGACCAATCAGTGTTTGGTGAGGAGGAGACATTTTGGTGGAAACCCCATATTTTATTTTGGGGTAGGTATATTGATGACGTGCTGATCTTTTGGTCCGGTGATAGTGTCTCCTTCTCTAGGTTTGTGGATGAGCTCAATAATAATGAGATAGGCCTGAGGTTAACTTATGAATTCCAGTGGGAGTCCATTAATTTTTTGGATCTTAAAATCTCTAGGAGTGAGAGTGGTCAGGTTGTTACTGAGACGTTCTATAAGCCTACCGCTACAAATAACTTATTGCGTTGGGAGAGTCATCATCCACTTAGCCTGAGGAGGGGGATACCGAGGGGACAATACCTACGGGTGAGGAGAAATTGTTCGACAGACTCCGGTTTTTACCGCCAGGCTAGGGATCTTAGGGATAAGTTCAAGGATAGAGGATACCCGGCTGGGGTTCTCAATGAGGCCTTTAAATCCTCTAATGAGAAAGTAAGAGACACACTATTAGTAAATAAAAGGAAAGAGGATGATGGTAATGATCTAAGGATCATAGGTACTTTTGATGATAAATCTGGTGAAGTAAGAAAGGCCATTCTAAAGTATTGGGGAATCCTCAAAATGGACCCTGATATATGTGACATTATCCCGGACACCCCGTTGATCTCATATAGGAGGGGGAGGTCGATTCGTGATCAACTAGTCCATAGTGCTTTTTACCCCCTAAAGAAAACTCCCACTTGGTTGGAAAAAAGGCAAACTGGTACTTTTAAATGTGGAAAGTGTAAGTTTTGCAAGTATGTCTCCAAAACCAGCTCTTTTGCTAGCTCCCATACAGGCACTAGGTATGACATTAGGCATTTTGCCAATTGTAAAACCGAGGGGGTTGTCTACCTTTTTCAGTGCAGTTGCCCCAAAGACTATGTGGGCAAAACAAGGAGGGAGCTACGCAGAAGGGTGGGAGAACATGTGGGAGACATACTAAATAAGCGTGATACTCCGATTTCTAACCATGTGAGGGAAATACATGGAGGTGACCTTAATTGTTTTTGTTTTTCCGTGATGGAAGTGGTTAAACCGTCAGAGCGAGGGGGAGACTGGGATCGTCTAATCCTCCAAAAGGAGGCTAAATGGATTTTCCGTATAAAGAGCATTAAACCATTAGGTCTGAATGACCAACTGCAATTTGGATGTTTTATATAAAAGGTGTCGGGACCCGGGTCCCTATGAAAATCCTGGATAGATATAATGTCCCTGATCCATTGCCCCAAATGGGGTTTTGATCGCTATCATTATTTGTATATCATATCAGTGTACATTTTGGTGGTATGACCTTAGTGGTAAGGTCAGGAGGAGTCTACCTTTTTTGTTTATTTATTTTCTTTTGGTTAAGTGAACTCTCACCATGTATATATAGAAAATGAAAGGATTTCAGCGCATATTCTGTGATATCCTTTGGCTATTTACAGCATTGTTGTACGCTCCGCAACTTTGCACTGCGTCTGCGCACTGTGGAACGCAACAGTGAACCGCAACAGTGAATAACATACTGAAAGTATTATTCCCCGTATACTGGATCTCAGAGTTCACAACTCCGGAAGTGTTAGCAGCGGCGAAATTTTAGTGTTCTCAGGTTTATATGTATAATAAATTATATATGGTCGCATTAATAGCGCATTAGCGCTCGGCATATATTAGGTGCCTTGATCGCCTTAATATTTTTATAGACGTGTCAGAATACTGGGATCTTCGGTCACATGACATGTTAAGCCGCTTACCTTTTACCCCGGAAGTATTGATATCGGCGGACGCCGGAATGAGCGGGGGAATCTGCAAGAAGGTAGTGTCTATATAAGCTGGTCATAATCTCTATAACATAGGGCTGATAGAGACCTGCGGTACTGGATTGACACTGTTCCCCACCGCACATGATTTAATGACCTGTATCCTCCTGAATCGTCACTCAGATAAGTTCTCTGAATATTGTATAAGTATGTCTCCTGATGAACTGATTTCAGGGAAATGCGTCGAGAATTACATACTTTAGTGATTATAGTATTACAGTATTTGTTATTTGAGTATTCTATTTGCTTATAAACTATTTATTGACACTACTTAGTGCTTTTTGGCATAGTCTAGGAGAGCCTGCCGTGTATTTTTTCATGGTATTTTTTTCATGGTGTTAGTTTTTTTTTTGTCTCCCTACTAAGTATAAAATATCCCCTTGCAAGTAGTATAGGGTGTTATCAGGGTGAGACTACGAGGAGTGGGGGCGCCATTCTGCGCAGGACTATTAGGGTGCCAACCCCCGCAGGTAGGCAGAGTCATCTAGGGTTGTCGTATAGGTGACCCTAGGTTGTTGCTTTGCATAACAGTGCAACATCAAAAGTATGCCAAATATAATTATTATATGCACTAGTATATCTGGGCATGTGCAATAAGTTGTTTATTATCAGCTACTGTTAAAGAGTGAAAGCTCTGTTGTTTGAACTTTTTTCATTTTCTTGCACGTTAGGGCCCATTAGGGCGATTAGGGGTAGCCTACGTTGAGCGGGGGCGCCATTGCGCAGGATACATAGGGTGCCAACCTCCGCAGCAAGGTAGGGGACAGATAGTCTGGAACCTAGGGATCGAGTGCACCCTGTATCTTTTGTCTTACTGTTTGTCAAACAACTGGCACCAGTCTAAGGTTGTATGAGGTGTGTGTTTTTATAAATAGAGGATTATTAAATGTTAAGTTTTATTGAGTATTTTATTATTCTATTTGTATATGGTGTTCTTTTTGAGGAAGGCAACTTAGGCAAAGGTACCAAATGGACCATCTTAGAAAACCGGTCACAAACCACCCAATGACAGACATCTTCTGAGAAACAGGAAGATCAAAAATAAAATCCATGGAAATATGCGTCCAGGGCCTCCCAGGGACCGGCAAAGGCAAAAGCAATCCACTAGCACGGGAACAGCAGGGCTTGGCCCGGGCACAGGTCCCACAGGACTGCACGAAAGAACGCACATCCCGCGACAAGGAAGGCCACCAAAAGGACCTGGCAACCAAATCTCTGGTACCAAAAATCCCAGGATGACCAGCCAATACAGAACAATGAATCTCAGAAATTACCTTATTAGTCCATCTATCAGGAACAAACAGTTTCCCCACTGGACAGCGGTCAGGTTTATCAGCCTGAAACTCCTGAAGCACCCGCCGCAAATCAGGGGAGATGGCAGAAAGAATCACCCCCTCCTTGAGAATACCAGCCGGCTCAAGGACTCCCGGAGAATCAGGCAAAAAACTCCTAAAAAGGGCATCAGCCTTCACATTCTTAGATCCCGGAAGATACGAGACCACAAAATCAAAACGGGAGAAAAACAGAGACCATCGAGCTTGTCTAGGATTCAAACGCTTGGCAGACTCGAGGTAAATCAGATTCTTATGGTCGGTCAAGGTCAACGCGATGCTTAGCTCCCTCAAGCCAATGTCGCCACTCCTCAAATGCCCACTTCATAGCCAACAATTCCCGATTGCCGACATCATAATTACACTCAGCAGGCAAAAACTTTCTGGAGAAGAAAGCACACGGTTTCATCAAAGAGCCATCAGAACTTCTCTGAGACAAATCGGCCCCTGCCCCAATCTCAGAAGCGTCAACCTCAACCTGAAAAGGGAGAGAAACATCTGGCTGACGCAGCACAGGGGCAGAAGTAAAACGACGTTTAAGCTCTTGAAAGGCCTCCACAGCCGCAGAGGACCAATTCACCACATCAGCACCTTTCTTCGTCAAATCGGTCAGAGGTTTAACCACACTAGAAAAATTAGCAATGAAGCGGCGATAAAAATTAGCAAAGCCCAAAAATTTCTGAAGGCTTTTCACAGATGTGGGTTGAGTCCAATCATGAATGGCCTGGACCTTAACAGGGTCCATTTCAATAGCCGAGGGAGAAAAAATGAAACCCAAAAAAGAAACCTTCTGAACTCCAAAAAGGCACTTAGACCCCTTCACAAACAATGCATTAGCACGAAGGATCTGAAATACCATCCTGACCTGCTTCACATGAGACTCCCAATCATCGGAAAAAACCAAAATATCATCCAAATATACAATCATGAATTTATCCAGATAATACTGGAAAATATCATGCATAAAGGACTGAAACACAGATGGAGCATTAGAGAGCCCGAAAGGCATCACAACATATTCAAAATGGCCTTTGGGTGTATTAAATGCTGTTTTCCATTCATCACCCTGTTTAATACGAACCAGATTATACGCCCCTCGAAGGTCGATCTTGGTAAACCAGCTAGCCCCCTTAATCCGAGCAAACAAATCAGAAAGCAAAGGTAAAGGGTACTGGAATTTGACCGTGATCTTATTGAGAAGGCGATAATCTATACAGGGCCTCAAGGAGCCATCCTTCTTGGCAACAAAAAAGAACCCCGCTCCCAACGGTGACGAAGACGGGCAAATATGCCCCTTCTCTAAGGACTCCTTTACATAACTCCGCATAGCGGCATGCTCTGGCACAGACAGATTGAAGAGTCGACCCTTAGGGAACTTACAGCCAGGAATCAAGTTAATAGCACAATCCAGTCCCTATGAGTAGGTAGGGAACTGGACTTGGGCTCATCAAATATATCCTGGAAATCCGACAAAAACTCAGGAACTTCAGAAGATGGGGAAGAGGAAATTGACATCAAAGGAATATCACAATGTATCCCTTGGCAACCCCAACTAGTCACAGACATGGATTTCCAATCCAGCACCGGATTATGTAGCTGTAACCATGGAAAACCCAGCACAACAACATCATGCAAATTATGCAACACCAAAAAACGAATATTTTCCTGATCTGCTGGAGCCATGTACATGGTCAACTGTGTCCAGTACTGAGGTTTATTCTTGGCCAATGGCGTAGCATCTATCCCCCTCAAGGGAATAGGGCTCTGCAAAGGCTCCAAGGAAAAACCACAGCGTTTGGCAAATTCTAAGTCCATTAAGTTCAGGGCAGCGCCAGAATCCACAAATGCCATTACAGAAAAGGACGACAATGAGCAAATCAGGGTAACAGACAAGAGAAATTTAGGCTGTACAGTACTAATGGTAACAGACCTAGCGACCCTCTTAGTACGCTTCGGGCAATCAGAAATAGCATGAGTAGAGTCACCACAGTAAAAAAACAGCCCATTCTGACGTCTGAATTCCTGCCGTTCTGCTCTAGTCAAAATCCTATCACATTGCATAGGCTCAGGACTCAGCCCAGAGGACACCGCCATATGGTGCACCACCTTACGCTCGCGCAGGCGCCGATCAATCTGAATGGCCAGAGACATCGATTCGTTCAAACCAGCAGGTGTGGGGAACCCCACCATAACATCTTTAAGGGCTTCAGAAAGACCCTTTCTGAAAATAGCTGCTAGGGCATCCTCATTCCATTTTGTGAGCACAGACCACTTTCTAAATTTCTGGCAGTATACTTCTGCTGCTTCCTGACCTTGACACAGAGCCAGCAAGATTTTTTCTGCCTGATCCACAGAATTAGGTTCGTCTTACAGCAGTCCGAGTGCTTGAAAAAATGCGTCCACATTGAGCAATGCAGGATTCCCTGGCTCAAGGGAGAATGCCCAAACCTGCGGGTCTCCATGCAGCACAGAAATGACAATCTTCACCTGCTGAATGGAGTCACCAGAGGAGCGGGGTTTCAGAGCAAAAAACAATCTGCAATTATTTTTAAAGTTCAGAAATTTAGATCTATCCCCAGAAAACAAATCAGGAATAGGAATTTTAGGCTCAGAAACAGGAGTCTGAACAACATAATCTTGGATACTCTGTACCCTTGCAGCGAGATGATCGACACGCGAGGACAAAGCCTGAACCTCCATATCAGCACCAGAATCCTGAACCACCCAAAGATTAAGGGGAAAAAAAAAGACAAAACAAGCTGCGAAGGAAAAAAAAATGGCTCAGAATTTTCCTTTCCCTCTTTTGAGATGCATTCAACACATTGTGTGCCAGCTGTACTGTTATGACCTGGTGGTTACGGAGAAGCACTGATATGACCTGGTGGGTAAAATGAATCATGGACAAGCTCTGAGGAGGTGGTAGCTTTACTGACCGCAGTTCCTAATCCTAACACCAACACTAGAAATAGCCGTGGAGTGTTCCTGACTCTCCCTAGACACCTCGTCACAGCCTAAGAACTAACTACCCCTAAAGATGGAAACAGAAAACTAACTTGCCTCAGAGAAATTCCCAAAAGGAAAGATATCCCCCCCACAAATATTAACTGTGAGTAGAGAGGGAAATGACATACACAGAGATGAAAACAGATTTTAGCAAAGGAGGCCAATTTCTAATCTAGAAAGACAGAAATAGAAAAGGATACTGTGCGGTCAGTATTAAAAACTAAAAATCCACGCAGAGTTTACAAAAATGATCTCCACACCAACTCACGGTGTGGAGGGGCAAATCTGCTTCCCCAGAGCTTCCAGCTAGCCTGAATAATTCATAATGACAAGCTGGACAAAAAGAAACATAACTTAAACTGAGCAGTAAAGTCCAAAGCAAATGGACAGCCCAAGAACTAGCAAGAACTTATCTTATTCTGAAATGGACAGGCCATCAGAGAAATCCAAGGAGAGATCTGAATCCAACCCAGAGAACATTGACAGCTGGCATGGACTACAGACCAGAGCCAAGTTAAATAGCAAGACCAGGGAAGCCGATTAGTGAGAGCAGCTGCTGCGGCTAAACTCAAGGAGCAGCAGTTCCACTTGAAAGCACCAGAGGGAGCCCAAGGGCAGAACTCACAAAAGTACCATTCATAACCACAGGAGGGAGCCCAAGAACGGAATTCACAACAGTCATGACCACATTTTTGCCTTCATTTTTTCTCTATTTTCCTCCTCTAAAACATAGGTCTGTCTTTTGGTCCGGTGCATCTTATAGACTGAAAAATTCTGCACGCATAGTCCACATTAACTACTCAAGGTTGTACTCTAATTTTTCTTTATTTTCCTCTACTGGTACACTGAGATTCTCTCTCTTCATTTTATTTGTATTTCTTTTCCCGGTTTACTTATTTTGTAGTTAAGTTTTTTTCATATCTTTGTCTTTCCAAGTCTAAAGCAACTTACTGACTGTTAAGGGAATCTACCAGTCATTTGTTTACTTACTTATGTGTAGTTCTATCTCTAATGTATCCTTATATTTTACTTTTATATACCCTACATCATGTTCTTTGTTCTGTAAACACTAGAGTTGAGCGACTTTCATTTTTTTAAGATCGAGTCGGGTTTTGTGAAACCCGATTTTGTCCAGAGTCGAGTCGAGTGCAGTCGGCCGATTATCGCTAAAAGTCGGGGATCGACCGAAACACGAAACCCAATGCAAGTCAATGGGGAAGCATAGTCGGCAGTGAGTGGAGGCCAGGAAAACACCTACAGTGCCCATTTTAATGCCAAAAACAGCCATTCTTGTTTCTGAAGCTTGTCAATCTTAATTAACTTTATAATAATAGTTGGGCATTGGAAATTGGGGGTCATTTGGCAAAAGTTGTGGGGGGTAGGGCTCGTTCAAGGTTTTAGTGGGCCCAGGAAACGTGAACTACGTCACGGCAGTGGAGCAGTGAGAGGTAAGTATGTAAAGTTTGCAAGTGCTGTGATCCTAAGTAAGCAGCCAGGGCCCACTCGTTGGCACTGGCACTGGCACAGGGCCCCTCAAAGTACGGCGGTGTGTTTGCATGGCGGGGGCGCCTCCCACCAGCAGCGACACTTTTGCGTACTCTGAGGGGCCCTGTGCCAGTGACGTCGCCAACGAGTATGCCCCCCCACCTGATGAAGGAACCTGCACTTTCATCTGCACCTTCCTCTTTGTCCCTGTGTAAGGTGGTATAACATGCGGGAAGGGGAACCTTACTTTCAGCAGGGTCAGATTCTGGCTGTGTAGAGTATAAGGGGAATGTAGTGGTCTAGGTCAATGTACCAGCAGACTCATCTAGCAGTGGCTGGGCAATGGGCAGGATGAGGAGGAAACAGATATAGGGCCAAAGAATAAAGTAGGCTAAATGCAGTTCAAAATTGGTAACAGGACTAAACAGGCGGCATTGCTTTGTTCAGTGGAGTAGCAAACCCAAGAGCAGCAGACACTGTTTCAAGGGCCTAACCACACTAGTAGGCCAAATGCAGTTTAATATCTGATAGTATAGGGCGAAAGCCAGAATGTGGAAGCTCAGCTTTGTTCAGTTGAGGACAACACCAGGGAGGGGCAGACACCTTTAATAGGCCGCAACAGCCAATTTTTTAAAAAAACAGCAGTTAATAAGAGGCAGAAGGTAGAAGCTCAGCTTTATTCAGTTGAGGACAACACCAGGCAGGGACAGACCCCTTTAGTAGGCCGGAACAGCCAATTGCATTTTTAAAAATGGTAATTTGGAACAGAAGGTTGAAGCTCAGCTTTATTCAGTTGAGGACAACACCAGGCAGGGACAGACCCCTTTAGTAGGCCGGAACAGCCAATTGCATTTTTAAAAATGGTAATTTGGAACAGAAGGTAGAATCTCAGCTTTATT
The DNA here is from genome assembly GCF_051348905.1 of Ranitomeya variabilis. NCBI lineage: Eukaryota > Metazoa > Chordata > Amphibia > Anura > Dendrobatidae > Ranitomeya > Ranitomeya variabilis. The sequence continues at coordinate 323,133,661 of NC_135233.1, read as the reverse complement.
CAGTTGAGGACAACACCAGGCAGGGGCAGACAGACCCCTTTAGTAGGCCGGAACAGCCAATTGCATTTTTAAAAATGGTAATTTGGAACAGAAGGTTGAAGCTCAGCTTTATTCAGTTGAGGACAACACCAGGCAGGGGCAGACAGACACCTTTAGTAGGCCGGAACAGCCAATTGCATTTTTAAAAATGGTAATTTGGAACAGAAGGTTGAAGCTCAGCTTTATTCAGTTGAGGACAACACCAGGCAGGGGCAGACAGACACCTTTAGTAGGCCGGAACAGCCAATTGCATTTTTAAAAATGGTAATTTGGAACTGAAGGTTGAAGCTCAGCTTTATTCAGTTGAGGACAACACCAGGCAGGGACAGACCCCTTTAGTAGGCCGGAACAGCCAATTGCATTTTTAAAAATGGTAATTTGGAACAGAAGGTAGAAGCTCAGCTTTATTCAGTTGAGGACAACTTGAATTAGAGACTGCAGACAGACTTTGCAGGCTGTCCCCTGTGTGGACCATGCATCCAATACATTAACCCATTGAGCCACAAAGGACACGTAACCTTCCGTGGCCAGGCCTACAGGTCCATGTGTCTGTTGTCAGGTATACCTTTGGACTGACAAATTGACAGAATGCAAGGACAATGCGGTCTTTAACATGCAGGTGGAGGGGTGGGATGGCTTTTCTCGCAAAAGAATTGTCAACTGGGTAGCTCATAGCGTGGTATATCGTAGTTCATCCTGGCTTTATTAATATTAAATTAAATAAAAAAATAGGCTCTAGGCACTTTATAATTGGTTCCAGGGGAACTCGGGCAGCAGTGGTCTGGTCAGTGGAGGCCTAGTGGAAGGAGGGACCGCAGACAGGCTTCAAAAGCCTAACATAAAAAAATGGGCTGGCTGTAGGCACTTTATTATTGGTTCCAGGGGTACACGGGCAGCAGTGGTCTGGTCAACGGAGGCCGATTGTAATGAGTGTCTGCCAGTTAGTAGTCCAAAACAACAACTAAATGTGAACGTCTCGCATTAAAACAAAACAAAAACACTAAAGGGTGCAATCATTAGGTTCAGGGGTGGGATCCTCTGCGTTGTTTCAGACCTACTAATTTTGCGCAAAGTATTTACTGTGGTAAATAGAGGACACTGCCCCTGACTATGTTAAGTATCATCATACATGTCAACACAATGGTATTGTCAGTGGCAGGTATGGAAGGATGTCAGCGCATAGACTTAACATTGGTGGAAGTGTGAGAGATAACTGTGGAAGTGGTAGAGCAATGTTTGACCTGGGGGTGGGTGAACTCTCTTGTGGCCGGCGTTACAGGCCCAAGGCCCCTCATGTTACAACAGTGTGTCTGACGTTGGGTGGCCACCACCACCGCCAGAGACACTTTATTGTACTATGAGGAACCCAGTAGCAATGCCGTCGACCAAAAGCGAGTACACCCACCTCTTCAGACAAACAGCAGTCTCACGGGTGCTTGCGCCAAGTCTCGATACCACGGCCCCGTGTGGGGAGTTTGGCCATTTAGGGAGGTGTAAACATGTCGTATGCTGGACAATCAGCTGCAGTAAATTAGACATTAGAAAAGTAATTCACAGTAGTCCACAGGCAAGAGCTTTTCATTGGAAAGCTAGGTGTCGGCCGGGCAAGGTGGGGCAAAAGATTTCGAAATCCAGTTGTGGTTCATTTTAATGAATGTTAGATCGTCAACATTTTGGGTAGCCAGACGAGTCCTTTTTTCGGTTAATATTGAACCTGCAGCACTGAATACTCTTTCTGATAGGACACTTGCTGCCGGGCAAGCAAGCTCCTGCAATGCATATTCTGCCAATTCTGGCCAGGTGTCTAATTTTGATGCCCAGTAATCAAATGGGAATGACGGTTGAGGGAGAACATCGATAAGGGATGAAAAATAGTTAGTAACCATACTGGACAAATGTTGTCTCCTGTCACTTTCAATTGATGCAGCAGTACCTGTCCTGTCTGCGGTCATAGCAAAATCACTCCACAACCTGGTCAGAAAACCCCTCTGTCCAACGCCACTTCTGATGTGTGCACCCCTAACACTCCTAGTCTGCTGCCCCCTTGAGCTCGTGTGAGAACGATCACGTGCGCTGTGTGCTGGGAATGCCTGAAGCAAACGGTCAACAAGAGTTGATTGTTTGGTTGCTAATATTAGTTCCAAGTTCTCATGTGGCATAATATTTTGCAATTTGCCTTTATAGCGTGGATCAAGGAGGCAGGCCAACCAGTAATCGTCATCGTTCATCATTTTTGTAATGCGTGTGTCCCTTTTTAGGATACGTAAGGCATAATCCGCCATGTGGGCCAAAGTTCCAGTTGTCAAATCTCCGGTTGTGATTGGGTGAGGGGCAGTTGCAGGCAAATCTACGTCACTTGTGTCCCTCAAAAAACCAGAACCCGGCCTTGACACGCAACCAATTTCCAGTGCCCCCGGGAAAGGTTCCGCATTAAAAATATACTCATCCCCATCATCCTCCTCGTCCTCCACCGCCTCTTCGCCCGCTACCTCGTCCTGTACACTGCCCTGACCAGACAATGGCTGACTGTCATCAAGGCTTTCCTCTTCCTCTGGTGCAGAGGCCTGCTCCTTTATGTGCGTCAAACTTTGCATCAGCAGACGCATTAGGGGGATGCTCATGCTTATTACGGCGTTGTCTGCACTAACCAGCCGTGTGCATTCCTCAAAACACTGAAGGACTTGACACATGTCTTGTATCTTCGACCACTGCACACCTGACAACTCCATGTCTGCCATCCTACTGCCTGCCAGTGTATGTGTATCCTCCCACAAAAACATAACAGCCCGCCTCTGTTGGCACAGTCTCTGAAGCATGTGCAGTGTTGAGTTCCACCTTGTTGCAACGTCTATGATTAGGCGATGCTGGGGAAGGTTCAAAGACCGCTGATAGTTCTGCATACGGCTGGCGTGTACAGGCGAACGTCGGATATGTGAGCAAAGTCCACGCACTTTGAGGAGCAGGTCGGAGAACCCAGGATAAGTTTTCAATAAGCACTGCACCACCAGGTTTAAGGTGTGAGCCAGGCAAGGAATGTGTTTCAGTTGGGAAAGGGAGATGGCAGCCATGAAATTCCTTCCGTTATCACTAACTACCTTGCCTGCCTCAAGATCTACTGTGCCCAGCCACGACTGCGTTTCTTGTTGCAAGAACTCGGACAGAACTTCCGCGGTGTGTCTGTTGTCGCCCAAACACTTCATAGCCAATACAGCCTGCTGACGCTTGCCAGTAGCTGGCCCATAATGGGACAACTGGTGTGCAACAGTGTCATCTGCCGATGGAGTGGTTGGCCGACTGCGGTCTGTGGAAGAGCTGTAGCTTCTGCAGGAGGACGAGGAGGAGGAGGAGGAGGGGGTGCGAACGCCTACAGTCAACTGTTTCCTAGACCGTGGGCTAGGCACAACTGTCCCTAAATTGATGTCCCCTGTGGACCCTGCATCCACCACATTCACCCAGTGTGCCGTGATGGACACATAACGTCCCTGGCCATGCCTACTGGTCCATGCATCTGTAGTCAGGTGCACCTTTGTACTCACAGATTGCCTGAGTGCATGGACGATGCGCTGTTTAACATGCTGGTGCAGGGCTGGGATGGCTTTTCTGGAAAAAAAGTGTCGACTGGGTAGCTCGTATTGTGGTTCAGCGTACTCCATTAGGGCTTTGAAAGCTTCGCTTTCAACTAACCGGTAGGGCATCATCTCTAACGAGATTAGTCTAGCTATGTGGGCGTTAAAAGCCTGTGTACGCGGATGCGAGGATAAGTACTTCCTTTTTCTAACCAGAGTCTCATGTAGTGTGAGCTGAACTGGAGAGATGGAGATCGTGGAACTTGCGGGTGTGCCGGTGGACATGGCAGACTGAGAGACGGTTGGAGACGGTATTGTTTCCGCCGGTGCCCTAGATGCAATATTTCCTCCTACAAAACTGGTGATTCCCTGACCCTGACTGCTTTTGGCTGTCAAAGAAACCTGCACAGATACTGCCGGTGGTGCGGAAAATGGTGGCCTTACAGTGACGGAAGGGATGTTGCGTTGATGACTAGCTTCATTGGCCGAGGGTGCTACAACCTTAAGGGACGTTTGGTAGTTAGTCCAGGCTTGAAAATGCATGGTGGTTAAGTGTCTATGCATGCAACTAGTATTGAGACTTTTCAGATTCTGACCTCTGCTTAAGCTAGTTGAACATTTTTGACAGATGACTTTGCGCTGATCAATTGGATGTTGTTTAAAAAAATGCCAGACTGCACTCTTCCTAGCATTGGATCCCTTTTCAGGGATTGCAGACTGAGCTGTAACCGGATGGCAACGCTGTGCTCCAACAGGTTTTGGCTTTGACACGCGTTTTGGGCCAGATAGGGGCCCGGCAGATGGAACCTGTTGCGATGTTGATGCCTGCTGCGGCCCCTCCTCCACCTCCGCTTCTGAACTACTGCTGCCTGCACCCTGTTCCCCCAATGGCTGCCAATCGGGGTCAACAACCGGGTCATCTATTACCTCCTCTTCGAGCTCGTGTGCAACTTCGTCTGTGTCACTGTGTCGGTCTGTGGTATAGCGTTCGTGGCGGGGCAACATAGTCTCATCAGGGTCTGATTGTGGATCTGTACCCTGAGAGGGCAATGTGGTGGTCTGAGTCAAAGGAGCAGCATAGTACTCTGGCTGTGGCTGTGCATCAGTGCACTCCATGTCAGATTCTACTTGTTATGGGCATGGCCTGTTAAGTGTTTCACTTTCTAAGCCAGGGACAGTATGTGTAAAGAGCTCCATGGAGTGACCCGTTGTGTCGCCTGCTGCATCCTTCTCTCTTGTTGTAGTTTTTGCTGAGGAGGACAAGGAAGCGACTTGTCCCTGACCGTGAACATCCACAAGCGACGCGCTGCTTTTACATTTACCAGTTTCAGAAGAGGAGGCAAAAGAGCTAGAGGCTGAGTCTGCAATGTAAGCCAAAACTTGCTGTTGCTGCTCCGGCTTTAAAAGCGTTTTTCCTACTCCCAGAAAAGAGAGCGTTCGAGGCCTTGTGTAGCCAGACGACGAAACTGGCTCCACAGCTCCAGACTTAGGTGGAATATTTTTATCCCCACGACCACCTGATGCTCCACTACCACTACCATCATTACCAGCTGACAATGAACGCCCACGGCCACGACCTCTTGCACCAGACTTCCTCATTGTTTTAAAAAATTAACCAAAGTAACTTTATTTGTTGCTGTCAAACAACTTACACGGTGAGCTATAACTTCAGTATGATTTCTATATCCCTTAACAGGTTGGTGAGACCACAAGGAAAATCAGGCACAATGTTACACACTCTGTTTTCTGTGGCACAAAATCACAGAGATGACACACGCAGGACTGTCACTCAAGCACTAATGTCAATATTATTCTCCCACCTAATTTTTTTTTTATTTCTCAGGGAGACTTTAGAAACCAAATAAGATAAAATGTTTTTTTCAGGGACAATTTAGAAACCAAATACTAATAAAAAAAAAAATAAAATAAAAAAATAAACAGGCTTTCTATGGCCCACTGAATGAGAGAGAGAGAGGTGGCACACCCAGGAGTCAAGACTGGCACACAAGCTGAAAGGGCAATATTACTCTCCCACTGTTTTTTTATGTATTTTTTTTTTCAGGGAGACTTTAGAAACCAAATAATATTAAAAAAAGGAAAAAAAATAAATAGGCTTTCTATGGCCCACTGAATGAGAGAGAGAGAGGTGGCACACCCAGGAGTCAAGACTGGCACACAAGCTGAAAGGGCAATATTACTCTCCCACTGTTTTTTTATGTTTTTTCAGGGAGACTTTAGAAACCCAATAGTATTAAAAAAAAATAAAAAATAAATAGGCTTTCTATGGCCCACTGAATGAGAGATGCCACACACGCAGGACTGTCACTCAAGCACAAATGTCAATATTAATCTCACACGTTTTTTTTTTTTTTTTTCTCAGGGAGACTTTAGAAACCAAATAAGATCAAATGATTTCTTTCAGGGACAATTTAGAAACCATATACTAAAAAAACAAAAAGACTTTCTAGGGCCCACTGAGTGAGAGATAGCACACACAGGAGTCAGGAGTGGCACACAAGCCCTGAGGCCAATATTAATCTCCCACTGATTGATGTTTTATTTTTTTTTCTGGTAGATTTTAGAACCCAAATCAAGCAAAAAAATAAATAGGCTTTCTATGGCCCACTGAGTGAGAGATAGCACACACAGGAGTCAGGAGTGGCACACAAGCCCTGAGGCCAATATTAATCTCCCACTGATTGATGTTTTATTTTTTTTCTGGTAGATTTTAGAACCCAAATCAAGCAAAAAAATAAATAGGCTTTCTATGGCCCACTGAGTGAGAGATAGCACACACAGGAGTCAGGAGTGGCACACAAGCCCTGAGGCCAATATTAATCTCCCACTGATTGATGTTTTATTTTTTTTTTCTGGTAGATTTTAGAACCCAAATCAAGCAAAAAAAGAAATAGGCTTTCTATGGCCCACTGAGTGAGAGATAGCACACACAGGAGTCAGGAGTGGCACACAAGCCCTGAGGCCAATATTAATCTCCCACTGATTGATGTTTTATTTTTTCTCTGGTAGATTTTAGAACCCAAATCAAGCAAAAAAATAAATAGGCTTTCTATGGCCCACTGAGTGAGAGATAGCACACACAGGAGTCAGGAGTGGCACACAAGCCCTGAGGCCAATATTAATCTCCCACTGATTGATGTTTTATTTTTTTTTCTGGTAGATTTTAGAACCCAAATCAAGCAAAAAAATAAATAGGCTTTCTATGGCCCACTGAGTGAGAGATAGCACACACAGGAGTCAGGAGTGGCACACAAGCCCTGAGGCCAATATTTTTCTCCCACTGATTGATGTAGTGATTTTTTTAAAGGTAGATTTTAGAACCCAAATCAAGCAAAAAAATAAATAGGCTTTCTATGGCCCACAATTTGAGAGAGAGAGGTGGCACACCCAGGAGTCAAGACTGGCACACAAGCTGAAAGGGCAATATTAATCTCCCACTGTTTTTTTAATTTTTTTTTTTTTGTTTCAGGGAGACTTTAGAAACCAAATAATAAAAAAACAAAAAATAATAAGCTTTCTATGGCCCACTGAGTGAGAGATGGCACACACAGGAGTCAGGAGTGGCACACAAGCACTGACTGAGGCCAATATTTTTCTCCCACTGATTGATGTAGTGATTTTTTTAAACGTAGATTTTAGAACCCAAATCAAGCAAAAAAATAAATAGGCTTTCTATGGCCCACAATTTGAGAGAGAGAGGTGGCACACCCAGGAGTCAAAACTGGCACACAAGCTGAAAGGGCAATATTACTCTCCCACTGTTTTTTTATGTATTTTTTTTTTTTTTTCAGGGAGACTTTAGAAACCCAATAATATTAAAAAAAACAAAAAAATAAATAGGCTTTCTATGGCCCACTGAATGAGAGATGGCACACACAGGGATGGCACTGTAGCAGAAATGCCAATCTTAATCTCCCACAAAAAAAAAACAAAAAAAAAAAAACAGGGACTGTCCTACAATTACTATCTCCCTGCAGTAATGTAAGCCAGGTATGGCAGGCAGCAATAGGAGTGGACTGATGCACAAATTAAATAAAAAGTGTGGACAAACAAAAAAGATAGCTGTGCAGAAAGGAAGGAACAAGAGGATATGTGCTTTGAAAAAAGCAGTTGGTTTCCACAGTGGCGTACACACAGCAATACAGCTATCACGGAGCCTTCTAGGGCAGCCCAATGAGCTACAGCGCTGAGATAAAAAAAAAAAAAAAATAGCTTCCACTGTCCCTGCACACCGAAGGTGGTGTTGGACAGTGGAAATCGCTGCAGCACAAGCGGTTTGGTGGTTAGTGGACCCTGCCTAATGCTCTCCCTGCTTCTGACGAAGCGGCAGCAACCTCTCCCTAAGCTCAGATCAGCAGCAGTAAGATGGCGGTCGGCGGGAACGCCCCTTTATAGCCCCTGTGACGCCGCAGACAGCAAGCCAATCACTGCAATGCCCTTCTCTAAGATGGTGGGGACCAGGACCTATGTCATCACGCTGCCCACACTCTGCGTTCACCTTCATTGGCTGAGAAATGGCGCTTTTTGCGTCATTGAAACGCGACGTTGGCGCGAAAGTCGCGTACCGCATGGCCGACAAGCACAGGGGTCGGATCGGGTTTCATGAGACGCCGACTTAGCCAAAAGTCGGCGACTTTTGAAAATGAACGACCCGTTTCGCTCAACCCTAGTAAACACCATGAGGTTATTTTTGTATGGTATAATGTTATTTTCCATTTCCGTTGTATTATTTATTTACTATGTTCTGTGAATGAAAAGTCCTTCCATGAAAATGAAAACAGCAAAATATTCATTGTTAGTTACTGTCACATTTTTGAATGTACATCCTTGTCACAGATTTTTTTGGAATGTGATTGACGTGAATTTAGAAATTGTGCTCTGTTACCTAATAAATATAAAAAATAAGTATAAATGAGAAGCAAAAAATCCAATAGAGTGAAGCAGAAAAAGAGTTAGAAGATACAGGCAGAGATCAAACAGAAGGTGATGAATCCAGGGAGAGAAGCCAAACACGAGAAACTAAATCAAACACAGGCAGGTACAGAAGAATATATGAGGGCTAGACAGAGAATTCAGAAATAGGAACTTATACTCAGGTAAGTTTTAACATGGCCTTTGCTGCTTTAAATAGACTTACAGGTTAAATTTGCATGCTTTCTTTGCAACCAGGCACTTGGCGGTGTCATGAAAGTTAGCAATATGGTGCACCAACTGATGAGACGCTGCAGAAGAGAATAGTATGAGAGTGAAGAGATGTATGTCGAAATAAATGTAAATTATATAAAAAAAGAGGAAGTACAATCTGTGAATTATTACCTAAGAAAAAATAGCATGAATCCATAAATTATATACATAAACACAGGTTACAAATATTGTCCATTATGTAAATTGTGTTTGTTAATATAAAAAGCCTTTTACTGTATAACACCAATTTCAAAATGTTAGGACCCTGTGTAAAAAGGTAGGAAAGCAAGAAAGCAATGATTTGGAAGTCTCTATATTTCATTTACAGCAGAACATAGAACACAAATCCGAAGGTGAATGTTAAACACTTTTCCATTTCATTTGAAAAAGTAATCTAATTTAAAATGAATGGCAGCAACATATCTAGAGGCAGAATCTCCTTTATATCAAAAATGAAGATACACACATTTCACATTTGTAGCAGTTAAACATCCACCTTTTTCACCTTAGTGTAACGGATTCAAAAACGATTCTTAAGAAAAGTGTTTGGTAAAGGGGATGAACCCCCAAAACATTACCCAGGTGTGGATACTCTGGCTCTTATGCAGCATTTCTGCCAGAATTCAAATGAAAAAATGTTTCCATCTCACCCAAACTGGATTGTTTCTGGATCCTTTACATTAATGTGAAAGAAATTCTACAATCAAAATGTTCATATTCTGTGAATTTCTCATCTGTGTTGTACTTTAGGACTCTTGGGAGTAGCTGTTTCACAGTAACAAGAGACAAGAAGCAGTATTAATCTCAATTGTTGTTCTGAGTAAAGGCAGAGTCTCCCAGAGGGAAAGATAATCAGAGGTTCACCTATCTGCATCTAAAATTGTGGAACAATTTCAGAAAAAAATGTTTCTCAGACATTTGAATATCCCACCATCAACAGCACATATACAAATGATTTAGAGATTCTGAAGATATTCATGCACACAAGGGACAACGCCGAAAGTCAATACGGGATACTAGTGATCAACAGGCATAATTTGGTAGTGCAAATCTCTGCATGGGTTCAGGAATGCTTCCAGAAATTGCTGTCTGTGACCACGGTCACAGTACAGTCCACAAATGAAAGATGAAGTTATATCATGCAAGCCAATGCAATTTAGAAATGGTGCTGTCTTCTCTGGGCCAAAATGTATTTCTAACGGACGGAGGCAAAATGGAACAGTGTTCTGTTGTCATCTGGATCAAAATTTGAAATTTTTTATGAAATCAATAAGGGACCATCCAGCTTGTCATCAGCACACAATCCAAAAGCCATCATCTGTGATTGTATGGTGTTGCATACTGAAAGGCACTATCGATACTGATTATTGCGTAGAGGTTTTAGAACAATATTCAATATTTTCCCACCTAGACATCTATTTCGGGGAAGGCCTTGAATATTTAAACCAGACCATGCTAAATCACATGCCTCATCCATCACAAAAGCATTGCTTCGCAGAAGAAGAATACAGTTGATAAACTGTCCACTCGCAGTCTAGATCTTTTACGAAGATAAAGCATTTAGCATTTTATTAAATGAAAAATCAGGCAAGAAAGACTCAGGAATGTTGAGGGGCCTTACTTCAGGCAAGAATTAGCAACATTCCTCTCCCAAAAACCCAACAATTGGTCTACTTGCTTCCCAGATATGTATAGATTGTTGGAAAAAGAAGAGGGGATGCTACAAAATGGTAGACAAGCTATAAAATCCTCATGGAAACCACACTACAGCACATCTATATAATTATGAAATATTAAATCATGTAGCGTGTTTCCAATCAATATCAAGGACAGTCCAGGGATAGATGGCTACTGAAAACATAACAAAAATGGAAAGAGAACCACAAAAAAAAATGGTAGACATGGCGCTTTCGCAACTTTTTGAGATGTGTTGTTGCCCTCAATTTGTTAGTTAATTTTTTTTTCAAATTAAATGAAAAAATGTCTAACTTTCAACTTCTGATATGTTCTATATTTTCCACTGAGTAAACTGTGTCTATCTGTATGTAATCCTTTGATTTTAAACAGCATCAAAACACTTTGGGAATTGGAGTTGCACATAGGTGTATACTATTTTAATTCTTGTGAAGCTTACTACAAAAGTAGAATAAAAACCCATGAATCCTTTAAGTTTCTATGCACTATATTTTCTGTAAATAGAAGTCAAAAAAGGAAATACTCAGATTCTTTAGGTCTCTGAAGAAAATGAAGCCTTCAGCTCTCTATTTACTGCTTTGTTCAAAGGAAGTGGTTCTGAAATAATAATACTTTCATGTGAAGAACTCAAATGGATTGAATTGCTGTATAAGAGATTTAGTGTCTGTAAGTTGTCTTGTGAACCGAGAGACAAATTCAACGCAAATCTCCCAAAGCAGTGACACATCCATATCTGCTGATGTACAATTCACTCAGTGGATCTAAATTATACAAATGCTACCTAAAGAAGAAGAGTAAACTGCAGGTTGTATGTAGCCATACTGTATAACCTGACCTGATATGCTCCTAAGAATACTTCACAGCTGTCCTTCGAGTCTCTGATTCCTTTACCACCGTAACCTCCGCAGATTGCTCTTGGCTATTTTGAACAATCAGATGTTACCTGTCAGTGATATGATTTAGTTATAAACCTTTGAAAGCCATTTCTGTTCTACAACACTGTCCTTACTTCATCTCTGCTATCAAAAGGCCAATTTTGAAAGCCAAGAACCCTTTTTTCAACTCTGTGTGCCAAAATCTATTTTATGTCTCTGTCTTGTATGATTCAATATGATTTAATGGTCTTTGAGTTTTGGCACCTTCTTCCTATTGCTGGCATGGCTTAAAATTTGAAGAATACATGTCGACAGGAATAACACAGGTCAAATATTAAGAAAAGATAGAGTTTAATATTTTTTGGGAATGAAGGTATATTTGTAGATTTTTGAGAGGGAAATAAAAATGGAAGTTAGAAAAGGGAAAGGAGGATCCAGTAAAGGGCAGAGGTAGCTAAAATAACTTTTATTGTAAAGTTATTAAAATGAAAAACACATAATGTCGGGCACCAACACAATGTTAGGAAAAATCAACGCGTTTCAACTTTCGTCTTATTCATGATCTGAATAAGACCCAAGTCAAAATGAGTTGATCTTTCCTAACAGTGTGTTGGTGCCCGACATTATGTTTTTCGTTTTCATAACTTTACAATAAAAGTTATTTTTTAGCCACCTCCTTCCATCGCTGGATCCTCCTTTCCTTTTTCTAATTATCACAGCTACTCAACCTGATCCGTGCAAGGCATGGGCTGGCATGAGGAAGTCTGAACACAGAGACTGGTAAGCTGACTTCACAATTTCCAATTAAAATGGAAGGTGATGAAGGGAGGTTAGGCTAGGTTCACATTGCGTTAGGGCAATCCGTTTAGCGCTAGCACTAGCGGATTGCGCTAACTCAATGTATTTGTAGGGGCCGCGTTTAGGGGTCGCGCTAACGTCCCCGCTCTCGCAGATCCCCGATCTGCGAGAGCAGGGAACAGACCTTGGGCGCGCCGCGGATGCTGCAAGCAGTGTCCGAGGCGCGCCACAAAAGAACGGCACATCGCTAGCGTGAGCCGAAAAAGGCACGCGCTAGCGATGTGCTTCAGGCTGAAACAACATTGCTGTCAATGGGTGCACTAACGGACCCGTTGCATGGCGTTAATTGCGACATTTTCGCTGTGCAACGCTGTCCGTTAGCGATCACCCACTAACGCAATGTGAACCTAGCCTTAATTATGTTGAATGCTTTCTTCTTAACTTTTTCTTACCTGGAAAAGCCTAGGATGTCTACTACTCAGAAAACCACTTTTTAAATCTATATTTGCCAATGTAAAATAAAAATACCCTATACTCACTTCCCGTACCTGCACTGTTCCAGCAATGCCAGCACTGGCTCTTCCAAGGCTGGTATGATATTATGTCACATGAGTGCTGCAGCCAATCAGATGATGCTATTGAGCTGTTGTACTCTAGTTTTCTTCAGATATCTGAAGAAAGTCATAGCGCAGCGGCCTATTAGGCATTACTAATTGGCTGCAGGGCTTACCTAGGATAAGAATTTCATGTGAGCCATTGGATACCTTGAAACAACATTGCTGGGATGGTGCTTGTACGAGAACTGAGAATAATGTATTTTATACTGGGGAATATAGTATGTTAAAAGGAATTATCTAAGTAGCGGACAACCCTTTTAAAGATTTTGGAACTTTACTAGAGTATAGTTATACAGGAAAGGAATAGAGGACCCTGCTGACCATAAGAGCTTATGCTCTACAGGAGAGAGAGAGGACCCTGCTGATCATAAGAGCTTACATTCTACAGGAGAGAGAGAGGACCCCGCTGACCATAAGAGCTTATGCTCTACAGGAGAGCAAGAGGACCCTGCTGACCATAAGAGCTTATGCTCTACAGGAGAGAGAGAGGACCCCGCTGACTTTAAGAGCTTATGCTCTACAGGAGAGAGAGATATGACCCTGCTGACCATAAGAGCTTACACTCTACAGGAGAGCGAGAGGACCCTGATGACCATAAGAGCTTATGCTCTACAGGAGAGAGAGAGGACCCTGCTGACCATAAGAGCTTATGCTCTACAGGAGAGAGAGAGGACCCTGCTGACCATAAGAGCTTATGCTCTACAGGAGAGAGAGAGAGGACTCTGCTGACTATAAGAGCTTATGCTCTACAGGAGAGAGAGAGGACCCTGCTGACCATAAGAGCTTATGCTCTACAGGAGAGAGAGAGAGGACCCTGCTGACCATAAGAGCTTACACTCTACAGGAGAGCGAGAGGACCCTGCTGACCATAAGAGCTTATGCTCTACAGGAGAGAGAGATGACCCCGCTGACCATAAGAGCTGACACTCTACAGGAGAGCGAGAGGACCCTGCTGACCATAAGAGCTCACACTCTACAGGGGAAAGAAGACCACATTAGCCTTAAGAGCTTATGCTCTACGGGATAGAGAGATTTACCTAGTAACTCTGGAGATGGGAAACAATTCTGCACTACAAACCGTGCTTAATTGGGAACCAGTGATTTCTGATAGCCCATGTACTGACAATGAACAAGCTATGATAATCCGTAAGATGTCATATCTGAAGAACATTATGGGAGTTTCTGAAATAATTAATATCTGCCATGGTTGGACTTATATATTAAAATTTCAATTTTAAGTTCATCGATGCTCATGAATTTGCAAACCAGGGCAATACTGTTGATACAGTAGAATATTGCTGTTCAAGATGTCGAATGGGGTTAAGCATAGAGGTTTATGTCTTCCAGAACTTTATACTCTAGAATGACAAGGTTATTTAGTGCAACAATGTTCTGGCAATGGGAAGCCACAGAAAATTAATTTGTATGATGTCTGACAAATAAACCTTGCACATTATTTTTCATTCCCAGTTTCGCCTTGTACCAAGTTGAGGAATCCAACCTGTCTTGGATCTCAGCAGGTCACTGACACTTTAGCTATATAGAACAAACTCAATATGAGAAAAAAAGGGAACATAAAACAAAACAATTACTAGAAAAATATTTGTAGAAAGTTTTGATGGCGAAAGCAACAGGTAATAAATTCAATTTGCTTTACATTTTTCAAGTAACATTTTTTTCCAAGCTAAAACTCAAAGTTAGTTCTAGTCACAGTATTATGGACTTTACTTTCATATATTTAATGAAAATATTATTTTTTTATGTGAAAGGTTTCATAAAAGTAGAGCGCAATACGGTAAAGTACAGATTGAGAAATACAGTGCTTTTAATAAAGGTAAGGAGCAGTACAGTACATGTAATATGGTTATAGAGCATATAGTTGACAGATAAGGAACAGTGCAGTACATATAGTACAGGTAGAGAGCAAGGAAACAGATGAAGTACAGGTAGAGAACTGTATAGCACATGTAATACATGCACAGAACAGTTCATTACATATAGTGCGGGTATGAAACAATACATGGAGTAAAGGTATAAAGTAATCCAGCACATGTAATAGGAGTAGAGAATGGTATAGTACATATTGTACAGGTGGAAAGCAGAACAGTACATATAGTACAATTACTTTGTTATGCAGTATATGCAGCAGGATAGATACGGTAGTATGGAAGATACAGAACATTGCATTACAAGTAGTGCAGGTAAAGAGCAATAAAGTGCAGGACATGTAAAACAAAGCACTACAGTACTTGTAATTAATTTTTTAAGTCTCTGCAACCACTTTTGTCATGCAAGTGTTAAATGGTGTAAATCCTGGATGCTTCATCAAGGTTACATTGTATGTGACACTGTGGATGGTGAGCGCACAGTTTCTGAGCGATGGCCATAATAATACGGCATCATGTAGGATTAATTTGCTCACCCCCAGTTCGATATGTCTAACCTGGTTTTAAAAACAAACGTCACAAAATAATCAAAAAAGCAAAGTACTGATAAATAATACCGATATAAATGATTTGTTGTAATTTGATAACGATTTCAGATTATTCTATTGCGGAATTTTACCTAATCTTCATGGAAAATGTTGCAAAATGCGTTATAGTTTTTATCAGTCCACATCTGTTGCACTGCAGAAATACACTCATTACTTAATCCACAATATATTGATAAGTGTGATTTGGCAACTTCTCTATGTTTACCTTGTTTAAAATATTCATTGGCTTCTGTATAGTGACATGATGTTTTATTATATATTATCTTTCCAGTCCACTGTGCAATATGCAGAAACTACCAAGAAGTGCCGAGTCTGTGGAAATGTATTCTTTCATTAACACTGTGATAGAAAATGAATTAGTAAAACTCTTTGGCCTCTCTGTAAAGGTTTTTAATGTGAGCTTAAAAATCTGATTTATGGCAACATATCAATATACCCAAAAGAGATGGAGTTCAAGTCCATATTCATTAAAAAAGTATAAATTTTATTAAACAATACTTTGTCGAAGCCGACGCGAAACGCGCGTTGGGGCTACTGTGTGGACCCTTCTGATGCCGCGCAATGGGTTAGGATCAATACAAAAAAATAGGAGTACAATGTCCAATACAATCATATAAAGTTTATTAAACATATGCAAATAAATTATAACAGACTAGGATCAGATAATGATGGCTGTCAATGTCCAGATATTCAGATATACTGCAAGGTAATCAGTAAAGTCTATAGTGCATAGTACTTTCAGAGAAGTCACAATTAAAGGCAAAAAGGTATCCCCAGAGATCATAGTAAGTGTGCGCTTGATCAATGGAGCCCATACTTCCCACTGTTAAACTTGCTTACCCATAGTGTATCAGAGTCTGGGCACGCGCCACGCCAACACCGACGCATGTTTCGCCTCGCTTTCTCAATGGGTAAGGAGTTTAGGGGTGGAGATGACCGTTAAAATATTTAACACTTGATTCCGGATCCTTAAATAAGGGCTTAGATACTAATTATACCTATTACCCTGCCCCTGTACATGCCTACCCAGTATGCACTATGCACTTTACTGTTATTTGTTTATGGTATCATTAGAGGATCACATTGTGTTTTCTGTGCTACTCCTGTTTCCCTTGCTAAAATAGTTTGTACCTATTAATTTTTTATTTCAATATTTATATTTTCTGTTTGTGAAGTATTGTTTAATAAAATTTATACTTTTTTAATGAATATGGACTTGTAATCCATCTCTTTTGGGAATATTGATTCAGGTTTTCGGAGTGTCCAAATAGCATTTTTGTGTGGTCTCTCTACTATAAGCCCTCCCACTTGGTTATGAGCATGCGTAAGAGATCTGTCTGTATGGTTTCCATTTTGGGATGTATTTCTTATGCCAACATATGTATGAATGGGGGTGTAACCATCGGTGACACAAAGATTGCAATTGTATGCCAGGATTGGGCTTGGCTGCCAAGGCCCTCCAGAAAAATTCATTCCAGGGACAACTATAAATATTTGTTGTCCATCAATCACAAATTTATGGCCGAAACATTTTCCATACATATGAAGTATTTTGAGAATGTAGAGAGCAGAAATCATGGACTTCCATTCCGTTATTTGGTGAGGATCCTAGAGATGGCAGTCAACAAGTAAAGGGTAAGTGCAGTAACAGCAGCTACAAAATGGACAACATACGGTTTCACCATAAAATGTTGCAGTTGTGGAATTGATGGTCGATGCACAGGAGCTCACTGGGAGATTAACTTGTTCCTCTGATGGTCAGTACGAGCCTAATTGCACCTTGTCTCTAACTTCTGACGGAGCCTAGAAGCTCTTTTCCATTGTAGTTAGATGAAGGTCGATATTGCAGATTTCATATTGGGTTCCAGGAACGTAAAGGCCTAAAGTTACATCACTGCATCTGAATCTACCACTGATGAGATGCCTTTTTTGTCATGTAAAATAATCAGACCAAGAAGAATCATTTCAGAACTTTTCCACCATTAATGTCACCGATAATCTATTGAAATCCATTGACAAAAATGCTGAAAGTATTGTGATGGGTAAAATAAAAAATACAAAAAAAGAAAAAAAGAAAAACTTAAGTATTGTGGTAAGATAAGTCAAAACATTCTCCTATAATTGGGGATGTGGTTGTGTTCAGAACTAGCAGTTTACATTTAAACTAATGTTAAATAGTAGACAGAACACATCTGCCATCATTTAGAATGATTATGATTAGTGTTGAGCGATACCGTCCGATACTTGAAAGTATCGGTATCAGAAAGTATCGGCCGATACCGGCAAAGTATCGGATCCAATCCGATACCGATACCCGATACCAATACAAGTCAATGGGACTCAAGTATCGGACGGTATTCCTGATGGTTCCCAGGGTCTGAAGGAGAGGAAACTCTCCTTCAGGCCCTGGGATCCATATAAATGTGTAAAAGAAAGAATTAAAATAAAAAATATCGCTATACTCACCTCTCCGACGCAGCCTGGACCTCAGCGAGGGAACCGGCAGCGTTGTTTGTTTAAAATTCGCGCTTTTACTTGGTTACGTGAAGTCCCGGCTTGTGATTGGTCAGGGCGGCCATGTTGCCGGGACGCGGACCAATCACAGCAAGCCGTGACGAAATTACGTCACGGCTTGCTATGATTGGTCCGCGTCCCGGCAACATGGCCGCCATTAACCAATCACAAGCCGTGACGTCACGGGAGGCTGGACACGCGCGCTTTTTAAAAAGCGCGCGTGTCCAGCCTCCAGTGACGTCCCGGCTTATGATTGGTCATGGCGCCATGTTGCCGGGACGCGGACCAATCACAGCAAGCCGTGACGAAATTACGTCACGGCTTGCTGTGATTGGTCCGCGTCCCGGCAACATGGCCGCCATTAACCAATCACAAGCCGTGACGTCACGGGAGGCTGGACACGCGCGCTTTTTAAAATGGGCGCGTGTCCAGCCTCCCGTGACGTCCCGGCTTGTGATTGGTTGCGCCGCGGTCAACCAATCACAAGCCGGGAGGCTTGTATAATACATCAGCTGAGAGGTGATACATGGGAATGTGAGACACATCCTGCAAATTCGACCAAACTTATTATGCAACAATTGATGTTTTGACAACATTGGCAGTTTCCCCTTGTTTGGTTTAGTTCATCCTCACTCATTTTGTGCGCCGCGGTCAACCAATCACAAGCCGGGAGGCTGGACACGCGCGCATTTTAAAATTTTAAAATGGGCACGTGTCCAGCCTCCCGTGACGTCCCGGCTTGTGATTGGTTGCGCCGCGGTCAACCAATCACAAGCCGGGAGGCTGGACACGCGCGCATTTTAAAATTTTAAAATGCGCGCGTGTCCAGCCTCCCGGCTTGTGATTGGTTGATCGCGGCGCAACCAATCACAAGCCGGGACGTCACGGGAGGCTGGACACGCGCCCATTTTAAAATGCGCGCGTGTCCAGCCTCCCGTGACGTCATGGCTTGTGATTGGTTGCGTCTCCCATGTGACTGCGACACAACCAATCACAAAGCCGGGACGTAATTTTAAAATCCTTAAGGACCTGAAATTACGTCACGGCTTGCTGTGATTGGTTGCGTCGCCCATGTGACTGCGACACAACCAATCACAACGCCGGAACGTAATTTTAAAATCCTGAAGGACCTGAAATTACGTCACGGCTTGCTGTGATTGGTTGCGTCCCGGTCACATGGGCGGCACGCAACCAATCACAAGCCGGGACTCACGTAAAGGAAAGAAAAGCGCAAATTTTAAACAAAGAACGCTGCCGCTTCCCTCGGTAAGGTGCAGGCTGCGTCGGAGAGGTGAGTATAGCAATATTTTTTATTTTAATTCTCTCTTTTACACATTTTTACATTAATGTTGTTTCGATACCGATACCCGATATCACAAAAATATCGGATCTCGGTATCGGAATTCCGATACAGCAAGTATCGGCCGATACCCGATACTTGCAGTATCGGAATGCTCAACACTAATTATGATTAATCTCATATAATGTTTAGCTCTTCAAGTAGGATTTTCCTGACATGTTCTTTACTGCATTTAACAGCAAAAGCAATTTTTCAAGAACAGCTTACAACACAGCAAAGGGATCTTATTGTTGAAGGTTTTAAGTCATGAGAAAGGAACATAATGATTTTTACAAGGAATTACAAGTAAAACAGAACACTGTGCAAGATGGTCATAGACAGTCTTCAATAAGTGGTTTAAATTCAGCACAGCAGTGACATTATGTAGAACTGGACTGGACGTCCCTCAAAAATTGATAATAAGGAAATTGATCCAGCAGGCTGCCAGAAGGCCTACATCAACATTGAATGAGCTGCAGGAATTTCTGCAAAGTACTTGTTGTGTATTGCATATGACAACAATCTCCCGTATTTTTAACATTTCTGGCCTTTGGAGTAGGGAGGCAAGACAGAAGCCTTTTCTTAGAAATAACAAAAAAGCCCAGCTATATATTGCCAAAACCTACATTAGGTCTGCCAAAAGCATGTGGAAAATGTGTTATGGTCTGATGAGACCAAAGTCGAGCTTTTTGCCCATAAATCCGAAAGGTATACATGATAAAAAAAACAACAGTTCGCATCACCAAAAGAAAACTATTCTCACAGTGAAGCATGGTGATGGTAGCTTGAATTTTTCCAATTT
This sequence comes from Ranitomeya variabilis, assembly GCF_051348905.1. Classification (NCBI taxonomy): domain Eukaryota; kingdom Metazoa; phylum Chordata; class Amphibia; order Anura; family Dendrobatidae; genus Ranitomeya; species Ranitomeya variabilis. Next base: position 323,113,720 of record NC_135233.1, on the reverse strand, counting down.
AAATCAAAAATATTTAAGTCAAGTTTTAATAATAATCATATAGTACTTAAATAAAAACAATTTATTAATAGATTTACTAAGCATTATGTTTTGGAGTTCAGGGGTGTGCGTATTTATGCAACCACATTATTTTAGTTCTTCATTATTATTTTCCACCCTAAAAGATTTAAGTTTGTTTTTCAATTTAATTGTACAGATTAAGTGCAGCATTAAATCGAGAAAAAGTTCTGAAATTATTTTTCTTGGTATGTTTTTTCTTTCTAAAACCGAAACTGGTATTTAACAGGGGTGCATAGATCTTTTATATGCACTGTGTATACTTTTACAATCAAATTGTTTCTGATATGGTTTTGAAAATGTGCAATAAAAAAAAGGTAAGAATTATATATCCGTGTTCTGCAGACATCTTTATAATCCTTATATACTATGCTGGCCATATGGAGAGCTCTTTAGACAGTAACCATAGAAATATATCCTCAGTTAATGGAATATATGCAATGATGCTTCACACATAAGCTACTAAGTAGAAATCCTTGCGCTGCAACAAATCTACTGTATGTTTTGGGATACATATATTACTGTAATCACCATGCACAGATCATACCCTCGCTAAGACTCATTTTACTGTTCTCAATATGTTTTTCACTAGCAAGCAATACAGTAGTTTCCAAATACAGAAATACAAATTAAAGGGAACCTTCCATGTCAGGAAAAGCTATTTACCTGCAGATGTAGGGTTAATTTGCAGATAAATACTTTTAAAATCATGTGTGGCTACCTTAAGGAAGCAGCTAGTACAGGGAGAAAAGTAATCTATATCCTCACTGTGGCCACACGCAACCAGTCATAGGGGTGGAGCATGCAGGGAGTGGTTACTGTTACCGCTCTCTATACGGTGATCTTTGTGGCCGTCACATCCCAGCAGTTGGATTTATAGCCTGTTCTGAACACACATGATGCACATATATTCTGCAGAGCTGGGGACTGAATACAGCCGTGCTGACTGTATGGTGAGCTGTGATTGTAATCCCTTTGTGCATCGCACCAATGATCAGGGATGAAATGATAGTGGTCGCAGAGGGTGTGACTGTGACAGGACCCACGTGGGAAGGGAGCCCACCAACACTAATGCCTAGTTCAACTGGATGTGCTCCCAAGGAAGCACATTCAGCTGAAATGTACTGTGGTGCACAGACCCTCCGGTTCTCTGGATTGAAGGTTTGCTCTAATGTGTCTATGAAATTTTTATTATTTGATGCAAATCGAATAAGCATTATTGTGCTCTGGAATTGACCCAAGAGCATAATGAGCTTTGATAAATAAACTAGAAATCATACCCAACCAGCTCTCATCTGTCCTGCCATGCAACACCACTATGCTGATCCGGTCTACTTCTTTGGTCCAATCTGCACAGGGTCATCTTCAAAAATGGCTGGGCGCCAGAAACTTTACTGTGAATTTGATTCACTTCAACCACATTTTCCGATCTTTAGTGATAACGTTAAATATTGGGAAAAACCTTTTCAGGACCATGGACAGAGAGAGTTTGTACATACTTATTGAGCCACAAGTTACAGCATTTCTTATTGTTTAAGCACAAAGATAATGGAATAAGTGTCATCTCACTACATGGGTAAATTTACTCTTTTTATTTAACCCGTTCACCCCCGGGCGATGTTCTGTTTTTCATTTTCATTTTTTCTTACCTTTTTTCCAAGAGCCATAATATTTTTTATTTTTCCAGCCATATAGACATATGAGGGCTTGCTTTTTGTAGGATGAGTAATACTTTTGAATGACACCATTCATTCATTCATAATTCCAAGCGAGGAAAAATTGCCAATAAAGTGCGGTTCCTTAATGTTTTTTTTTTCTATTTACCATGTTCAATATAAGGGTGAAACTGACCTGAAAATATCATTCCCCAGGTAAGTATGAGAACGCAGATACCAAATATGTATAGGTTCTTTTTAATTTAAGTGATGAAAAAAAAATTAGAAAATTTGTCTGTCTGAGATGGTTTAGTAAATCCTACATGATGACCCTGGAGGTCCCTTCCTACTCTAACATTCAACGATTCTATGAAATCTGCAAATTAAATTTTCTGCAAATTCCAACATCACCAATTATTGCCCATCCGCTGCACATGTTCTTCCTTGCAGACTGATGATAGGGTCTACCACTGGACTGTCCACAGATCCTGAAAAAATCACTATTGTGAATAGAGCAATTGTCCGTATGAGCACCAGCTCTTCATGCATTGTCTATGGGGCATCAAGAAATAGTCCAAAAGGTTCAAGGCCACATTTTTTTAAAGGTGATATATTGGAATCAATGATATAAGTACACACATGGATTCTTCCTATCCATAAAACATAGAAAATTGAAAAAAATGCACTCCAAACAGCACTGATATGCTATAAAAAACTTTTTACTGTATGCAATTTCTTTTAGTACAATTTCAATAACAATTTCACATTTCGCATATAACCATATGCAGATGAAACGTCCTTACTCCTTGTTTGGCAATTGTAAACATTTTATTTTGGCACAAATGCTTCCAATATGAGATCCAGACTCCAAGCAGTCAGTTCCAAATATATTGACTTAGGCTACGTTTGGGAGGAACATGTAGCCTAAGTCATTGCATTTGGAGGAACCTTTCTCAAGCATGTATAAAAGTTTTTTCTAGCCTGTTAATGCTGTTTGGAGTACATTTTTTCGATTTGCTTCAAGACATAGCCAAATATCCAAGAGATGGTTTAGTGAATCCTGCACTGAGCAGGGGATTGGACTTGATGAGCCCGGAGGTCCCTTCCAACTCTAACATTCTACGATTTTATGAATACAGTAGTCATCTATCAGAGGCAGCTACAGAGAAAATGATTGGATCTGTGACACACATCTTCAATCTCCACTCCATTCAAATAGGGAATTTGGGATCGGTGGCGGTCTCAGATGTTGCAATTCTTCTCTTAATTCATCACCTCTGTAGATTATAGCTTGCTAAGTTGTCAAAAACATTTTTTTCATTGTGTTAATGCCAACATGTCCAGTCTCCCCTGGTACATTAATATTTTGGGAGCCTTTAATGAATATTGGTGACAAACATGGGGTTGTAATTTGCAGAGGAGTTATTAAAATTATCAGTACATAGATCCCACTGATATTTAATCAATATATGCAGGGTTAAAACACATTTAATGTTTCCTGAAAAGTTAATAACAGCACTATGTGACTTATGATTGTAGTGATAGGTCATGTTTAGGCAATTGATCTACTATCGTGACACTTGACATATGAGTTTGTTGGTACGTGAGTCAATTTCTTTTATCAGTGACTTGTGCCATGTTTATGTTACTTGGGTAGTGCTGCGTCATTCTTATACCTACTCATATCTGTCTTCATCAGCTTAGGTGAAGCACAATTTATCAGAGCTGACAAGCTGCACAATAACTGTTCCCCTTACTGATTTATATATAAAAAAAAGTATTCTGCCAGCAACCATATTGTAGGGGGGTGGGGGTAGAAAAACAAGTTCTCACTGAGGGTTTACATATCTGGAAACAGAACATGTAACTGATAACAGCATCTTTTTGTAATTCTAGATTTAAATGTGCTTTTTTGCTATTTTGACTAATTAAAACATATTTTATATAGGGGTTGTATCATCAGGAGTACACTGCTCCCCTACTTCCCATCTACCTGATTCTTGGGGCAAGTGCAAAACTGAAAACTGGCCGATCAGGCCGATGGCATGTCTCCCCTTCCGGTCTGAACTTTAAGCTCTTCCACATGGCAAACCAAGGCAGATTTTTCTTTGCAACATAGGATAAATGCAAAGGTCGTGAAGCTGGACAGATACACGGTTCCAGCCAGATCATGCATCGCTTGCAGGCTCTAAAGAGTAGAGCATGATCACTCCTATCCAGGTAATAAATTAGCTTTCTCTGAGACGGCAGATGCGGCCAGTAAACTAGCTAAAAGCAGTACACATTCTTGAAAATGGAAATTATTTTTAATTCGAGGTAAAGTACAAAGTTTCTAGTTGTTTGGTTTTACAATGACTTTCCAATTTTACCTATTTAATAAGATGAGACAATTCCCTTGAAGAGGTTATCCGGTTTTAGGCTACAAGTCCACAGTCACTCTATGTGACTGCAGACTTGTGAATCCTGCATGCTGTGAAGATTCTTCGGTGTCGGCACCATGAGCAGTGGGCACAGGTATGTGATTTGCGTAGATATGCTCACCTGCCGCATAGATGGGCACGACAGAAAAGATGTGGGCTCAGTGCTGGAGCCTGAATCAAAGGGGGATAAACAACCAATGATGTACCTATACGTCATAGGTTATAAAGGGGATAACATGTTGCATCAAATGTATTAAAATTGTATAATCAATAATTGAAATACGTAAAGACTAACTAAACTTGTATCTATATTTTTAATAGTCTAGTCCAGCATAAAAAGTTCTGAAATTTTGCAAAGCACTTTATTAGGTGATTTGTCTCCATTCATGTAAAAAAATGCATGTAAGTGGCTATCATACTTTAGATTTTGTCCAGTCTATTTGCCTTTAGCTGCATTGGTATGAGAATGTACTCATTTGGGCATTATACACCACTTGGATTTGGCAAGCTGCCAAAAATTTATTCAGGCATGCACAACCCCTTTGTCAAAATTTGAAAAGATAACAATAGACACATCTATATGGAAAGAAGTTTTATTCTTCAGACAGGTATGCTAGATACTGATATTGGTGACCTATCCCAAAGATAGGTCATCAGTATCATATTGGTAGGTGTCCAACAGTGAAAACTGCACACTATCCAACACCAGATACTGTAGTTCGGCTCTTACTTCTTTCATTAGGAGCTGAGCTGCGGTATCTGAAACTAACTACCACATGGTGAATGGAGTTGACTGGCTTCATTCATTTTTTATATCTCAACAATTTGATATTGATGCAATATTAATGTTAAAGCAAGCATATTAAATATACGTAATGTATACATTAGCCACAGTGGGGATACTGGATCATAAATATGTGTACAGGACAGATAGGAACCAGCTGCCAAACAACAGTAAGTAAACCACCGAACACAAGACAAAAAGCAACCAAATGGTCCCATAACACTATAAATCTTTATTAGAAAAATGTAGATTATTACTTACAGCCATTGGTATCTACAGTACTTTGACCTCGTTCCTCAAAGACACTGGCGATTTATTGCGCAAGGTCGATGGACTGTGTTTAGAGAGTGATACTCTATTGGCGTCCATGGATGTTGAATCCCTCTACACTAACATTAGACATCAGGACGGCATGCCGTCCGTTTTTTTCTTGACACATCGAGTCCTGCATCATCTTTGAGGGATCTCATCCTGGAGCTACTAGAGTTCACTCTGACACACAATTTTTTTGTGTTTAAAGGTTCCTTCTACCTGCAGATTCAAGGGACAGCCATGGGGGCGGCCTTCGCGCCCTCCTATGCGAATCTGTTCCTGGGCATGTGGGAGAGGGACTTTTCCTGTTCGACAAACAGGGGTCGATTGATCGTGTCCTGTTTTGGACACGTTATATTGATGATATCTTCTTTGTCTGGCAGGGCACCTCCATCGACTTTGTGCATTTTATTGCCGCTTTGAACAACAACGACCTCAATATTCGTTTCACCCTGGTGTGGGACTCGAATAAGATCGACTTCTTGGATGTCACGATTTGGAGGGATGCGGGAGGTGTGATTCAGAAGGATATTTTTTGCAAACCTACTGCCACCAACACCCTCCTGCATGCCTCATCATGCCATCCTTCCCATATGGTCAAGGCCATTCCTCTTGGCCAATTTTTACGGCTGAGATGCATCTGCTCTAATGAACAGGACTTTGAAATTTGAGCCAAGGAGTTGATGACACCTTTTATGTCAAGGGGATACAGCAGGCGTATTTTAAAAAAGCCTACCACAAGGCCAAATACTCAGATCGCAATAATCTCCTCTATAACAATAATAGGGATAGACCTATGAGTGGTAATCAGATTAGATTTGTTACATCTTACCACCCACAACATGCAGGAGTACGTAGGGCTATGGAAAAGGCTTGGCCAATTTTACAGGCTGATCCCATCATAAAAAAGTTTCTCCCGGCACATCCACCAATTACATTTCATCGGGCTAAGAAATTGAGGGATCAGCTTACCCATAGCCATTACGTAGGTTTATCTGTGCCCACATTTCTCAGCGGCGCTGCTGTCTGGTGTGGATGTTTTCTATGTGGGAAGTGCGTTGCATGCCCGAATATCGAACGATGTTTCTCTTTTTCTAACTCGGACGGCACTAGGAATTTTACCATAAAAAAATGTATAACATGTATCTCTAGATACGTAATTTACTATGCCACCTGTCCTTGTGGCCTTATCTATGTGGGATTGACCACAAGACAATTGAAAGTCCGTGTTAGAGAACATGTTTTGGGTATACAGGCGGCGGTGGAATGTAAAGACGTTACCACATTGAAGACAATACCTAGACATTTTAGAGATTACCACTCTTGTGACGCAGCGCTGCTGAGGGTGCAGGGTTATAGATCTCCTCAATATTGATATACGGGGGGTGGTCTGTCGAAGTGCTTGGCGCAACTTGAAATGAGGTGGATATGGACTCTGCGCACCATTCACCCTGATGGGTTGAATGAAAATATTTCGTATGCCCCATTTTTGTGATCCACGTCTGTGCTGCGCATTACATTATGGGCGTGCTATTTCGGGTTGTGTTTGTTTTTATTCTGTATCATTTTGTGTTTTTAATCTGTATCTGTTCATTATTTAGTATTATGCCATCTTTGGATCTGATAATGAATATTGAAGCCTTTTTGGAACCCAGCTATCCTTTGAATACAAGTATGACAGCGTGTCAAGATTATTTATTGTTATCTTGTCATCTGGATAGTTGTACTTGATAGCCTTGTTTATTCTAGTGTATCTATTGGATTATTTTTTGTATTTGTATGTTTATTTTGTTTTTTTCACACATATGTTTTTTATTGTTGGGCTATAGTTCATGGGGATGTTTATATATTGGTTGGTTAATTTTCAATCTATGTTTGCCGCAAATATTATATGCACCCCATTATTATTCTTGTTTGTATTGGTTTTATTGTCCTGCCTATGTATCACCTGATGGTATTTACCTGTTATATATTATATGTATGTATGTAGTCTGAATACAGTCTGAATACAGTAATATATGCTTATCGGTTTGTAACCGGGGTTTACTGTACATAGATATAGTTATAGTTATATCCTTTATTGTCAGGATATATACATTGGTGATTGTGGGATTATTTATCCCTTCTTTGCCTATATTTAATCTGGCTGTTACTTTCTTGCCAATACTTATGCCCCCTTCCAAGATGGCTCATCGGTTTGCATCTGCTTGTGCGCATGCGCCGGTACTCCGTGCGGTGCGCGGTTTCCTCCTTCCTGTCCGGCGTCTGATCATGTGGGGCCCCACGTGTTTCCGGCGCCGGCGTCCATGTTGGAGACCACGGGTGCCGCTCGGTGTGCCAGTGCGGCGCGCAGGGTGGCTGCACATTTCCGGTCGGTGCGTATGTATATATATGCACACCAGGAGTACTATATTCAACCCCTGAGGAAGGAGCTGCCTGCTCCGAAATGCACGTCGGGGTCAGGGTCCGGTCACCCACGCATCCTGCCTGCTACATCAACATCAGGTATGTGCTCGTACTGAGCTATTATGCATTACTCTTTATGCTATGGCACTGTTCTATTATTCAATAGCATAAGAAATTATGGGCCTTCCTATACTAAGGGCATACTGCCATATCTAGGCATGACGTGTGGTTGTCCTGACCCTTTTAGCATGTCCGACAGGAATACACATTTGTTCCATTATCCTGCATCGTTTTACTCACCTGATGGCTTTTTACATTTTTCTAATAAAGATTTATAGTGTTATGGGACCATTTGGTTGCTTGTGTCTTGTGTTCGGTAATTTGATATTGATGACCTATCATAGTGTCATGCCTCCTTGGCACTGCCCTACTTACCCTGGTCACTGCACTGCTATGCCTCATATCAATCTGTCTTGCTGGGTTTGCCTCTTGCAGCACTCCTTAACACTGCTGCATCTTCCTGCTCTTTCAACCTGTCAATAGGGGAATACGGCCAGTCTCTGCAGGAATTTAACCCTGTTTGTCCTGCAGAGATTAGGATCCCTGGCCTATCCCATGCAAGAAGGGTATATTTTAGGCAGCTCTCCCACCACTCCTTGCCTGAAAGTGGGTTCCTGGTTAGTTTGTCTGCTAGTATCCTGCTGCCCTTGTTGGTATTGTTACTCCCATTATCTACTTGGCTTTATTTATCCTGTTTTACCTCTCTGCTATTAACCTCGGTTACGTGTATTTAATTTGACCACTTATTTGCCTTCTGTACCTTGTACTCGTGTTTCTAACCCTTGGGTCAGCTGCTACAGACTCGGGGAGAGTCCCAGAGTGAGACCTGACGACTACCATCTGCCAAGCCTATCCTCATCATTAAAGGCTCTAGTAAATTTAGTCATGCCCCTTCCAGCCCATGATGCAGTCTGTCCATACCCACCAGGTTTACACATATTTACACATAGGTAGAGTTCATCAATATTATTATTATTATTTATTATTATTATTATTAAGGAGGAGACAGGTTGTGGATGGCTTTGTACGTCATGGTTAGGGTTTTGTACTGGAGTCTCTGGGCAATGGGGAGCCAGTGAAGGGATTGACAGAGGGGAGAGGCCGGAGAATAGCGGGGGGACAGGTGGATTAGTCGGGCAGCAGAGTTTAGAATAGATTGGAGGGGTGCGAGAGTGTTTGAGGGGAGGCCACAGAGCAGGAGGTTGCAGTAGTCAAGGCGAGAGATGATGAGGGCATGGACTAGGGTTTTTGCAGATTCTTGGTTGAGGAATGAACGGATTCGTGCAATATTTTTGAGTTGAAGTTGGCAGGAAGTGGAAAGGGCTTGGATATGTGGTTTGAAGGAGAGATCAGCATCAAGGATAACCCCGAGGCAGCGAGCTTGTGGGACTGGGGAGAGTGGGCAGCCATTTACTGTAATGGATAGGTTCGTTGGGGGGGTCACGTGAGATGGGGGAAAGATGATGAATTCTGTTTTGTCCATGTTAAGTTTCAGAAATTTAGCGGAGAAGAAGGATGAAATAGTGGACAGACATTGAGGGATTCTGGTTAGTAGGGAGGTGATATCTGGTCCAGAGATGTAGATCTGTGTGTCATCAGCATAGAGGTGATACTGAAAGCCATGAGATTCTATGAGCTGTCCCAGGCCAAAGGTGTAAATGGAGAAGAGCAGGGGCCCAAGGACTGAACCTTGTGGGACTCCGACAGATAGGGGGCGAGGTGAGGAGGTGGTGTGTGAGTGGGAGACACTGAATGTCCAGTCTGTTAGGTATGATGAGATCCAGGATAGGGCCAAGTCTGTGATGCCAAGGGATGAGAGGGTCTGTAATAATAGGGAATGGTCCACTGTGTCAAAGGCAGCCGACAGGTCGAGGAGGAGGAGAACAGAGTAGTGTCGCTTGCTCTTGGCGGTTAAGAGGTCATTGGTGACCTTAGTTAGTGCAGTTTCAGTGGAATGGTGTGACCGGAAGCCAGATTGTAAGCGGTCAAAGAGGGAGCAAGAAGAGAGATGGGAGGACAGTTCAAGGTAGACGTGTTGTTCCAGTAGTTTTGAGGCATAGGGGAGAAGTGATATAGGGCGATAGCTAGATACAGAGGATGGGTCAAGAGAGGGCTTTTTGAGGATAGGTGTGATGGAGGCATGTTTAAAGCTTGAGGGGAAAACACCAGTTGTAAGTGATAGGTTGAAGAGATGGGTTAGGGTTGGGATGAAGATTGTGGTGAGGTTTGGGATGAGGTGGGATGGGAGCGGGTCAAGTGCACAGGTGGTGAGATGCGATCTTGAGAGTAGAGTGGCGAGTTGATCTTCTGTAATGGTGGAGTAGTTGGTTTTGGAGGTGGAGGGTAGGGAAGTTGGGAAGAAGGGCTCTGGGGCTTGTTGACCCAAACTGTCTCTGATGTTATCAATCTTCTGCTTGAAGAATGAGGCAAAGTCTTCAGCAGAGATAAGTGAGGAGGGAGGAGGTGCTGGGGGACGGAGGAGAGAATTGAAGGTGTTGAATAACTGTTTAGGGTTGTGAGACAGGGAGGATATGAGAGATGAGAAGTAGGTTTGTTTAGCTGTGGCGAGTGTGGTCTTGAAAGTAGTGAGGGACTGTTTGAATGCGATTAAGTGGTCGTTGGAGTGGGATCTTTTCCATCTGCGCTCAGCAGCCCTGGAAGCTCGCCTCAGTTCTTTGGTCAGGCTGGTGTGCCAGGGCTGTCTGTTGACTTTGCGAGCTTTGGTATGTGTAAGTGGGGCAGCAGATTCCAAAGCTACAGCTATTGTGGTGTTATATAGAGCGGCAGCGTCATCCGCATTGTGTATGGAACTTATGTCTGTGAGAGGGAGGAGGGATTCAGAGAATGAATGTAGGTCAAGATGTTTAAGATTTCTGCGAGGGTGTGAAAGTTTGTGGGGTGGGGACTCTAGACATGGAGTGGAGAGAGATGAGAATGTGAGAAGGTTGTGGTCAGAGAGAGGAAGAGGTGAGTTAGAGAGGTTAGATAGGGAGCAGAGGCGGGTGAAGATGAGGTCCAGTGTGTGACCATCTTTGTGAGTGGCTGCAGAAGACCATTGAGTGAGGCCGAAGGAGGAAGAGAAAGATAGAAGTTTAGTGGCAGCTGAGAGGGAAGTGTCAATGGGGATGTTGAAATCGCCCATGATGATAGTGGGGATGTCTGCAGAAAGGAAATGAAGTAGCCAGGTGGTGAAGTGGTCAAAGAAGATGGTGGCTGGCCCTGGGGGGCGGTAAATGACAGCCAGTTGGAGGTTGGAGGGGGAGTAGATGCGCACAGAGTGCACCTCAAAGGAAGGGAGGGTAACAGAGGGTGGCAGTGGGATTGGGGTGAAGGAGCAGTTATCTGACAGGAGAAAACCAACTCCTCCACCATGCTTGCTGCTGGGGCGGGGTGTGTGAGAAAGGTGGAAGCCACCGTAAGAGAGTGCAGCAGGAGAGGCTGTGTCAGAAGGGGTGAGCCAGGTTTCGGTGATGGCGAGGAAGGAAAGTTTGGTAGTAACAAAAAGATCATGGATGTAGGAAAGCTTGTTACAGACAGAGCGAGCATTCCACATCATTAAAGGCTCTAGTAAATTTAGTCATGCCCTTTCCAGCCCATGATGCAGTCTGTCCATACCCACCAGGTTTACACATATTTACACATAGGTAGAGTTCATCAATATTGGGAAAAACCCTTTTGAAAATCACCAGTTAAACCTAACCAAAGTGTGAATCTTTGTAGAAAACTTTGGGGAAGATAGGTGCTGACCAACATGTGGAACATGAGCGTTTACATTGTTGTTATCTGCCAAGTGATTTTTTTTAAGTTGCTGTCAATCCTAGGTAAAATAGAACTTACTACTCACTTTTAAGGTACCTTCACACTAAGCGACTTTGCAGCGAGAACGATGACGATCCGTGACGTTGCAGCATCCTGGATAGTGATCTCCTTGTGTTTGACATGCAGAAGCGATCTGGATCCCGCTGTGATATTGCTGGTCGGAGCTAGAAGTCCAGAACTTTATTTCGTCGCTGATCACCCGCTGTCATCGCTGGATCGGCGTGTGTGACACCGATCCAGCGATGTGTTCACTTGTAACCAGGGTAAATATTGGGTTACTAAGCGCAGCAGGACCCTGTGGACGTGACAGACATCAGAATGTGAGTATGTACTGTTTTTTTTTTTTACCCTTACAATGGTAACCAGGGTAAATATCGGGTTACTAAGCGCGGCCCTGCGCTTAGTAACCCAATATTTACCCTGGTTACCCGGGTGCTGCAGGGGGACTTCGGCATCGTTGAAGACAGTTTCAACGATGCCGAAGTCGTTCCCCTGATCGTTGGTCGCTGGAGAGAGCTGTCTGTGTGACAGCTCCCCAGCAACCACACAACGACTTACCAACGATCACGGCCAGGTCGTATCGCTGGTCATGATCGTTGGTAAGTCGTTTAGTGTAACGGTACCTTTATTGTATATGGAATTTTCCCAAACATTAGATGACTGTCTTCGTTTTTTTAGACTTTCAATAATCCAGGTTTTTTTCAGATCATCCCAAAGTATGAAATAAATGTTCTATAGAAAGAGACTTATATAGGCATACAGAATTGAAAATAAGCGAGAGACAATATTTCAAATTTTATGTTGAAATATAAATGCAAATTTGAATTAAACCTCTCTGTGGGACTCCCATTTTTGAAATGTGTGCATATGGCTCTTTACTGTTGTAAATAAATTCAAAGTACGCATATCAACTGTATGTTCGTCCTTGTATAATTGAAAACTTTGCAAACATCTGGTGTAAACGATGCAGAAATCTCTTTCCAACACCAATGCATAGTAAAACAATCCAACAATCACTGTTATACAAAGAAAGTATGTATTGAATGTGTAAGAACAGGAAATGTACTGAATGAATGTCTTACAGCTTCAGAATAAATAAACTGTAAGGAAATGCATTGGTAAAAAGAGACAGCGTATAGCAAATGCAGATAGACTAGCAATTATATTCCCGGACTTGATTCATTTCCTTATTTCCATCATAATTAGTAAACTGATAAGACTGAGTGTGTCTTTAATAATAATAAGACAAACTATGTCAAAATAATAAACATTTTATTTTTTTATACTTTAAGACTTGAAACTTAAATTTTTCAAATGTAGATTACAACATTAAGATGGTTACATTTATTAAGTCAAGTTCTATGCTAGTCACTGTGCCAGTAGTTGGAATCGTATATGCCAGATTTATAAAAATATACATCTGAAAATCCCCTTTTGTACCAGTCCTATTAATTTGAACTCTAGCTATTTTTTGTTTGATTAAACTGTTTGAGGCTATGTTTTTTTCACAGCAATGTAGTCTTCACAGTTTTTTTTTTTTTAGCGGCCTTCAGCTTGATCTCGAACCATGCCGATTTCATTGATGAACAATTTGTAGGAAAAACGATCTTTTGCATGTGTGGATAAGTATGCAAGATCTTTTCTGCTGTTATTTTGATATTACCAAGCCTCCTGGTTGCTGGTCTTCCTCTTCACCTTGTTCCTTCAATACATCTGATCTTGATGTCCATCTCCAGTGATTGCTCTCTTCGTATGATGTGTCCAAAGTAGGCTAGTTGTAGCTTGGTAATTCTTGGTTCGAGTGTCATGTCTGGATTGATTTTTTTTTTAAACTGATTTGTTTGTTCTTTTTACCATCCATGAAATTCATAGCATCCTTCTCCAGCACCACATTTTGAAAGTGTCAATTCTTCTGTCTTGTTTCTTTATCTCTCGTTTTGCATCCGCATGATTTCAAAGATAAGACCAAACTATATACGAGCCACGTCTTCATTGCTAGTGAAATGTTCTTCAATTTGAAGACCTTCTCCAGTGATTGACCTCTTTTATTGTCACTATGGTTGAGCGAAACGGGTCAGCCATTTTCAGAAGTCGCCGACTTTTGGCAAAGTCGGGTTTCATGAAACCCGACCCCTGTGTGGGGTCGGCCATGAGGTCGGCGATCTTCTGAATCTGGTATTGGAATTCCGATACCGAGTTCCGATATGTTTGCGATATCGGGAATCGGTATCGGAATCCATATTTAAGTGTTAAATAAAGAATCAAAATAAAAACTATTGATATACTCACCCTCGGGCGCGCCCTGGTACTAACCGGCAGGCTTCCTTCCTAAGAATGAGCACGTGAATGACCTGCGGTGACGTCGCGGCTTGTGATTGGTCGCGAGCGGTCACATGGACAAGCCGCGACGTCATCTAAGGTCCTTCACGTGCTCATTCTTAGGAAGGAAGGCTGCCGGAAAGAAGCAGGGCGCGTCCGAGGGTGAGTATATACCTAATAGGAATATACTCACCCTCGGACGCGCCCTGCTTCT